>NW_022103919.1:14223130-14257555 GCF_000313985.2 Echinops telfairi
GGCATTGGGCTGCTAACCACAAGATCAGTTGTCAACAACCCCAGACACTCAGCTGGACATAGATGAGGTTTTCTGCTCCCCAAAATATTACATCTTCTGAAACCCTGCATAGAGTTATCCATAAATAGGAATCAACTCAGGTTGTGGGCTTGATTGTGGGTTTTAGTTAAAGAAAGATGAGGCTCCAGTAAAGGTTTACAGTATCAAAAGCCTCTTCTCAGTTTTATAGAAGCAGTAGGAGTTGTAATCTACTAGATGACAATGGGTTTGATTTTTGTCTTTTTGGTAGATGAAACAACAGGTTTCTTCTTGGTTATGAATGAAAAGGCTAGTGATTTGAATCCAGCCAGCAACCCAGTGGAAGAAAAACCTAGTGAACTCTGCCCTAAGATTACTACCATGAGCAAAGCTATGGATGCCGTTTTGGGACATATGAAATCAACGAGAGTGAGAAGGACTTGGGAACAATGGCTTTGTTTGATTCTCTCACTGAAGTCTGATAAGAAGCCTATAAAGAAAGAATTATTATCCTGGCTTTAGGAAAAGTCAATGAGAAGCCAGTTGTCTAGTAGGTTGTAAATGTGAAGATTCAAATGCCCAGACTCTCTCGATTGTGTTGAAGAGCAGCTAAACCATCAAAATAAAGAGGGGAGATGAGCATTAGATAGCATCACTTTGTAAATCGCTAGGGATATTGTGTCCTGTTTTCAGAGGGTACGTATTACCAAAGTGAGAGGGCCTGATCCATAAATAGGAGACTCTTAGGCACTCAAGTGACATTTTCTTTCATTATTTCATTTCATGTCATTTGCCACATGTTTGTCTCTAATCCCGTGCATGTTCCTGTACCTATGTAATATTCAGTGTGAAATTCAATGTCAGTATAATTTAAACTTCCAAAAGTCAGTAGGTTCAGACTTGTGATTCCCATAGCAACCACAATTCCACCCCTTTGTTTTTATATAGCATTTGTGTAACTGGGGAAGTTGTTAGGTTTTATATCTTAATATAAATATGCAGTCATGTAGAGTGTCTTTTTATAGTTGCTGTGGGAACTACAATTTAGAATTTTCTGATTTTCTTTGCATTTTAAATTCTCAATCAGATTATTGCAATCACTGACACCCTTCTCATATTATTTAGAAGTGGAAATGGAAAAAGGAATAGTAATTTTATTATAAATTCCCATCATTTTTATTTTAAGATATGAATAAAATGCCAAAGGGAGGGTTTTTTAAAGAAAAGATAAGAAGGAATGGAACATGACATATTTTCAAAATAAAATAGTTCAAGGAAGAAATACTATACAAAACAAACCTAGTGTGATCTAGTAATTGTATAATTTCATAGTATTTTGACATGCCATGTGTCCTTATGATAATAGAATAACAGGATTAAAACTTTTAAAGACCTACTATGCTTCTTAGATGTCTTATGATTAGGGATTGGTATATACGCTACAAGTGAGGAGTAATATAAGTATATATGGATGTGTGTGACATGTATATGTGATGTATTTCTTTTTTTCTTTAAGTACAAGTGATTTAAATCAGCACTGTACTTATAAATTATTAAGGATCCTTATTAGTCCTTAAAACTATGTATCTAACACCTAAAAACATTTTGCATAACAACTGGTATTAGAAGTCTAATATAAACATATAAGAACTCTGAATGAAAAAAGAGACAGAAAGGATAGGCAAACAAATGTAGTAAACAACTTTAAATCAAACTTAAAACTATTCCCTTCCCCTTGCAGCAACACCAGTGAGTTTTTAACAACCTCTACAAGCCACAATTTAAAATCTTTAAATATAGATACACCTCTATAGTAGATGATAAGTCAAATAATAACACATACACATATATTTCTTCAAAAGTTTGTAGATATCATCTCTAAAACAGAGGTGGTGATGTATATGATGACAGTCCAGGGTTTTTTTCTTCCACAAAAGTTTAGACCTTCCAAAATGTCTTCCTGGGAGTATTACTACCTCACAGCTGATTTAAAATTTTTAAACAATTTTAAAAAATCATAATATTGTATAATTAATTGTGAAATTGTTGTTTCTGACCAAACTAACAGAGAAAAAAATATGTGATGGTTTGGTGAAATTAAGGACAAATGACAGACTTTTTGACTTCCCTGGCAAGGATAAAGTGTAAGCCATTAGCTGCTTAAATTAACTCTAGGAAAAGTTTATGCCTCAGTTTTTATATACACAAACTGAGTTTCTTATGGGGGAAAAATTAAGTAATTGCTTGAAAAAGACAAAGTCTTTCCACCCTTGCATTTAAGGAGCACTCTGACTCTACTTCTCCCAAGACAGCTTGTCCTTTTAGCAGCCCAGGATACTTCAATACTCTCCTCCAGCACAATTCAGATGCATCAAGCAAAAATCACATTTTTCTACCCTTCAAGAATTTGTACCAAATTGTCCTAAAGTTACCCCCTTGACTGAAATAGAGTGTACCCTTAGCTTTTCCCTGAATATCTACAATCAGACTTACAGTAGCACTATAACATCTGGACTATTAGTGGATCCTGGAGCAAGATTATCTAATGGAATTTATGGAATCTGACCACCTCTGCGGTCTCTTTATTATGGTCAATTTGGATAAATGTAGACATTGTAAGAGTGTTAACATTCCAAGAGAAAAATAATAAGTATAATATTTATTTTTTTCATATTAAAGTACCCATAGATACAGAGGAAAATGGATATGTTAGAGGAATTTTTTAAAAACTGACCATAGGCTAGTGATATAGTTACAATCGCGATTTGCAATGTATTGTTCCAAACGATGGGAAGATCATGGCTATCAGATGAGGCAAGTTGCCACAGGGAGTGATGTTAATGCAGAAGACCAAGCTATAGAAAGACGTGTTAGTGCCATTGGATGATGGCTGCTGATTTGAGACAGGAGCTGTCACGGCCCTCCAAAGGCAGGCTGTCAGAAACGATGGCACGACCCCTTAGAATGTGGCTTACTCGAGAGTTTTGTTCAGACTACTGACTCCTCTGTCTTTATGTTTCATATTACTTTGGGGAGCACAATTTAAACCGATTCAAAGACTCAGGGGAACATATTTTAATTCCAAGAGAGTTTCATAATAAAATCAATGTAAAACATCTACTTAGATAATAAATGGAGTCTACCCAACTATTCAGGAACCCCGGTGGCACCGAGTGGGATAAGTATTTGGCTTTTAACCATAAAGCTCACCAGGCACTCTATAGTAGAAAAATGAGTTAGTTTGCTCTTGTAAAGATTTAAATCTTTGGAGCAATTCTAGCCTCTGCTATAATGGTGTTCAGAGTCAGATTCAACTCAATGACTGTGGGTAAGGGTTTCAATAGTTTTGTGACCGTTTCTCATTTTTCATTCTACTTTTCATTCTTTGTTCACTTTTTAAGTCACAGATCAGGGATCACATTTAACATGTTTGAATGGATGCTGTCAATTTCTTGGGGAAAGAATCAGCAGGAGATTGTCAGTAAACTACTGAGGGTAATCAGAGATATCTCAAAATCAAATAATTTATTGTCTTTGCTATCTAACAAATTCTTTGGTTAAATTTCCTCATTATCTTCATTTTGTTTCATATATGGACATTTTCCTTCTTCTAGTGAGATCTTTGTGGTCTGCTCTTTCAAGAATACTTTGTCTCAGTTCCCAATAATTGCATTGCTGCTCACTCTACTTGGTGATGCCGAAAAAGAAGAACAAAACGCTTTTGGAGACAGAAAAAGAAACCACATGTCTTAGATAGCTCATGTTGCTATAAGAGAAATATCATACCTGGATGTTTTTTCACAAACAGAAAAGTGTTTTCTCATACTTTAGGTGTTCGTCTAGGTTTGCCAGAGAAATCAATCATGAAGATGGAGAGTGGGTGCTTGTTTGACCGCTGCCTCATGGTAGTTTTACTTCTTTGGCTAGCCAGAGGTCAGATATGGCCCTACAGTTTACAGGGATATTTTCTGGAAAGAACCTGGGAAGTTAAAGTTTTGATTCTTAGAAGTCGTTTTTGGTTATTCCAGTGTGATATGGTTAAAATGAATGTGATTAATGTATCTTTTGAGCTCACGGGGGACATTGCCATTTGAATTTCTCAGAGACCATGCTGCTTAGTGGAAATGGCTTAAGGTCAAAATGCTGACAGACAGAAGGTCCCACCCTCACTTGCTACAGAGGCCTGAAGCCATATTTCATATCAATGAAACAACTTAGATAATGACTAAAAGAAAATAGGTAAGGGAATTGACAGTTTAAAAAATTGAGCTTAGGATCAGGCTCTACTAAGTTTTTACTGTTTTCTTCTGTCAATATAATGATTGATAGAAATGATTATTGGAAAGTATATATAGAGTTTGTAACCCTACTGGCTTTCCGCTATCAATTTGAATCTTTAAATGGGATTAGGATGTGCCTGCAAAGCAGGCTCTGAAAAGATAAGTCCCAACCATTGCTTTGAAATACTCAGGACATTTGCTCTGGAAGAGACTTTTCGATGGGGCTGTTGACAGACTGATGAAAAAAACAAAAGGAACCCTTTGGCTTTTTAAATTTTGAACTAATGATTTGTACCTAAAGCGGGAAAATTTTGAAGCCATAAGAGAATTTTCCTTTCCAGGACTGAACGTTAATGGGCAGCCTAACATGCTTGCTAAGTGGCTACCTGGACCCACTTGTTGAGTGGAACTGGGAGAAATGCAGCAACAAAGAGACGGTTGAGTCTGGCCACTGACACCCATGGATCTGGTTCACAGGAACTATAGGAGAAGACAGAGTGGGTTGACTTGTATGATGTTCATTACCTAGCCCAAGGGGGCTAGGGTTGTTGAGAATTTGTGACAGGGTCCATCGTCTAAAGGTGAGGTGGCCAATAGGCACCCTGGTGAGGCAAAGTGAGGCAGCCAACACTGAGCTGACCAAAACCTGACCAGATGAAGAGAAGATTTTTGAGCCTGTGAATTGGTGCATGTTGCTGGTGACTTTATGGACAGTCTGTCTCTATTTTACCTTGCTTGTGGATGCAGATTCATAAGGTTCCAAATGGGCAAACTGGGCACTGGGTTAATGTAAGTGGGCAGTATAGAAATCGGATACCGAACATGGGGTGGATAAAGGCATGAAGTGGCTGGCTTATAAATGTTCATAGGTGGGGGAATGTATTCATTGGATTATATTATTATCACTTAACTGCAATTGTTAGGCATAGAAAATTTTTGTTTTTTTCACTTATAAAATATGTTGAAATGAGGTTGGCATGTTTTGATGCTGGCATTTTCGTTTTATCATGGTAGATACAAATATGATTTTAATATTGCTTTGTTTAAAATTTATATCTGGCTAAAGAGCTGTGTAGAAGTGTCAAGTTGACAAGGGGTGGTCTATGGTAGTTTCAGAATTTCCTTTCAATTTTATAAATAGGTTATAGGGGTGGAGTTTAACCTGTCAATCAGGTCACAGCCTGATGGATGCCTCCTTGTGGGCGTGGCCTTCTTATGAGGATTCTGGAAGTTTTCCTCTCTTCCTCCCAGAGGCGGGACACACTCTCTCTGTTTCACCTTCCTGTTGACAAATGATATGGAGCCACGCTGATGGCAGCCACAGCCCTGGAGTAGCCTCCATGGCCCTGGACGCACTATCCTTTCCACCCACTGGCCTGTGATCTTCCTGCATTTAGCATCATTGCATGTGCCCTGAGTCTGAAGAGGAAAGCATGTGCTAATCGGAAACTTAATGGACTTGATCTGGACTGGGCTAGGATAGTTTATGGGTGCGTAATTTCTTCTCCATGTAAAGTTCTCTCCTACACATATATGAGTGTCTCTAGATTTGTTTCTCTAGTCAACCAAGACGGACACAATTTAGGGTACTAGAACTCTAAATTCAGGGTGCCAGTTGTAGAGGGAGGATTTCTTTCTCTGCCAGCTCTGGAAGAAAGTCCTTGTGTCTTTTGAGCTTCTGAATCTGTTTAATCTTCTTAAGGTTTGGCATCTCTCTTGTCATATCGCTGCTTAATAGTTTGTCTTTAATCTTTTAAAACTCAAAAAAGATTGACCCAATAAAGAGCCTATAGTAGCCCTGTCACATTCATATAACAAAGACAAATATTCCCAAATGGGATTGTAAACACAGTCTTACAGGCTACGTTTCAGAAGCCATCCCTGGGGAACACAATTCAATCCATAACACCATTCAATGTACTAAAGCCACCTCGCACCCCTTTCCGTCTGATTTCTAGCCTGTCCTCTTGTTGACAGACTACTTGAAAGTGTTGAATCTTACTCAAGTGCAACTCTGGCCGAAAGATTATTCCCGCAGGGTTACCTAACCTTTCTAATGTCTAAGTCTATATTTCCCTCAGTTTAGTTGGCGTTGACTGTGCGAACTATTTCCATGTATTCTATCTATCTGTTCTTCCTGTTTTATAAATAATGCTGTCCTTTTACATATCATGTGTCAACCAGTCTCAGATTCTGGATGTTATTTTTCTCTCTTTCATTCGTTGATGTTGTTGTTGCTAGGTAGATTTGAATCAGTTTCATCTCATAGTGACCTTATGCACAACAGAACAATGCACTCCCTGGCCCTGTTGCATCCTCACGAGGGTTGCTCTCTTTGAGCCCATGGTTGCAGTCACTATGTAGAGCTATCTCTTTGAAGGTCAGTGTCTTTTCCCCTCATTCTCTGCTTTCTAAAGCATGATGTTTCTCTTTAGGCATTGGTCCTGCCTGAAAACACGTGCCAGGAAAACAAGGGGGAGTTTCCTCTTCCCTGTTCTAAGGAGCATTCTGGGTGTATTTATTTTAAGACATATTTACCCCTTCTTCCAGCAGTCTCTGGTATGTTAAAAATTCTTCACTGGCATCCTAATTCAATTGCATCAATTTTTTCCTTGCTCATTGTTCAGCGTTTGTATGCCTATCATGTGATTGAAAATAATGTGGCTTAGAACAATTGCATCTTAGTCCTCAAAGTGACACCTTTGCTTTTTAACACTTCAAAGGGATTTTATGAAGCAGATTTAATAGCAGGGTGATTACATGTTAGGTTTCTATTTCCAAAATCAGCAGTTCAAAACCACCCTTGGAGAAATACAGGGGTTTCCACTTTCATAAAGACTTAACAGTCTCAGAAACTCACAGGGGCAGTTCTATTCTGTCCTATAAGGTCACTGTGAATTCACATTGACTCGATGGCAGTGGGTTTGATTGCCATAGTGGTTACTCAGGGGGTTGTGATCTGCCTGTGTGGCAGTTCAAAACCACCAGTAGCTCCATGGGAGATAGACTGGGCTTTCTACACCCTGTACAAATTAAAATATCAGAAACCCACAGGGAAGTCACTATGAATCAATACTGGCTCGATGGAAGTGAGTGAGTGTTTGATTTATTGACTGCTGCTTTGATGAACAATGAAAACTGATCCAGGTAAAATCCTTGGCAAGTATAACGTTTGATCCATTTATCCTTAGTTGCTTATTGTTCAGTTGTGACGATTTTTGTATTCTCCACGGTGGGGTGTAGTCCATACTGAAGCCTGTGTTGCTGTTGCTGTCTATCTCCATCAGTAAGGGTGCTCCACTTTCAGCAACCAAGGTGATGTCATCTGTATATCACAGGTTGTTAGTGAGGTTTCCTCCAATCCAGATTCAGCATTCTTCTTCCTATAGTCCACCTGCTCAGCTGTGTTCTTCAGACTATGAGTTAAATAAACTTGGTAAATGTATACAACACCGACATATACCTTTCCTGATTTTGACCACACAGCATCCCCCTGTCCTGTTCAAAGGTTGGCTCTTCTAACAAGTTTCACTTGGGCACAAATAAATATTCTAGAATTTAATTTTGTTCAGTGTATTCATAATTTCTTATGATCCTCATAGTAGAATGCTTTGCATAGTTAATGAAACACAGGTAAACATATTTCTGGATTTCTCTGCTTTCAGCCCAGATCCATCTGACATCAACAGTGGTATTCCTCACTCCATGTCTTCTGAATCAGGCTTGAATTTCTGACAGTACATCACCCCCTGTAGATGTAACAGGCAAACTTTTACTTTCAGGTGATATTAATGAAAATATTTGATAGTTTCCATATCCTTTCAGATTACTTTCCCATTTTTGGAATGGAAATTTACAAGATTTGGTTAACAGAACACTAAATGAGCAGCTTCATTAATTTTTTTAAGAAACACTATTTTTTTAAGATCTCATTTTACAATAATTCTATTTACAAATTAAAGAGGGAGCATGAGTCTTGACTTGAGGTGTTATAGAATACCGTGTCTAAACTGATGAAGAATAACAAATAATCACAACTGGATCAATAGCTAGCATCATGATAAAGGCTAAACTATTGACGTTGTCAAGGATTTTGTCTTACATGGCTCCACAATCAATGCTCATGGGAGCAGTAGTCAAGAGATCAAAAGACAAAATACATTGTATCAAGTTTTTACACAAATACTCGTTGGACTATTGAAAAGCCAAGATGTTACTTTTAAGACTAAGATGCACCTGACGCAAATCCTGCTTTTTTCAATCACCTAATATGTTTGTGAAAGTTGGGCGATGAATATGGAAAAACCGAAGAACTGGTGCTTTTGAATTGCGGTGCTGGTGAAGAATATTGAAAATACTGTTGACTGCCCTAAAGACACACAACAGAAAGACAATATTGTCCAGCCCTGTGCCATCCTCACAAGTGTTCGGATGTTGGAGTCCATTGTTACAACCTCTATGTCAACCCATCTCATTAAGAGCCTTCCTCCTTTTCAAAGTCTCTCCATTTACAAAGCAGGATGTCTTTTCCTAGGGACTTAGATCTCCTGACCACATGGCCAAAGTATGTAAGAGGAATGCTTGTCTCGGAGCACTCGGGTCATATTCTTTCAAGACAGACTTGGTCATCTTTTGATATTGATGCATATAAAGACATTCCTTTCATTGGGAAACTATTGCTGTTCCAAAAATGGCCTCAAACATAGCAATTTCAAGCAGCAAACATGTATTATCTCACACAACTTCTGAGAGGCTGGAATCTGGGAATAACTTAGGTTGATGCTACAGGTATGATGTGTCGCAAAAGGCTGAAGTGAAGAAGGGGCTCAAAACAGAAGGCTTGATAGAAATCTAGGATTCGCTTTCAAGTTCGCTCATTTGAGATTTGTTGAGGTCTTGTGCGGGTGCCTCCATTTGGCTGTGCAACATGAAAGCCTGGCTTCCCCAGAGTGAGAGATCCAAGACACAGTATAAAACAGACACTTCATTATTTTATAACAGAATCTTGGATGTGTGTCACTATCACTACTGCTACATTCACTGGCCACACAGATAGTCCTGGATATATGATGAGAAGGCTCTAAAGATTGCACGGGACATGAAATACAAGAGGCAGACATCGATGGACCATCTTGAAAGCTCACAGTCATCACTTGCTATTTCTTTTCCCCTTGCTCTCTCTCTACGAAGTGTGCTGTTTCTTGCTTCAAATTGCAATTTCATCCAACTGAACTGCAAGAAGTAAAGTACCAGAGTTTGGCTGCAAAGGAAGGAGGATGAAGCTTTAGAGCGACTTCAAATGAGTTTCATCAATATTGGCATGCCTGGGTTATGTTTTCCCTTGTTTGTTTTTAGAGTTATATGGAGGAGGCAATAGAATCAGAAAATTCTAGATCCTTTAGTTCAGATTCAGGCTAAAGATGGATCTCTCTGCTCCTGTAAAGATTTACAGTCTCTGAAACCTTCAGTTCTACTCTCTCCCATTGGTCACTATGAATCAGAATGGACTCAACAGCCATGAATTAGTTAGACCTCATCATAAACCATAAAACATTGCCCTGTATCATGTAGAATAGTATTTTAGTCATCTCATAGGAATGCAAACACTGGGAAATGAATAATAAATACTAGAGAAGTATTAATATTTTCAATTGTCTCATATTCATACAAAAGCTTGACAATGAATAAAGAATGGAGAGAAAAGCATATGCCTTCGAATTATAATGTTGGCATCTAATATTGAATATATTATAGATTTTCAGAAAAAATTAACACTTCAGTCTTGAAAGAAGTTCAGCTGGAATGATCTTAGAAGCAAGGACAACTGTCTCATATTCTTTGCATCTGTTATCACTGGGATTCGCCCTTGGAGAAAGCCATCATTCTTGATAAAATGATGGTCAGTCAAAAAAGGGAGACCTTTCATGAAATGACCTGGTACAGTGGTTGTAACAAGGAACTCACACAGAGTAAAGAATCTGAAGAGGGTTCAAGACCAGGAAGTGTTTCATTCAATTGTACAGAGGTTTCTAAAGTGTATTATTTATTGGGAGTGCATACATATATCGTATCATTCCATAGTTCAATCACATCAAGAAGAATTTTACAATCACTATCACAAACAGTTTCCAAACATTCTTTCCCTTCCCGGACTCCTCGATATCGTTTACCACCCCCTTCCCCACCACCACCACTGTACCCCACCCCCCGAACCTTATTCTACTTGTTGTTCCTATAGGTTCATCAACCCTGGGTTTCATATTCTGAAAAATCAGGGGAAAAACGCCATATCACACAACTTCAAGAGGGTGACCCCAATAACATAACACCTTGGAGAGAAACCTTAGTATGAACAAACAACAAAGAAAACAAAAATGGAGAAAATGTTGAAAACCAGATCAGGTCCCAGGTGCATCAGAGGGGGGTATCAACCGACAAAGCTTTAACTGTTCAAGTTAGGTTTCCCCATTGATCTTTTATACTCATCTCTCCAAATGCACTCTGTTTAGTAACCACTTTCCTCCTCCCATCTCTCAATTACGGATAGAGGGAAATCACCAGAAGCTATTTCCTATGTAGTTCCCACACATGCATCTTAGTTTCACACTGTCATCCAGAGCCTTCTGCAAAATTCCTTCTCACAAATTAGGTTTTCATACTAATTCTTCCTTTGACTTCAGATCATATGATTTACAATCTTTCAGTGACTGATGATCGTTGAGAGAAAATAGGGATCACATGATAAAATTTCAGAATTAGAGATTCTTTTTAGAAGATACCCCTTTCACCAATAGAAATTGTGACTATACACTTGGATCTCACCAGATGGAATAAGTAGAGATCTAGTTGGCTACATCTGTAGATAGAGATGATAAAGAAGCTCAATATTATGAGAGAAGACAAGGCCTAGGGGTTAACTATAGAACTGACCTTCAATTACTCATATTCAAAAGCAAATTTAAGCTGAAGAATATTAAAACATGTTTACGAGAGTCAAAAATACTTTCAGTATATCCCACGTATATTTAGAGAAAAGCTCAAGATCAAATAAGACACATTTACCAATTATGACAGAAGACCAGATGAGTTGTGGGATGGTATCAAAAAACATCATACGTGAAGAAAGTATAAGGCCATTTAAAAGAAACAAAAGAGAGAAAAGACAAACAAAATGATGTCAGAAGAGTACTTAGTTTTGAACACAGAGTAGCTGCATCAGAGGCAATAAATGGTGAAATAAGATCAGTTTGAGAAAAAATGTAGCTATGATGTAGCATAGATTTCATCTATGATGAAATGTGCAAAGACATGAAGTTAAAAAACTAAAAATAAGAAAAGCGTTCAATGTATCTCAAGCTGAAAGATCTGGAGAAGAAATTCCATCTTTGAGTTGTTCCATTGAAGGATTCCGATAGACAAGACATTGAACTATGCAGAAAGCATCAAGAGAAAATTGGAAGAATATACTGAATCACATTACTTAAAGAAAGATGAATTAAACCATATCAAGAGGTAGCCTATTTCCAAGAAGTGATAGTATACAAAAAAGAAGCCCAAGCTGCACTAAAGGCATCAGCTGAAAGTAAAGTTCTAGGAAGTGAGGGGATACCAATTAAATGTTTTACAACCTGGGGAAGTGCTAGAAGTACTCAAGGGTTGTGATTATTTAAGTTTCATGTCAATTTGCCTGGGCCAGGACTCTCAGTGGTTTGTCAGTTAACACCTAGTTCTACATGGCATGACCTCACTCAATGTAATCAAAGCCAATCCATTTTAAGCCACAATGGGACAAGATTGGGACAGAATCCTGCACCCTATTCAAGCAACAGCCCTGATCCCATTAAAAGAAAGGGTTGTCATTTCCCATATAAGGAATCTTTGAAAAGCTCTCTTTGCTGGATCTGGATTCTGCTACTGGCTCGTCAGCCTCTGGTTCTTTAGAATAGAGCCAATATCCTGCCATATGTTCTGTTACCATCCGGCTTGCCAACCTGGGGTTCATTTGACCCTGCAGACTCTTGCCTGTTTTCTTCCTGCGGATCTTGGGCTCCTCAGTCCCCACAGCTACTTGAATCAAAAGAGCCTTCCAGGCAAGCATCCCACCCACAGACTTGGAACCTACCTGATCTGGACTTGCCCACTTCTACAACGGTATGAGCTGTTTTTAGAGAACTCCATTTGAAATGCCAGTTCATGCCAAGATTATTGGAGGACGTCGACATGGCCAACCAATGCGAAGAGACACACTTTTTACCCATTTCAAGGAAAAGTAATCCAACAGAATGTGGAAGTGATTTAACATTCTCATTACTATCATACACAAGTTAAATTTTGCTGAAGATAATTTTTAAATGTGTGGAGCAATTCATCAACATGGAGCATTCCGCAATAAAAGCTTGACCTTGAAGAATCTGTGGAATGAGGGATATCACTGCTGAAGTCAGTTGGATTTTAGCTAAAAGCAGAGAATACCAGAAATAAGTTTGTGATCTATTGACTATGAAAAAGCATTTAATCATGAGGATTGTAACAAACTGTGAATGACATTGCAAAGAATGGGAATGCCGGAATGCTTTATTATTTTCCTGGGGAACCCATATATGGAAAAAGAGCCAATTGTTCAAACTGAACAAGGGGCAACTGTCTGGGTTAAAGCCAGGAAAGTTGTGGATCTGGGCTCTATTCCTTTTCCACTTATTCTTTCTGTATGCTGAACAAATATTCTGAGAAGCTGGACTCGATGAGAAAGATTGTGGCATCGGGATTGGAGAATGGTTTATTAATAGCCTGCGATATACATTTGACATGACCTCGCTTGATGAGAGCAAGGAGGATGTGAGGACTAATGGGGATCAAGAATTACAGCCTTCATTATGGATTGCCATTCAACATCAAGAAAGCCCAAATCCTGAACCAACATGTAACATCATGCTAGTGGAGAAAAGATTGAAATTGTCAGGGATTTCATTTTGCTTAGACCCACAATCAATGTTCATGGAACCAGCAGTAAGAAAATCTAAAGACATAGTGCATTGAGCAGTTCTCCACACAACTACTTTAAAATAGTAAAGGGAAAATATGTCACTTTAAAGATAATGGTGCACCTGACCCAAGCCATGTTATTTTTAATCATCTCTTTGGCATGTGAAACCTGGACAATGAATAAGACAGAGTGGAGAAGAATTGATCCATTTAAAGCATGATATTTGTGAATAATACTGGAATTTCCTTGGACCACAAGAAGAATAAACAAATCCATCTTTCAGGAAGTACAGCCTTCATGCTCCTTAGGAGCGAGGATGAAGATATTCCATATCAGGTATTTTGGACAGGTTCTCAGGATGGACCATTCCCAGGCGAATGGTCATCCATCGTACTTGGTAAAGCAGAGGGTCAGCAAAGAAGAAGAAAACCCTTGGTGAGAAGGATGGAAACAGTGGCTACAACAATGGGCTCAAGTGTGTCAACCATTGTGAGGATGGGGCAGGACCAGGTGGTGTTTTGTTTTCTTATACACAGGATAGCTAAGGTTGAGCAAATTTTATAGAAGCTGACGACAAACAGCAAGGACACTTTATTCAATCCCAAGTAAACTAAAACATTAAAATAAATAGTTGTAAAAGCCTTTTAATGAATTCCAATCAATAACACTATACACTGGCAACATTCAGTTGTCTAACTCAATCCATTCCAAATTTGTGTCGAACACTAATTTTCCAGGACTTTAAATCACTAGGGAGGCTTTAGCCTTCTCACCTATCACTGTCTCAGATACACGATTTCATTGAGCTATTTCTGATTTATCCTAATAAACAGCAACTTTTCAACCACTTCCATGGTCTAGGTTCTTTGTTCCATGATTCACCATTTCTCACTTTTTTCTACACCATTTCCTTTCATGACTTCCCTGCCCCCAATGTTGATGATGTCAACATAGCAAGATTGTATTCAGATGCCAAATCAGACAAGAGGTGACCTGATTCAAATTTCATAATGATTTCTTTCTTTAACTATATAGTGGTTCTCAGAGTTTTCCTCTTAGCTTTAGTGCTGGTACCCCCAACTTTCTATGGAGCCAGAGTTAAGATATTTTATGCTCATAAGGTACAAAGAAAACCCCACAATGATGAGCATTTTAACACACAAACACAGCACTATATGTTGTTGTCTGAGCTAGAACAGTGCGTAGACTGAAGCATCACCCCTTTCCCTGACAAAACTCAACATGTGACTCATTCTCGCCCATGCAGAATTTTTCAAGTCAGATTATCATTTGACTCTCAAGCAAGGTTACAAACAAGGAGCAGATTTTTCTCGAACTTGGCTGTTCAAGTAGTGGAAGTTCGAGATTGGAGCTCTTCAACAAATGCTGTATCACTGTCATGGATTGTCTTCTTTCCAGTATTGATCCAATTTGTTTATTTCAGACTTCATTATTTTATGTGGGATAATGCTTTGGCTTAGATGCTCTTTGGTGACGACACTTCACTTTCACTTTCTTGAATAATATCTCATTTCATTTTTCTTCATGAATCATGACTCAAAAGTACAGTTATTATTCTCTGTGGTCATTATTTCTATAACCTTTTCCCCCTTATTTCTCTCTCTTTTTCTCATTAATTTTTTAAAATCGTTTTAGTAGGGGCTCATACAACTCTTATCACAATCCATACTTACATCAATTGTGTAAAGCACATTTGTACATTCATTGCCCTCATCATTCTCAAAACATTTCCTCTCCACTTAAGCCCCTGGCATCAGGTCCTCATTTGTCCTCTCCCTCCGCACTCCCCCCTCCATCATGAGCCCTTGATAATTTATAAATTATTATCTTGTCCTATCTTGCTCTGTCCGAAGTCTCCCTTCACCCACTTTTCTGTTGAGCTACGTAGAAATTGGGAGCATATTTTATCTCATTTTTATCAAGATTGATTACATCATAATGGATGGTAATTTGGCAAAGTTGACAGGAGAGATCATCCCTGAAGAAGGACATCATGCTGGCAACGTGGAGGGCAGTGAAACAGAGGAAGGTCCTTGACAAGATGGTTGGCCAGGCCCTGCGCCTGCCACAATGGGCTCAAATGGACCGACAATGGTGAGGATGGCACAAGAGCAGGCGCCGTCTCAGTCTGTTGCACAGCGCATCACTCATTACTGGATTGTTGATGACACCTAAGGAGCCCTGGTAGACTAGGGGGAAGACTGGGTTTCCTCTCCTGTAAACAGTCTCAGAAACAGACAGGCTCACTGAGTCAGTATTGACTCAATGGCAGAGGGTTTGGCTTGGGTGGTAACAACCCCAGGATACCCAAAGATCATTTTGACAATGTTGTCAAAAATTCTGCATTACTCTTTCCTTTCAAGGCATACAATTTTATAATAACAATATAAATAACCCCATGTGTACAAACCTGAGACTTGGGAGGACACACCATAATGGTTCTTGCATCAAAAGGTAGATAAAAACCCTGTTGAGGTTTACCATATTTCATGTGTACAATTCTTAAGACTAGCTTTGATCATAATGTGTTCTAAAATATTGCAAAATTTAAGAAATACAAATGATCGTTGAGAAGCTCCGAGCTTTCATTTGAACAAGACCTTTCTTTCCTCACTTCATTTGGCAAAGTCTATGATATGCTCTCCTTTACTGGTTCTTCTTATTTCACTTTGTTTCGAAACAAAAGACATTTAAATGGAACATTGGATTGCTTCTTGCCTAACCTGTAGGTGACAAATTGGTTAGGCCCATTCTCACATGATTTCTTTTGTGACATGCAGTGTTAGTTCCCTTTCACAGCTGCCAGAAAGGGAGGGGAAGAGAGGTAGGAAGGGGGAAGATTGGCTTCCATTCATCTCTGGTAAGAGGAGTTGTTTATGCAGGAAAAAACAGTAAGGTCTGTGAATCTCTGGTTTCCTTGCAATTCTATCATTAGACCCACTTAACTATTGTTTAATAAAATTTAGCTTTCTTGACACCAACTTTTAAATGGACAAACGTACCCAAAGGGATACTTTTTAGCACCTGGCCCCAAAGAACACCATTGCTTTGCCTGCTATTCCTGCTTTATGCAGAATGTGTGTGCTCACATTCATAGAAAGTATCAGATCTAATGGAGACATGCTGCGCTTCTGGAGAGTTTAAATTATTTACTTGGATACCTAGGAGTGCATTAAATGAACCAGGGAGGCAGAAGGCATTGTTTAATGCTTTGTTTGTATCTCATTCATTTTTGTTTTCATACACCCAGAGAAACCAGGTAGGAATGCTAACCAGAAATTTCAAATGATAAAAGAGAATTTAAAACTGTTGCCACCAGTCTCGGCTTCTATCCGCATATGAAGTAAACAACTTCGTATGCATTAGGAAGCAATGAGAGAGACAAAAGATAGGGCAGAGAGGGAAATCAGTACAAACACTATCCCGCCACAGTTATTACCATTGCTCAGATGGTAACAGCTCAACCTTCGAGTCAGCTGAGGCAGAGGCTCAGAAGTTCCTTTTTCTTTCTTTTTTTTGGAATCAGTGGCAAGACACAGGAGCATCTAGCAGAAGAAGCAGAGCCCCGCTTAAGTTGTTAAGCAATTGACTGCTAACTAAAAAGTTGGCTGTTTGAATCCACCCAGCTGTTCCGCTAGAGAAAAGCCTGGTTGGTGATGTATTTTCATAGCGATCACATCAAAGAAAATCCTATGAGGCATATTTGCTCTGTCACATGGTGTTGATATGAGTAGAAATACACTAGACAGGCACACGATATTAGAGAACAGAGCCTAAGAGCATGAACTATTTTTTAATCACATCACTTATCTCCTGAAATACAGATTAATTTAGAAAGTACTCCATGTCAATGATAAAAAAATAGACAGCAATTTGGAAAAAAACAGAGGAAAGCATTCTTATAGGAAAGGTTTGGGCCAATCTTGGTAATTTAATTGAAAAACTGGTTAACATAGGAGTCATGAAAATAGTTCACATGTATCTTAAATATACTAAATCTTTTATTGTAGCACATGTAAAATGGACTTGTTTGCCAAACTTTTGATATGAAACATGATTTTTTTTTTACTTTAGTAGTCTGAGTCTCCCCATAATGTGTCTTCCATAATTTCCAGATTTTTGATCACCAATGTATCTGAAGTGGAAAGAGGGCTCAAAGTCACACAGAGGAGGACTCTTCAAAGAAAAACTATTCTTATTGCCTGATACTCATGCCCTGCTCTCAAACAAAACACAAGCAAAAACACCCCACCGCCATCAAGTTGATTCCAACTCATAGTGATCCTATGGGAATAAGCAGAACTGCCCCTGGGGGGTTCCCAGACTGTTGATCTTTATGAGAATGAGAAGCCTCATCTTAATCTCTTGGAGGCGCTGGTAGTTTCCAACTGCTGACCTTGCAGCAAACAAACTTCTGGGTAATGAACTATGCAACCAGGGCTCCTACATGCTTGGCTCATAGTTAAATATTTGAAACCTCAAATTGTCTTCCAAAGTCACATAAATCACCAAAATGTACTCAGTTTTATCTCAGATATTTTATCGTCGCCACCATTCCTCCAGTCGCATGGTTAAATCACCCCTTCTCTGTCCGTTTGTCTTACTGTGATGGCTTCTCTGTTGTTGTGAAGCTGGAAGCGATGTAACTGGTGCTTCAAACCCCGGCAAAGGCACCCAAGTGAACAGGTTTCAGCGGCGCTTCCAAGCTAAGCCCAGACGACGAAGAAGGCATAGGATGTTCACTTCTGATGAATTAGCCACCGAGCACCTTGTGGCTAACAGTGTCAAAAACGGAAACGTGCATGAACGTCAGCAGAACATTATCAGAGAGAGTGCCAGGAGATGGGCGCCTCACACCTGAAAGCACGGAAAACGATGGAGGGAAGCGCTGCCGTCTCAAAGTAGAGTTGCCTGTAATGATTTGGATGGTGTAAGGCCTTCTGAACTTTCATTTGAAGATAAGGAGTGACTCAAGATGAGAAGAAACCAAATGGGCGGGGGGAGAGAAGAAACAGTTGAAAAAGTCTATTAATGAAAAACTGAAACTTGGACTGTACAAATTATGAGTCTAAGAAAATTGGAAATCATAAAAAATGACATGGAACACCTAAAGATCAATACTCTAGGAATGAGTGAGCTGAAACGGCCTGGGATTGGCCATTTTTAAATCAGATAATCATGCTGATTACTATGATGAGAATAACAAGCTCAAAAAGAATGGTTTGCATTTATCATCTCAAAGGACATATCAAGATGTATCTTAAAGCACAATGCCGATGGTGATAAAATAATATCTATCTACGTGTAAGGAAATCCAGTAAACACTACGATTCAAATTTATGTAACACTCACTAGATAGTGATAGAGAAACCGAAGAGTTTTACCAACCCCTTCAGTCGGAAATTGATCAAAGAGACAATTAAGATGCCAACACTGATCAACGCACATTTTGGTACCTCAACTGTTAGACTTGTTTTGGGTTATATTTTATCTGCTGATTCAAAAAATGGCACCAGGCTTGCCCTCTTAGCTCTAGCTTTTGAGATACAGAGTATGTTCAATACACCACTATTTACTCTGCTCACCCATAAAAAAATTAAGATATTGTAATATAGTAAAGGCCAGCCTGAGGTAAAGGAGGAGCACTCTGGCTTTTTTTAAAACATACTAACTATTTAGGTCAAATTATACTTCATAGTGTCCTATGATCCAAAGATAGAATTGAGCAGTGAAAATTACTTGATCTTGGACTTTCTCCCAAGTACAACTTCATCCTTATTAGGACTGAAATAGCAGGAAATTTCAAGTTGTTATCTTAAAAAGACACCAGGAATAAGAGTGCCATAAATAAAGAACCCTACTGGTGTGGTGGTTTACGTCTTTGACTGTAACTACAAGGTCACCTATTAGGACCCACCAGCTGCTTGACAAGAGAAAATGAGGCTTTGTGCTCCCATAGGGTGCACAACTTCAGAACTACACATAAGAAGTTTCCCTCTGTTCTATTGGGCTGTTATGAGTCCTAATCAACTGACTGGTAGTGGGTGTGGTGCAATAAATAGAGATTCAAATGTTGCAAAACAAAAATGGGTCTGTTAGAGTTCAAACTCCTTGATTACAATCAAAATACTCCAGTCCTGTTATACAATGGCACAGCGTCTCCATCGGTGTGCCGACATTCTTTTTAAAAAGTTAGAATGTTTCTTATAAAGTAGCTTGGAGTCACCTTCATTTCTGAAACACTTAACATGGATTTTCCATGGACTTCTATGTATTAAAATGTGTTCTAAAGTATTTACTGCATCAGAAGAAAATTAGATCTTCAAAATATTTACGATAATTTCTACGAAATCCTCTACTGTTTGACACTCTAAATTGCCCTCATCTCCTTTTCAATTTCCTTTTTAATGCCTCTCTCTTTTCAAGGTGTGTTGTCTTTGCAGGATTCAAAGAGTCTCTGTAGATGGTCCACAGGCCTGAATACCAAAAAGGAAAGCCTCTTCGCAGAATTAATTAGTAGAATCAATTCAAACTCATAGTGACCCTATAGGAAAGAGAATAACTTCCCATTTGGGTTTCCAAGCCTTTCAACTCTTTAAAGGTTACAGGGTGACTGGTGTTTTGAACCACTGACCTTATTTTCAGCAGCTCAATGCTCAACCAACAAGCCACTATGGGTCAATATAGAACTTCCCTTGAAAATCCTATAATACCTCATTGCTTTTCCAAATTTTCTCACCTTTTTTGTCTTACCTTCTAGCTTGTGAGTCTGAATTCTTCTCATATTTAAAACTACAATGATAAATTAATAAATTACTATAGCTTAATGACTGAGTATATACAGTAAATCACCATACCAGAGCAACTGGAGCTGTTATGGTCTATGCAATGCAGTTTTCTGAATCAGCACCTCAAAGAACTCCAGAAACAGACTGAAAAATGAAGGCAACAAGGCAATTTTTTTTGGCTAGGCTCTAGAATTATTGGTGATTGAAAAATTTAGAAACAAAGAGGTTGCAAAATATTGGTGATAGAAAGAAAGATGGAGAATATGCTAAAACTTTGCAAAACCAAAGAGTTCTTTATAACAAACACTTTTTTTCAAAACCACATGAACTTCTCCAGTTAGAGTACGTAAAAATCAAATTGACTACATATGTATGAACAAAACGATGGAGAAACTCACTATCAGCAGCTAAAATGAGGCAAGGGACCAACTGGTTAACAGATCATTAATTGGCCATATGTAAGAACAGGTTGAAGCTGAATAAAATTAAAATAATTCTCTAGGGGCCAAAATATGACCTGCGTATATCCTATCTGAATTTTGAGAACATCTCAAGAACATATTTGCTGTGTTGAATGCTGATGACAGATCTGATGAGCATTGAAATTACATGAAGAACACCATTGTACAAAATCCTAAGACAAGTCGCATCACTGTATTATGACTGGTTCACAAAACGGATGTCACTTCTACGCAGAGAAGAAAAAGGTGACGATTACAACAATCATCACACTGCCGACCACACTTATTAGAATAACAAAAAATAAAGACAACTCTCCCCCTGGCTCTTCATTTCCCCATGTTTTGTTTATCATCTTCCACAAGTTAGGAGAAGCCTACAGGGAGCTGAATTTACCTCTTTCTTCAACTCTTTGGATTGGGTGGCAACCTACCTCGAGTTTGCCACTCCAGCCTACATCTCAGATAATCTGCAAAGCTACCAACGCCAGTGAGACCAAGAACAAGAAAAGGCTCTCCAACAATTTCAGGTGCTGTGGAAGCTGTTCGGTTACTTGAGCCACATGGTCTAGCAGATCCAATGGTGCTTGAGGTGTGGCAGAGAGAGAGATGCATTTTGGAGTCTTTGACGGGCCTTTGCTGGTCAATCACAGAGGAGACACTTGGGATTTTGGAGCAGAGCTCTGCTACCCTCTGCAGAAAACTACTCCTTGTTACTGGCACTGAACACCTCACAGGGCCAATGAGTCACCATGTGGTCTAAGCTGCCCATCATGAATGAGGTGTTATCAGACTCCACAGAGTCACAAAGCTGGGTGCACACAGGAGCACTCCATTGTTAAATGGAAGTGGTATATAGGAGATCAGGGTAGAGCAGGGCTTAAAGATATAAGGAAGCAGCAATGAGACGTGACCCACATACCTGTGGTATCCACTCCTGTCACAGTCCCGTCATGCTCCCAGTCACCCCCTGTAGTCTTATGGTGTGTTCCTTATGATCAGTTGACTGACAAACAGTACTGAAAACATTCACTCATTTTTGGCCAAGATATTTTAAATATCTGGCCAACTTATTGGAAGAGCTCTATATTTGTACACCTTCTAAATAAAAGTGATCCAACAGGATGCTCAAATTATAGGATAATATCATTGATATAACATGCAAGTAAAATTTTGTTGAAGATTATCCAGCAACTGCTGCAGCAATATATTGACAGGGAGCTTCCAGAAGTTCAAATCAAATTCAAAGAGGATTAAGGGATAAGGGATGACATTGTCAAAGTCAGCTGGATCTTAGCTAAAAGCAAGAAATACCACAAATATGTTTATTTGTGCTTTACTGACTATGCAAAAACATTTGACTGTACTGATCATAATAAACTATGAATAACCTTGAGAAGAATGGGAATTTCAAAATATGCAATTTGCTTCTGAGAAAACTTTACAAGGATAAAGAGGCTGTTGTGGGACCAGAACCAGGGAATGATGCATGATTTAAAATCAAGAAAGTTGTGTGTCAGAGTTGTACCCTCTCGACATATTTATACAATTTGTGTGTGGAGCATTTCATCAGAGAAGATGAATTATATGAAGAAAGATGTAGTATCAGACTTGGGGGAAGGCTTATTAACAATTTGAGATTACATACAACATGTTTGCTTGTTGAAAGAGAGGAGGTCTTGAAGCATTTGCTGATGAAAATCAATGATTTTAGCCTTCAGGATAGATATAATTCAATGTAAAAGGAAGAAAGTCCTCACAACTGGACCAATAGGTAACATCATGATAAATGGAGAAAAGGTTGAATTTGTCAAGGATTTTGTCTTGCTTGGATCCACAGTGAATGCTCATGGAAGCAGCAGTCAAGAGTTCAAAAGATGAGTTTCATTACGTTACTCTGTCATACAAGACCTCTTTAGAATATTGAAGAGCAAGGATGTTCCTTTGAGGACTATGGTGGGCCTGTCCAAGCCATGGTACTTTCAATAGCCTTATATGCATGTGAAAGTTGGACATTGAATCAAGACTGAAGAAGAATTGATGCATTTGACTTTTTCCCCAGTTTTATTGACATAAAATTCACATACCACACAATACAATAGTTCAATGACACCCAGAAGAGTTGTGCAATTATCAACAAAATCAGTTTTAGAACATTTTCTTCAATCTTGTAGTCATTGTTATTGACTCCCCATTACCCCGCCAACCTTCCCTGCCTTCAAGGGATCATTAATCCAGTAATTGCCTCTATAGATTTACCCATCCTGGATCTCATATACAGAAAAACATTTAAAAAAAAACAAACCACCACCAACAACAACAAAGCTACCAAGAATAACTGAGTAAAACAGATTCAAAACTTCAATAGAAAATAAAGCTGAATATATTAACAGCTAGAACAAATTTAAGTGAATCATAAGGAAGATCAGATGATTCAATGCTGAATTTTAACCTAATTGCATAGGCCACGATCCACTTTCCAAAGCCTTGTGCACCTTAGCAAGTCTGTTCACATCCCTGTTCCATGGTCAGAGGGCATTCTCCGGAGCTAAATTCAGGTGCATTTCTCCATTTTTTGTTAAACTGAAACAACTTTAAAATGGGTATAAAAGGAAATCAAGTGATGATATTACATTTCTACCTAACTAGGTCTGCCATAATTGACCAAAATGCTCTGTCTTATAGCAGGGCTACTCACATCCCTCAACTGTAGTTGGAGGGGATTCACCAGAGGCTAAATCCATGTGTGGAACCTGCAAATGTATTTTGGGTTTCCACGGTTATCCATAACCTTCAGCAAACCAGGTGTTTACAATTTAAGCTCTGATGTCATTTCCTCCTTTAGATTTGGATTATATTGTTTACAATCCTTGGATCACACAGGCTGGTGGGCTTCTTCCATGTGGACTTAGTTGAACCCTCACGTTGATGTTGCCTGTTTGAAATCAAGCCTTTAAGACCCCAGACACTATTTTTGTGAAGCCAGACACCATCTAATTTCTTCACTATACATTATTATAGCACCTATATCTTCAGTAATCTCATGAAGTGGAACATCAAGCAGGACTATGTCAAAAGAACTAATTGTTCTTAGAATAGAGCTAGAAGTAAGGGTGAGTCTCAAATCAATTCATGTGCATTTGAATTGTGGTGCTGGTAAAGAATACAGAAAGTACCAAGATTGCCCCCAAAAAATCTATTTAAGAAAAAATACAGCTAGAATGCTCCTTAGAAGTGAGGAGGACAAGACTTCCCATATACATTGGACACGCTGTCAAGAGAGACCAGTTCGTGGAAAAGGAGATCATGTTTGTAAAGTGGAGGCTTAGATAAAAAGAGGAAGCCCTTCAACAGGATGTGCTGACACCGCGATTGCATCAGTGAGATCAAGCAGAGCTATAATTCTAAGGATGGCGCAGACCCATGCTGCATTTCCATTTTGTTGTGCAGAAGGTTGCCATGAAACAGAAGGCATCTGAAAATAGCAACAACAAGGGTTCTTAAAAATCTCACCTTCATTTATAAGTCTCAACAGTTACCACTTCTGCTGTAAACAATTCTTCATCACCACACTTCCATTAGGCTGTATATAAAACAGCTAACTAAGTAATTTGGGTAGGAGAGTAAGAACTGATCAAAAAGGTTTTGATAATATACCGTGGCTTTAGTACATATGCACTAAAACATTAGGAGAAGTAAGAAGTATCTTAGAGAACCTATAGGTGCAGGCATTCAATGAGTCATCTATGAGTTGATACATTTGCTAGAAAGATGAACATCAAATTGTTAGAAGGACAAATTCCCTGCAAATTAATTGAGAGAACATACAATATTCACAGACACACAAAAAGTTGTTCACACTATCTTATCCCAGCATTTAATAAAAGCATGTGTATTACAAACCAGTTGGAATATTGAAATAAACGCTCATATTGTCCCTTCAATAATGAGAATTTGCTTCCTATGCAAGGGGACAATAAATTACAATTGATTTCTATTTAATATCACTTAGCAAACTAGTGATATTTAATATCTCTGGTAGCAAACTAGAACCACATCTTGACGGTCAGCAGAACATATCTAGGGTGGCTCTTTAGTGAAATGTATTGCGTCTATATTTTGGGGAAGCAGTGAAACTGAGTGTTATTTTAAGTTTGGCAACAGAATAAAGTCAAAGCTTCTTAAAAATCATTGGTGATATGTGGCCTGTAGTTAGTTGTAAAAGGACATCAAATTATCCTCTGAATTCCAGGTTTAATAATGAGTTTCATTAGTGAACCATTTTATTTTCGTTGTATTAAAATAGCAAAAAATTGACTCTCCAAAAGATGCTTCTCACTGTGTAATTCCCAGAGTAGAAGCATCAGCCTGCGTGAAGCTTTTGGAAACACAAACCCTGAGGCTCCACCTCAGGAATGTGTGCATGCTATAGCAACTCCTCTGGTGATTCTGCTGCATATTCAAGCTTGACAGCCACTGCCAAAGAAGATCTCTTTGTTACGATCTTCATGCCTGCTGCTGGCCACATCTTCCTGAGACTCTATGGAGGTTTTCCATGCCAGCACTCATGGCATTGACATGAGTCAGAATCCATTTGACAGCCACTGGGTTTTATGGTTCGATTTTGCTTTAGAATGTATTTTATTTCCTGAATCAGCCTGTTTAGAACATCATGTTTTAAAATATTCAATTACATAACAATACTGTTTCATAATTTAATGATAAAATACACTCGATCACTCTCATGATCACTTAAAGGTGTATTTGTGGTCTCTAGATAGACATGCATAAGCAAGCAATTTTAAAGATAACAATGTCAATTATTTCCTTAAGTAAATTGCATGAATAGCACAGGATTTCTATAATTCCTTCACTTGCACATTGGTACAGATTTGTTGCCACGTTGCTAAGCTGGAGACAATTGAAATAAAATATATTCTATAAGAACCCAAAGTAGCTCATATCACCACAACTGTCTTATGGATCCATTAATTTTGATTTTTAAAAAATGGAAAGAAGATAAAATGTGCATGGGACATAAATGTTTAACCACCACATACAGTCTGAATAATTAATGGAATGTTACAATTCAGTGTAGAGCCCCATATCTTTACAAACAGAAGAATATGAGTGCAATATTTCAATATTTAAGCAAAAGTAAGTGATGTTTCTGCATGTGAACCATACATCAGACCAGTGGATTGAACAAACGCTTCATGATAATAACATACCTTTTAAATGTGAATTGATTTCACAAGGTATAAAAATTTCCCTAGCCAATACAATTTATTAAAGGTGAGATTAGTAAAGACAATTTTTGAAACTATAATATTCATTACCTCCACATTTTATAATACCACTAGTTCAGTGTAACTGAAATGGTCCAGTCTATTTAGGTTGAAATTTCATCGTGTCTAAACAGCCTAACTGATAGTTACTTGAATTGATAACTTTTATGAAGCAGTTTTTTTAAGAATACTTTCATATTTCTGGTTTATGATGCCATTAAAGTCATCATTTGTCATATTAGAATTGGAGAGATCTTAAAATACCCCTTGCAGCTATTCAGGATGGTTTTTAATATCAGCATAAATTCCTGTGTTACCAAACTAACTATTTGAACTATTGACAGAGTTGTCTGCCTTTTCAAAATATATATGACAACATAAGTACATAATTTAGATCCTTTAGGTTTGGGAGAAACCAGGTGTAAAGTCTAAAGAGAGTAAACTAAGGAAGCTGGCTCAATCTTGTGGTGTGGCTTAGCAGCAAGGGGGGGAACTAATCTCGATTGTGAAATGGACCAGTAAAGTATCTACTATAAAATTTTTTATTTCCCACAAAATATGCTATTTCCAGTGGACAGAGAAGGAGAAATAAAAAGGCAACTTGTCCAGAATATTATTTTAGAATGAATCCATCTGAGATCAAGTACCAAGGGATATCGTCCTCAATCCTTGTTTCAGGAGTAAAACATGTATGACACGATTTTTTTCCACTTGCATTGCATCTCAAGATGGGGAGAGTTTCTGGAGGCCATGGATGAGACTCCAGAGTTCTAAAATTAAACCTGACCAGCTGTGCATAGTTGGTTTGCTGCCGAAGGCTTGTGTGCATATGTAATACCATCCCATCACACTGTCAGCTGCTCTCTTCTTGGAAACAAATGGCGTCTTAATGCCCATGAACCCCGCTGTTGGGCTGCTTTAGAGATGGTTTCTGCTTTGTCTTTCATAGAGGCAAAACAAGAAGGATGACTTTCTTTCATGGGCCTGGAAGGACCATATAATTCATCTTTGAAGGTGAGTTGTCTCGTCACAGAGGGTTGCTTAGTTTTTATATTTGATAGATGTCTACTTAAGCTGTCTCAGGGGCCGATCCATGTGCTTATGATGGTGAGAGAAGACTACGCCCGTAAAACAGAGACACCAATAGACCCTTTTATCTGGTAGTAAAATGGGTTACAGCTGAACTGCACAATCTTTTCTTGGACTATGCAGTGTCTTCCTAACGGCTCTTGGAACATCTCTCAGTCAAATGCAACATAATTTGTCAAAGGATGAGGAGCAATACAAAAAAGAAGCAATTGCGTTTCAGTTGAGTCTAACACAGGACCACGTGTGCCAGAGGACAACAGTTCTCCAACACGCTTTCCGTGGCTAATATTGTGAAAATCGATGGCTAGACATTTCCCCTGAGGTGCCTCGAGGCAGATTGCAACCTCCAAATTAGGGTTCATAAAATAGCTCACAAACAGTTCCAAATCATCATAATAAATAATCAGAACATTAAAATAGAAGAGTGTTGTTTCTAACTCAGCCTTGACTTTTAAGCCATGATTTAAAAGTAAGACTTTTATAATTTTACTGAACCTCATTCTCTTTATTTGTATAATTCCAAATAAGACCTATTTTATCTATCTCTAATAGTTATAAAAATGATGGAGACATGAGATGTGTGGAAGAAGGATCCATAAATGAACCACATTGGATATTTTAAAATTCTGGATTATAAATGTAACTATTGTGCTTTGGAAAGATAAATTCATCAGCTCTAGAGAATTGGTCCCCATATTACTATTACTAAAACTTTTTCTTTGTCTTACTGAATGTGATATTAATACCAAAAGAGAATTCACCATCAAAATATCCTATCCAACAACATCAAGTTTGACCACTTTCTGAAACTTGCTGTTAGGTGCTCTATGCACAAGAGAACGCAGTACGTCCCTGTCCTGTGCCACCCTCACAACTGTTCCAATGCTTGAGCCCATTGCTGCGCTCACAGTGTCCATCCATCCCCCGAAGGGCCGTCTTCTTTTTCTCTGCCCCTCCACTTTCCCAAGCATGATGGCTTTCTCCAGTAACTACTGGTCTCGCCTGACAATGTGGCCAAAGTATGTAAGACAGCCTTGCCATCCTTGCCTGGAGGGAGTCCTCTGGCCATGCTTCTTCCAAGACAGATTTGTTTGCAGTCCACAATACTTCCAATATTCTTCCCAGTCCCACAATTCAAAAGCATTGGCTCTTCTTTGGTCTTCTTTATTCAGTGTCCAACTTTCAGATGTATATGCAGCTATTGAAAATACAATGGCTTGGGTCATGCCTGTCTTAGTCCTCAGAGTAACATCCTTCCTTTTCAATACTCTGAACAGGTCTTGTGCAACAGATTTACCTAATGCACCACATCTTTCAATTTCTTGACTGCTGCTTCTATGAGCATTACTTGTAGATCCAAGAAAGACAAAATCTTTGACAAGTTGGCAACCTTTTCTCCATTTATCATGATATAGTGAAGATTTGGGTCTTTATAGTGAATTGTAATCAACCCGGAAGGTTGAAATCCTTGATCTTCATTAACAAGTGTCAAGTCCTCCTCACTCTCAGCAAGCAAGGCTAGGCTAAGTCTTCTGCATACTGAAGGTTGTTAATTAGCCTTTCTCCAATCCTGATAGTGCATTCTTTTGAATAATCCAGTTTCTCTGATTATTGTGAATACATATTGAATCAATATGGTAAAAGGATACAACCCTAATGCATATCTTTCCTGATTTAAAATCACATAGTATTTCTTTGTTCTATTTCAACAACTACCTCTTGAACCAGGTACACATTTCTCATGAGCACAATGAAGTGTTCTGGAATTCCCATTCTTCTCAAGACTATCCATAGTTTGCTATGATAGACACAGTCAAATGTCTTGACATAATTTAAAAAGCACAAGTAAACATCTTTCTGATATTCTCTGTTTTCAGCCAAGATCCATCTGGTATCAGCAATGATATCAGTTATTCCTTATCTTCTTCTGAATCTGACCGTAATCTCTGGCAGCTCCCTGTCCATATAATGCAAAACTCTATGTGCATGTGATATCAATGATATCATTCTGTAATTTCAGCATTCTGTTGTGACATGCATATATAAAGAGAGAATTTTTTTATCAAGAAAGTGGTTCAGACAGTTATAGACGTGGTAAATTCCAGTCGAATTCAAGTCTGTGGGTCAGATGTGAACCCAGATGCTTTTCTTGACTCATGTAGCTGCCAGTGCTGAGGAAGCAGGGAGCAGAAAGACAAACATAGAAGCAGGAAGCCCTAGGCTGGTGGAAACGGAGGCAGATGAAGCCAGGATCAGCAGATCAGGATTATCACTGCAGAGTCAAATGAATCAGAAGTCAGCAGGCAATATGACAGGCTGCTGATAGCTCCCAGGTGGCAGGCACTATTATGGGCTATTAGCTCAAGTCCAAAGGACAAGGGGTCTAGTCTGGCGCAGCATCCAGGCGAACAAAAAGAGACAATTCTTCCCATAGAGTCTGTTTAAATAGGGGTAAGTCACAGCCCCAGTGCAGCTTCCTTCCAATTACATCAGGATGGGAATCAGATGAGCACTCGGTCATAGTCACCCCCTAACTGGGTGACTGCTCCCAGAAGGTCCCATCGTGGAGTTCACTGATGTTAAATGTGATAACTGACTCATGGCCACTCCATGAAATTGAAAATCAAACCATGAGGATGGCCTCGACTGGCAAACGCCTGAGAATCTTGGAAGTCAAGTTGACACAAAGCCTACCACGGTAATGATGAATCTGCAAAACACCTCTTCATCTGAATGAACATGAAGGACATTATACTGAGTTAAATTAGTCAATCAAGAAAACACAAATACTGTATGGAACCACTGCTATTAAAAAATCAAGGGAAGGTTTTCACATGAAAAGAAAGACTTGGGTTGTTACCAGGGGTGAGAGAGTGAAGGTGAGAAGGGAAGACATAGGCTAATGGGTAGACAGGTGCTTTTGAAGAAGACATTTTAAGAAATGGAAAACTTTATTGGTGAGAAAAAGGCCAGGAAAGTGGCAGCAATTTGTTTTGCATCATGTCAATTCAATTGCTCATTCTTCATAGGTGGCGAGGTACTTACAAAGTTTATTGCACCAACCTGGTTGATAAACACATGTGGGGTTAATTGAAGGGTGGAGGGATAAATGGCTCGGTGAGCCTCGCCTTTCTAGTTCTCAGGTCTCTTGCTTTGTGCTGCAAGACATCCCTGAGGAGATGCCACATGGACTTACCCCGATGCAGCCCTGGGTGCTGGAGCAGCCGTGTGGAGGCCCCTGCCAGCACTGAGATACTTACATGTTCACCGATTTGGCTTTCCTCCTGCAGTCGGCATCATTGTGTGTATTCTGAGATGGAGGAGGACTTCGTGGATTGGTGTCAGACATATGGGTTAATGTTGGACTTGTGGGCTTGGGCAGCACTGGGTTGGGATATTTTCTTGATGTGCACTTACCCTTCATATAAAACTCTCTCTTATGCATGGTTTTCTGTGGATTTGTTTCTCTAAAGTACTCAGACTAACACAGTAGCAAGAGTTGTTTTATAAGAATTTCCTTGGGAAACTTTACCTCACCCACTCTATAATCTTGTTCCTTGCCTTTTCAGACTTTAAAAGTACTTGGAGTTCTGTGACTAAAATGCAAAGAACCATAATTTGAGTCCATTGAGGATGCCAAAGAGAACTTTTTAAATTTGCTGTAAATTAAAGAACATAGAATTTGGTGGGGGAAAGATGTGAGAGGTGGGAGCTCCTCCTTCAGAAATGTATAGAACTAGATCGAGGCAGTGTCAATAAACAATAGATCCATATTTTGATATCTTTATTATAATAAGGATCTCTGTGAGTTGGTAGCAATACTTCTTAACTTGCATTTATATATTACAGGATTTTACTACATCAGAAGCAAAATGCTTCTTCCTATTTCTTCCCAATATAGTACCATCTCCTTTTTATACCTCTGTTCAGATGAGTGGGAAAAAACAAAAAAACTATGCTCACATTCTTCCTATTTTCAAAGACTTCTTTGTGTGATTTAATACATCAACATGTTAATATTCATAGATATCAGAAAATATTTCATATCCATACTTTCAGTTGTTGCTCTAGATAAGTGCTTCCCAAAGTGCAAAAGCAATACCTGTGCTTTATCCTAGAGTATGGATTGTACTAACAAACATTTTTGATTAATGAGGGCAGTGAGTAATTTTTTTTTTCTGAAAATGAGGCAGTTGGATAAGTGAGTTTGGAAACCTATTGTGGTAATTACATAATCTGGTGTCAACTTGCAAAGGGATGGAGTCTAGCCTGTCAACCAGGTTGCAGCTTGATGATCTCATTTGGAGGCACCACGGAGATAAATAGCTCACTGGAGGCCAGATATAAGCAGACACTCTGGTTTGTCTTCCTTCTGACAAGCCAGATGTGCTACGCTGATGGAGTCAGAGCCCTGGGGCTGGAGGAGTCACGTGGAGACCCACACCAGTGCTGAGATGTTTCCACCACCACTGGTTCCACAAGACTTTCCACCCACTGGCCTGTGATCTTTCTTCCTGCATTCAATGTCATTCCATGTGCTACATGAGTCCAAAGAAGAATTTAGAGACTGGAATGGACATAAGGGTTAATATTGGACTTATGGACTTAACTTGGACTGGGCTGCGATGTTTTCTTAATGTACAATTGCTTTTTGATAGAAAGTTTCTTTCTTACACACATATGAATGTCTCTGGAATTGTTTCTTTAGTCTACCCAGACTAACACACCTATGCACTAGAATAAGAGCAGGACCCTTTTTTCTACCAAGGGCTATTGGATATTTATTACACCACATGAGGGTCATACTGGTAAAACATTTAATTAACACATCCGTCATGTGATGGCTGGAACAGCTTCTCTTTGGTGAGACATGTATGTAATGTGTGCTGGTATTGATCATGTCATGGGTTTCATACAGCTATTAGGTGCCCTGGTGAAGTAGTATTGATGTGTTGGGCTGCAATCCACAAAGTCAGCAGTATGAAACCACCAGCTTCCCAGCAAGAGAAGGATGAGGCTGTCTACGTCCAAAGAGTTACAGCCCAGGAAACCCATGGAGACAGTTCTACTACGCTCTGTAGGGTCAACATGAGTTGGGTTTTCATACAGCCTGTTGGCTGGATATTCCTCATCCCTGCTGAAAAGCATGTTTTTCTCACAGTGAACCTCTTAATGTTAGAGCATTTTGTAATTTGTTAGTCTAAGAATGTCCAAAATCATCCAATCCTTGTTTCTTGAATCGTTTTTCCCCCTCAATGTATCTTCCATTTATGTTAGTGTAGACATCAAGAAGTAATCTGCACCTTCAACATCTTTATTGACTATCTTCTGCTAAATGTCCATGCTCGTCACTTGCATGTTGTTTTTCATACAATTTAACTATGCTTTACCAGTGCATAACAAGGATATTCTTCCTCCAGTTTCCAATAACATATTTTGAGTACCCTTTGAGGTTTCACAACTTTATCTTTAATATTAAGATTTCTAATAATATGGGTTTTTTGTAATGATTTATGGATTACTTAAAGTGATTTATGTTTTTTCTATGACTTGCACTTCTTTCTCTCATCTAAATTTCTGTGTTCCCACTCACTCACAAGTTTGTTATATCATATGCCTTAAAATTCTTACAGCTACTCCCCACTATCCAATTCCAATCTTTAGGGTTTTTGTTTTGTTTTTCACATTAGCAATCTACTTCTAGTGATTATGTATTATTTTTCTACCACTGTAATAAAAATTACTGCCAGCATACTAACCTAAAGAAAAATAAACATATCTTATAATTCGGTCATAGTGACCCTATGACCCGATCTGACAGGATTGAACTGCCCTTGTGGATTTGCACAACTTTATTTGCAGGAGTAGAAAGCCTCATCCTTCTCCCACGACACACCTCATGGTTTTGAACTGATCACCATGTGGTTAGTAGTCCAATTCATAACCCAGTTGCAAAGGACTGGATGGGGCTGAGTTTGCTTGTTGACTTTTATAACTCTATACATTGAAAGGTTAACACAAGACTCAAAACCTGAAATCAAATTGTCAGTAGAGTTATGTACATTCTTTCTGGAGGTTCTATGGAAAAATCTGCTCCCTTGCCTTTTCCGTCTTCTAGTGGCTACCTGAATTTATTGTCTCCTACACTCCTTCATCCATCTTTAAACTCAATAACCTTTCTTCTATCATCATGCTGTTTGGGCTCAAGCCCAAATAAGGGAGAGGATTCCTATAGAGAGGTCTAAAGATCTGGAGACAAGGGATGCCAGTTTATTCACATTAGAGGGCTTACAGAGTGGGAAAACACAACTGCATGTGGTGAGGTGGGCCACACCGCAAGAATCCACTACTGAGTATCTTTTATACAAAAATTTAAAAAGTGGGCATAACATAGGTTACTGAAACTCTTCGTGCCATGAAATTAGGTACCTGATACTTATGGTTAGTTTACTGCCATTGCATGCGCCAGACTTATCTTGGTGAAGGAAACATTCACAACGTGTCGGGCTATGATCTAGCCTGGATACATGATGGGGAGGTTTCAAAGTAAGCTGAAAGATACGCTGGAATGCTTGCTTACCTGAAGTGCAGTGATTTGGGATCATTAACTAGTATCCCTACACATACTCTTATATCACACACTTTAAAATTCTTACAATTTTAAGAACTCCTGTGATTATTTTGAACCTCTTCAAATCATCCATCTCAAGTCCTTAAACTTAATTACATCTGCAAATTATATTTTAATATCAAAGCTCCCATATTCACATGTTCCAGGAAAAGAAGTTCACATTTTGGGAAACAATTATCCTGCTTATCATATGTGTTAGAGAAACAAATTCATAGACATTGACATGTATATAAGAAAGAGGCTTATATACAAGAGCAATTGAATATTGAGAAAACGACCCAGCCCAGTCCAGATCAAGTCCGTAAGTCCAATATTAGCCCATATGCCTGATACCAATCTACAAAGTCCTCTTCAGACTCATGAAATACATGCAATGATGCCGAATGCAGGAAGATAACAGGCCAGTGGTTTGGAAGTATTCTTGATCTGATGGCATTGGAAGCATCTCAGTGCTGGCAGGGGTCTCTACTTGGCTTCTCCGGGACCAGAAGTCTGGTTGCATCAGGGTAGGTCCATGTGGCTTCTCCAGCTCCCAGTGCATAGCGCCATGTGTCTTGTCAGGAGAATACCTCTCATGGAGTTAGCAGAGAGATAATAAGTGTCTCCCGCCTCCAAGGAGGAAAATACAGGAGTTCCCAGAATTCTCAGGAGAAGGCCATGCCCACATACAGGCCTCATTGGCTATAATCCGTTGACAGAATAGACTCCACCCCACATACTCTTTTTTCTTGGGGTGGGGTGGGGTTTAAATTATTTTATTAGGGGCTCATACAACTCTTAGCACAATCCATACATACATCAATTGCTTCAAGCACATTTGTACATATGTTGCCATCATCATTCTCAAAACACCTGCTTTCTACTTGAGC
>NW_022103919.1:14258712-14263533 GCF_000313985.2 Echinops telfairi
TGACACCAGATTCTGTAACTACCATGCCATACAATGAAAAATTACTTTAGAAATATGTTAATAGAAAAAGTCATATTTCTTGTATATTATTTCAATCAATAAAAATAAGGGAAAAAGCAAAAACTATGTTTTTATATTATGTTTGAGAATAAGAACTTCTTTGGAAGAAACAATCACCAAAGTTACAGTATTAACTATATGTTCTAATTACTATCCCTTCTTAATTACTAAAACAAGCAGCCTGAATTGCAATTGAGATCAATTTGTCTTCATTTTAAAATATATTTTTGCACAGTTGTAGCTTGATAATTAAAACATTTGTGTCCAGGGACCATCTCCTTTTAAATCAGAGTCATTATTGTCTGGTGAAGTCATTAACTAGGATTAATTGGGTAAGAATGTTAGAATAATCGGTGAATCACTTCCAGTTCTTAAAAGGGTATTTATAAACTGGATGCATGTTATCATTAGAGTAATATATAAATTTAAGCTCTGTGAATTAAGGTGCCATATCTCCTTTAGCTCACCTTTAGGGCAGTGCTTATCACTCACTACTCCCTGATGACACATTTTCAAACATACGATGAACAGCAGAATGAATCAGTAAGCTGATAATAAGGCTTTCAAGTGTCAGAATGTGCAGGTGAGAAAGCTAGAAAGGATTTGAATATGTTTTGCATATACATTTTCTTGTCGTTGTAGATCACTGTTGTGATTGTTAGTTTCTTGTGCCCACATAAAAACTCCCATAGGAAAATGCGGGCAGATTTTAGCCTGTCAATGAGGTCACAGCTTGATTAGAGGGTGACTGACATCAATGGCTCTCTGAGAGCAGCCTCTTCCTCTTTCTCCCTGGTATTCAGACAAGTGTACTGCTGCCTGAGTTAGCTGCTCTGTACTACTTTGGGGCAGAGCCAACCCATGGATTGTGTTGCCATGCCTAGCATCACTGTGCCTTGAGGCTCCATCACGATGTGCTGCTGCACTACTGGTCTCTGAGACACCTCAACATCTCATTTTCCTGCTGCTGCCACCCCACCTTGCCTTGTCTGTGCCTATGGTCCCACTCTGCTCGTCTTGTATGCGGGCAAACTCCACACCTCTTGCCAGCCACTTCCTTGTCTGCTTCCTTGACGTTGGACCAGCATCCTGCGTGCCTTGGAAGGATCAGCAGTATATTAACTATCCCATGAAAGTGAGTTGGATTTAGCTTTCTGTACTGCTGCATGGGTTGATTTGATGTTGTGTTCCTTCTTACTATATAAATCTCTCTCTCTATCCATCTATCTATCTATCTATCTATCTATCTATCTATCTATCTATCTATCTATTCACATGTGTCCTGGTTTTGTTTTTCTAGAGAACCCTCTGCCTGCTTAACACAATCTTTCTACATCTGTAGACACCTGTTAACACATGAAATAAAAGATCAGTAGATCTCAGATTTATAAAATATAGAATGAATAAAACAATCACGAAATCAGAAGTTACCCTGATGCTTTTGTGCTGGAAGGTATTGAAACCAGTTGGCCCTTAAAGGGCATCATGTCATTTGAGGAGGGGAACGTTTGCTGAAGTCAAAATGCTTGCTGACTTTTTAAAAAATGCTGACTATAAGAATGTTGCTATCAGGGGCCTTGGCTTGATTTTGAATTCATAATGACCCTACAGGACATCCCCAAATAACGGCCAGAGGTCTCTAAATCACCAAGTTTTTCTCCACAGAATGTAGTTGGTGGCTTCAAGGCATCAGACTATCAGTTAGCAGCGGAGTGCTTAACCATCGCACCACCAGGCCTTGTTTAATATGAATTAGACTAACCCTTCTCTCAAAGCAGGTGCTTTGTTTCCCAAGTTCGGATCTTCTTTCCACTCAGAGACAGCACCTACCCCAACCTCTGAAAGAAGTGTGCACCATGTTTGTCTTTATAAAGTTATTGATTAGACTACAACTTGAGACTTCTTTAGTTAGCAACTGTACCGTATATTTATTTTGGAGGAACACATAAAGATACATTCAAATAGAATAGCTCTTCATTCTGGAATTCTTAAGGTATTATCAATATGGAAACACGGAAAGTTTTCTCGTGACAATTTTTGTCCTATTTGGTCCCTTTTCCTGCAGTTTTCTCTCCGATACACTTGTTCACACTAACAGTAGAGATGACAGTATTGTTTGCCAAATGATTTATCTACATCTTATTTTTCATGGAAACCTTTGGAACACTCAAAATTCAGTTTCCATAATAAATACTTAAAATTATTCTGTGCTAGTATAACAAAAATGTGTTTTAAATTTTAACAGCATTTTACTTTTCACTTCTGTTAGAACAAGTGTGTTTATGCATACACGTTGAATTTAAAAAGGTAATAGCTTCTCAAATATTTTTATTTGAATCAGCACTTTGAGTATATCATTTAAAATAGCAGATTAGATTATTTCACATAATATATGTTGAAAAATTTCATTTGCAGGGAGACAATAATGCAGTATTTTAAATGTGTGCTTCTGTCTCCTGATACTGATGAATCAGATCACATTTGTGGTAGTCCAGGTCGACTAGAGAAACAAACCCAGGGAAATTCACATGTATGTATAAGAGAGAACTTTCTATGTATGAGAGAACTTGATATCAAGAAGTAATTATGCATCAATCAAACATCCCAGCCTAGTCCAGGTCAAGTCCATAAATTCAATATTAGCCCATAAATCTGATATTCACTCATGAATTCCTCTTAAGACTCATGCAGCACATGCAATGATAATGAATGTAGGAAGGTCACAGGTCAGTGGGTGGAAAGTCCTGTGGATCCAATGACAGGAAATGCATCTCCTGGGCTCTGGCTGCCATCAGTGTGCTCCATGTGGCTTGTCAACTGGAATATGAAGCAGAGAGAGAAAGTGTGTGTGTGTGTGTGTGTGTGTGTGTGTCTGCTTCCAGGGAGGAAGAAAGAAATTTCGCAGAATCCTCATGCATAGGCCACGCCCACAAGGAGGGATCCTCAAGCTGTGACTGGCAGGCTAGACTGCACCCCTTCATTCCTGAATCAAGTTGACATGAAAGTGTGTAACTACCAGAACGTCTTCACTGAAATGTTTTTATTGATGAACAAATATTTGTTTCAGTGTCTAAGATGCATATTAGCACATGCACGCTGTTCAATGTATATTTCTTAAAGGATAAAATGCTATTTCTTTCAAAACAAAATTAAACCTTTTGGTGGTCAGAAATTAAAAAGGAAATATCAAAGTAAAGTAGATGCTGTCTTGCAATAGCTCTGAAATGCCACATAAGGGCCCAATTAAGTATGAAATTATGAAGATAGTAATAGTGTGTAGTCCACTTTATGGAATAGGAATTCATGAGTCCATGCTGATATAAATTAATTAATTTTTACATAGTGTCAACATATCTCACCATAAAATTCTCATTATTTACAAAGGGGAAAACGTGACTATGCAGTGAAGAATCTTGGTGGACACCACCTAAATCAAAGTTTAATTTAACATAGCCATAAAGAATAAAAATTGTGTAATACATGATAGGATGCAGTGTAGAAACACCGAATACAACCAAACTTAGGTCACTGTACAAGAGAACTGACCGATAGTCTTAAAGAAATCTCAACTTACAAAAGCCAAGGAAAGGCTGAGGAAACTTTCCCAAGTGAAGGAGACTATGAAGTTATGACAAATCATGTCGCACACCATCATGGACGGCGTCTTTTGGCTATCACAGACATAGTGATAATGGCATCAATGGATTACTATCGACATAAGTCCCTTGCTGGCTTTATCCTTGGGTTATACTGAAGAATGCCATGTTTTAGTAAATGCACAGGGAGGTTTAGTGGCCATATGGGACATCAGGTAGGCAAAGTAGGCAGTTAGCGCAATGCTTGAAGAAAATGGATTCAACTCCGCAGAAAGGAAGAACGACAGTCCGTACAAGCATAGTGGCAGCTAGGACCAGTTTGTGAGGTCGGCAGGAAGTACGTCACTCAAACTCAAGGCCATTGAGTCATGTTTGACTCAGGACAACCCTTTAGGACAGAGCAGAACTGCTCCTGGAGAGGAAGTGTTTCCAAGGTTGTAGATCTTTATGGAACCAAAGAGCCTCATCTTTTCCTTCAGAGTGACTGCTGGCTTCCAACTGCTCACCTTGTCTAGAGCAGCCCAATGCATAGCCCACTGTGCCATCAGGACTCCTTTGGAGACGTTGAAGAGCGATGCTATGCCATCTGGCAGGATAGAAGAGTCCTAAAGCCCATGGTTCCTTATTGAATTAAAGAGCCAAGACCAGAGGCTGAAGAGCACGTCCATTCACTTCAAATCAGCAGGCAGTTATGGAGCTCCTACCATCCGTCAGACACTTTTCTCAATTCTTGTAATATAACACTGAACAAAACTCACCAAATTCTTGCTTTTGTGAGGCTTGTACTTTAACAGGGGTAGACATGCAATGCGGGGTCATGGTAGCGTGACTAGTTAAGGGTGTGGACACTGACTGAAAGTTTGGGCATTCAAACCCACGCAGAAGCTACTTGGAAGAAAAGGTAATTAGGTAATGATGTGCTTCCATAAAGATTGTAGCCTAGAGGGTTCTCTGGAGCAGTCTAGATCAATCACTTAAGTTTGTCACATTTAGTCACTAAATGGACTAAAATCACATTTAGTCACTAACTTCACTAAAAAGCCCCTGCCAACAGCAACCAGAGACATTCAGGACAAAATATGCAGCGAAGACATGATAATTCGTTAGCATCTTAATAGGTAAGGAGTGATAAGATGAAAAAACTATGATCACACAGGAGTGTAGA
>NW_022103919.1:14263633-14271085 GCF_000313985.2 Echinops telfairi
TGTATATATATGTATATATATATATATACATACATATATGGTCACATTTAGGAAAAGATTTGAACATTAAGTTGGTGGTACAGATTCTGAGAGAAGACGATTCCAGGCACAGAGAACCAGGACTAACATTCCCCTGTGAAGTTTGGAAAATAAAAAGGAGACTTGTGTAACTGAGGGAAGATGGTTGTTAGGAAAGAGTGGGGCAGGGTACCAGAGTCCTGATAGATCAAAGGAGGTGGAAACCTGCGTAGGACCTCATCCACCCCAAACCAAACACTGTTATCAAGTCAATTCCAACTCATAGCAACCCTGTAGGACAGGGCGCACCTGCCCTTGTGGGTTTCCGAGACTGTCACTCTTGACGGGAGGAGAAAGTCTCATGTTCCTCCTGGTGGTTTCAAAATGCCGACATTGCAGCTAGCACCTCACTCGGGACCCCTATGCCCCAGGGCTCCCGGGGACCTGACGTCGTTCTTGCTAGGTGCCACTGAGCTAGTTTTGACCCATAGGGACCTTATTAACAACAGAATAAAACACTGCTCAGTCGTGCTCCATCCTCACAATTGTTCCCATGTTTGAGCCCCAGGTTGCACCCACTGTGCCAAGTCATCTCCTTGAGGACTGTCCTGTTTTGAGTTGCCCCTCTACTTTACCAAACATGATGCCCCTCTTCAAGGACTGATCTCTCTTTACATGTCCAAAGTATGTAAGACTAAGCATCTCCATTCCTGCCTCTAAGGAGTAATCTGTCCATCCTTCTTCCAAGAGAGATCGGTTTGTCCTTTTAGCAATGCATAGAACTTTCAGTATTCTTCTCCAGCACCACAATCCAAAGGCATCCATTCTTCCTCACTCTTCCTCATTCAATGTGCAACCTTCACATGCATAAGGGGCGATTGACAATGCCATGATTTGTGTCAGGCTCCCCTTAGTCCTCAAAATAACACTCCTGATTGTCAGGTCTTATGAAGCAGATTTACCTAATGCAATTCATCTTTTGACCTCTTGTCTTCTGCTGCCCTGAGAATCGATTCTGTGCGTTTGACTTTGAGTGACATGGGGCACTCTGCAGAGATTGAGAGCAGAAGGGTGCAATGATCGAATTCACATTTGTAAGGAATCTCTCTAATTGCTATATTGAGTATAAAATTGAGCAGAGTAGGGCAACAAGAATGGAAACAGGGGACTTGTTAGAAGACTATGATGTTTACCTGAGCATGGGAGGATGGTGGATCTGACCAGATTCCTCATAGGAAAGGTGCATGAATACCATTATGGATTATATTTTCATGGTTGCATAAATAGGAAGGAACCCTGGTGGCTCAATTAGTATAGGCTGTAACCTTTGAATACACCAGGCAACCCGTGGGAGAAATAATTATGTGGCAGTGTGCTTCTACAAATATTTACAGTCTTGGAAACCCTTTGGGGGAAGTATTCTTTGCTTATACAGTTGCTATGAGCAGGTGTGAGCTGAGGATTTGGATTTCACTCCTAGTCTGTTTTTAGTCTGGAAGCTCTACTGCAGTGGTTCTCAACCTTCCTAATGCCACGACCCTCGCATACAGTTCCTCGTGTGGTGGTGACCCCCACAAACCATAAAATTATTTTCATTGCTACTTCATCACTGTCATTTTGCTACTGTTATGAATTGGGCGACCTCTGTGAAAGGGTCACTCGACCCCCAAAGGGGTCGTGACCCACAGGTTGAGAACTGCTGCTCTACTGAAACCTGTTGAACACGGGCGATTTGCTGGTATTTGAAATGCAGGCGACATGACTTCCAGTACCACTGCAACGTACAAGCCACCACAATATGTAAATTGTTGAAAAGGCGGGCATAGGATTTGTTGGAAAATTATATGAAGGAGGAGATTTAGAATTTTACCCTGAGTAATTAGTGGATCAAATTGCATTTTGTTGAGATAGAAAATATTACTGGGAAATGGAGTTTGGGGCAATTATAAGATCAATAGCTCAATTACTGACTTCTAAGTTTGAAATGTCAATTAAATGTTCAAGTGAAGGTGCTGAACTGGCAGTTTTTTATCTTAGTTTTAGATAAAAGTCTATGCTGCAGATATAAGTTTGGGTGCCACAGGCCTATAGGTAGTATTTAAAATCACATGGAAATTGAGATTCTTCAAAATGCAAGTGTAGAGAAGGGGACTAATTCCCACTCCAAAGGAAGTGATAAACTCCACATCCCTAAGTGATCAAAAACCTGCCCACATTGTGACCCAACTCTAAGAACAAGGATAAAGCTGGGAAGTGGAAGAACACAGGCTTTGTATTAGACAAGAAGATGAGAACGATACGGATGACAAAGGCTGTATGTTATGCACACTGTAACCATGAGGTTTCACAAAGAAAACCGCCAGCCTGAAAAAATAATTCTCCTGTAGTGTGAAGTTATATTAAACGATAAGAGCAGGATTAAAATCTGTTTGTAACCTAAAACCTGTGAGCACATTCCCCCCAGGGTGCATGCTGGGCCTGATCTGGTTTCCAAAATCTTATGTATTGGGGGGTTCTATTGCTTCATTTTGTTTTGGATTGTACGTATTAGGAGGTATCTCAGGAGTGTTATGTCATTTAGGGTCACCCTCTTGAAGTTGGAATATAGATATATTTGCATTTGGGGGGTATGGAAACCAGGACTGAGGAAGCTATAGGGTCAGCAAGTGGAATAAGGGTTGGGGGGAGAGGGGACACGGAAGAGGGGTTGGAGTGAAGGGATGATGACGTCAAGGGTTCCATATAGAAAAAGAAAGCTTGGAAACTGGTTGTGGTAGGAAATGTACAATTCTCCTGGGAGCGATTGAACTATGAAATTATTTGATATATGTATTAACCCCAATTAATAAAACATTCCATATATGACGAAACCAGTTGTTTTGCTTCAGTGTGTGTATGTGTGTCTTGTGCTGTTGTGAATGTTTTCGTGCATCTGCATGAGCAAGAACTATGAGGGTGTATATCTCCTGTCGGTTGCTGCTGAGTGCCAAGAAGTTTATTCCATCTCCTCGTGACTCCATGTAAGAGAGAGTATACCTGCCCTTCGGAGCTTTTGTCTGTAATATTCACAGGGGCATATGCCCAGGTCTTGTTCCAGCAGAGCTGCTGGGTGGGTTCCCACTGCCAGCCTTGCATCTATCAGCAGACTTTTAACCCTGTGTGTCACCAGAGATCCCCACCCACGGCCATGAAGTTGATTCCAGCTCATAGTGACCCTAGGTTGTCTAGGCTATGCACTTTCCAAAAATGGATATCCCGATCTTTCTCTCAGGGAGCAGCTGATGAGTTTGAGGCCCCTGATCTTGAGGGTTTGAATCCCCTCACTGCCTCATGAGAGTGCCCACAGGGCTCCCTCCACTCCAAACAAAGAAAGAATAAAACCAGAAAAACTCCCTGCCATTGAGGGTTGATTCCTAGTCCCACTGGCCCGATAGGACAGAGTGGGACATCCCCCTGGGGAATGTAAGGTGTAATTCTTTACTAGACCACTTAGCGCCTTCTTCTCTCAAGAAGGACCTGTTGAATTCGAACTACTGACCTTGTGGTTAGCAGCCTAATGTGTAACCCACTATGCTATCTGGGCTTGTTAGGCCCACCTAATTCAAATCTATAGAAAAATAAATCTTATATTTGTTCTCAGGATTCAATCAAGAATATTTGAACTCTCATTCTTGAATCTTGAATAGTAGTAGAAAGATGTAACTATATTAGACATTTGCAACATTTTAAAGATAAATATTTTTATAACTCAAGTGTTATTATTGTCATCTCAGTCATTTTGTTGGTAATCATTCTCAAACCTTCCTCTCACTGTCAAAGAAGGACTTCACCTTTCTCCTGGGAACAATTTTTCCCTGAAATTGTCACAGATTATATCAGAATAATTATAATTATTATTCATTAGTCTAATCCTAAAATGAAAAGAAATGCTAAATGGGTTTAAAAACTCCTCCAAACTATGTGTATTGCAAAATATTTTAAAGGTGATGAGTTTTACAATTTCAGAAAAACATAATAAATGCTACCAAGATATTTTTGTTATTTTCAGCTCTTTAAGACACACTAAAAAGTTGTTTTATTTCAGGGTATATTTCAAACAACACAATTATGTGTTTTATCTGGATTTAGACCCAAATGTGAAAACCAGTTTGTGGGGAGCGGGGGCGAAGTGTACCTCTATGTGTGTGTTCACTTGGGAAAATATGTGGAATTTCTCTAAAGGAACGACTGCATTAGTAATCTTCCAGGAAAAAGGGATGTGACAATGTATTTCATTTGAAAATGATAACGAAGTAAGGCTGATACATGCCTCATCCCTCCTATCAACCCCAATTGTGAACCCCTGTGCTCTGCTACCTCGGCTTTGTTTGGGGGAAGTCACTGGAAAGAAACATGCTTGAAGTGCCTGCTCTTGGTCCCCGTACAAGTGCATATTCCTCGTGATTTCATTTTATATCAATATCTGCTCAAATAAAGTGCCACTGAGGAAACACTTCCACAACTGCTACAGCCCTGTTAAACGCTTTGCCCATGAGTGTATCCAATGCCCTTTATCATAAATGTTCAATTAATAGCTATTTTTTTTACCTTCTAGAATTTCATGCCCAACAGTTTATTGTGGCGGATGCATTAAGTGTTTGTTTGTTTGTTTGTTTATCAGACTGATAGCTGGATAATATCTTGTCCTCCTCACTTTGGCTTCCAGGCCATCAAATCAAGTTTTATGATCAATTACTCAGTACAGTGAACCCTCGTTTCTCGCGGTTAATCGGTTCTAGACCCTACCGTGATAAATGAAATTCCGCAAAGTAGGATTCCTTATTTGTAAATCAAATATTTTCATATTTAGAGCATAGAGGACATGAAAAAACACCCTTTAGTCACCATTACACTCGTATTACCCAATTTATTAAACGAAAAAGGGAAAATGCAGTAAAACATTTTGGACGTTACAATTATCATTTATTATTTATTATATTATGAAGTACAACGGATGGAGCGAACGGAAGACTCATTCAAGTCGAAATGGCATGCAATCTCCACGATTTTCTTGCCATTTTTGATCATATCCAAAAGTTTTACCTTTTCCTGGATGGTGAGCTTCTTCCTCTGGCGCTTATTTTTATTGTCAGAAGGCTTAGAAGAAGCAGCTTGTTTAGGAGCCATTATAGGGCTTAGATAAAATTTCTTAAAAATCGCAAACAATTACAGTACACTGTACAAAAGCAAAAATGCATCTGATACGTAGCTCCGATACGTAGCGATGCAGACAGAAGCGTGTACAGCATGAGCCAATCAGTGGCAGTAATGACAGAGCATGCGCTGTTACGCAAAAACCGCGATAGAGTGAAGCCGCGGAAGTCAAAGCGCCAAGTGGCAAGGGTTCACTGTATTTCTCTTCCTCTCTGCCTCTATTTTCCCTTACACTTTTCACATAATTTTTAATATCTTGTTTTCTGTTAAAATGACATCAAAACCGTGTTGTATGAAAGGAGAGGTTAAAACTATATCAAAAGTCTCTTGAAAATATTTGAACACTGAAATGTTGATGGATAGATAATATCAACGATAGATAAACATTGGGAAAGTCTGAGGCCAAGGGAATCTCAGTCCATCGCATGAAGCAAGGGAACTTGAGTCAGGGCAGGGTTAAGGAGAACCAGACAGTGAGGACTACCCCTCTTTACCAAAAGTAAATACCGATAATGGCGATTCGTAGAAAATATGAACCCAAAGACAGACTGTGGCAATTAGAGCACAAGTTTGGATTCAAGAACATAAAGGAACCTGATTAATCATGATACACAATGGATTAAAGTAACGAGTACAAGAATACAGTAAATTCAGGACAATGTCTGAATTTTCTCCCAGAGAGAATTATTTCAGTCAAGCCTGTGTGAGTCTCCCCTGAAGCTCAGCATGCTTCTAGTAATGTTCCTTAGAGGATACAGGATCTGGCCTAATATAAAGAGGGAGCTATCCCAGACAACTCACATTGCTTAAATATACAGGGCTACCAAAAATGGGAATGACTCATCAAGTGGGTTATATCAAGCCATACGTCTGGTAGAAACTATTTTCAATATAATTTAATTATTAAATTTTAGTACACGTGGATGAAGTGCCAATAAAACTGTTTAAAAAAAAGAAAATATTTTTATATAAACGACTGGTTCTTAGAGAACCCAGAAATGCACAGAAGAGAGGCGGCTGGATCTCTGTGCAACCGGAGGTGGAGAGGTGATGCATCTAACTGCGTCCCCTACCTAGAGATCTGGACATCCTTGCTCCACGAGCTGAGACTGTGACGTTCTTTCAGAATAAGGTCTTCACAGATGTCGTCGGTTCACAGGAAGTCTTGCTAGACGAGGTTGGCCCTGATCCACTGCAGACACAGAGGGAAGATAATCTGGCGAAGAGGCAGCCAGAGATGGGAGTGATACTACCATTAACCCAGGAGCACGTGAGGCCATCAGAAGCTAGACGAGACAGGAGGAATCTTCCCTGGAGTCTTTGAGGAGGAGCATGTCTCTGCTGACATCCTGAATTCAGACGGCTTGCTAGCCTCCAGAACTTCCAAAGAATACATTTTCGTTTAAGCTATTCGGTTGGAGGTACTTTGTTTCAGCAAACCCAGGACACTAATACAGGCTGATTTCTTAATTTGTAGAGTGACTGACATACATGCTACATATAACCGTGCTAGGTAATCATCAGACATGCACACTACAAAGGGGGTTGATAGTAGACGTGCTTTCTAATGGATTGAATGATTCCCTGGGTGTTTGGCAGCTCCCTACAGGCCATCTTCAATGAAGCCTGTTGTCTTCGGTGACTATGATTGTAATGTGGAAATGAACTCATTATCAAGTGGTTATTAACTGTTGTATAGCTGTGTGCTGTAGAGTTATGATCCAAAACCCAGCCAAACTCATAGCCATCGAGTCAGTGCTGACTCACAGCTATCCCCTTGTGATTGCCAAGACGGTAACTTTGCAGGAGTAGAAAGTGATTCTCCTGAGCAGAACAGCTGGTCATTTCTTACTGTGGGCCATGAGGATGGCAGCCAACATGCAACCACGGCACCAGCATGGCTCCTCTGGGACAGAGTAGACTGGGTTTTCTTGCATAGATGCCACCCCTTTGGTTAGCCGCCAAGCCTTTGACACTACAATACCAGGGCCCCTTCAACCCTTTATTAGTTCCATCACCATGTCTTTCTCAGAAGAGGTTGAATCATCAGTAGAAAGTGACAGATAGGCGGTGCTCACAACCAGAAATTCCTAAAAATGAACTCTAACCTACCAGGGAGGTTTTAGGTAAAACTCTAGTGATTCTCTGATTTACAATAAGTGAAATTCATGTCATCATGAGAATTTGGGACAGAGATTCGAATCTCAAAATTCCTCATTGTCTTAATGCTCCAGATCAGTG
>NW_022103919.1:14271610-14276807 GCF_000313985.2 Echinops telfairi
AACTGTGTAGATTAATTTAGTGCTAAAAGAACTGGCACAGCGTGCTAGTTGTGAGGGCGGGGAAATGACGTTATTGGGGTTTTTTCTTTCATATCCCAGGCAATTGAAGAAGAGGAAACTAAGGCAGCTATAAATATATATATAGTTCCCCATAAATTGCTTGTCTCTTAGTTAGAGAAAATAGTAACAAGTTTTCGAGACGGCAGGCGTATTGTCTTTTATTGTATGTTTCTTTTGATAGAGTCAACGTTAATAAAGAAGGCCTAAAAAGAAGTAGCAGCGCAAGGACCCAAGCAAATATTTACTCTTAAGACACAAAGCTTGCACACAGAACAGATCTCATAAGCTTGTGTTCCTGCATATCTGGCTTTGTTTTAGAGTTTGGTAGGACTATTGTTACAATTACAGAATGCAGAAATAACTCAATGAAACTGCACAGGAAACCCTTATTCAACACTTTGCTTTGCTCTCCCCGTTCTTTGAGTAAATCTGACGTTATAAGCATAACTGACTCTCCGTGGACCTCTTAAATAATTTAAAGATGCTGAGCCTCATATTCTACAGCCCAAAGATGCTGACATTATTTTAAATTAGGTTTTTACACTTAAAATGTATTGAGGTGCATTTGGGGGAGATGAAGTTTTGCTACCAGTGCTTTTTTTTTTCTTTCCCTGTGAGAACAATGTTCAGCAGAGAGAGCCAGAATAAAATCGCATCCCCACAGTTTGTTTTTAATTCCTTCCCTCCAGTCAGATGGCATGAGTTAGGATAACACATATGACAACCTGGTGGTTTCGCAATAAATTCTGCATGTAAAGAGTGGTTCACATGCAGTAAAAATTGCTAAATCTAAGTATCATCTATGAAAAGCAATACGTGCACCTCACTCTTCACTGGATTTAGGGTCTGATGCATTTAAAAGAATGTTTGTGGTACACAAAGACAAGAGAGCTAACGGATCTCTGAACTGTGGATTTCTCCTCACTCCTTTACCCCAGGGCACCTGTTTTAATGGCATTCAGCTGTATCTAAATAATCGCGAATGCAGCTGTATCTAAATAATCGCAAACCTAAGAAGTATATTCAGAACCTTCTTCTCTGGTCCGTCAGTCCCATCCTATTACATGCACACAGGCCACATGAGGTTTCTCAGTCCCTGAGTTGTATATATTTGGGTCAGAGGCAAAGCTCAAAGTTGAATTAGGGCTCATGACACTGCTTGGCCTCAATCAGAATTTTTGTTATGTGATCAGGCATGTTCCCAGTTGCCATGCAATATGAGTTGGCAAGGGAAAAGGGGAGTAAAAATAATAAAAAAATAAAAATCAAGAAATGGGTAGTTTGCCAGATTTTCGTAGAGTGAAAATTTGGAGCCCTTGATAGAATCAAATGTTTGGAACTGATAACCCTCTTCCCTATCACGTTCCAAACAGTCAGAAGATCACACACATCTCTGCCAGAACGTGCCGTGTTACGGAGCTTGAAGACTGGTTTCCACCCTCACAGGATACGGTGTCTTGGGCTGGGATTTCATTTGACTTCAATATGGAAAATTCCATTTTTGCTTGTACCTAATGCCTAGTTTCTAACCCTGCTTCCCCCCCGCCCCCCCACCACTACCACCATACACACAACCTTTTTCCTGGTCTTGCTTTTCTCATGCTAATCAATTGCACCTGGATTTTATTTCCCACTGGAACCCTAGATTTAGCCCATCCAATTCTTCTTAGTATAGTTTACATACAAGAGTCACATCCATAGTCACTGGGCGTAACTTTAATCACTGATGAACGAAATACACAGAATATAAAAAGGAGGGGATATATTTCTTACACAGGTGAAGCCAAGCAATTGAATTAGGAAATAACCACGGGGTCTTGGGTACTTTGGCCGCAGTGAATGTGTCAAAGAAAAGCCATGAGTGACCAAGAGAGAGCATCATTTTGGAGAACCATTTAATCTCTTAGAACCTCTGCTTCCTCATTTTTCAAATATGTTTTATAATGCCTGATGTGTTTATATCACAAAGTTAGAAGAATCAACTAACATTTTCTATAAGAAAAAACAGTTTGGACCTATAGAATATTGTGTGACAGTAATGAGCTGTTGTCAATTGTTTCTGTTGGGCTATAGAAAAATTGTAAAATTGTCATTGCTCCGAGGAGCAATCTCTACCGAACCTTACAATTAGTGCGCAAGATTTCTACAAGATTCTTTTCTTTCTTCTGTTTTAGCATCTTCCGATAAGTCACATATCACGCAATTAATTCACTGACTTAAAATGTTCAATTCCATGACACTTTCTTATATGTAAAGGGTTGTGAAACCATCATTGTAATCTAATTTTCTGTATTCTTGATTCTTCATTTAAAAGCAAATGAAAACTTACCAAATTTCAATCATTCCCCATTCCTATCTTCCAACCTGCTATCCCGGCCTCTTCCTATGTGTGTAGTCACCTAGTTGAGAGATGTCATATGGCTCAATTCACTCAATCTGTGGTCTTTGGAGACGAATTTCTTCCCCTGAGCATAATGTTCCTAAGGTTTCAAATTGTAGAATGTATAAGTATTTCATTTCTTTATATTGCTAGATAATACTCCGTTTTATGGCTACACTTCATTTTGTTTATCCACGTGTCAGCTGGTGGACATTTAGCATACTGTCACTTTTGGAATCGTGTGAGTAATGCAGCTATGAACATTTGTGTGTGACTTTTTGGACATATGTTTTTAATTTTCTTGACCATACTCCTCGGACGAGAATTGCATAGTCGAGTGGTACAACTACATTTTAACTTTGGGGGAACCATCAGACTGCTTTCCAAAGAGGCTGCCCCATGTGCATGTCACTCAACCATTTGGGAGGATCCCAGCATCTCCACGTCCTCTTCTGTGTTTACAGCCATTTTGAGTGGTATCTCGTTGTCATTTTAATTTGTGATTCCCCAGTGGCCTCTAAAGGAGCCCTGGCCTTGTAGCGGATAAAGTTCTAGGCAACTCTCACAGCAGGTTGGCATTAGAACCCACCCAGAGGCTCTGGGGGAGAACACCTTGAGAGTTACTTCTTCTGTAAGGATCACAACCCAGAAAACCCAATGGAGTCCCTTGGAGTTCAAAATCCGCTCAATGACACGCAACAACAAAATGTACTTACACTGTTGAACGTTTTCGCATGTGCTTATTTAGGTATCTTCTGTGGAGCAATGGCTATTTGGGTTTTTGGTCACTTTTTATTCCGATTTTTTGTGTTCTTGGTTCTTTTTTGTTTGTTTGCTTGTTTGTTGGTTGGTTTTAAGTTGTAAAAGCTCTCTATATAGTCTAAATAAAGTTCTTTGTCACGTAGATTACTTGCAAATATCTCTACCAAACTGCGGTACAAAAGGTTTCATTTTATTGTCATCTAAATAATTTATTTTCTTTCTTATTATTTGTGCTTTAGGGGTTGAAAAATGTGTAATCCACGGTCATGAAGATTTACTTTTATGATTCTTCTAAGAATTATGAAGACCTAGCCCTTAAATTTAGTTCTACATCCTCTTTGAGTTAATTTTTGTGAGCGGTGTAAAATATGAGTCCAATTTCACATTTGCATGTGGCTATCTAGCTTTCCCAACACTGAGAACAGTAACAAGTATCCTACCAGTCTTGACACACTTATTGAGAATCAATTGCCCATAAACTTAGGAACTTCCTTCTAAATTCTCAAGTTTACTCTAATAATCTACATGACACTTTTTATTCCATTCACTAGTATACTATCTGGACTACCGCAGCTTTACAATGAGCTTTGACATTAAGAAGCGTGAAGCCTCCAAATGTTCATTCTTTTTCAGAATTATCGAGTGTATACTGGGTCCGTTAGAGGAGTCAGCATCGACTCAATTGCAGTGAGTTTGGGTTTTATTCGGGTCCCTTAAATTTACATATGATTTTTAGGATCGGCTATTCAAAAAAAAAAGTATCAGGCAGTTGGTTTGCATTTAATTAAATCTGTAGTAGGGCTGTCCCTGGGATTGGTGTCTGTCAATAAGGTAATTCAGCGTAGCAGCCTCTCCTCCCAAATTGGCCTCCTTCCATACTAGACCATGCAGAAGACTTAGTGTGTTTGTTTTTGTACTAATCAAAACAACAATAACAAATCGCTGCCACGGAGGTGATGCTGACATATAGTGACCTTATAGCACAAGGCAAACTGCCACTCTTGGTTTCTGAGACTGCAAATCTTTACAGGAGTCGAAAGCATCACTTTTTCTCCTGCAGGGCAGCTGGTAGACAGGAAATGCTGGTCCTATGGATAGCAGCACAATGCACAAGTCATTACACCTCGAGGGCTCCACTGTGCTAATGTTCCTTATAAATTGTGATTCGCATCAATGGCTGAATATGCTGGCAGCAATTGGGACATTAAACAAGAAGCAAAGTTAAAATATTCTGTTGATGTTAGAGGTTGTCAAGTCAACACCAACTCACAGTAACAACCCAGAACCCAACAAGGGAGAAGGAGGAAATGATCCCACCAGATTTTCAACTTGTTCAGGTGGTGAAGACTGGTTGAAGGCCATTCTTTCTTGGTAGCTTTTTTAATTCAATGATGCCTGGAATCTGATACCTGGAAGGACTATAAGAGTATTATTCAAAGTAGAAATATCATAAAGGAAGCTGAATCCCTGGAATTTCAAAAGTTACATAAACATTAATCAATGGACACTATTTCATCAAGCCCACGTATCTGAGCAGCCACAAAAAGTAAAAAGGAAAGCTTCAAATATCCTATTTTTACACATGGACTGCATGTTTTTGCCGACCACACCCTTCCTTATCCCCAGTGTATTTTCAGAACCTGGCTCTGCTAAGTTTTCTTTATTCCTGTTGCTGTGAAATAAAAGGGAAGATTTTTTTTAATGCAGAATGCACACTTCCTTTGCATAAAAGATGGCATTAAACTGATAACATTAATGAATAAAATAATCTAAATTTTGTAAATCACTTGAAAAATGTTATTCCTGATTTGAATAAATAAAATTCTAGTGCACTGATTGGTTACTGCTGGAAAATTTGATACTGAACTCCACACGAGGGGACTTCAAAAAGGTGTGTAGAAGTGGAATTTAATCATAGATTTTTTTTCTCTGAACTTTTTGAAGCTCATATATATGGGTATGTATGAATGTATAAGGGTACATAAGCACTTTCAT
>NW_022103919.1:14277904-14279781 GCF_000313985.2 Echinops telfairi
GTTCCGGTCAGATTTATAGACTTGATCTTTGATACGCCTCTCTTCCAAGCAATCTGTTTAGTGACTTTCTTCCCATCCATCCATTTTAGATAGAGGTCTCCAGAGAATTATTTGCTATGTAGTTCCACAAATCAATCATGGACACTCACTGGCTCCATTGCCTTCCACACACCAGATTCTCACAATTTAGGATCTGTTTCTTCCTTCGAATTCAGAGTATATGGATTCTAATCTTTTCGTGACTGAGGATGGTGTGCTCCTTCCAGGTGGACTTAGTTGACATTGCACTTAGTTGGCTGCTTGTTTGGAGACAAGTCTTTAAGACCCCAGACCCTATTTTGCCCGATAGCTGGGCACCATCTACATTCTTCACCACATTTCACTATAGCAACATTTCCCGTCCTGCGGGGGAGAATCAAACAAGGCCAAGATGGAAGAAGTAATTGTTCTCAAATTTGATCTACGATTTAGTGTGAGCCCAAAACCCTTTCTTGGATCTATGCATTTTTGGTTTTGTTATTTGCTGTAACTTGGGAGTTAATACATATGTCATATCATTCCATAGCTCGATCATGTCCAACAGAATTGTTCAATTGCTTCCATAATCAGTCTCCAAGCATACTTTTCCTTTCTGGAACTCCTTGACATCATCGCCCTTTTACTCTCCCACCCCTTAACACCCCACACCCCCCTAAAACCCTTGTGATATTTGCTTTCCCTATAGGCCCAACGTCCCTGGGTTACCTTTACCTAAAAAAAGAGAGAGAGAAACAAATAACACAGCTTCAGGAGGATGTTCCCAGGGGTGGCACAGCGGTGATAAACCCGAACATGAACAAGCACAACAAACATATAACAGCATGACCTTCACAGGATTGTCGGAATAATACATATCTCAATGCGGCATATAGGCCGCCAACTAACAATGTACAACTCTTGGTGTGGTGGTCTTCTGCTTCCTCAGATACCACGCGTTTTCTGGCTCAATTCCTCTGGTTACAAGTGTGTCTGAGGCAGAATCCAGTTCACCCAGTGGAGTCCCAGTTCACCAGGGAGACCAAAGGGTCTCCCGGAGGCAGCCTCTGGATATGCAGTGCATACACCCTGGAGATCCAGGAGTTAGTGTGACAGTGTTCCATGACACCTGGCCTGGTTTCCTGGGATATTCCCAGATGTCTTAGCACAATTTTTCCCATCCACCTCATGGCACTAAAGGTCCCCACCACCTATGTTCCTCAAAGCTTCCTCAGCCACTCCTCCTACCATCTGGAGGTCAGCCCTCCCACCTCTTCCCTCCCCTCAATCGACATATACCTCTGCTTCCAAAAACATGACCCTTTCCTCTCCACTCTCTTGTGCTGCCTCTCCCATCAGTAAAGCCTCTCACAGAGCTGCCTCCCTCGCTGAGCCACCTCCACCCAGATCCACAGGGCAACCAATCAGCAGACAGCACCCCACCCCTCTCCCAGACCATTTAAGCCCAGATGTCACAACAGCCCCTCTGGCCAAATGACCTACAAGATACTTACCTGGAGTGGGAGATGTGTGGTTCATTGGCACTGCTCTGGCTTTTCACCAGGCTGGCCTTTTGTACTTGACGAACTTCACTCAGAACTATGTCTCCAGATTTCTCCATATCTTGAGGGATTTCAGGGGATGTGTAGTGTTCCACGGTGTGGATGTACCAGAGATTTTGGATCCACTTTTCTACCGATGGCTCTTAGGTTGTTTCCAAGTTCTTGCTACTGTGAACATTGCCGTGATGAACATGGGGGAGGAAACATCTGTTCATGGTCTGTTTATTTCTTTTGGGTATGTGCCTAGTAATGGTATTTCTGGATCATATGATAGTTCAATTGCTATCTGTTTTAAGTTTC
>NW_022103919.1:14281223-14301553 GCF_000313985.2 Echinops telfairi
TACAGTAATGAGCATGAGGTGGTATCTCATGGTTGTTTTAATTTGCATTTTCTGGATAGCTAATGACTAGGAGCATTTCCTCATGTGTTTATTAGCCATTTGAGTCTCATACTTTGTGAATTGTGTATTCAGATCCTTTGCCCACCTTCTCAGAGGGCTATTAGTTTTTGTAGTTTATAAGCTAGTAAAATTCTGTAGATTTTAATAATTAGTCCTTTGTCCATTATGCCATTACTAACTGTTTTTTCCCAATCTGTGGGCTCTCTTTGTACTCTTTTAATGAAATATTTTGATGTAAACAAACGTTTCATTTTTAATAGGTCCCACTCCTAGCTTTTTCCTAGTTTTCTCATTGATGATCCTGATATCTTTGGAAGTTACTTTTAAGTCTGCGATCTATCCTAAGTTTGCTTTTGTTCATGGAGTGATATATGGGTCTTGCTTCATTCTTCTGCAAGTGGATAGCTAGCTTTTCCAAGACAATTTATTGAAGTGGGCTTCTGCTTCCCAATAAATGTTTTTTGGAGCTTCATAAAAAAAATCAGTTGTCTGTATGCAGATGTTTTTCTTTCTGGGTTCTCTGTCCTGATCCATTGGTCCGAGTATCTGTCACGCTAGCACCAGGTTGTTTTCGATAATTATCATTGTATAATAGGGTTTGAGGTCAGCTAGTGCAAGACCACCTAACTTTTCTTCTTCTTGAGCAGTGTGTTGCCCATCCTGGGCTTCTTCCTTTTCCTATGAAGTTGGTAGTCAGTGTTTCCATTGATTTGATGAATGATGCTGGGTTTGGATTGGAATCACATCGAATTCCGAGTTTGCTTTAGGTCGTATTGACATTTTAAAATTATTGAGTCTTTCTCTTCACCAACATGGAATGTGCTTCCATTTGTGTAAATCCCTTTTGGTTTCTTGTACAATGATCTGTAGATTTTTTTGTACAGGTCTTCCGCCTCTTTTATTTATTAGGATGATTCCTTGGCATTTTAGCTTTAGCATAGGTATTGTGAATAAAACTGATTCCTTGGTATCATTTTCTGCATTGCCATCACTGTTATATATAAATCCAATTGATTTCTTCTTGCTAATCTGGTGTACTGTTACTCTGCTAAACTCATCAATTGTTTCCAGTAATCCTATTGTGATACACTTAGGATTCTCAATGCATAAAATTATATCATCTGCAAATAGCAAAAGTTTTACATCTTGTTTTACAAATTGTTTTACAAATTGTACAAGGGGATACCCCTAAAGAACAAGATTTTTTTTTCAAACCTATGTATTTAACATTTTTTTACAATATAACCTTATCACCTTCAAAGTATTACACTATTGTACTTAATGCATTTGTCAAATCTGCAATTCCATTCTTGGAAACATTTTTCAAGTTCATCTGTTTGGATGGCTGACGGCACCTTCCTCATTTTTTTTCTTCACCATCCTTTAATGTCCCTCTTCATGGAAACAAAAAGAAGTTGCACAGAGGAGGTCAGGTGATAAGGTGTGTGGGGCAAGAAAGGCATGCTGGTTTTTGCCAAAAACTGTCACATTGAATGGCTGCCTGAACAGGTGCATTGTCATGGCCAAACAAGTTCCCTGTCTGCCACAAATCACGCTTTTTTGCCACACACTGTTAAACAATCTTTTCAGAACCTCTAAATAGAAAGCTTGATTAAGAGTCTGACCTGGTGGACAAACCCCAAATGCATGACAAGTCGACACCTTCATGAGTTTGGGAAGTTGATGGACGTCCAGAATGAGGTGGCATTTTTCCTAAGCAGGAAACAAAATTTCATAGCCTCTCACTGTTCGCTTAAATCGGCCACCACAAAAATGAGGTTTGAGTGAAACTGCTTTTAGAAAAGAAATCACTGTCATCAGAGAGAACCTTCCCAGGCGACACCACTGGGTGCACTAACTCAGAGTGAGTTGCTTGATGCTTGCCTAATACCAAAAATGCATACTACAAAGCCAGCATAATCCCGGATACCTCCTCGTACATCCTTGATATCTTGCCTTATAGTATTGGATAGGACTTGAAGCACAATGTTGAATAGAGGTGGTGATAAGGGACATCGTTGCCAGGTTCCTTTATTCAGTGGAAATGATTTCCGCTTTTCCTCATTCAGGTTAATATTGGGTATTGGTACAGAGCACATGTCTTTTATTGTATTGAGGATTTTTTCCCTTCTCCTCTTAGCTTATAATCTATAAAAGAGTGTCATCTTAACAGATTTAAGAAAGGAAGATTAACACAGCCTAGAAGGATGTTAGGATGTTTGTTTGTTTTGTTCTTCAAAGGAACCCACTTTTAAGAACTAGAGTATACGATCAAGAAAAACAAAATCAGTTAGGCAATCTCTACTTCCTTAAGTTTTTCCCCATGTTTTTTCTGAGTTGAATCACATGTTTCTTCTCAAAGGGCACTGAGTCTGAAAGAGAGAACAAGATTAAAGTATCCCCCAAACACTTCCTATTTTTTACTTCAATAAAAATGCCAGGTATGTGCTATCCTTTCCCAATTTGATAAACGTCTCAACAATTCAAATGATTAGGAACAACCATTCATTTTATCTTTCCAAAATAATATATAAAGTAGTGAAGATCAAAATGTTAATCCCAGGCCTGACAATTGCATATTGTCTTGTTGAAGTCTCTTCACAAATTTAGAGTTGGTGAAATTCTTTTGTTTTGTGGAGGTATACAATAATAAATAAACAGACATTCAGATGGGAAAAATAGAGCAGGTGGCTGTTGTTTCTAAAGCTAGAATGTGTGTGGGTTGTACATGGAGTTCAAGCAGAGGATGTCACTTGGAATGTGAGATAGGATTTTGGGAAAGTTACAGTGGCGGGTACCTACGCATATGGCAAGTAGTCAGAAGCATTTGTGGAGACCCTACAGGGTAGATGCCACTAAATCCCCTTTCTAGAGATCTGTAGGTTAAGTTTCAGGAAGAGTTTTGATTATGAATAATGCTTTTTAAAAAAAACTGTTCTGAGGGATTCTAATTTGAAACTTTTGAGATATTATTATAGTCAAACAACTAACTACACCTACTCCTCAATTCACTAATTATTTGACATTTGCATTCACAGTAATAATAATTTTACCGCCCAGCTGCTGGCTTTATTAATTGTGTAAATCTGACAGTAATCAACAACTAGATGGGAGGTTAGAGTGAAACAGTTTATGGAAGTTGGAGTTAAGAGTCTCCTTGGCTGGGCCATGATTCTCATTAGCTTGACAGTCATGTAGGTCTGTAATTTGAGTTAGAAATATGGAATTTGGGAGTTTTGTGATAGTGTAATTTGGTAGTTATATAATTCTGTAGCCATTCTCCGTTTTGTGATCTGATATGTTCCTCCTCCATTTTCACATAAGGTATATGTTCACATAATAACTCAGTATTCAAAAGCTGACCATGTCAGTAACCGAGGACTGCGCACAATTGCAAGTTCATGCAGACTTCCTGTAGTGCCTTCACCCGTCATTGACAATGTTAAGCTTCCTGACCATGAACACAGATTCTTAGATATGAAAGAAGCCCATGTGTGTAAAGTATCATTTATGGTTTTTAAAACATGGTTTAAAATTTTAAAAAAGACCTTCAATCTGCCTCAGGCCCAATGCATTTTCCTGTGTTGTGTAACACTGTTGAATTGCGATCTTAGCACATTATGGGAAAAATACTCTGGTTAAATGGAAAAGGGCCAAAAAGATGGCAGCAGGACTTCACTGAGTTTCTATGACTCCTAGAGACGAGAGGACTCCCGCTCATACTATTTGTTTTAACTCTTTCAAGAAAATCATTGACATGAAATTGCACTTTTTCATTTACACCCAAATATTCAAACAAAAGAACTACCTATGTTCACTTTAAAAGGCTGGATCTTGTCACTTACTTGGCTTCTTCTAGAGTTTCTGTGGCATAACCATCCCATCAGGGTGAGCGGAGAGTTATTACTGAAAACCTTTGAGAATTTGATAAATAAAAAAAGAAAAGCTAAAATCAAAAGTTTATCCTCCTATTTAAAAAATAATAGTAATCTCAAACATAAGAAAGAAATCCGTGTTTAGAGCTCCGAAAGAAACAGCAATTAGAAATTTAAAACTTGGTTGATGTTGACACTGTATTTTGAAGATAAACTAGTTCCTACATTATAAAGTACTTTGGAAAGTTGCAATTCCATGTTCATCTTTTAAAAAATGGGGTTCATTAATTGTTTCAAACACTGATACAGCCGTTGTGCTCATACAAAAGAGAATTATACTAAATAATGCACTACAATCATGTAAATTTCATGATTTTCATATTCATAAACCCTAAACACAATGAAGCCCATTTCACAGTATCAGTAGAAATACGTCAAGGACATGATATTAAAGGAAGTCACAGAGTCAGCAAAATCTTCAAGCTTGTGTAAGCAGACTCGGAAACCTGAGCTATTTGGCTAAACTGGCTGAAAGGAGCCCCTGTTAGACTCTCCATTTTCTCCTTCAGGTTTATTTCTGCTTCTTTTTTTTTCTGAAGGTGGACTTTTTGAAAAATTATTCCTGCCCTTAATAAATAAGGGAAAGGGTCAGAAATGGAGTTGGGCTTGTATTTCCAAGAATCTTGCTGTCCACTCTTTGCTTTGCACAACTGATTCTTGAGAGGAATGCTTATATCAGACACTCTGTAAATCTAAGTTTGCAAATTGATTAGCTATTCTGGCCCCAGGATATGTGCAGCTTAGAAAAAAATTATTATTTTGTGATGTCTGTTGTTTTTCAACAGAAACATGGCTATCAATAGCCATGTGATTGATTGATTACACAAGGCTCTATGTCGATCAGCCAATGAGAAAAAAATTGTCTATTAGTTCCTGATATTTCCACATTTAAGCTCCTGTCTCCATCCAGCACATCAGAAAATATAGTGGTTTCCCTTGTATGTTGCCCCAATGATAGGATTCCTCTGTTCCTAACTGATTTGGTGAACCAGTTGTTAAAATGACATTTGCAATCAGGGTTCTAACAGTGTATTCTAAGCCCTGTAGTAATATTCATTTCATCCATAGATATAAAAAATTAGATGGAACTATGCTTGTAATATTTATTTATTCTTTTAATAAAACTCATTATGCTTTTGATGAAATGCTGCATTTTATCCCCTTGCATTTGCCACTTCCATACACAAACATATACCATAAAAAAAAAATCCCCAACAATCAAATGGTGCCATTTGTTTCAGTTCTGTGTTATGCCTCTAATTTCCACAGGATATTATGAGTGAATTATGCAATTCCTGAAAATGTTCAATGAGCTAAAAATATTGTCACATCAACTTCTGTAAGTTCAACCGAAACGGAAGGGGTTAACTCACCTAACTGTTTCTATTATATCAAATACAATGACTATCTCATTGTCCGACCTCTAAAGGAATGGTGTTCCACTTCTACAGTGAAAAGATGGTTAAGGATGATGAAGCTAGACAAAAGCAAAGAAATTCCAATGAGAGCACCAATTAAGTAAAAATATGGAAATATCTTAAAATGTTTATTGTTTCTCGCTCAGGTGTTATTTAATATTTTTCATTAATATGTTAAGACTTTTAACATAATCTAATTTTTTGCACCTCTTTTAGTGTTCTTATTTAAGTATTAATGGTATGAAATAATAAGCTAAACTTCAGTGTATCTTTTTTTTATATATATATAGTTAAGACAGTCATTAGGGCAGCAAACCGATTGTTAAATCATTTGAACCCTACCACAGTTCACATTGTGCTATTCCCCAATAAACCATGCCACTTATGCCTTTGCGGAATGCTGTCTTTTTTCTGTGGCATTTCTAGTGTCAGCAGCAAGCTCTCCAAGGTCTGTCGCTGCTCTGTCCTTCACAGGGTGGAGAGTCTTATCCTAGCCCTTGTACGAGGAATGGCTTGCCTCCTCCATGCTTTGAAGCCACCACAAAATCAACAATCTCTTAAATCAAATAGTTGCTCTTTGTATATTACACTTCTGCAAGATTTGTTGAAGTTTGGTTTGTATTCCTAAGTCTTCCTTATCACGATGCTGGTTTGATTTTGTGATTTACCAAGCTTCATACATTTGTTATTAAAGCTTCTCAGAGTCTCTGAAACCACAGAAATATGAGCATGGGTTTAAGGAAGTGAAAACCTTTAGTGTGTTTACCATCAATTAAAAACACCCACAAAAGGATAAACTGGGGTGCAAGCTGGTCCAGATACACTAGACTGCCCTCCAACCACAAGACAATTCTTAGACAACAAAGGCATATTGTGAAACAGAACACAGACCGATTCCCCCACTCCCTGGAAAATTCTTCAGAAATTTGTGTAAGTCTCGGGAGACAAAATTCTTAGCCTATCTGATTTGGACTGTGAAAATACCAATTTTTTTTTGTTTCCACACATGAATTTCTTTTCTTTTTCAAGATATGTAATGCCGCATTTAGAAGTCATTGAAAGTTTTCTCCTGCCACTCCTGCGTACTGCATGAACAAGTATGAGTTTGCTTCAAAAGTAACCATGGGGAAAAAAAAGCTCAAATTTTAATTTGAATTTTTCACAAGCTCTTTAAAGCCCCTATACTTTTTGCCTTAAAACACATTTATTTTCAGCTGGCATCAATTACCAGTGATAATCTATAAAATCAATGCTACTCTGTGGATAATTTGACTTATGTCAATTAGTTTTCCTGCACAGTAAATTAGAAAATAAAGGCACTTATATCTTAAAATCTTAATGGGATGTCTATTTCAATGGGTACCTTCGAAGCGTCCTACAGTAATAAACTTTCTCCCTCAAAAGATGCTGTTTGTAAGATAACGAGACCAAATAAAGAGCTAGAGTGTCAGATTTCTATCCTGCCTCTTCATTTTCCTTTAATATCATCTGCCCCATTATTTAAAAACGGAAAACTGGGTCTCCGCTTGATTTTCACGATTTTATGAGATGGAGAAGGATTGCATTTAGAACCTAGGATTGAAAGCCAACGTGTAAGTAGGCTATAAAAAGTAAACAAAAGCAAAGGGGAAATGTATTAACCAATTAGCAAGTTGTTTACTCATGTTTTATTAGCTATGCTGAGGCATCCAAATGTGTGGATCACAACTATGAATAAACTTGAGAATAATGGGAATTCCGGAATTCTTCCTTGCACTCATGCGGACCTTGTACATGGAGCAAGAGGCAGTAGTGTGTACAGAACAAGGGAATAGTGTATGGTTGGAAATCATGAAAGGTGTGGATCAGGGTTGTGTCCTCTCCCCGTAAGCATTCAATATGGATGCTGAGCAAATAATTAGAGAAGTTGGACTATCTGAAGAAGAATGCAGTATCGCGATTAGAGGGATGCTTATTAACAACTTGTGATAAACACAGCACACAACCGTACTTGCTGAAAGTGAGGAGGACTTGAAGCACGTGCAGCTAAAGCTAAAAGATTTCAGCATTTAATATGGATTCAATGTAAAGAATCCAAAGGTAAATCCTCAATGTAAAGAAACCAAAGTCCTCTTGACTAGATCAATAGGAATCATCATGCTAAGTGGAGAAAACATTGACGTTGTCAAGGATGTTGTCTTGCTGGGTTCCACAATCAATGCTCATGGAATCATGCGTTAAGAGCTCAAAGACATGTTGTATTGCATAAATCTGCTTCACAAGACCTCCTTAGAGGATTGAAAAGCAAGGAGATTATTTGGGGGATTAAGGTGTGCCTGACCCAAGTCATGGTATGTTTCCATTGCCTCGTATAAATGTAAAAGGTAGACTTTGAATAATGAAGATGGAAGAATCAAGGTGTCTGAAATATGGTGCTAGAGACAAATATTGAAAGTATTATGGACTACCAAAAGGACAAACCTGGTGATCTAGGCAGGGGTAAGCCAGAGTGCTCCTTAGAGGAAAGGACTGCGAGACTTCGTCTTATGTACTCTGGAAATGTTGTCAAGAGAGACTAGTCTCTGGAAGAGGATAGTACTCTTGGTAAAGTAGAGGGGCAGTGAGAGAGCGGAGAGTCCTCAACCATGTGTATTGACAAAGTGGCTGCGACTATGCACTAGAAAGCTAGAACAATTGTGAGCATGGAGTAGGACCAGGCAGTGTTTCACGTTGTTGTGCATAGGGTTGCTACGGTCAAATCCGACTGGATAGCACCTAACAGCAGCGCCAACACGGACATGAGTAAGCTTGGGCATTAAGCAATTTTAAGAGAAACGTTTTCAAGATTGGACTACAGGCGTATTATATAATCTACAAATTTTAGCGAGAATGTGATCATAATTGTGAGCTTGACAACACAAGCCATACTTCTTATTCATCTATCCCGGTTGGTTTCATGATAAATAAGCACTAATGGGATTTAATAATCCAAATCGTTCCAGAAATTAGCAAACATTAATTTATCTAGATACAGATTTTTATGTTCTAGTTCATGTTCATCTTAAAAGCAAAACTTTTCTTAGTATCTTAGACATGATACAAAATAGGCTTCATAAGAATTTAAAAGAAAGTGGCAATTTTGTCATAAAGTAGAAATTAAAACACCGAACCAAACTCACTGTTCTTGAGTCAACTCAAGACTCACAGTGACCCTAAAGTCGTCCACATGAGAAGAGGGATACAGGACAAACCTACATGCAACCAAGAATTGATGGCTTCTTTTACAAAGTTGCTAATAACCTTTACTTTTTACTGGGCACATAAAAAGCTGTGCTAAAGGCAAGACGGCAAACTACTTGTTAAGAGGATGGTAAAAGCAAAATAATTTTGTTAACTTTTTTCTTTAACATACCAACCCCCAAATCCAAACTCATAATGAGCCTGCACTAGAGTTTCCAGGCTGTAGAAATCTTACAGGAACAGACAGCCTCATCTTTCTGCTGAGGAGCAGCTAATCTTGGAGTTAGCAGCCCCACGCTTACTCAACACTGTCACCAGGGTTCCGAGGCCAAAATAAATACACAGGCAGACCGATGATTGGCTAAGAACCAAATCGAGGGAATGCAATATGGAATCAGGCCTCCTCAGCCTCCAGTCTCTTGAAACCACGTCGCTACAGGGATGCTTTTGAAGGACACATCCCAAGTAGGTGAAGATCTTCTAAGACGTTTTTTAATGTTTTTGGACTATTGTTATCAGAAATTGGGTAACTCTGGTCAAGTTCCCTAGATTTTAGAGGAATTCTAATAACCCAAAGCATATCAATCACAATGAGACACACCTGACATAAAATAATGAAGTAATTCTAAAGAAAACATTGACAATTTAAACAAACATAATTTAAATATAATTCAAATGGAATTAGGTTTGTTGGCTATACTATAGCCAATATAATATCATATAGGCTTAAAATAATTTTCAAACTCTCGTGAGAACTCACTGACATTGAGTTAATATTCAAGTTTATATATTTTTGTTTTGTGCTACAGAGACATAAGCACACATGCACACGGTGCTTCAAAAAGTTTGAGGAAAATAGAATGAAAAGATGATAAAAGATTTTTGCAAATATTTTGAAGCCCACTGTGTTAGGCCAGGTTGATTAGAAAGACAAATCCAGTGTCACTCATATATGTATCAAGAATGAGCTTTAAATCAAGAAGTAATTATATATCAAGAAAACATCCGTGTACTTACGTCTGATAATAGTCCACAAGTCCCTCGAGACAACTGCAGCCGCATGCAATGATGCAGCATACAGCAAGATCAGAGGCTTGTGGGTACAAAGGCATGTGGCTCCACGATCAGTGGGAAATACAGCAGGGACCCAGCAGCTCTCAGGGTGGCCTGAGAGCAGGAGGGTCAAGGCAGAAAGACGAGTCTCCAGAGAGCTAAATGGCTCAGTCGCACCTCCAACTCAGGGCATTAGGCTGCAACCTGCTCAATTCCATAGGCTAAATTACACCCATATCTTCTTACCGGTGCATTGTTGGCACCAAACGCCCAACCATCACACCCCCATATATGTGTGTTTTTTGTTTTTCATTGTTTTGGGGGTGGTAATGGTAATAGATGTATTCATTCTTGACGCAAAGGGTTAAACTATAAGGCTTAAATAAATAGATACAGAGTTAAAAATTCACTAACATGAATTTATCTGATTTGGTCCAAGTTTAATGCGTTAATTTATGAACAGTTTTGAAAACTCTAATTTTAAATAACAAAATATTGAGTTTTTCATTGTCAAGATAAAAATTTTTTCTTTGATTATTGGTTAAAAGTTTTGTCTGTGTGAAATCGGCCTTGAAGGCAAGTTCTCAGAAGAATAAGTGCAAACATCAAACCATATACTTAAAGAAATATATATATTTTTATCTTTAAGATCTTTGTTTAAATAATTTAAGAAGTGTTTATTGGTGATCTATTGAAAATTCCTGACAACTTTGAAACTTGCCGAGAAAACACAAATAACATTTTCTGCTTTAAAAGGACCCCTGGTGGTGTGGTGATAAGGGTTGGGCTGTGATCCACACGGTCGGCAGTTCAAAATTACCAACTACTCATGAGAAGGACTGGACTCGCTAGACCCTTAACACTTTCTGTCTCAGACACCCACGGGGCCACTATGAGTCAGCAGTCGCTCGACGGCAGTGAATTTTTTTGGAAAAAAGAAAATTGCTGAATTACAAATTATTTCATGTGTATGCCTTACATGAAATGTGTTGTCCAATCAAAGGGAGCCTCTGATTTTCTTTGGGTTACAAATATGGTGATGTTTTTGCCTGATTTTAGACAACTCTATATTATTTAGTCATAATTTTATTTCATTACGGATTGGGTGAAAGTTTAGAGATCAAATTCGTTTCCTAGTCACCAATGTATGCATGGCTGGTTTTGTGACATGGGCTCCAGTCCCCTCCCTATAATTTCACTCTTCCCTCTGCTTCCCTGGGTCTCCTATTTGCAATTGCCCATCGTTTCTTGCCTTCCTGCCACCTGACCATTGTTCTTGGGCAAATGGTCCCCTTCGTAGTCTCCTACACCTTATTCTGAGGAGCACTTTTCTGATGATTGTCTATTGATTGGCTGAAGGATGATCTCTGAGAGAACATCTCTGGGGTCCCACCAATCTCTATCAGATCAGTCTTGTGTTTTTTAATGTTCTATATTCTGGATATAAAAAACTACTATTCATCCTTTTTTTCCCCTAAATAATGGGTTTGGGCTTTACCTGCTTATTCTGACTAATTGTTGTGCTTTTCGTGTGTGTGTGTGTGTGTGTGTGTGTGTGTGTGTAAATAAGAAATATAAAAGGAGCATAAAATTGAGACTACAAATCCTAAAAATATTCAATCAAAGATAGAGGATAGAAAAAGTTCTTACTATAGAATACTTAATAGTTAGTGTAGTGCTATTAGTTAATGAAACAGTGGTTTTTGCATTAGATTTCAAATGGGCTGATGTATTATAAACTTCAAACTAGAAGTTTCTGTTGATAAACTTTGCAAAGTTGTAAAGAAGTAAATGAAGTTTGATCTATGATTCCACAAATGAGTATCATTAGATGTCCTGTTTGTCTCTCAAGGAGGAATTTGTGACTTAACCGATGAATATTGCTCTGTTTCCACCACTTGTCTATCAGTTTGTTACCCTGTGGTATGCCATCAATATGTCGGTTTGTCATACTGTGGTGGCCTGTGAGGTTGAGAGCTACGTCACTGGTATTTCATCTATCAGCAGGTTCAGCTAGAGCAGCGGTTCTCAACCTGTGGGCCGCGACCCCTTTGGAGTTGAACAACCCTTTCACAGGGGTTGCCTGATTCATAACAATAGCAAAATGACAGTTATGAAGTAGAAACAAAAATAATTTTATGGCTGGGGGGTCACCACAACATGAGGAACTGTAGGAAAGGGCCGCGGCATGAGGCAGGTTGAGAAGCACTGCTCTAGAGTGGACAAGTTTCAGCACAGCTGAAAACCTTACGGGGAGCAGTCGAACAGTGTCGTGTACTGAAAGCCTCGCAAATGGCCGAAGAACGTTGTCAGTGAGAGTGCCAGACAATGAATCCTTCAGATCACAATTATTCAAAATATGAGTGAGGAAGAGCTGTTTTCTCAAAGTAGAGTCAACTATCATGATGTGGATGAAAAAACTCTTGGGAGAAAATCCTTCGGAAGCTTCACTTGTTGATCGGGCCCTACTCAAAATGAAAAGAAATAGCTGAACATATCTATTGGAATTTGGAACACACCAAGTGTGAATCTGGGAAAATTGGGAGTCATCAGAAATTAAATGGAACACATGAAGATGGTTATTCTGGACTCCGTGAGCTGAAAGGGACTGGTCAGAAATTAAATGGAACACATGAAGATGGTAATGGTAGACTTCGTGAGCTGAAACGGACTGGTACTGATCATTTTGAATCAGAAAATCAGACGGTGCACTTTGTCACAAGTGGCTGTTTCAAGAGGAAGAGCATCACATTCATCATCTGAAAGGACTTTCCGAGATTTCCCTTGAAGTACAATGTTGTCTGCGATGAATCATATCTATCCGTATGCAAAGAAATGCAATCATTCACATTTATATACGAATCACTAAAGATAGTGATAAATTGAATAAATGTACCAATAGCTTATGAAATTGATCACACAAACAAGATGCAATAATGATTATTGGTAATTGGAATGCAAAGTTGGAAACAGAGAGGAAAGAACAGTATCTATCTGGACGCCAACACTTAGTCTTGGCGATAGGAACAAAGCTGGTCGCATGATAAAATTTGGAAAGACCAATGATGTCTTCATAACAAATCCCTTTTTCAACAAGACAAAAGGTGACTTCTCCAGGTAGAATGCACAGAAATCACATTGACTACATCCATGGGAAGAGATGATGGAGACGATCAATATCAGCTGCTAAAATGAGGCCAGGGTGGACTATGGAAAAGACCGTCCATTGCCAATATTCAAGTTCAGGTAGAAGATGAAGAAGGAAAAGATCAAAGTATATTGCAAAAGATACTCTCAAACTTGCTCTTTGACATACAGCAGCTGAAGCAAATACAAGAACTAATGAAGCATAAGAGCTGAACAAAAAATTTAAAAGGGTAACTTGAGAAGACAAAGTAAAATATAATAATAAAATGTGCAAAACATAGAGCTAGAAAACCAAGAAAATAAGAATATACTTAGTGTATCTTAAAATGAAAGAGTTAAAAAAAATCCAAGTCTCAAATTGCAATATTGAAAGGTTCTGTAGGCAAAATATCAAATAATGCAGAAAGCATAAAAAGAAGATGGAAAGAATACACAGTCACTGTACTAAAAAGAACCAGTTGGAAATTAATTTTGGTGATTATTTCATAATTCCTCTTACTATAATTGAACTATATAATGGTATGATGTGTTGAATACAGATATAATTTTTTAAATAGCAAAAAAATACTTGTTAACAATTGTGACAGCTACATAATCTCCTGTCAACTTGAGGGAAGAGGCTGAGTCTAGCCTATCAATCAGGTCATAGCCAATAATGCCTCTGTGGGCACGGCCTTCTCCTGAAGATTCTGGGAACTCCTATCTTCTTCCCTGCAGGTGTACACACACTCTCTTTGTTTTACATTCCTGTTAACAAGCCACATGGAGCTATGCTGATGGTAGCCAGAGGCCTAGAGCTGGCGGAGCCACGTGGAGACCCACACCAACACTGAGATGCTTCCGCAATCACTGGATCCACAAGAGTTTCCACCTACAGGCCTGTGATCTTCCTGCATTTGGCATTATTGCATATGCTCTAAGAGTCTGAAGAGGAATTTGTAGACTGGTATCGGACATATGGGCTAATGTTGGACTTATGGAATTGATCAGCACTGGGCTGGGATGTTTTCTTTATGTACAATCACTCTTTAATATAAAGCTCTTTCTTAAATCCAGTGTCTCTGGATTTGTTTCTCTAGTCAACCCGGTCTAATAAAACATTCAACCATTTCAAGAGGTAGTAAATGATCAAGAACCGTTCATACTGAAGGAAGAAGTCCAAGCTCATTGAAGACATTAGCCAAAAACAAGGCTTCAGGAATTAATGGAATACCATTGGAAATGTTTCAACACACTGATGTAGCACTGGGTGCACTATTCATCTATGACAAGAAATTTGGAAGATAACTCCTTGGCCAACTGATTGGAAGAGATCCATATTCATTCCCTTTCCAAAGAATGGTGACCCCCCAAAATTTGCAAATTATTAAATTAGTATCATTAATATAAAAAATGGTTGCAGCAATACATTCAAGGAGGTGCCAGAAATTCAGGCTAAACTCAGAAAAGGACATGAAGCAAAGGTCATCATTGCTGATATCAGGTGGATCTTGGCTAAAGCAGAAAGATGTTTACTTGTGTTTCATTGACTATGCCAAGGCATTTCATTGGGTAGACCATAACAAACGATTGATAGAATGTTATGAAATACTGTTACTAAATTATGGACTAAACCTATTAAGAAAACGATCTCACCTAAGCTTACTATGCTATTATCAACCTTCAGTCAATATTCTAAAGGACATTTCTCATAGGTGAGAGAACATTTCAGTAAACAAACGTTAAGACTTTTAAAGCCTGTCTTACAGAGCTACAGAGCATATGTGTATTGGTAGAGACATCAACTAATTTGAACTGGGTTGGAAGGGACTATGCCCTGCCCTTATTACCAATCCCTTCACAATTATATTTGATGGAGTGAAACCTTCACAACTCAAGATCCATTGTCACAACTCAAGAGGGTCAAATCTTTTGGAATTAATCAGCCCTCTGGTGATTTAAAAGTCACTTTCAAATGCCCCTGTAGTGACATGCAGGTCACAACTGAGGTAGACAACGAATCCCAAAATGGAGAAAAGTTTACATAAATCTTACCAAATTCTATGAACTTTGCCCTATAATTCTCTTCTTTTACCTGAAGTATTTCCCCTTGGTAATTATATTCATAATGGAGACAGTTTAGGCTTCACGCATTTCTTAGTGCTTAGAAAGAAAATGCATTTGTTAAATTGGCCCAATCAACACCCAGTGGTAGGAGTCTAGCAAAATGCTGTAGCTGTCATTCCTATCCATGATGTGTGCATGAAAATGCACACCCCTTGGCCTCTCTGTGTCTAATTATGATCATGTGCTGAGTGCTAACGAAAAATAGCTTGTACTGATCATTCACCATTCCCTTTCCACACAAGAGAAATGATATGTTTTACATTTCATGTGAATAAATATTTTTATTTTGGGAGGTCTAATTATCCTGGAATAATGGAACCGAACCCCAGAAATTGAGATGTAGTTCATTAATATGGACCTTCTAGCTATAATTCCTGATGTATTATAATTCTGGACTCTATGCCTATGGCTATAATCTCATTTTGGAGAGATATTTCTGCTATACTAATGGATAGGATTAAGGTGAGATTAAGTCCTCTAATATTAGCAGAAGATGTAAACCAAGTCACACCTTTTGTTTCCTTGGAGGTATGGTCTGCTAAAAGACAAAGCCTACATCTCCATCAAAGCCATTCCTCTGTGTATAAGCCATTTCAGACACGAAGGCAAAGCCCAGACCCCTTAGAAGAGCATGTTCATTTGTCTATCTCAAGCGGTGGAGGCCAAGGCCAAAGGCCTAGAGACTGTGGCACAGGGCTTATGGGACAGAAAAAGGCAGCTGAGACTAGAGACCAAGGCCAGGAAACCCTGAGACAGAACAGCAGTTCTGAGCCATCTTCACAACTGTTCTGTTGGCGCCCATTGTTAGAACCACTGTGCTTTCCTCTTTTTCTCTGGCCCTCCGCTTTACCATGCATGCTGTCCTTTTTCAGGAACGTGTCTCACCTGATGACATGTTGAAAGTATGTGAGACACCCTTGCTTTTAAGTAACATTCCGGTTGTACTTCTTTGAAAAGAGGAATGTTTGTCTTTCTGGCAGCCCTCCTGGTACCTTCAATATTCTTCACCAACGTCATAATTCAAAAGCATCATTTATTTGTGGTCTGACTTGTTCATTGTCTAGCTTTCACATGCACACAAAGTCATTGACAACGCCACGACTTCAGCCAGACATACTTTAGTTCTCAAAGTGATAATAGTTGTTCTTCAACACTCTAAGGAAATCTTGTGCATCAGATTTCCCAGTGCAATAATTTAATATTGACTACTGAATCCACGAGATATGAGTGTTGATCCAAATAAAGTAAAATTCTTGGCAACTTTGATCGTGTCTCCATTTTTCATGACGTTGCCCATTGGTCCAATTGTGTGCATTTGCATTTTCTTTACATAGATCTACAGTTTATACAGAAGGCTGCAGGGTTTTTTTATTTTCATAAGCAAGTGCTTCACGTCTCCCTTGTTTTAATCAGGGTAGGTTGTGTCAACTGCATATATCAAATTGGAAAAAGTCTGACTTTTTCCAACGCTGATGCTTCATTCTTCCTCATATATCCACTTTCTTGAATTACAGTATTTGCTTAGCATGTGGATTGAGTAAGTGTGGTGGAAAGATACAACCTTGACATACATTTTTTCCTGATTTGAGACCATACAGTAACCCCTTGCACTTTTCAATTGACTTCTTGGTCTATGTACCGGTTCCCCATGAGCACAATCAAGAGAATAGAATTCCCATTCTTTTCATTGTCAGCCATAATTTATTGTAAACCACACATAACTGAATTCCTTTGTAAAGTCAATAAAAGACAAGTAAATAGCTTTCTAATATTCTTTGATTTTAGCCATTTGATTTCAACATTCTACTTCTTTTGAGACAGATTTGATTATTATTCTAGCACTCCCTGGTATAATTGATATTCTTTAGCAACCCTGTAGTTCAAAGACAACAATTCTTTGGTCTTCTTTTTTCTTGTGCAGCTTTCACACAGGCATGTGAGGTATTTAAAAATACAGTGGTACACCTTAGGATCCAAAATGATATTTTTGCTTTTTAACATTTTTAAAGAGAGTTTTGTTTTTCAGGTTTTTTTCTGGCAAATATCCTCAATGATCATTTGATTTCCTGGTAACTTCACCAGGGGCATTTCTTGTGGATCCAAGTAAAATTAAATCTTTAGAAACCTTAATCTTTTCCCTATTTAACATGATGTTGTCTACTGATCCAATTGTGAGTGTTTTTGTATTCTGTATATTGAGGTGTCATCAGTACTGAAGATCACAGTCTTTGAACTTCCTTAGTAAGTGCTTCAAGTCCTCTTCATTTTCAGCAAGCAAGCTTGTATTTTCTGTATATCACAGGTTGTTAATGAACTGTCTTCCAATCTTGATGACAAATTTCTCTTCATATACATCCATAGATGGATGTAATAATGCTGAATAACAATGGCTTGAACTCAGACATTAAAAGTCATAGACTAACAGACTACCTCAGAAAACATAAACCATCGATCTGCTGCCTACAGGAGACATATCTCCAGCTTTCAGACAAAAGCAGGTTGAGAAGTAAAGACTGGAGAAAAATATACCAAGCAAATGGCAATGCAAAAAAATCAGGGTCAGTGATCTTAATACCTGACAAAATTGACCTCAGGATACAGGCCATAACAAGAGAAAAGGAGGGGCACTATGTAATGCTCAAGGGAACAGTACACCAAGAACCAGTGAGGATAATAAATATATATGCGCCTAAAGAGAGACCTGTGAAATTTGTAAATCAAACACTCCAAAAGATGAAAAAAGAAATCACAGGCTCAACAATTAGAGTTGGTGACTTTAATACACCACTCTCTGAAAAAGACAGATCATTGGAAAAGAAACTCAACAAGGAGGCTACAGATCCGAAACAGCACAATTGGATGACTTGACTTGATAGATATTTTCCGAGCTTTCCACCCACATGCAAAAAAATTCACTCGTTTTTCAAGCCCACATGGCAGATATTGGAAAATAGACCACATGCTGGGACACAAGTTGAACTTGAGTAAATCCAAGCACATAGAAATTATATAGCCATCTCTCTCTAATCACAGTGCCATAAGGCTGGATATTAACAGAAGGACAGTGAAGAAAACAAGGGCAAACAAATTGGAGGCTGAACAATTCTCTATTGAAAAAGGAGTGGGTATTGACCCAGATCAGAGATGAAATAAAGAAGTTTCTAGAAACCAATGAGAACAAAAAGATGACATGTGAAAACCTTTGAGATACAGCAAAGGCATTTATCAGAGGAAGGCTGATAGCAATAAATGCACACATTAAAAAAGAAGAGAGACTGGTGGATGATATGCTGGCACAAAACTTACACCAATTAGAGCAGAGTCAACAGAACAACCCTACTAATAGCAAGAGGATAGATATAATAAAAATCAAAGTTGAGATACAGGAGAAGGAAAACAAGAAAACTATGGAAAAAATTAAGGCAGCTAAAGGTTGCTTCTTTGAAAGAACTAACAGAATTGCTAGAATGCTGGCAAGCCTACCCAAAGAAAGGAAGGAACAAACGACAATTGCAAGGATGAGGGATGAAATGGGACATTATAACGGACCCTAATGAAATCAAAAGGATAATTACACAGTACTATGAAGGTCTATACTCCAACGAATTCAACAATTTGGAAGACATGGACAATTATTTTGAAACACAATCCCTCGCTAAACTACCCAGGTGAATGTCAAGAACCTCAACAGACCAATAGCAATGGAAGAAATAGACAAGGTTATCAAAGGATTACCAACAAAAAAAAATCCCGCAGGCCAGATGGCTTCACAGGAGAATTCTGTCAAGCATTTAGGAGAGAACTGACACCAGTCCTACACAAACTCTTCCAGAACATAGAAAAAGATGGAAACTCCCAAACTCTTTTAGTATAACTCTGATACCTAAAGCAGGCAAAAATCCCACAAGAATTGAGGACTACAGACCAATATCCCTAATGAACATTGATGCAAAAATCCTAAACAAAATTCTGGCCAATAGAATACGAAAGCATATTTAAAAAATAATTCACCGTGACCAAGAGGGATTCATACCAGGGATGCAGGGATGGTTCAACATACAAAAAACTATCATCATTATTTGCCACATTGGCAGGAAAAATGATAAGAACCACATGACAATATTGATAGATGTGGCAAAAGCATCCGACAACATCCAACACGCATTCCTGTTTCAGACACTCAGGAAGATAGGACTAGAAGGAAAACTCCTCAATATTTTACAAGCTATATATGAAAAACCAACAGCCAATGTGTTAGTTAATGGAGAAAAGATGAAAACAATCCCACTGAAAAAGGGAACCAAACAAGGATGTCCCTTGTCCCCACTCCTATTTAACATTGTACTGGAGGTCCTAACTAACAACATAAGACAAAAAAAAATTAAAGGTATTCATCTGAGGAAGGAAGAGGTGAAGTTATTATTATTTGCAGATGATATGATTCTATACCTCAAAAATCCCCTAAACTCCACAAGTGGAGTGTTGGAAGCAATAGAGGAACATGGCAGAGTGGCAGGATACAAAATCAACAAACAGAAGTCAATCAGACTGCTCTACACATAAGACAAAATCACAGAAGAGACGATTAAAAAATAGTACCCTTTACAATAGCCAACCACAAATTGAAATACCTACGAATAAACCTGACTAAAAAATGAAAGATTTGTGTGAGGAAAACTATAAAACAGTACTACAAGAAACCAAGAGTGACCTCAACCAATGGAAGAATATCCCATGATCTTGGATTGGAAGACTCAATAAAGTAAAGACGTCAGTTCTGCCGAAGGCATTACATAAGTTCAATGCTATCCTGATACGAATACCATCACCTTTCTTCAAAGAATTGTAAAAACTGATTACCAACTTCATGTGGAGAGGGAAGAAACCCAGAATTAGCAGAGAACTTCTCAAGAAGAAGGACAAAATGGGAGGGCTTGCTCTACATGACTTTAGCACATACTATACGGACACTGTAGTCAAAACAGTGTGGTACTGGTATAACAACAGATATTCAGACCAATGGAAAAGAACTGAAGACCCAGAAATAAAAATATCAGCATACAGACAACTGATCTTTTATAAGGGCCCAAAAAATATAAATGAGAAGCAGATGCCCTCTTCAATAAATGATGCTGGAAAAAATGGACATCTACCTGCAGAAAAATGAAGTAAGACCCTTACCTCACCCCATGCCCAAGAATAACCTCAAGGTGAATCACAGACCTTGAGATAAAGCCACAAACAATTAGGGCCCTTAATGCGGGAATTGAGATAAACCTGAGAACCTTAGCACAGGGAATACATAGGCTATCGGAAATAGGGAAGGATACAAATACAGAGGATTCACAAATAGACAAGTGGGATATACTGAAGATAAGACACCTGTGAACAT
>NW_022103919.1:14302202-14303202 GCF_000313985.2 Echinops telfairi
CATGGGAAGAACTGGAGGAATTATGCTAAGTGAAGTAAGCGAAACACTAAAGGACAAGTTACAATATAAGTCCACTGAGGTAAGTTTATAAAAGAAGAAAAGAAAAGAAAGGAGAAATGCAAAGGGGGCACAGGGGAAAAGCTACTGTATACAAACACTCCAGTGGTGAGGTCCAGGGAGTATGGCAGAGGCCAGACAAAATCCAGGGGTATATATGATAGCCAGCTAAAAAGGAGGGGGCGGGAGGAGAAAAAAAAGAGATGTGTGGCGGGGGAATAGGGCACTGACCCACCCAAGGGGAGGGTATTGTTTGTGTCTCCACAGGGCAAGAGAGACCAGACTTAAATCCGGTGTTCCAGGATGCGAATGCAGTGTGCCCACATGGAGACAGAAGCCAGCGGAGGAGCCTGAGAGCTTGACCCTCATACCAGCTATGTGGACAACTGCCCTTACCCCCAGAAGAATTTACTTTAGAGGACAGCACTGAAACTGCAGCCAGGGGAGAGGGACATGTCTGATCAGAGTCCACGGGAGTCAATGAATAGGGAGGAAGAGAAAGTGGAGCACATCCTGGCCCACCAGGCCCAGAGGACGATATCCCGACTCCAAACAGCCAATGCACACAGTGGACCACATGGCTGATCCCACTATGAGACACGACGTCCCTCACTGACCCATGGCCGCACAAGGGACAACACTGGAGACTCAGTGTCAGGATTGGCCCAGACTGACTCCGTGACACCGAGGCAAAACACTAAAGGCATGCGGCAAAGCAAAGGGTGGAGCAGAGCAGAGAGCTCCAGAGGGAGTGCAAAGGATATACTCTGGGGCCAGAGTGTGGCACCTCATCAGACTTGTCTGGAGGACATGCCTAGAGGTCAAAAATCAGACCTTGATCTATTTCCAGGCTTTTCTTTCTTTTAAATTATTTTGCCTTTTTTTAATTGATTTATTCTTTTATGGGACATTGGTTTTCTTTTTTGTGTCATCCTTGGGTTCT
>NW_022103919.1:14304702-14320614 GCF_000313985.2 Echinops telfairi
GATATATTTATGGATTGTGATAAGAATTGTATGAGCCCCCAATAAAATGATTTTTAAAAAACGATTATTTGCTAAACACACAGATTGGATAAATATGGTGAAAGAATACAAATGATCCACACCTCTCCTGATTTTAAATCACTCAATATCCCATTGTTCTATTCCACTGTTCTTCTTGGTCAATGGACAGGTTCCCAAAGTGCACAACTGAATATTCTGGAATTCCCATTATTTGTAATGTAGTCTATCATTTGTTATGATCTACATTGTTGAATGCCTTTGCATAGTGAAAGAAACAGAAGTAAACCCTTTTCTGGTCTTATCTGCTTCCATCTGCTCCATCTGATAGCAGCAATGATATCCCTCCTTCTACATCTTATTTTTAATCCTGCTTGAATTTCTGGCAGTTTCCTATAGATGTACTGTTGCAAAAATGTTTAAATTATCTTCTGCAAAAATTTCTTCCGTGTAATATTAAAAGTATTGTTTGATAATTTCTGCACCATGTAATATAGCCTTTGTTTGGAGTGGACAGGAATCTGGGTCTCTCCCAGTTAGTCAAGTTGATGTCATCGACATTTCTTGGCATAGAGGAGTGAGCACCTCCAGTGGCCTGTTCATTTAATGAAAGATATCATTTGGTGTTCCATTAATCCTTGTTTTTGTGGCAAATTTTTGTGGAAAAAATTCAATGATGTATTAGTGCCATTTTTCCATGAATTTTTGAAACCCTCTCAGAGTAAGATGAAAAATGTCTATGAATAGATCATGCATTAAAGAAATTTAAATCCTGTAACTGGTAATCTGTGTCTGTGTTACCAGGTTCCTATTGGCTATTGGTATATTACTAGGGAAGTTTGAAGAATCAGTACTAAACCCTGCTCAACTATGATGAATAATATTATTTAATTGCCTTTACCTTGATAACGATCCAGGATTTCAGCCTTCAAGATGGATTACCTCTCAATGTAAAGAAGATGATAATCCTCACAACTGGACCAATAGATAACATCATGAAAAGTGGAGAAAAGGTTGAAATTAAAAAGGATTTTCCCCTGCTTGGATCCACAGTTCCTGCTCATGGAAGCAGCAGTCAAGAGATCAAAGGACTTGTTGCGTTCAGGAAATCTGCTGCACAGGCCTCTTTAGAGTCTTGAACTCTTTAGAGTTCGGAGTACCGAAAAGCAAGGATGTTACTTTGAGGACTAAGGTGCACCTGACCCAAGCCATTGTACTTTCCACTGCCTCATATATATATGCGAAAGTTGGACATTGCATAAGGAAGGCCAAAGAAGAATCAGTGCATTGGAATTATGGTGCTGGAGAAAATATTGAAAGTACTGGTTCTAAAAAGACAAACCGATGTGTCTTGGAAGGAATACAGCCAGAGTGCTCCTGAGAGGCAAGCGTGGCAAGACTGTCTTACATGCTTCAGACATATTATCCAGAGGCACCAGTCCTTGGAGAAGGATATCATACTCAGTAAAGTGGAGGGCAGCGCAAAAGAGGAAGGGCCTCAACTGAATGGGTTGGCAACGCAGCAGCCAGGATGGTGTAGGCATAGGAACAATCGCAAGGGTGATGCAGGACCATGTGGTGTTTCCTTCTGTTGTTGCCCATGGGGTCGCTGTGGGTTAGAACCAATTCAATGGCAGCTTGGAACAGCACCAACAACTTCATTAGGATCAGTCACTCTCCCTGAATACGCTCTGTGTAGCCTTGCCTTTGTAAATGTGCCTTTAACGATTTCCAGTTCCTAAAGTGCTTGTTCCTCTCCAGGCCTGTTACAAAAATCGTTTAAGTCCTTCCAAGCTAAAATGTAAAGGATCACTCTGCTGAGGGAGCTTTGTGAATCGTGCAGCCGTCAGTGGCACTTGAGAATGTAATTTCACATGGCTTCTGTCCTTCTTCTCAGACAACACACCATGCTAGTAAGTGCATCTGTGAGCGTTAGCATACTTGAGCGAAAGATCTGCACCTAAATAAACACACGGATCTGCTCCTCTCACGGTGCTTAACAAACAAACAACAATAAACTAAAGCCGTTGTCCTTGAAACAATTCCCCCTCCTGGCCATCCAGGAATCCAGAAAAGCTGTTCCATATGGTTTTCTTGCTTATAATCTTTAAAGAATCAGATCACCAGGCCTTTCTTCCATGACACTGTGAAGAGGGGTCTCAAACTAACAACTTTTAGATTAGTAGCCAAATGAAAAGCATTTTCACTACCCTGGGATACCCAGCAGACTAGTTTCTCAGTCAGTAGCTGAATGATAGATGGAAAACTATGAAAGGTCGTTTTGTGGCTAGGTATGTATCATAGTCAAATGACTCTTGCCTAGCCTTGTAAACCTGTGATCCCTTTTGTTAAGGACATGCGAATGCATGTGAATGCTATGCCCACCCGTATTCACAGTAGCAGACCATGACTCAGTCTTAGTCACTAAGTGGTTTTCCTGGTACATTTCCTCCTGGGTCAAAACATAGCCAGAGGATTTACTGTAATTGTCAATATGCCAGCTTTCGAAAATAAATAAATAAAAATAAATAGATGTCATGCTTTTGATGACATTTTTAAAAAGCAGAGAGGATACCTGATATAAATAAATGCAATATTTACTCAAACTTGCATCTTAAATGTATAAAGGAGACATTAATGTAGGGTGTTTTGGCAGCACAGCTGCTGGGTCATTGCAGAAAATATGGGTCTGACAGATGGAGAGAAACTAGAATTAAACCTGCAGGTATTTCTTGTTCTTTCTCAAATCATGTTTATTTAAATTAAATTAGGGAAAAGAGAGTCTCATTTCTAAAAGGGAGAAGCCTTAAAGGACTCTCATCCCCCTATTATTTTTTTCCCTGTAGGACTCTGAACGGAGGTGGGTTAGGAGGTGCTGAGCAAGCCTGTGGCATTTTATGATTGGAATGACTAAACTTTCAAAGGGAATCATTTCTTTTCTCCCAGAAATGTTTAGCGGATTATTCTGTTTGAGCTGTGAAGGGAAAGAGTATTCAATTTGAAGGTAAAACATAAAGAGAAACATAAAAACCAAATTAAGTATCAAACTAATTAAAATCAATTAGTTCTTGTCAATAAAGCCTGCATTTATTTGATCCAATGCATTATAACCACATGTTATTTTTTGAAAGGAACTAATTATTGTAGTGAGATATAAATATATACGCTCTTTGACCCAGTTATGAAAAATAGATTTATAGACACATATTTCCTCTGATGTCAGGAAACTTAATCTTACCAATTCAAAGAAAATTTACTTCTTTCTGGCATTTAATTTAGTTCCTCTGGGTAAGCATAAGTTAAGTCTATATTTTTACTTCCCATTCTGTCCCTACTTTTAGAGAGAATAGGTAAGAGAAGGCAATCTATATTTCCAGGAGCCGTGGAATTTGATTTTTGATGATCATTGAGGTAGTTTATTGTGCCAACCTGGCCGATAAACACATGTGGGGTTAATTAAAGGGCAGAGGGATAAATGGCTCGGTGAGTCTCGCCTTCCGAATTCTCTGGTCTCTTGCTTTGTGATGGTCAGACCAGGGCACAGCTGCCTTAGCTAGTTCCCTGCTTCAGCTGGCAAGGCTCACTTCCTGCAAGACATCCCTGAGGAGAAGCCCCATGGACCTACCCCGATGTAGCCCTGGGTGCTGGAGAAGCCATGTGGAGACCCCTGCCAGCGCTGAGATGCTGACACGTTCATTGACTCAACTTTCCTCCTGCAGTCAGAGTCATTGTGTGTGTTTTGTGAGATGGAGGAGAACTTTGTGGATCAGTGTTGGACATATGGGCTAATGTTGGACTTGTGGGCTTGGGCAGCACTGGGTTGGGATGTTCTTGATGTGCACTTAACCTTTATATAAAACTCTCTCTTATACATGAGTTTCTGTGGATTTGTTTCTCTAAAGTTCCCAGAGTAACACAATCATTATTTTTGGCCCTCACTGAGGGAACAATAGTGTGTACTTGTAAAACAGTCTGCTCATTTGACAGATGAAACTAAGAGACAGAGAGGTTAAGTGACGTGTCTACATCTCACTGAGAGTAAGGATTTAAATCCTCTGGTGTAGAAAGAGAGCCCTTTGATTTCCCACCCCTGAGCATATGTTTGGACTGGTTATTGCAGACATAAAGTTCTTTGCTCAAGGATAAGCCATGTTGTGGCAACTGCACTGGAATTTCAGAAGCTCCCTCTGCTGGTCGGGGACAGGTTCTGGACATGTTCTCCGTCCTTTATCCCAGTTGTCTCCAGGTTTCCTTGCCTAAAACAAAATGGATTGCTTATTGATGAATTGTTGCTAAGAAGATATTAAAATCCATCCTTTTTTCCTTTGCTGTATTTTCAATAGTAACCTGTGGATGGGGAAAGCATTTGGATGGAGAAATTGCTTATCTGTAAGTCAGTCTGAAAATTCCCCCTAAATGCCTAGAGGAGCAGAGCTGGGAAGACCCACAGAAGCAGAGTAAATATATGAGTTCCAAGAAGAAGGGTGTGTGGCAGCATCCCCCTTGCAACCGTTAAAGAAGTGGAAGAAGCCTAAAGAGAGTTTCTTCATGATGCATCTAAGCAAGTGGGGCCAAGGATCACCCGGCAAACATCAGGGTGATGGCACAGGAAGAACAGATCAGTATTCAAACTGATGGGACTATGTGATGAGGACCAACGGATATCTCAGCAGGAATCAATGGTCAGATGTCCCTTGAGGGCTCCCAAGGAGCCTGCTTTTGAAAGGGCTCACCTCTCCAAAAAGGCTTAGAATCCTGAAGCTAACTAAGACTGAGAAATACCAACAGGGAAGAAAGAAAAATTTCATAGCCCAACAGAAGAGATTCTTTGAAAATGGCTTTTAGTTGACTTATTAATTGAAAAATGGATAATTGCAACATTGTTGGGACACTTGGTTGTATAGCTTGAGAGCCACCCTTGCTACCTGTGGTTGCCTTTAAAAAGAAAATTTAAGGTAAGCATGTGTATATGAATGGCAAAAAATATATAGTATTTATAGATTTATAAATGATTTATGAACCATAGTCAAATAGGAAACCAGGTGTGAAGAGGCGAACTGATGCTTCCTGTCAGTCGGACATCACTGATCACCTATCACCTTGCTTAGCTAAATTCCTCAGTAGTAATTTAAGGGCACAGAAAGAGTGGATTAAGATAGTTTCGACTATGTAGCATTTCCTAAAGTTGTTTCTCGCTTGGCAATACTTGTCTCTATGTGAATGTGTATTTTGATAGTGACTTGTCACCAAGGGGAATGAAAACCAAATTAGATCACACTGGTCCATCACGATACAGCTAAGCACACTGATGGTAGACTCGAATATGCCTGGCAAACAGGGCTGGCTCTCAGCAGTAAGATGAGTTCTCTGTTCCCTTGACAAGTGCTTTCTGAAAAGTAGCATCGCGGGTGTCAAAATAAAACCACAATAACAGGTTTAATTGGGCACACCAAAACACAACAGAAAAGCCAAGCTGTATGTGCAAATGATAGAGATTTCAAAGCAATATGGAAAATAACAAATTCAGAGAAATATTTTAAATATTATTCTTCACACATAGCCCAAATGACAAAACATATCCTGGCTCCTAACACGATGATATTTTCAACATCTGGGATCCGAAGAAACATCTTCTGGAAAACAGGTGTGTTGCATTATTCATGGTAGAGACAGATCCTCTCTCTGAGGAGCAGATAATCACCGCAAAGTTTGGTCATATTTAGCCTGAAGGGCCATGGTGATGACCCTAGATATTGCTGTGGCTTAAGTTCAGTGGAAATCATCTCACACACTTTTGACCTAACTGATTCTCAAACAGTTAAAAAAGGGATGGAATCATTTAATGTCTTGGGGTTTTTTGGTTTTTGTTTTCTTTTGTTTTTTTGAGACTGTGGTTGTTAAGTGCTGTCAAGTTGGATTTCAGACCATAACAAGCCCATGTGGAAAAACCCCAGAACTGCCTCGCTGGTTTTCCAGGCTGCAAACTTTATGGGAGAAGAACAACAACTCATACACAGTCTTACCGGTCTCTGGGGGGTGGAACCACCAACCTTTATATTAGGAACCACGCATCCCCATTAGACCATCAGGACTTCCTCCTGAGATTGCAGAGACATATAAACAGATACACTCCTGACTGTGTATTAGGAGAGAGCTGACTTCACAGGTGTCCAGGTTACACTGTAGACCCCACATTGTATACCTGACATATTAAATATCCAGGGAAAACCCTTTGATGTATCCCCAGAGACTGTTGAACATTGAGTCTGCTGTGAAGAGGCTCAGAAAAGTTTATGTTTAGGAGGAATTTTAAGGAATGTCTTGGCATTATAGTTACCCTGGGGAGAGGGGGGTGCTCCAATGGTTTGCAGGACTAGTAACCTAAAGGTGGGTTGTTCACATCCACTCAGCAATGTCATGGAAGAAAGGACTGGAATCTTTCCTAAAGATCACAGGCAAGCAAAATCTAAGGAGCAGTTCTGCTCTATAAAACCTGGTTGAGTTGGAATCAACCCTCTGGGCACAAGGTCGCTTTCGGGTTGGTTCTGGTTGAAAAGAAAGAAGCCGATGGAGCACACTGAGAAATGGAGCAGAGAAGCTCTCTCAATAAAAGCCTCAGAGGAGTTTGCAGGCAGTTATGAGAATCGCATTAACTTTGGAGATGGCACAAGTTTGGAATGAGAGGCTGGGCCTTTGTGAAATTCCTTTCACACGGACCCCCTTTAAGCAACGCAGCTTTCTGGAGCTAAAACTTGGTTCTTCTAGAAAAGTTCCCAATGGCGGGCTGCTCTCCTGCCTGTCGAACCTGATTCTGTTAGCTGGTATGAATGACCATCATAGTTCTTTCTCTTTGTAAAACGTCATTTTACATATGTGGGAGTGTTCTGCGTTGAATGAAGTGCTGTCGGTGTCGAGCAGCTTCGCAGGAGCCCCATTTATATAATTTAGTCAATCAAGGAACAGCCGTGTTTCAGAAAACTGGTCAATCACAATCTTGGTAGGTGCCCATATTTCATCATATATACAAATTACCATTCACAATCACATTTCCATTCTATTCACAGGAAGTAATATAATACAAGGGGTTAAGCTGCCAAAGAAACAGAAAAGTATTGCGCCTGCAAAATGGAGCTTTCGTAGAACACATTTTTCCAAGTGCATCCAGTGGCATTGCCTGGGAAGGTTCTCTCTGGTCCCAGTGAATTATTTTCTAAAAGCAGTTTCACTCAAACCTTGTTTTTGATGGCTGATTTAATAGAATAGCGTCCAGCTGTGAAATTTGGTTTCCTGCTCTGGAAAAACACCACAGAAACTGTTGTGATGTTGAACACAGCTTAAAAGGACAGCACTATGGGACAAACTCAAGAGTAAAAGTGGTTTTCTCATGTCAAAAGAGGTGAAATGTCAATTGATGACAAACCTCGTTCTGGACATCAGTCAACTTCCCTAACAGACAAAAATGCCGACTTGCATTGCATTTGGAGTTCATTCCTCCAAGACAGACTGATGATCAAGCTTTCTATTTAGAGATTCTGAAAAGATGACACAAAAGTGTGCAACACCAACAACTAAAAAACCTGAATTGTGGCAGACAGGGGACAGGCTTTCCACCATGACGATGCACCTGCTAATGGAGCCATCTCACTATGCCAGTTTGTGGCCAAAACCAGCATGCCTCTCTTGCCCCACGCACCTTACTGACCTGACCTCACTCCGTGGAACTTTGTATTTATGTGACTGAAGAGGACCATGAAGTGACAGTAATTAGAAGACACAGAAGAGGTGAAGGAAAAAAGAGGGAGGTGCTGTGAGCCAACACAGATGAGTTTGAAAAATGTTTCCAAAAATGGAATCACAGATTTGATAAATGTAGTAGGTGTAATGGGGAGTTCTTTAAAGGTGATACAATTGTTTTGTTAAAAAAAAAAATTTTAATCCGTAGCTTTGGGAGAAAATTTGTTTGGTTGGTTTTTTTGGTACCCCCCTAATCTATACATTTTATTGCATATGTATTGAAAGTATGTCAACATCATTGCCTGTCTGAAGATTCACTGAAACCAAATCAAATAGCCACCATAAACAATAACATAGATCATAGAGGATGAATCTCTTATCTATAGACAGAGGAGCTAAGTATAAAAATAATAATTTCTCTGATGTGAATTTAATATAAACCAATAAGAATTGACATTGTGAGGCTTTTTATAAAATTTCATTCTCCGTTGAGGGACCAGGAAAAATGCAGATGAAAATAAGGATATTTTAAGGATATAAATTTATAAGGATATAAATGTTAGAGCTTATGTTGTCATTGTCTAAGCACAAGGAAACCCTAAATCATCATTCACACTAAATCGGTCAAGCTAATGCAATGAAAGCAACAAATAAACAAAAATATTAATCAGCCATACTACACATTATTTCTGTTCGGCATTTGATACCTTAAAGGAAAAATTACCTAACAGTTCTGGGTTTCTCCTAGTTATTTCACAGTCTTTCAATGTAAATCATTTATTAGGACGTGTTCATGGAGAACAAACGGGCTGAATTCTGAGGCAGTACATTTTGTGTGACTACCACCTTTCGGCCAGTGGAGGCTTGTTTGATGCTGCACAGGTATCGTTAGCAGAGCTTGCAAACGAAGACACCCTAGAAAGAAGGAGCTGGTCATCTATTTCCAGCAAAAGAGACAGTGAAAAACCTTTATGTTACAACAGGCTGATCTGCAGCGGATTACAGATACGGCACAGGGGCGACCATCAATAGGGGAAATTATAAAACTAAAAGGAAACATGCCTTATGACAAACACAAAGACACTCTGTTTGTCATTCCATTTACATCATTTTAATATCTTTCCTGATTCATTCATAAATAATATTTCGCGACCCAAAACATTTTTAAAAAATCTTTGAACATACATTAATGTAAGAACGTCCCCCAGCTAATGCAGTTCTGAATTGAGTATTGAAGACGGCTTATGGAAATAATGGTAAACTTTTCAATTAAAATTTTAAAAGTAATTTAAATTTCATTAAATGCCTTGGCTTGCTGACTCTAAATATTGCAACAAGCTCGATGTGTACATGAAAGTTTAGAATAGAAAATGTATGCTCCGGAGGGCGGACCAAAAGAACAATGGGAATACACAGGGATGACGTGTTTTGCTTGAAATGCAAAGTTCGATCCTATGCCCAGAAGTTCAGCAGCTTTGTACCCATTATAGAAATATCCTTCCTTTGACAACAGCATCTTGTTTCCCACAAGGAGCACTCCATTGAGATTTGAAGTCTCTCATCAACACCATTCCATCGCCTGTGTTAAACGTGCTATTAGGAAAGGTTTGCAGTGTCTGAAAGCTGTAAGGGGCTGTGCATAGGCTACTCCAGAAGCTTAACTATTCATTGGCACAGCTCCAACTTCTCTGCTAAATACATAATTAAATCTCACGGTCGAGATGGTGTGATTCATTCCCATAAAGTGTGAAAACAAACAACTGTGCATGCACCGTCCACAATTTCAAATTCAAAACAAAAATATCCTGGAATCTTCTATTTCCCTTAAGTTCCAAATGTAATTAGACCATTTTTAAAGACATGTAGTCTTCCAGTTCCCATCCATGTGTTAAATCCGATCTGTCAGTTACAAATGGAGAGAATGAACAACTGAGAAATGTAACATCTTCATTTTCTCTCTTTCTAATCAAGTGCTCAGATTGACTCTTTCCCCTGGAATTACCAAAATGTCCTTGCTCTTTCATGCAGAGCCTTTGTTTATTTACCGGTTTACAGGCAAGAGCAAATGTGCACAAGTAAGTCCTCAGACCCTCCAAGGGCTATTGACTAATGCAAACTTATAGCCCCAGCAGTTTGACGCAGGACTGCTGTGATGCTGTTCCAGGCTTGATCCTACTGATCCAAGCAGGAGTACCTGAGGCAGAACACCCAGCACCTCTCCACAGACGTTACTAATGAGTTCTTCTGCAGGGCAAGAATTCTTTTCATCCTTCCAAATAAATGTCCCCTATAATAAACTAGATCATTTCCATTGCTTTCTACGAGAATTAGGAATGAATAAAAAAAGACAAACTCCATGCCATCGCGACTCACAGGTGCCCTGATGGCATAGTGGTTACTCTTTGGGCTGCTAGCCACAAGGCCATCAGTTGAAAACACTGGCCAAAAATAAATGAATAAATATTTCTGAAAGATGCATGTAAGTGGGCATTATGCTTCTCATTAAATATCCATTTTGTCACACAAATATAACAGGAAGCATCCAAGTAACGTGAATGGAGATGTTAATACATGAATGTAAAATTATGGAGGCTAAATATATTTTATACAAAGAAATGTATATTATATATGAACATAACACATATATACAGCTCTGCAATGACCACTAATTTTCTACGATATTAAATTTTCCATTTAAAAAAAATCCTGATTCTACTCGCTTAAATGCTTTTGCCCTACACATTGGCTGCAGTAGCTAACTTGCTTTTTCTCGTGCATGGTCTGTGCATTCTCACCTCCAGAACTCTGCTAATTCTGTTCACTCAGCTGAGAATGCAATTCCAAAAACTGTCCAAACATTACTCTGATATTTCGCAACCCAACTCAAATGCCACTGACAACTCCATACAATATTTGTCTTCTCTCAACAACCCCACGCTGCACTTCATGTGTGTGCTGAACGAGGCAGCGTTTCAGTCTGTTATACACAGGCTCTCTATGAGTTGCAACCCACTTAATGGTACCTGGCAAGAGCAACCCTCCTCTGTTTATCCTTGACATCATCTTAAAGCCACTGGCATACTTGTAGATATACTTGTATATATTTACATAAGTGTATATAAAATATATACTTGTATATATTTTTCTCTTGTCTTATAAAATTGTAAAGAAGCTGATGACAAGAATGATATCTTTCTCCTCTTTGAATCTTTTCAGAGTTCAGAGATAAATATGAAGGATAGTTTCTGCTGAATGAATGCATTGACTATAGAAACAAATGAGTAAGTCGTTACCAACCCCCTTAAAGACCTACAGAATGCTGATGGCACAGTGAATTAAGGGAGGTTGATGAGATATCTACTTCCATAAGAATTTATAAACTTGCAGGATCTATAAGCCCAACAGAGCAGATCTACTCTATTGATGGTAGTGAATTAGAATCATCTCAGTAGCAGTGATTTTTGTTTTATGCCATAAATTATATAAATATTTTAATATGAGTGTGTGTTTTAATGTGCCTGGCTTTTCTAGAGAAATAAAACTGGTTACAATCATATTCATATATAGGTGTGTTTATTATGTATATATATAAACTGTATATCAAGAGAGCTTCCTAGCCCAGTTCAATACAAGTCGATGGGGTCAGATGTACTTGGAGGAGCTCAGACTCAGACAGCTGATGGTGGGTGAAGCAGGAAGGGGCAGTGAGAAGCTGGGAGATTACAGATCCCTGGTGCAGAGTCACGTGGATCCAAGTCAGAGCTCTCAGGATCGGCGACCACATGAATCCCTGTCCCCAGTCAAAACACATAGGGCTCAAGTCATGCAGGAAGGCAAAGGACCAGAGAGGGCTCAGTTCTCAGTGTTTCTCTTCTGTAAAAGCCGCACCCCAAGGAGCCATCACCAGGTTGCAACCTGCCTGATGAGCTGGACTCCACTCATATCTTCTTACAGATTCTAGATTGGCATAAAAATCTTCTGTAAAAAAAATCATTGGGAACTTCAGTGAGTATGCATATATATTGTCCATTTGTTATAATGATTCATATATGATATATGTAGCAAAAGGCCTTAGCCAGTGTCAAATGTATATTTATTTATGTTAAGTTAAAATAAATTGTTAAGACACATAGAGATTTTTTCAATCAAACAACTTTATGGTTTGACTGGCTCATCACCGACCAAAGCTGTAATAATAGATTATTTTTGTAATATTTCTGCTCCTCAGTTTTCTTACCAACAAAATGGAAAAAAATAAAGTAGATACCTTGCCTACACTGAAGATCATAAAGGAAATAAAAGTCCCTATGACAAGTGCCTGGAAAAGCTATTACGGATCTAAGCTGAAGTTATAATTAAATGGACTTAAGGAAAAGCTGAAAGTAATAAAAGACCTTCACTTCCTCATTCCCTATAGACATCTTCTTTTCTGGAATTATCAAGGCATTTTTACATAATACTGTTCTAAACTTGAAAATTCAAATGCATCAGGCATTCCAAGCATAACTGCACCAAATTCAAATGAACATCAGATTTCCATTTAAATCCAATTTTACTCGCTTTTTCCTTTCTCTGTTTCTGGTCTCAAAACACTCTTTCCTCTTGCAACTTAGCACATCTCTCAAGAGTTAAGAAATTCACCTGGGTCAGCTTCCTACCTGGGGCAGCGGCCGGTGCCAGGGGCTTGCATACCAAAGAGGGTCCCACACCAGAGCCAGGGAGTTTTCTGAGATGAGATTTGAGGAGCTCCGTGAATGTAAATGACCTGAGCGTGGTGTCTGAAGATGAGCAAGGATTGCCTGTTTCTGAGTCCAGTCATTCTGATCTTGCTGTTTGTCACCCGCGACCAGAACAAGAGCAACCAGACCTCCTATGGCTGGCGGTTCTGGAACCTTCCCTGTGTACCAGGATGTCATCAGTAATAGGACAATGAAGTCTGAGATGTGTTTAGGTTCTGGCTGGAGAAAACAAAGAGGAGTTGACAACTTTTGCCAAGATTGCAACTGGAGAAGCAATTTGAATTCCTGAAAGGAATATGGACTTCGGGTTTCAACGTTACTATTCAGCATGTTGTCATTTCATGCAAATTATGTAAACTCAGAATTTGCACTTTCCTCATTCCTAAACCAGACATAAAATGTCTACCTTAGAAAGAAGCTTTTTGTTTATTTGGCTTTGTTTTTGTCATTAAGTGCCATATATTTATGTATTTTCAAGACACACACAGTAGGTAGATATAATTATGGTTACATCAAAATAAGTATAATTTCAGTAAAACAGCATAGAACTTTATAGTTTCATTTATTCCCCTTGAAAATTAAGAGCAAGGATGTCCATGTAATTTGGAAAAGGTTTTGTACATTCTCTTTAACATCCTCATTATGTGCATTTACATATGTACACATCAACCTTCTAGTCAGTGTCAGGTAAGCAGGATGCAGTTGTTGCAAAACTCATTTTAATAATAAAAAAGAAGAAATATGAATTAAAGGTTCTTTTCATTTTATTGACCTTAGCATGGTCCTTATTCCACAAGCCCAAAATATTCCACTTAGTCTTGAGGGGCTTCATATCCTAGTTCTTTAAACTTGCTCTGAGATTCTTTTACGTTGCATGCGAATGGAAGAAAGAATACGGAAAAGTCTTCTGTGATCTGTACCTAGTTACCCCCAGTCTTCCAAAATAATATTTAAAACATCAGGCCAAAGCACGTCCATTTGGGCAAGATACAAAACTATTTCTTCCCCACACAAATCCTTTATCTTGTCTTTTTATAACTACACAAACCACCATCACTGCCTCAGTGGAGTCATGTCCCTTGTTGTATGTCGTTTGTTTATTTCTCATGACTGAGAATCTATGTTACTACCCAAAAGTTGAAAACTTGTGTTCACCCAGAGGCACCTTGGAAGAAAAGTGTGACCAACTAATTCCAATAAATCAGCCATTGAAAACCCTATGGAGTGTAGTACCCCAGAAGCAAGCATTAACTGCATGGTTACTGGCAATGGGGCTGATACACCTCTTCTAGATGCTGATTGCCAAAAAAGCCCACAAATGCATGCAGGGTTATGAATTGACATAGGATAGTTAGGGACAAATATATAAAAATCACTTTAGTCTAAATCCTACATTTCTAGAGACAATCTTTTTTAATTCTTGGAACATATGAGCTTAAAAAAAGTAATATATAAGTTGTGAAAAAATTCAAACCATGCAGAAGGAAAAAGAGTGTATTGGGTCAAGGAACAAAAGCTTGTATTTTGAAAAGGAAATCACTAAAGTGATTTACATATGTACTCCCAGTAGATGTACACTGAATTAAATTAGCAGTTTTTAATTTTTTGGAATAGCTGAGATTCCTCTGAGAAGCCTGTTCACATGTGGATTTCACACCCTGGTATCATATATTCAGATTCAGTAAATCTCGTTTGTTGGATATAAATCTGAAGCTGAGTGATCACCCCATGTGATTCTGAAATAAGTGGTGCTAAAATTATACAGGGAGGGTTGTTCATTGATATAATTCTCACCTTAAATACAGGAGCCTCCGATTCCATTTCTAGCCAAGATATCAAGGACAATAGAATTAGTCTTTCAGTGGAGGCTTGCATGTTGCTATCACCCAGACCATGTTTTAGTAGAGGTTTTAGATTAAGACCGATCAGAAAGAAAGGTCGGATTATCTACTTCCAAGTCTCAGAAGAAAGAGAGAAGCATTACCTTTTGGACTTTACAACGCTATGAGGCATTATCGAGTGTCTTATACTCTCAATGGCTAACTGAAAGTATCCTAACATTCAGGATTCTGAAAATATCCTAACTTTCAATTAGCTAATGAGCACTTTTATAAATGGATCGTAGGGCTCCAAGCCTCAGCTAATGAAAATTCTGTGGATCACAATGGGTCTGATTGTTTGTGAAAGGATTGTCACTAGTCAAGGCTTGGAAGAGTGCTACAGGAAACATCAAGGTGGCACTCAGAACATAAGTAACTTAGATGACAGAACAGCACACATTTAAGGGCCACAGGGAGCAGGGAGGTCATGCTAATCATTGAAGACAATGGTTGTTTGATGGGGGGGGGTTAAGGAATTTTAACCTGAGAGCATAGACTTCATTTTAAGAGGTCAAGATCCCAGATTAGAACATAAGATATGTAGGTTCAATGTTTGTTAGTACTTCCGACATTTGAAGCAACACTTAAATTTAGAGATTTATGTAATATACCTTCCTTGTTTCTCTTGTTTGTAGTTGTTGTATAGACAACTAATATATATATAAAAGGCAAAACCAAACATGTGGGTGGGGCCAAAACACAACTTCCTGTCAGATAATGATCTTTGGGCCATTAACGTGTGACTTCTGATGTTTGTACTGGCCATGTTTCCTAGTCTGTCTTTCACATGATATCGTGGTTACGTGTTTGGGTGCTAACAGAAACCGTCAGCCACTCCTAGACAAGGATGAGGCTTTCTACTCCCTTAAACATAAACGGTTACGGACATGGACCGATGCCGTACTACTGAACTATAGAATCATACAAGTCAGCATTGGCGATGGGTCAGCAGGGTTTGATTTTTGCTCAGTTCTTAATAGTGGATATGTTTCTTTGAGTTTGCCTTTCCCATATTAATTAACCTAACTATGCAGGAAGTTAGAGTTGATTCAGAGATAAAATTTTCCATACTGGGGATTAGAGGTTTATCTCCATATCGTAGTTAATGAAAGAACTAACTTTCGATAGGCTACTATATAAAGTTACCACCCACTTGGCAGCTTAAAACAACAACAAAATATTCTTTAACAGTTCTGGGGACTAGCGTCTGAAGTCAAGGAGCAGTCAAGGTTGACTCCTTTGGAGTCTAGGAAGAGACTGTTTCTTGGCTCTCTCTCAGCCTCTGATGTTGCCAGCAAACCTTGACATCACTCCAAGCTTTGCTTCAGTCCCTGTGTGTCTCTGTGTCTTGATTCCAGTCTTATAAAACTATCAGTGATTGGATTTAGATCCTACTCTAATCTATTATGAACTCACCTGATGATATTTGCAAAACTGCTATTTTCAAATTTGGAAACTTTCTCCAAATAATGTTACAGTCACTCTCAAAATTCATTGCCCTTCAAGTGGATACCGATTCACAGAAACCCTGTAGGACAGGG
>NW_022103919.1:14321860-14334084 GCF_000313985.2 Echinops telfairi
CCTCCTCACCACTGATTTTGGATCACTTGTTGTTTCCTTGTCCCTGGGTTTGTTAACACTGTGTCCTTTCTCCCACCCCACACTCTCCCATGTCCTCCAAAACCGTCAGTCCCATTGTTTTCTTCTCCAGATAAAACTGCAACTCTTCACAGAGTAAAAGCCTCATCTATCGCCTAAGGAGTAGCTGGTAGTTAAAAGCTGCCGGCCCTGTGATTAGCAGTGCAATGCATAACCACTACATCACCAGGGATCAGGTACAGTCATAGATACCCAAAACTGTGACTTAGAGATAAATGTTGAAGACAGAAATGACCAAAGATCCATTTCTTCAAATAAGGTGAAATATACCTACTTCATGCTTGTTAACATAATGGCATGTTTGACAGTTTTATTTAAGAGTGTTGATTGTCACTAACTTCCACTCAGAGTAAAGATCAACAACTTCTTCAGAGGGATTATTGAAATGATTGCCAAAATACAGGGTAATTTCTTATAAGTAAATAAAGAAAATGTGCTTAAATATACAGACAAGGACTTAGTAGGGACCCAAGACCACTAATGTGCAAAGTTTGAAAGACTTTGGGACAAATTTTAGGGCAATGTAGTCAATTGTATTCAACCAACTAGTCCTTGGAGGAAGTTGAGTAGGAATTCATGATGTGCTTGTCATTCAGTAGACTGTCTACTACAAATTCATTTTGCATGAATTAGTGGTAGAAATATATTTTCTTGTTGTTCACTCCAGTGCTGACAGTAGTGTTTCCATACAGATTTGAAAAAGCATGAACAATCTAAAATTAACCTAAAAGTATTTTACATGGCATGAAATTATATTGCTATGTATTTCTCTAAATAAAATAACAGCAATTAAATGATTCTATATAAAGTCTTCTCTCCATAAGCAGGTTATGCATTCCCTCTATAATACCTAGAATTAAGAACAAATTTGCAGCATGGAAACATGATATCAAATATTTTGGAGGGGAGGAAATATCGAAAATGAAAGAGAAGAAGGAAAATCTAAACATCAGAGATTTGTTTTTACTTTTATCATTTTCTTACTACAAACTAGGTACTGTTAGGTGAATTTTGCAAATAATATTCATTAAAAATTTCATGCAGACCACATAATTTGAAGAAACACAGATAGCAACCGACCAACTTAAATTATCTTTTCTGGTTATTGTTGTTGCTGGTACCATCATAAGGACCCTATAAACAACAGATGAAACACTATATCATCCTCAAAATTGTTCCTCTCTTTGATCCCATTATTTGCAGCCATTGTGTCAATCCATCTCAACCAGGATCTTCCTCTTTTTTGTTGACCCACTACTTCACTGTGATGTCCCTATTCAGGGAGTGATCTCTCCTGATAATATCTCAAACGTATTTGAAATGTATTGTTGCCATACTCCCATCACAGGAGCTTCTGGTTGTATATCCTTCAAAAAAGATTTGTTCCGTATTTTTTCACCAACACCATAATACAAATTCATCAATTCTTCCGACCTTCAGACATCAATGCATGGTTAGTGGCTGATCAATCATCATTGTTCAACTTCTACGTGCACATCAGATGATTGAAGATATCATGGCTTGGGTCAAAAGCACATTAGTCCTCAAAGAGATATGCTTACTCTTTAATATTTTAAGCAATGTTGTGTAGTAGAGTTTCCCAAATAATTCAATACATCCTTTGTCTTCTTGACTGATGCTTCCATGAGCATTGATTACAGATCCAAATAAAATGAAATCCCTGATAATATTAATATGTCTCCATTTATGTTGCTATTCTCTATTTGTCAAGTTTTGGGAGAGTTTGTTACATTGAGTTGTAATTGGTACAAAGGCTGAAGTCATTGATCTTCCTCAGTAAATGCTTTAAGTTCTCTTCACGTTTAGCAATGATACAAGCAAGGGTGTGTCGTTCTTTGATTAAAACCATGCAATAATTTTGAACCAAAATTTTAAAACCAAACAAGGAGTTATTGTTCCCTCTTGTTCTATTTGAACAACTGCTTCTTGGTGTGTACAGGTTCCACATGAGCAGAATGAAGTGTTCTAGAATTCCTGTTCCCCTCAACGTTATCCAGAGTTTGTTGTGATCCACACAGTTGAATGCCTTTGCATATTTAATAAGTCACAAGTAAGCATTTTTGGGGTATTCTCTGCTTTCAGCCAAAATCTCTCTCAGATCAGCCATGATATCCCTAGTTCTATATCCTCTTCTGAATCTGACTTGAATTTAGAAGCTCCTGTGGATGTACTGCTGCAACCATTTTTGAGTTATTTTCAGCAAAATTTTACTTCTGTGTTATATTAATGATGTTGCTTCATAATTTCTATACCCCTTTCTTGGAGTCCTGGTGGAGCAGTGGATTCTATGTCAGGCTGCTAACCACAGGATCTGCAATTTAAAATGAACAATGACTCTGAGGAAAGAGACGAGGCTTTTGACAGTATCAGAAACCCACAGGGACAGTTCTATGACATCTGATGGGGTCACTATTAGTCAGGGTTCTCTTGAGAATAGTGAGTTCGATTTGAGCTTTTCTTTGGAAGGGGCACAGATATCAGTCTCTTCCAGTCAGTTGGCCAGGAACCTGTCCTCCAAATTGTTGGAATAAACTGGAGAGTGCTTCCAGTGATACATCAGTTTGTTGAAACATCTCAATTGATAGTAAATTCCTGGATCCTTGCTTTTTGTTTATGTCTTCAAGGCAGTTTGAATTTATTTCAATACTATTGGTTCTCCTTTTTAAAAGAGACCATTTGTTAAATTCTTAAATGGGACAAGGAAAAGACAAATATAAAGACACATTTTGTAGAGATGGGAGGTCATGAGGGTGTCCAAAGGTTTGCTGATATGCAGAACTTCAAAAAAGATATTGAAGGCCAAGGAATGCTGTCATCAATGCATGGTTGATGGATGATCGATCGTCATAGTTATAGATGGCACTACGGGAGTGGGAAACAGGCCCTGATTAAAATATGCATATTGCGGTTTATAGAGGACCTTACAAGATTGGTCCAGCAGCTGCCACAGGCAGTCAGGGCATGGCTCCTGACTATGTGAGCCTCCATAAAGGGACACATCCAGGGCACATTCAAGAAAGACCCAAGGGAGACCACCCTTCCTGGGCTTGCCAGACAGGTGGAGTCCACTTGATAATGCACTCTGTCTGAAAGCAAGACTGTTGACCACCCTGATTGGTATTCAGTCTTTCAATGGACTCTTTCTCCTTGTCAGGACCCAGCAAATGGATTTGCGCTTTTCCATTGTTATTCATAGCCTTCTGTAAACCAGATGCACATCATTTAAGCTCCAATATAATTATTTCCCATACTCAGGGATTTCATTACTTATAATGCTTGAATCACACAGACGTGTGCTCCTTGCATGAAGATTTAGCTAACCTCTCTTTTGGATGGCTGATTGGTTTAAGACAAGCTGTTAAGACCCCAGATGCTATTCTTCTGATAGTTAGGCACCATCTGCTTTCTTCACCACATTTTTTCTATAGCACCCATATCTTTAGCGATCCTTTTGGAGGGCAAGTTCTGAGCAGGATCACATCATAAGTAATGAATTATCCTGCAATTGTGGTAAATATAGTTAGGTTAAAATATAATATCTTAATTGATCTCCATTTTGACCTATTTAAAAGTTGGTTCTGTTGAAAAAAAGTATAGACAAAGGCTCAGGTGAATCCCCTCTGACCGTAGACTGAGGATGAACAGCCTTGCTATTATGCAAACGGCATTGGGAAATGGATTATTGCAGATATAGTTGGGTTAAATTTTAATTCCTTATCATTTGACCTCCCATTGACCCATTTTAAAGTTGTTCCAGTTTTTAATGTTGTCTGTTTTCTTTTCAATTGAGCTTTTTCTCTGTTTTATTTCATTATTGTTGTTGGTTTTTTCTCATGGTGGTTGTGTGTGTTTGGATTTTGTTTTGTTTGGGGTTTTTTTTTTGTCAAAAAACAAGGAAAACATCAAAGTGGAAAATACATGGTAATCTTAAACTGCCAATTACTGGGCAACCTCACAACCAAGGCATTTGAACCAAAATCAGTGAGTTCCAAATCTTGAGATAGCGATCTTCTTTTTCTCACACTGGTGTGCTGTAGCTTTAAAGCCGACAGGAGTATATCGGTTTCTTTCATGGGCAATAGTGTTTAAGGTACAATCCTATGCACTTCGTGGGCTCTATTCACTTTGTCCTATCCACAAGGACAATAGACAAGGTCCTACTCACTTTGTCTCTTCCTGATGTGGCCGATAGGCAATGTTGTACACCTCAAAAGACAAAATCTAAAAGCCAGGTAGCCTACAGCATGAGGCCTGGGTCACAGGACTGAAAATATATTCAGTCCAAAATGCACGATTTGAAACATAATATTTTGGATAGATTCTCCCATTGGAGGTCTACATATATCATTATAATGGACTAACTTCACTCAGCATAATATTGTTTAGGTCTAAGCATGTAATGAGATGGGGTGTGGTTTCATCAGGATTTTCTAGCTATTCATAATGTTCCATTATGTATCTATACACCCCAGTTTCTTTATGCATTCTTCTACTGATGAGTTTTGGGGCAGTTCCCAACTTCTTGCTATTTGTGAACAATTCTGTGATGAACATAGGAGTACCTACATTTATTCATATTATGTCTCTTACTTCTTTAAGGTATATATATATAAAATCTGGGCCATATGGAATTTCCATTCCCAGTTGTTTTAGGTAGCACTATATTACGTTCCACAATGGTTATGCGTGTTTACACACCCATCACGGTGCATGAGTTCCAGTCTCTCTGACCCATCACCAGCATTTGTTGTTTTCCCTTTTTTTAATTGGACTGTCATTGTCAGTGTAAAGTGATCTCTCATTGCTCTTTTGATTTTAATCTCCTAGAAATTAGTGATTGTGAGCATTTGTCATGTGTTTATTATTTATTTGAATGTCTTTTGGTGAACTATCTTTTTCCCATTTTATAATTGGGTGGATTTTTTTTCTTATTTAGTTATTATAGTTTTACACACATTGTAGAGAGTAGTTCTTTGTCTGTTCTGTCATTGCTCAAGATTTTCTACCCCAATCTTTGAGCTCTCATTTTATTCTTTGATGGTGTTTTTTGATGCACATAGTGTCTTGTCTTTTGTAGGTCACTGATATAGTTAAAGTTTATTGGGCCAACCTGGCCAATAAACACATATTGGGTTAATTTAAAGGCATGGAGATAAATGGCTCAGTGAGCCTCGCCTTTCTAGTTCCTGGGTCTCTTGCTTTGTGATTGTCGGACCAAGGTGCAGTTGCCTTAGCCAGTTCCCTGCTTCAGCTGACAAGGCTCACTTCCTGCAAGACATCCCCCAAGAGAAGCCGCATAGACCTACCCCACTGCAGCCCTGGATGCTGGAGCAGCCACGTGGAGACCCCTGCCAGTGCTGAGATGCTTACACGTTCACTGATTCTGCTTTCCTCCTACAGTCGGCATCACTGCATGTGTTTTTGTGAGATGGAGGAGGACTTTGTGGATTAGTGTCGGACAGATGGGTTAATGCTGGACTTGTGGGCTTGGGCAGCACTGGGTTGGAATGTTTTCTTAATGTGCACCTACCCTTTATATAAAACTCTCTCTTATACATATGGGTTTCTGTGGATTTGTTTCTCTAATGTACCCAGACTAACCCAGTCACAGTCATCTATTTTGTCTTCTACTGTGTGTGTTTCCTTCATTTTATTTGATAGTTACACCTATGCCCTGCAATAGGGCCTTTAGTTTTTTCCCTATTTTCTCATTGATGATGTTTATAGCTCTGGGTTTTACAGTGAGGCCTTTGATCCATCTTGAGTTCTTTTTGGTATGTGGGGTAAGCCATGGTCCTATTCCTATCATCTGCGGATGGAGATCCAATTTTGTAAGTATCATTTTTGAAGAAGTCTCTTCCCGTTTGATGTGTTCTGGCTCTTGGTTAAAGGTTGAAATCAATTGTCTGTAGGTGGATGGATTTATATCTGGGTTTTCAACTCCGTTCCATTGGTCTATATACTAATATCAGGCTATTTTGACTACTGGGCTGTGTAATAGATTTTTGAGGTCAGGAACCACAAGGCCTTCTTCTTTTTAAAGAGTACTTTACTTGACTTATCATGGGTCTTGTCCTTCTCCATATAAAGTTGATATAATCAGTTTTTCCATTTCTTTAAAGAAATTAAGTTAGGATTTGGATCAGAATTGCATTGTAAATATAGATTGCTTTGGGTTGTATTTACATTTTCATAATATCAAACCTTCCTACATGAACATGGAATATTCTTCCATATTTGTATGTCTCTCTTGGTATTTTGTAATAGTTTCCTATAGTTTTATTTACATAGGCCTTTAGTTTCTCTGGTTAGATTTATTCCTAAGGATTTCACTTTTGTGCATCTACTGTAAATGGTTTTATTTTCTTAATGGTTTATTTTCAGAGCTCTCTTCATTAATATAAAGGCATCTGATTGATTTCTGCTTACTAATTGTATATCCTGTTGAATCTTTCAATTTTTCCAACAATTTTTTGTCAAGTATTTCTGATAGTCGACACACAAAATCATGCCATCTGTATGTGGTGAGAGTCTCACTTCACCTGGAGAAGAAGAGTTTACCTTGGGTTCATTTTTGTCCTCTAATGGTTCTAGTGGAGACTTCCAGCATGATGCTAAGTAAACATGGTGAGAGAGGACATCCTTGTCTGGTTCTCTTTTGCAAGAAGAATGTTTTGTTTCTTCCCACTGAGCAAGATGCTGCTTGTTTGTTTTTCATATGTGGTCCTTTTATTGTGTTAAGTTTCTCTTCCACCCCTATTTTGATGAGTATTTTTGATCAAGAAAGGGCATTTCCTGAGATTGCAAGGAAATTTTTCCTGAATATCCTCCAACCGCAGTTGCAGCGGTACATTGACAGGGGGCTGCCAGAAATTCAGGCCGGACTCAGAAAAGGAGTAGAGATAGCAATGTTAACGTTAGATGGATCTTGGCTAAAAGGAGAGAATACCCAAAAGAAGCTTACTTGTGCTTTACTGACTATGCCAAGGCATTTAAATGTGTGAATCATAACACACTATGGATAGCCTTGAGAAGAATAGGAATTCCAGAACACTTCATTGGACTCCTGGAGAACTTGTGCATGGATCAAGGTGCAGTTGGGCAAACAGAGCAGCGAATATTGCCTGGTGTAAATTTTTAAAAATAGGTGCATCGGGATTGTAACCTCTCACCATACTTATTCAATATATATAATGAGCAAATAATCAGGAAAATGGATTATGTGAAGAAGAAGGTGGCATCAGGAAAGCTTATTAATAACCTAAGATAAGCAGGTGACACAACCTTGCTTGCTGAGAGTTAGGAGGGCTGTCAAGCACTTGCTGATGAAGATGAAGGATTGAAGCTTTCAGCATGGATTACAGCTCAGTGGATGAAAGACGAAAATCCTCACCCCTGGACCAATAGGTACCATCATGATACATGAAGAAAAAGTTAAAGGTTAAAGATTTTCTTTTGCTTGAATCCACAATCAATGCTCTAGAGATTAAAAGAAGTATTGTTTGGGGAAGATCTTCTGGAAAAGCCCTCTTGAGAGCCGAAAAGCAAAGATATTACGTGGAGGACTAAGGTGCACCTGAGCCAAGCCATGGTGTTTTCAAGTGTCTCACATACGTGTGAAAGTTGGCATTAAATAAGGAAGAAGAAAGAAGAATGGATGCTTTTGAATGGTGGCGCCGGCAAAGAATATTGAAAGTACCACGGAGTTCCCCAAATACCAACAAGTCTGTCTTGGCAAAAAGGATGGCCAGAATGCTCGTGCTAAGCAACAATCGCTAGACTTTGCCTTGCATACTTTTGATATATCGTCAGGAGAGGGCAGTCCCTGGAAAAGGACATCAGTCTTGGTTAATAGAGGTGCGACCCAAAAAGAGAGGAAGACCCAGATTGAGATGGATGGACACAGTGGCTGCAACCATGAGCATGCGCATGGGGACAATGGTGAGGATGGCCCAGGGCGGGGCAGTGTTTCGCTCTGTTGCGCATAGATTCTGTTTCGCTCTGTTGCGCATAGATTCTGTTTCGCTCTGTTGCGCATAGATTCATGATGGGTCCGAGTCAACTCGATGTCACCTCGCAAAATTAACAGTGAGCCAGATATCTCATTCCATGTATTCGGTTTCATTTTTGCTGACTTCCAGCTTTCTTAGATTTATGCCTTGTACATTTCCCTTTCAGATGATTAATGTTTGCAATGCTTTCTGCTCATTTTGTGTTGGGTCCTATTAGCAAATTATGGACTGGAAACTGTCCCCCATGTATGTCGTGAAGGTCAACTCTACTTTGAAGAGGCAACTTTTTCTCCTGATTAGTTGATGATATATTTTACTAGTTTTTTTCATACATAGTATCTAATATTACTGTTTCACTTAGTGTGGCAATGAGAATAGAAATTACACTCTCAGATAATGAGTAATTTAATCTGATGTCCCAACAGTATAAAATCATCATGTAGTGGTCAAAAAAATGAAGAACCTTAAAAGACAGTAATTACATAACCACATAGAGAAAAATAAGTAATCTCAATGAACTTTTAGGATGGAAAATCACTCTGTAAGACAGCCTTAACCAAGTTAAAAATATGTTGCTCTTTTCAAAATTTGAACAATTTCCAAAACAGCATATTTATTCTCTTGTGGCAAATAGCCTCACATTATTGTACAAACATTAACCCTCATTTTAGGTGGCTACAAACAAATGTGCATAGTTACAATTTTAGCAATTTACAAAAAAATTTCAAATCCAATGGTTGCTTCTCTTCTTCTTTGAAAACAATTATGTAAGCCTGGACAATTATACATAACTTGTCTATCTTAGATTTTATGAACAAGAGACTTTCCATAACACCAATAGTACGGTTTAGTTGTTTTGAGCTGATATGTACTCTTGTGGAAATTATCTTCACTGATACATACAGTCCACTGTATTAGATGTATAGAGGATAGGACAAGAAAAAATTAGTGAGGATTTAAAACACTGTAATGAAACTATTTTTAATCCCTTTTCAAAATATTTTATTTCCACATGAATTGAAAACCAAGTGGCCACTTGATTACCTGACTTCCTAATTTGCAGACTTCTAATGAGCCCCGGTGCCATTAGGGGTTAAAATCATTGTGGTGCTAACTGACAGGTTGGGGAATTGAAACTCATTAGCTATTCTGAAGATAAAAACGAGACAGCCTTCTTCCACAAAGATTTACAGGCTCAAAAGCCCTGTGGAATACTTCTACTATGTCCTATCGAGTCACTATGAATCATCAAATGGATGGCACTAGGGTGAATGTCTATAATAGTGTAAAATATCATTATGATAGTAGTATTTAAATATTCATATATTCTAGATTTTCTATGATACAGAACTATTTTCACTATAAATAGGTAGTAGAAGGAGAAAATCATTCAAACTTTCATAAACTGAGTCTCAAAACAGACTAAAAAGATTTATAATTTATACAACAAAAATATATTGCACTCCTAAGGGGGAGTCCTGATGCTCAGCAAATATTCTATGTGCTACCTTGGATTTTCTTGCATTCATTTGCAATTAAGTTGTGATCAGAAGACCCAGTTTTCTCAAAGGAGTGTCAGTCTGGGCAGAGGCAAACATGGACTTGAACGTCTTTGCCGTCTCACCTCCCAGTGGTAAGGAGATACTGGAAGACACCTGCCCCAAATTTTTAAAAAGCAACAGCAACAAACCCTCACTGCCCCCACTTTAATTTTGACTCAAAGTGACCCCGTAGAACGGAGTAGAACTGCCCCTGTGGGTTTCTGGGACTGTAAATCCCTATGGAGGTAAAAAGCCTCATCTTTTTCATAAGGAGCAGCTGGTAGATTCAAACTGTTGATTTGGGATTTGTATGTAACACAACATATAGCCCACTAAGCCACCAGGACTCCTCTTGCTTCAGCTAGCAGGACTGAAATCTGGAGGGAGGTGCTTATTTTGATACTGCACTACAATTTCAGAGTTTATTTGTTAGAATAGCATTAAACTATTCTACCTCATTAACACGTGTATAATGATAAACTAAGAAAGATGGGGTAATTTTAAAATTGTGATAGAGCATATGCACAAGGGGAAATTTTATGAAAACATCTTAGACACAACCAAACACTTTGAGAAAACGAGTACTGGGCGTGGGGCCCATGACAATAGTCTTGGGAACATCAATGTCAATTCACATGAGAGACTCCACAAAGGCAGTGTTCTCCTTTCTACTTTGGTGAGTAGCAACTCAAGTGTTAGAAGCTCATAAAGAGGCATCTAGCGGGCAATTATTGATCTCTGTCCAGAGGAAGGAATATTGTTGGAATTCAAAGACACTGGAAACAGTCCAATTTACCAATGTACTATTTACAAAATTAATTTCTGGGATCCTGAGATCAGAAAAACTAGATAGTGCTCAGCTACTACTTACTACCAACTACTCTAAAAGAGATCACATTAAAAAGTCCTGAACGGATTACTAGAAAATTGGGGAACAGGACCAGTGGTGTGAGTGGCGAAACAGGGAGGGTAAAGGGAGAATGGGTAGGAAAGAGGAAACCGATTACATGGAACTGTGTGTGACCGCCTCCCTGGGGGACAGACAACCAAAAAGTGGATGAAGGGAGACGTCAGACAGAGCAAGATATGACAAAATACCCATTTATAAACTATCAAGGGCTCATGAGGGAGGGGGGAGCAGGGAGGGAGGGGAAAAATGAGGACCTAATGTCGGGGGTTTAAGTGGAGAGAAAATGTTTTGAGAATGATGTACAAATGCTCTTTACACAATTGATGTGTGTATGGATTGCGATAACAGTTGTATGAGCCCCTAATAAAATGTTTAAAAAAAAAAAAAAAGAAAATTGGGGAACAAATTTTTTTTAAAAAAATTTTTAAGAGTAGGTTTATTGGTTAGATAGAAACTGCTTGGCACCCTGCCTGGTGCCCCAAGGCTATGTCCATTTGCCACTCTTCAGGTTTGGAAATGAACTCATCTATAGGACTCAACTTTCAGCCTGTTGAGGTAAAAACACCAATAGTGACATTTGCACACCGTAGAATAACCAGCTGTGTGACTACAGAAGGGAAGCATGCACCCAAAGGCCCAGTTCGGAAGCATTAGGAAAGAAGCAAGAATGGAAACAGGACATAGGGAGGAAGTGGGCTGTCATTGACATTGTGGAGATTGCAATCAATGAGATTCAACAAATGTGTTGAACGGTTGCATGGAAACTGATCTGCTCTGTAAACCTCCATTCAATGCATGATAAAAAGTGTATAAATAAATAAGACGGCCAGCCCCAGTCCCAACTATGTGGACAGCACCCCCTGCCCACAGAAGAATTCACTTCAGAGGATGACAGGGAAGCTGAAGCTCAGGAAGAGGGAGCTGTCTGATCGCAGCGCACAGGAGCAAATGAAAGGAGAGGAAGAGAAAATGGAACACATCCTGACCCACCAAGCCCAGAGGGCAATCTTCCCACTCAGAGCAGGCAAAGCACAGAGAGAACCATAGGGCCAGCCCCACTACTAGACATGACATCCCTCACTGAACCATAGTGCTACTGGGGACAACACTGGAGACACAATACAGGAATTGTGCCTGATCTGACCCCACCACATTGAGGCGAAACACTAAGGGCATGCAACAGAATAGTAAGGGGAGCAGAGCAACGAAATTCCCAGGGAATTCCAAAAATAGACTAGGGGGCCAGGAGGTTTTTCTTTCTTTCTTTCTTTCTTTTTGTCATTGTTTTGTTGTTGTTTTGTCTTCTTTTGTTCCTTTGTTTGCTCTGTTTTGTTTTTTGTGCCTATTATTATCTCTGCAGGCCTATCTAGTTAAGATAGGAGTGCTAAACAATCTGGAGGAGAAAACAACAGAAGCCTAAGGTTCTGGGGGCCCATGGGAGAGGGGGAGGCAGGGGGAAAGGAAGTGAGTTTTAACAAACCCAGGGACAAGGGGACAACAAGTGATCTGAAATTGATGGCAAGGAAGGTATAGGATGCCTGGTAGGGCTTGATCAAGGGCCATGTAACTGAGAGGAATAACTGAAACTCAATGGAAGGCCGAACATGATAGTGGGACAAGAGGAAATTAAAAGGAATTAGAGGAAAGAACTAGGAGGCAAAG
>NW_022103919.1:14334993-14398552 GCF_000313985.2 Echinops telfairi
GTATAGGTGTAGGAATGAGTTCTAGTTGAAGGTACATATTGAAAATCCAGGATCCCTGGTGGCACAATGGTTAAAGCACTTACTTGTTAATTGAATGGTGTCTGAACCTACATTTGCTCCCAGGAAAGAAAAGAGGTGGAAACCCGCTCCCGTTTTGATTACAGCCTAGTGAGACCAGGAGGGGACCCCAAGTTTCAAGCCTCTCCACTCACGAGTGAGTTTATCAAAGAGAGTGCTTTGGAAAAGAAATCCAAAGGGCCCCCCTCACCAGAGGAGTAAGATTATAAATTGAAAAAGCACAGGAATTTTATGGGAATTGACAGTAATGATGTTTTTTGGTTGTTTGTTTGTTTGTTTGTTTCTCCCATTGGTACCAGTTTTAGGGTTATGTGCTCTGTTCAAAACATAAAATTTTAAAGGAATCAGACACATTCTTAAGATGGACTAAGCGATTACTATTATAATCCAAGAGCATCCCCTTATAAATAGGACATTAATCATTAGGAAATCATAGTCATGGAGATGTAGAATATCAGTAGGCTGTATAATATAGTAGATTCAAGACTGGTGCTCTAGTGCTGGGTTCGAATCCCAGCTCTAGTGTTAATTCTTGGTATGGCCTTACACAAGCTGTTTAACATCTCTGCCCTGCGGATTACTCACAGTTCTAACTAGCTAAATTAAAAGGCTCTAGTAAGAGCTAAGTGAGTTTATCTGCCGAGATCACTACAGCTGTTCCCCATTACTATAATAATCCATGTTAATAATTAAAGTTACTGTCAGAGGACCGAAGACTCAACAGAGCAAGAAAACATGAGCATCCAATTTAACAGCGTTGAGATAGTTAAGGTTTATTGTGCCAACCTGGCCAATAAGCACATGTGGGATTAACTGAAGGGTGGAGTGATAGATGGCTCAGTGAGCCCCACCTTTCTGGTTCTCTGGTCTCTTGTTCTCTGATGGTGGGACCAGTATGAGGCTGCCTTAGCTGGCAAGGCTCACCCCCTGTGAGACATCCCTGAGGAGAAGCCACATGGACCCACCCTGATGCATTCTGAGCCAGCACTGAGATGCTTATAGCACCACTGGATTCAAAGACTTTCCACCCACTGGCCTGTGATCCTCCTGCATTCGGTGTCATTGTGTGTGTTTTGTGAGTTTGAGGAGGACTTTGTAGATTGGTGTCGGACATATGGGCTAAATCAGAGTTATCGGCTTGGACTGGAGTGGGTTGGGATGCTTTCTGAATGTACACTTACCCTCTATATAAAATTCTTTCTTATACATCTATAAGTTTCTGTGGATTTGGTTCCCTTGTCTACCCAGACTAACACAAGCATCCTATGTAAATACAGGATTAAATTCGAGAGCAAATAACTGGATTAATGACTAGATTTTGTTTGTAAGTTGAGTGAAATGCTTTAACGGGCACCAAGACTCCCAGACATTTTATGTTCTTTATTCAGTCCTTGTGTGACTGACTACTGACAGGCACCTTTATATTTTAAATGAGAGAAAAAGAAAAAGAAAATTGAACTCAGTCTGTCTTCTTGACAAATTTTGCTGTGATAAAAATTCAAATATTTGTACTATAATGGCAATTATTTGAAGTAAAATATTCCTCGGGTTTATAAACTATTGCTCATCTTTATCCAAGTACTGTTAAATGTTTTCATTCCAAGTACATAAATGAATAGACAGTGATCGATGATTATCTAATCTTATTGCCATTCCAAAATTGTAAAATCATTTGACAACAATGAGTCCAAGAACGATAAAAAAATACATCAAAATAAAGAAGGCTGTCATCCTTTCCACTTTTCTTGCACATCAAATTATCCTTAATATAAGAAACTTAAGCCTACTTTTTAGCTTATTCTGTTAACCATGCTAATTACTGTCTCTTAACATTGTTTGACTCACAAGTAATAACCACTTGTCATTTCAAGAGTTAAATATAAAATGGTGGATTTTATCAATTATTCTTTCATTCATTAATAATAAGAATGTGTTCAATTCCATCAACAATCATTAGAAACTAAGTTATTTAGAAGAGGCATCATTCAAATTACAAATTGATATAATGTATTCTAATGAATCCTTTCCTCCTATATTGAAGCTTAATCCTTATTCAAAATGGATTTGTTAGTATTCAAATTTATCATGGGCTCAAGAGTGATTAGTGGCCTATCATTAAAAAGAATCACATGAAAGACATGGTTCTTTATCACATGCAAGACTGAGGGTGAGCTATTTCAAACGTTTTGAGGATGGCGCATTGTCCTGAAAATCTTGCAAATGATGCCAGTTCCTAAGGTGTTCTGCCGTAAGATGCAGCTCAGGAAGAAAGAGGTCCACTGGTTGGAAAGGTGACTGTCTAAGGACAGAAGCAGCTGCATGTTAATAATTTGCTTTAGTCTTATTATCTGCATTCTCATGGACTGCGCAGCTTCAAAGCCTGTGACCAAGTCTCCGTGCTTGAAAGAGTTTCTAAGGTGCTTTTTGAAAATGTTAAGACTCCTGAAATACTTAGCTAAGTTCGAAGTTTGAGTAAAGGTACCAGAAATATGCTTTAGTAAGTGAAATTGTCATTTTTCTGTAACTGTGTTTATATCCCCTCAGTATAGGTGTAGGAATGAGTTCTAGTTGAAGGTACATATTGAAAATCCAGGATCCCTGGTGGCACAATGGTTAAAGCACTTACTTGTTAATTGAACGGTGTCTGAACCTACATTTGCTCCCAGGAAAGAAAAGAGGTGGAAACCCGCTCCCGTTTTGATTACAGCCTAGTGAGACCAGGAGGGGACCCCAAGTTTCAAGCCTCTCCACTCACGAGTGAGTTTATCAAAGAGAGTGCTTTGGAAAAGAAATCCAAAGGGCCCCCCTCAAACCCACTTCCATAGACCCCATGCTGACTCACGTGCCGCGTGTGCCGCACAACTACATTGTTTCTAGGAACGTGGCTGATACTGCGTGAGGCCACAGGCGCTTTCCAATACAGGATCAGTAAGAAAGTCAAAGGTGTTTCTGCCTTTCATAAACAGAAGCATACATAGCTTCTGTAAAACTCATCTAAACTAATTTCCATGGAACTTTTAGGTACAGGTAATATATTTTTTATAATATTTACATTTGTTTTTTTTTTAAAACACTTCCCTTTTCACCCTTAAAGACACACAAAATACTAGCAGAGGCAATTCCCAGAAAATGTGGTTTGTAGGAGGGTTTGGTAGAAGTTTCCTTTGTAAATATCACCCCATTGTTTTTGTTTTCTGTATCTGTCCATCTTACCTTTAGACGTAGGAAATCTGCATGCTACGCAAATAACTCAAGCAGCTGGAAGAGACAAAGGAGAACATGGTACTTTGATTGAAGGACAGCTCCTGAACAACCTTCCCTGCTGAAAGTGAAGAGGATTTGAAACATTTCCTGCTAAAGACGACAGCATTCAGTATGGATTACACCTCCACAAAAAGAATACAAAAATAAAAATCTGTATAACTATACATGTTTATTTACATGAGAAACAGCAAAGATTGAGGTTTTCAAGGATTTGATCATACTTGATTTAAAAAAAAAACATTCCGTGTGGAAGCAACTGTCAAAAAAATTACACAAGGTGCTGCATTGGTCAAACCTGCTGCACAAACTTCTTTCAAGTGTCAAGGAGCCAAGGCGTCACTTTGAGGACTAAGGTGCACCTGACCCCCACCATGATATTTCAGTCATCTCTTAGTCATGTAAGCCCTAGACAACGAATGAGGAAGAATACATTAAAAATTATGCCTTTGAATTACGGTTATTCAAGAATGTTGACTGTACCTTGCACCTCAAAAGAATGAACAAATCTGTCTTGGAAGACGTACAGCCGGAATGTGGTTTATAAGGGAGGATGGTGAGACTTGATTTCACGTGCTTTGGACTTGGGGGCAGGAAGGAGCAGCCCTGGAGAAGAGCGTCATGCTTTAGAAAGTGCAGAGTTGGTAGCAGAGAAGACCCTGGTGACACAGATTGGCACAGTTGCTACAAGAAGGGGCTGACCCATCGCACCAACTGTGAGGATGACACAGGACCAGGGGGGTATATGCTTCTGGGCCACATGGGGTCGCTATGAGTCAGAACGGATTCAGCAGCACCCAACCAGCACCACCACCACATACACCTGTGACATTCACAGAGTTCATTCTCTGGAAATATCACACTCAAAATAGCATGTCCACAGCCCAGCATGGGTTTTCTATGCTCTGCCTTGACAGAATCTTCCTTCCATGTGATCAACACAGCTAGAGTTCTTTTTCATTAATTTTTATGGCCAAGTTATTTTGTTTCAATATAAAAGTAACAAGGATAAGGTTTTTCTTCCCAAGTTTATAATCCTATAGTCAGGTAACATTTTCTTGTGGTAGATGATAATCATCTTAATAATATATAATTTTTCTTATAAAGTCTACTGCTAGTATACTAATGCATAAGATACAAACTCATTCACAAATAGAATCATTCAAAACCAAGCTAAATTGGCAGTTGATCAACTTTGTACAGTACACAAATAGTTCAGGACTCATTTCTCTATCCCTCAGACTCATTAATTCCATTTTCAGGGCTACTGTAGCAGGTGGAATATTTTATCTTCTAATCTCATTAATCATTTCTAGGGTGCTGCAGAGAGCTCCAATAATACCTGGTCAAAGACAGCACGATCCATTATATCTTCTAGCAGCAACAAAGCCAGGTGTGGAGCCAGAGCCTTACTAGGTAACCAAGCAGAAGTAATGTCTGCAAACTAACGTGATGCATCTATGAAGCTACCTTGCCTGCTCCATCCAGGAGGGAGATGATTGCTGTAACTCTTGCGTGAAGCATTGATCAACTGTGGAATCATAATATAATCTAACCTGACCTTCCTACTCCTAACATCACTGCTAGTTTCTCTTGTCTCTTTCCTATTTCTTCCAATACTCCAGTGATCTGGCTTCCCCTCCAAAATCTCCTATACTCTCTCCTTATCTGAACAGTTAACCTCAGCTTGTTGATTCAGCCTGCATTTTTGTTATATGTTCAAAATTTTTTGTAACTATAGTACCCTTACTTTTGACTATAGAAAATCTTTTAAATTAAAATTTAGAACTTAAAATTAAATATTAGTAATGTTACTTTTGTTGTTAAGTGCCATCCAGTCAAATGCAACTCACAGCCACATTTTGTACAATAGGAGGGGGTGGGGAATGCCCAGGCTATACTGAGAAAACTGAAAATGTGTCTAAACTACTGCTCTTTAAACATTGGACTCCTTAAAGAAGAAGAAGACCTGATGGGGTAAAGGTTATGCATTGGGTTGCTAACCTCAAGGTTAGCAGTTCAGGCCCTACTTCTACATGGTAGAAAGATTGGGCTTTCTAATCCTGTAAAAAATTGTGGTCTCAGGTACTCACAGGGATCGTTTTAGCTAGTCCTATAGATTTACTGTGGGTCACAGTCAATTTGATGGCAGTCGGTTTGGGTTCATATATTTCATGACCTTCCGAAAAAGTTGCATGTATTGACTGTTAGCTTATAATGTACTGAATCATTCTTAATCTTTTAAATCATAGTTTATATGACATAAAATTGGAAGAGACCAGGGAGAAAGGCACTGTCGGCAGCAACAATGAGGTAGGAGCTGACTGTGGAGCAGACCATCACGTGTAAACTCAAGTTGAAGGTGAAGAAGATTAAACTCAGCCAACTATGGCCAAAAGATGCACTTGTGGACACCCCACCTGAATTGTGAGAACATCTCTCCGAGAGATTTGACTCTGAATACCTGACAAACTGAAATGACATCAGGAACAACGTACACAAAGAAAGCAAATGGAGGGGAAACCGATTACATAGAACCTCCTCCCCGGGGGACAGGCAACAGAAAAGTGGTTGAAGGAGATGTTGGACAGTGTAAGATATGAGAAAATAATAATTTATAAATGATCGAGGGCTCATGAGGGAGGGGGGAGCGGGGAAGGAGGGTGAAAAAGGAGGAGCTGAGGCCAAGGGCTTAAGAGAAGAGCAAATGTTTTGAGAATGATGAGGGCAATGAATGTACAAATGTGCTTTATACAATTGATGTATGTGTAGATTGTGGTAAGAGTTGTATGAACCCCCAATAAAATGATTAAAAAAGAAAGACAGCAAATGGACCTTTAAAAGACAAGAAAGAAAGAAAAGGATCAAAGTCAATGTCAGCAGAGACTCTAGACTTGCTCATTGTAGACTAGGGCAGATGGAAGACATGATGAATCACTAGAGCTGTACAGAAACTGTCAAAGAGGCAGCTGGAGAAGGCCAAGCACAATGGTACGATGAAATGTGCGCAGATCAAGAGCGGCTTTTGCTAGACGTCATCCGGTTGGTCTCAACTCGTCGCCAACCTATGCAAAATAGAACGAAGCACCCCCTCATCCCACATCTGTTTTAATATTAGAGTCCATTGTTTCAGTCACTGTGTCAACTCACCTGGTAAGGCCTTCCTCTTTTCCCCTGTCCCTTTACTTTACCAAGCATGGTGTTCCCCTCCAAGACTGATTTCTCAAATGCCCAAAGCACTTGGGTGGGAGTCCCTTCGTCCTTACCTCTGAGGACCATTCTGGCTTTTCTTCTTCTAAGACAGATTTATTTGTTCTTTTGGCTGTCCACATCGCTCTCAATATTCTTCGCCAGCACCATCATTCAAATGCATCCACTCTTCTCCAGTCTTCTTATTCGTTGTCCAACTTGCACGTGCACAGGAGGTAGCTTACAATATTGTAGCTTGGTCCAGCCACACCTTGTTTCTCAAAATAAACTCCTGGCTTTTCAGCATTTTGAAGCGGTCTTTTGCAGCAGATTCACCCAATGCAGTGTGCCTATTGAATGTACATGGACAGCCAAAAGAAGAAACAAGCTTGTCTTGGATGAAGCATAGTCAGATACCTTCCTAGAAGCAAGGAGGGTGAAACTTCCTCTCACCTACTTTGGACAGGTTGTCAGAAGAGAACAGTCCCTGGGGAAGAGCTTCATGCTTGGTAAAGTCGAGGGAAAATGAAAAGGAGGAGGACCTTCATCAAAAGGAATTTTCCAGCGGCTGGGGAAATGGAACCATGAACTCCCATTGGATGTAAAGAAGTGTGTAACTATGGTGCAAGTTCTTCTGTTCCTTGTACGTGGGGTCTCTCTGAGTGAGAACGGACTCAATGGCACTTGACATAATGCAACAACATAACCTGTGCTGGGTGCATTTTCTTCTTTTTTTAAATCAGCTTATTGGGGGCTCATACCACTCTTATGGCAATCCATGCAGAAAGCTGTGTGCATTTTCAACCACAATATAAAGATGTGGGTGGGACGGAATCTGGAAGGGGGTGGTGGTGCAGAATCATGGACATAATGTAACAGTCTAAACAGATTATCCAGTGCAGGGCGTCGACAAAGCAAAGCATCAACTTTCTAGTAACGTTTATTAAATTCTTGGGGAGACATAGAAAATACACTTTGGACTTTTCTCAATTGGAGCACGGATCGTGGGAATCACCATCAATAGTTTCATGGATCTCTAGAGTGGAGATAATAATTAAGGCCTACTACGTGGATAATGTTCATAGTCTGATGTTCAAAGACTTTCTTTCGGGAGATTTGTGTTTGTTTGGTTTGGTTTTGAGAATAAGATTGGGATTATAGTGAATGGAATACCTAGAGATAAATTAGGACAAGTTGCAAGGTTATACATTTTTATGTATGTTATGGATTTTTAAATAAAATGTGAATATAATTATCACATGGTTATAAAGTCAGAAGAAATAACTCTATAAAACGGACTGGAATTGGTTTTCAGTTATTCCTCCTATTACACTTTGATAGGACAAATTTATTTTAAAACCGACATTCTACCTAAGAACTGGGACCACAGTTTCCCACCCTAACGGACTGTGCTAGATTTGTTTCATTTGTTGTGTCATGGACTGCTGTGGGCACCTTGCGAAGCCCAGTCATACCCCAAACCTCTGTTATGTATCGTTTGTCACAAGTAGAACTGGGGGAAAGGAAAACACCCATTTGTTAGTGAGACCAAGGTTGCGCTCCGCCAGCTCCACCCCATCTTAAGTTCCCGGCCTCCTTGCATTGTATCTCAGGTTAAGAACTCCTGCGAGTGGTTGTTGTTTGTTCGTTTTATTTTTGGTTTAGTTTGATTTTAAGTAGGAGTTCTTGGGTAACACCAATATTTTCCAATAAAAAAAGATAGCAGTTTGAACCCACCCTAAGGAGATTCAGAAGAAAAATCTGACCGTCTGCTTCCGTGAATACTGTCATGAAAGTCCTGTAGATCACAGTTCTGTTCTTCAAACTTAATGTAGATCACCCTGTGATCCAAAACTCAGACATGCATAGAAGCAGGTATAGGATGCTTCTCCACGTTTTAGCATTTTAAATCTTGTGTTCCAATCGGCATTCTGACCTGTATTGGATCCACTTGATTTCTGACTTCTTTATCCTGTTACAGTTAATGGATGACCATCGTCCCTCCAGCTTGATGTCTTACATGTTTGTTGTTGTTGTTGCTGTTGTTTTCATTAACAATGGTTCCTTCCACTCATCCTTTTATTGTCCTGTGTGAGGACAATCAGTCTGCTTCAAGATCATCTGCCCAGCTCTCTTTCACAGGTGTGCTTCATTCCAGCTCCACTAGATAGACTTGGATAAAGGATGCGAGACAGTTGTTAATTAGGAAAACTAGAAATTTAATTAAAAATTGACATAATACTTTGCCTTTGGCTATGTTGGGTTTTCTTTTGGGCACACAGATATTTAAACGGAAGCAGTGCATAATTTTAGCTGCACCATGGGTTGATGGAATTTATAATACCATGCTTGCTTGCCCTTTAGAATGCAATAGACAGCTTCTAATGCAGTTCAGGCCATCATCATCATCATTAGATTTCTGAAATTGCTTCTAATAACAGGGATTTAGTAATAAACCAAAGTCTAGCACCCCGAAGTGACCCGGCTCCACATTATATTTCATTTCCAGCTAATAGACGAGACTATTTACTCCCAAGACAACAGCCCCCTCACTTTGCGGGATTATCTAATTTGCTTCCCTAAACATATTCTATGTGTCTCTCAAAGCTTTCCAAAATTTTATTTGGCATCCTCCCCATATTAGTTTAGTAGACTGGGATTATACCTAACCTGGCTAAAGTAGTAGAATCTTTATAATTGAGACTCGTTTGCAGCACACTTTGTAATTGAATAGCATATGCTGCATTATGTAAGTGGACAGGGACTGCACTAATTGTAATAATGTCCTATCATATTGCGGGCATATAAGACTAAACCTTCCAGAGAGAAAGCACAGAGAAGAGGGACACAGTGGCCATGGACTTGAGAATGATGCCGTATGTGTACAGTAGTTGTGGAAACAGATGGAAGAAGCATTCAGAAGCAGAAGAGCATATCAACACTTCAGGACAGGACAACCTACCTGAGGAAAGGGAACGCCAATGCAGTTCATATTGTTGAGGAGCAAAGCATAGAAAACAGACCAATGAATAAGAGTTAAGAAAGTCACATTTTTAGTTTAATGTGAGAAGTGAATTTATAATAATTAAATCCTTAAATACTACCACCCAAAACTAACCGAACAACAGAAGGAGGCAATGACATCTTGATCTGTACATGTTTTCACCAGTTAGGAGTGTGGTGATGCGCGATCCTTAGCCAGGATGAGAGTCACGGAAGCATTAGGAGGATGGTTTCCAAGTACCCTTCACGTTCTTAGCACGTAGGGTTCTATAATTCGGGGCAGGGAATCAAAAGACAAAGCCCTCAACATAAGGTACTCAATGTTTTCAATTGATCTTCTAGTCCATTCATATTTCTAGCATTTAGATGTCTATTCTTTTATGTATACTTTGCTGGGGGTCATGGTTGTATCTAATATTAAAGGAGAATGGCTTTCGTTTTGGACAATAAACATAAGAACATAAGAAAATAGAAAATGTTTTACTTCATAGTACATTCTAGTGAATGCATGGAAACTTTTAATGCTTTCCCCACATGTGTTAGCAGACTTCTCTAGAGAAACAACACCAGTGAAGCATAAACACGCACACACACACACACACACACACACGCATACACACATGAGGGGAGAGAAAGAGAGAAGAACAGAGAGGGAGAGAGAGAGATCTCTATCAGGAAATGGCTCACACAATTAGAGAGGTGAAGAAGGAAAGGAGAAGCCAATGAGCCAGATAGATGTTAAGCTGACGGATGCTCTTGACTCGGGTAGGTAGTTGTGTGGTGGAGAAGCCCAAGATCAGCCAGAAGCTGACATGCTCTTGACTGCAGAGACCACGGAATCTAAGGTCAGCAGGTCAGAGTTGCAGCTGCCGAGGCAAATGAATCTGAGGTCATCATGTGAGAGATCAGGCTGCTGACAAATTCCCAGCTTGGCAGACCAAGACGTCCGATCATTGGCTCAAGTTCAAAGAACAGGATGCAGGATTCAGACTCATCAAAAATCCAGCAAACTTTTCACCAGTGTCCACTTATATTTGGAAGCATGTCACAACCCACATCATGGCTGTGCCCGAAGTAGGGGTAGTGTTTCCCACCTTAATCTTCTTACAGTTGATTAGCTACTTTTAGAAGATCCCATTTAATGGTAATTGCATTATATTAGGCCACATCAAGCTGGGTTACTAAATGTTACCTGCCAAACCACAGAGAATCCTAGCCCGGCCAAATTGAAACAAAACCTTAACTGTTACACTATAAAAATGCACATGTTCACTAGCACGTATTCTGTGCTCAAAATTCCAGAGGCATAAACAACCTCTGGATTGAACGATACAACCCTGATTCAAAGCATTAGAATTAGAAGCTTCTTTGAATGCTTCAGTTCCATGAAGAGAAATGGGTCTCCGGATGAAAAGATAACAGAGACTGAGTGTTTGGTTGCTCTCTTGCTCGGTGACGTTTGTTTGGCCCTAAAATAGGACGGTGAATGAGAGGGGCAATCTAGGCTACTATAGGTTCTTTATTTAGCAGGTCTAAGCAGGATTTCCAAAAAGCACCCCAGAATATTGCATTGAAAAAATTCCAAAGAAGAGTCTATGATTTCAAGCACTTTATGAACATAATCACAGGAATGTTTTTGGTTCTATATTGTTTAGCTAAGGAATGTTTTACATTGAACTGCATAGTCATTGGATCCAGAAAAATGGTGCTACTTACTGATAATGTTTCCATTTGTTTACTTAAATAAACCAATGATAGCCTAATTTTATAATGCAAAATATTTACATGTTGTTTGCTTGTCAAACAATAAATGGGTAACACAGCTCCATTTTTCCCAATAAAATAACTTAAAATATAAGTCCAGTTACTATAATCAATAATATTTTCTTTCTTGTACTTTATCATCGTGTTCCTTAGATAAGCCTCCTTTCCTACATGTGCTCATGCTAGGTGTTTTTGAGTCAATCCGGGCTCATAGGGACCCATGTTCAGCAGAATGAAACAATGCTACTCCTGTACCAACTTCACATTAGCGCCCACTGTTGCAGTAACTGTGATAATCCATCTCATGGAGTCTTTCACTTTTTTGTGATTCTCTGCTTTACCAAGTATGATGGGAATTCTATAGTGATTAAAGGGTTAATTGACCAAGAAGTCATACCCATAATACAAATCTATTCACACCATAAAATATTTCAATCAAACACATACAGAATTAAAGAAAGACTGTTTTGTATGTGCTTGATTGAAGAAAGAATAGAAGTAACACGATTTTGAAGTAGACAATTCTGCAAGAATAGTAGGAAACTTTTGTACATCATTTTTAATGAATGCTAGAACTAGAAAGAAACTCAACAAAGAACTAATCAGCACATTCAACAAACTTGACCTCATATGTACATAAAACTAAACCCAACAAAGAAGACGTTCAGGGAGCCAACCGACCTATAAAGAAAGAGTCACAATCATTAGCCATTTAAGAGATGCAAATTAAAACAAAAATGGGATATTAATTTACCCCAGAATTAATAGCAAATTTAAGAAATAGAAAATATAAATTCTGGCAAAGATATTGAATGATATTAAAGAACAATGATTAATCTGTGAAACTCTTCATAACATGGATGGACCTTGCGGTAGTTACATAATCTGTTGTCAGTTTGAGACTCAAGAGTGAATGGGGTGGAATTTAGCTTGTCAATCAGGTCGCAGATGGATGACCACATTTGGAGGTGCTACGGAGATATGTAGCTCACTGGAGGCTGGACACACACACACTCTCCCTGCGAGACATTCCTTCTGACAAAACACATGGAGCTACACTAGAGTCTTTGAGTTCAAGGAGCCATGTGGAAACCCCGCCAGCTGAGATGCTTACACTGCTACTGGATCCACAAGACCTCCCACCCACTGGTCTGTGGTCTTCATGCATTCAGAGCCATTGCATGTGTTTTATGAGTTTGAAGAGGACTGTGTAGATTGGTATCGGACATATGGGCTAATATGAACAAACAGACTTCATCTGGACTGGGCTCAAATGTTTTCTCAACATTCAATTGCTCTTGTATATAAAGCTCTTTCTTATGCTCATATGACGCCCTCTGGATTTGTTTCTCTAGTCTACCCAGACTAACACAGACCTGGAGGACACCATGTCAAGTATGCTGGATTGAGCAGAAGATATTTATATGTAAGGATCTACTTTATATACGTGTTGCAGCCTTACTCTTTTTCACTGTTCCTCTACTTTACCAAATGTGATGTCCTTCTCCTGGGACTGGTCTCTCCTGACAATCTGTCCAAAGTATATAAGAAAAAGTCTCGGCACCCTTGACTCTGAGGACCATTCTGGCTGTACTTCCAAGATAGATCTCTTTGTTCATTTGGCTGCCCATGGTATTTTCAATCTTCTTCACCAACACTAAAATTAAAATGCATCCATTCTTCTTAGGTCTTCCTTATTCAATGTTCAACTTGCACATGTACATGAAGCAATTGAAAACCTCATGGTTTGGACCAAGCATACCTTAGTCTTCAGTATAACATCCTTGCTTTTCCTACTTTAAAGAGGCTTTATGCAGCAGATTACCCCAGTACAATGCACCGTTTGTCTCCTGACTGCTGCTTCCCTTAACATTGATCATGTATCAAAACAAGACAAAATCTAGAATGCATAAGTGAAACTAGAGAGGATAAATTTCTCTTGGCTCTCAGTACTATAGAAAGCCATTCTTGTTTTTGTTTTGCATCTTTTTGCCACAATTTGGAAAAAAAAGAATTACATGATTATATGAATGACAATAAATACAAGGAAGAAGAAAATGTTCTAAAATTAAATGTGGTGATAATTGTACAACTCTCCTTGATTCAATAATTCAATGGCTGATTATTGAACTGTATGACATGCGGATAAAGTGTTAATAAAACTATTTTTTAAAGAAATAAAGTTATTCTCCTAAACAACTGGTGCTCCTTGATCCCTAAGTCCTACAAATCCAACGCGAAATTATGGCTTCTTAGGTCTGTAATTAGGGTGTCATCCTACCTTGGTGCTCCACATAGTATTGTGTAAAACAGACTAGAAAGGATTTCCTGAAATGAAAATGCTACCTTTTTAAATATGGAAATATTCTTCTGAATATTTTCAAGGCACACTCATGGTGCTGTGAGATGAGCACTTGGCTGCCAACATCAAGATCTGCTGTTGGAACCTACCAGCTCCTCTGCAAGACAAAGTTGAGGCTGCTCCCGGAGAGACGGACAGTCTCAGAAACATTACATAGGATAACTATGAGTTGAAATGAAATCAATAGCAGTGAGTGGGGTTCTGAATATGTCAAGTTCACTATATTTTACAATTCACTGAATTACAAATGCAATGATCTTCAGTGATTAATATCAATACCACCATCACCATATCCAGTTGGCATAAGTCATTTTTAACCAATGGAAAACCTATGTGTGCCATAATAGAATTGTGTTCCAGGAGAAAAATGAGGAGCTGATATCAACGGCTCAAGTAGAAAGCAAATGTTTTGAGAATGAGGATGGCAACAAATGCACAAATGTGCTTGACACAATGGATGGATGTATGGATTGTAATAACAATTGTACAGGCCCCCAATAAAATAATTTTTTTAAATTGTGTTCCAAAGGATTTCCAACGGCTGATTTTCTAAAAGCATATTGTCAGATTTTTCTCCTGAGATAGCTCTGGGGGTATTCAAACCTTAAACCTTTGGTTAGCCATATGCATATTAATCAGAGATCATTTAACAGAGTGTATGGCAAAACTGGAATCCCCACGCAGAAAAATAAAATAAGATTCATGTCTTATGCAAGACACACAACTTAATTCAAAATAGATCAAGTACCAGAAGACAGATTTCAGGTTTACAGCCTAACTCCAGGAAATAGAAACAGAAAAGAAAATTAAGCCTTCCCAGAAGAGAGGAAAGAACAAAGGCCAGAGAAGTAAAAATAAAATTCAAAAACTATGGAAAGAATTTGTAAAATCAAAAGTTGGTTTTACAAAAACAACAACAACAATAAAAACCTAAAAAAAATAGCTAGATTGAAATAAAGAAATAGAAAGAAAAGATGCAAACGACCAAATGTAAAAAAGGGTGTACATTATAACTGATCAGCTACAGACATAGAGAATCAGGACAGAATACTATGAAAGGTGTAGCAACAAGCTAAATAACCTGGATGAAACAGACAAATATTTAGAAACACATAACCTACCCACACGATTCAAGAGGAAAGAAAAGTCTCACTTGATTCATAAAAGTCAAGAGAGTAAAACAAAAATCTCCAACAAGAAGAGCAAAAAGTCCTGGACTGGGTGGTGGAATGAGGAATTCTAACAAACACTTAAAGAAGAATGAACACCAATGTTGGCTGTTTAAATTATTCCAAAAAATAGAGAAGGAAGTGATTTCCCTAATGCATTTTCTAAAGCAAGAATAACCCTCATGCCCAAACCCGACAAAGCCACCACATGGAAAGAACCTTCAACAAAATCCTCTGGAGTCGAATCCCGCAGCGTATGAGAAAGGCATTCACCACAACGAAGGGAAAGCTATTTCTTCAGTGCAGGGCCGTTTTCAATTAGAAAATTCATTCGAAATTAGAAAATCAATCAACATAAGATGTCATAGCAATAGAAAAAGGGAAACATATGATCATTCTTATGGATGCACAAAAAGCATCGTTTAAAATCCAATCTTCTTTCTTGGTAAAAACTCTAAAGCAGTTTGGAATTAAAGGGAAATTCCAAAATATGATTCAGAGGATACACGTATATGCCCTAAATTGGGAAACTGTGTTTCCCAAAGTTTCCCTGTGGAGTGCTGAGGAAGTCCAAAAAGTGCCATAAAGGTAGTTATTCACACTTTAAATAAGTATAGTGCAGAAGATTTAATTTCCAGGAGAGCACTGAGATTTTTAGTTTGTTTCCAGAAAATGGGGTGGTAGACCAAACAAGTCGTTTGGGAACGTATGGTATTGGTGAAATTTAACCATTTTACTCAATAGAGAAGGCCTGAGAACTTCCCTTAAACTAGGAAACACGCAAAGAATGCCCACTCACCGCATCTATTCGATATTGTAATTGAAGTCTTAGGCAGAGCAATGAGATGAGAAAAAGTCATCAAAAGTATCCAGATTGGAAAAGAATCATTCAAAGTATCTCTATTTAAAATTATTATTATTATAGAGAGAGAAAATTACATAGAGGTCACAAGAAAACATCTAGAACGAACTGAAATTTAGTAAAAGTACCGAGTGTGAGGTCAGCAAACAAAAATCATTTGATTTTCTCTCTACCTGTAATGAGATATCTTAAATGGAAAACAACTGCATTTAAAGAATCATTGACCAGGATAAAATACCTAAACAGGAATATTAGAGGCTTCACCCACAAAAACTATAATACACTAGTGAAAGAGATGAAAGGAGATTTAAATAAATGGAAAGAAATTCCATATTCATAGGTTGGAAGACTAATAATGGTAAGTTGTCAATGCTAACAAAAGGTATCAATCCTAATTCCAATTCCAATAGCTTTCTTTACAGGTATACTAAAAATAATCATCAACTTTGTATAGAATGACAAGAGACCTCAAACAGCTAAAGTTATTGAAAGCGTTAATATACATTATACAGTTACAGCGATCAAAGCAGCCTACTACTAGACTATAAACATATAGTTTAACGTAAAAGAATTGAAAATTCCAAAATAAACAGATTTTTGACAAGGATGCTAAGTCCTTTCAGTGGGGAAAGAAGAATATCTTCAATAAATGATGCTGGGAAAATCGGATTTCTAAGTGTAGAAAAGTGAAACAAGATCCATGCCTTACAAAATACCCCCAAACAAGATCAAAATGAAGTAAAGATAAAAATGTACATATCAAACCCATAACAGTCTTAGAATAACAAGCAGAAGTAACTCTATAAAGACCATTTTTCAATAATGGATTATATAATATAGTAGCAAAAGCACAAATAAGACAAAATAAACAGGACCTCATAAAAATGCAATTTTTCATCAAAAAACTTATCAAAAAATAAAAATACAAGTTACCAACTAGGAGAAATTTTTAGAAATCATATATCCAGTAAGAATAATGTATATTATACACCTCTATTGTATGTGTGTACATCATTTACATACCATAACCACCAGAACAAAAATAAACCAATCATAAAATGGGAAAAGACTACTAGACATTTCCTCAAAGGAGATATTCAAATAACCACAAAATGCATGAGGAGGCACACTCAATGCCATTTGACACTCTTGTTAGGTGTGTCTGATCTGTTCTGAATCATAGCAACACAACAAAACTCTACTCAATCTGATGTCATCCTCGAAATTGTTAAACCATCCTCAAAATCAGCAAGTGCTTCAAGTTCTCACTTTCGGCAAGCAAGGTGTGTCACCTGCACATCACAGGTTGCTAACAAGCCTTCCTCCAACCCTGGGTTTTCCTTCCTATCATCTAGCTTCCTGGATCATTTACTCAGCCAATACAAATTGAATAAATATAGTGAGGATAAAACTCTAACACTGATCCGAAACCATTCAATATTTCCTTGTTAGGTTCAAGCAATTGCTTCATGGTCTATGTACAGGTTCCACATGAGCATAATGACATGTTCTGGAATTCCCCTTCCTCTATATGTTTATGGTCCAATGCCTTCATTGCAACTTGGACTTCTTTCAGTACCATTAATTCCTGATCATTTGCTAACCATTGAAATGGTTGAATGTCAACCAAAATTTTTTGGTACAGTGACTCTGTGTAATTCTTCCACTGATTTTTGTTACTCCCCGCATCATTCAATATTTTGCACTTAGAATCCTTCTATATTACAACTTGAGGCTTGATTTTTTTTTTTCAAGATATATGTGATGAGTCTGTTCCTCCTTTATAGCTTTCTAATACCAGGTCTTTGCACATTTCATTATAATAGTTTACTTTTTCTTCTCCAGCTGCCCTTTGAAATGTTCTGTTCAGCTTTTTTTTTTTTTACTTCATCATTTCCTCCATCCACTTTAGGGGCTCTACATTTATGAGAAAATTTCAGATTCTCTCTGACACCCACTTTGGCCTTTTCCTTGGCCATTAAAGAGATGTAACTCCAAGCCAGAATGAGATGCACTTCTGCTCACACTAGATTGACTAAGATTAAAAAGAAAAGTGAAAATAAGTAAAGGGGGAAAGAACAGAGGTAAATAGCAGACAGCCTGGCAATTTGGAAAATAGGACTAGAGATTGTTAGGCTTCTTTTTGTCATCATCTCTATCTCATTTCCTCAAGCTTTTTATCTTTTATAATTTTCAGGCTCACAAATTACAAAGTCCCTAACAATGATATAAAGATAAAATGCAACAAGGATTAGAGAGGTTAATGATCTCTATGTATTTATTATAGAGCCACCTCTCCATCTGCACAATCGTTCCCTTGGCCAATTACTGAGTTCTCCAAGATCCTTTTTTTCCCCACACTAAAATCTTTATATCTGCTACCTACTCATTTCCCAAGGCAGTAATATATATGGTCAGGTGAGGTATGCATCATCCTAAAATTAGCTATAAAGTATAAAGTAGTCTCCCAAATCATGTACCCTATGTTCATCGTACCAACTGGGTTCTTTTGATAGTATAGATACATAGTGATAGGACTAGGAGGTGTTTCATTATACTCTTGAGGGCACCTAACAAAACAACAGTTATGTAATACCGATCCAGATAGGGATACACAGATGACAACCTGGAGACCTCGTGGAATAATTTTTATCTATTACGTTTTCTTTCCTATGTCTCTTCTATAATGATATCTGAAAGGCAACACGGTTGAAAACATAAAACTTGGTAATATACCGAATGTTGTCTTCTTACGTAAGCAGCTGACTTCTCCTCCAAACCCACATTAGAAGCAGCCAACGCATGCCAGAAAGAACTCACTCGCTATTGCTGCCTGTCAATGGCCTTTCTGCTCTCGTTTCCATGGAAACTGGAGGCGTTTGATAGAAGAAAGCAAGAGAAAGTTTCAATGAAGTCCTTTCTCTCCTCATTTTTAGGGAAAGAACAGTACGCAACCTCTGCCCAGCCCCAAGAATTGCTGGGCCAACGAGAATAAGACGTTTTAGTACCTTTCCGCATCCACGGGTCTTCGTTCGACCCTATTAACTCCTACTTCTTAAAAAGAGAAAATAGATCAGTAAAATATGGAATTTGGGAGTTTCCCCCTATGTGTTGTAAATAATATAAAAAGATCTAACCCTTTGTTACAAGAAAATTTGACGAAAAGTCCGCAATCGCGTGTTTCGAGTTAAACTGCGCGCAGGAGCCAAGGCAGCTTGAAAGAAAGGTGTGGTGGTGTGGTTGGCATTGAATCAGTTTCACCTCCTGGCAATTACATGTTACAGGTTAGAACTGCTCCATGAGGATTTCAAGGCAGTAATTTTACCAGACCAGGGAATTAGTAATACAAAATATACAATTGTCCAAAGGGTCATGATGGTGTTTCCTTGAAAGCCTTGGCCTCCAAATACCTTCACAACTTCTTCACCATTTCTCTGACAGAATAATAGCTACTACAAGGACAAGCTAGCTATTGTTCATATATGGTCATGCCCAAAAGCAAAATTGTATTTTGCTACACCTAATCCTCCATAGAGGGCCCTCGTGATGTAGTGGTTGCATGTTGGGCTTCGAGCCTCAAACAGTTTGAACCCACCAACCATTCTGTGGAGGGAAGACAGGGCATTCTATTTCCAAACAGAGTTCCAGTCTCAGAAACTCACGGGGACAGCCCCACACTGTCCTATAGGACTGCTATGAGTCAATATAAAGTCAAAGGCAGTGTTTGACTTTGGGTGTTTTTTTTTTTAATTGTTTTATTAGGGACTCATACAACTCTTATCACAGTCCATACAGACATCAATTGTGTAAAGCGCATTTGTACATTCATTGCCCTCATCATTCTCAAAACATTTGCTCTCCACTTAAGCCCCCGGCATCAGCTCCTCATTTTACCCCTCGCTCCCCGCTCCCCTTTCCCTCATGAACCCTTGATAATTTATAAATTATTATTTTGTCATATCTTACCATGTCCGGAGTCTCTCTTCACCCACTTTTCTGTTGTCTGTCCCCCAGGGAGGAGGTCACATGTCGATCCTTGTAATCGGTTCTCCCTTTCCAACCCACCCTCCCTTCCACCCTCCCAGTATCGCCACTCACACCACTGGTCCTGAAGGGATCATCCGCCCTGGATTCCCTGTGTTTCCAGTTCCTATCTGTACCAGTGTACATCCTCTGGTCTAGCCAGACTTGCAAGGTAGAATTGGGATCATGATAGTGGGGTTTTATAATCCTCGAAAACCAAACAAGTCTCTACCTAGGTTTATTACAAGAGCTTGTCATTGTTAATATTAATTGCCATCTTTGTTAGATTTCTTAGGTGGGAAATGTCTCGGTCCGTGGCTTCGCATGAGAAAGAATTCACACCATAGCCTAGTTTGTGATCCAAGTGGGTTTTTAGAAAGGAGAGAAGCAGTTTCAGGTGTTACAGTAAACTGAACACAAGCCAGAGAGGGAGAGAGACTGGGCCTGCCTGCATGGGACAGCAGAGGAAGAAGCAGCTGGAAAAGAAGGCCCTGGTCTCAAAGTTCCAGCCTTTTTAGGGCCTTGGCTGGAGGGATGGTCAATGGCACTAGTTGACCCATTGGCTGAATTAAGCCCACCTGGCCTAGATTGGGGCCCACCCAGGGCTACCACCCAGCTAGGTGTACTGCCCCTTCCTAGCTTCAGAGCCTGGATTTGGAGCATGCCCAGTAGACACCCTGGTTCCTGTTCTGCTACCTAACATCTTGCTGCCATCTAATTGATTCTGACTCACGCTACCCAAAGGGTTCGAGATTAGAATTGCTTCATGCAGCAGTTTTGGTTGTAATCTTAATAGAAGCAGATCACCAGTGCTTTTCTTCCAGGGTACTAGTAAATGATTTTGAAGTTCCGGCCTTTAATTAGCAATTGAATGCAGACTGTTCAGACCCTTTTAGGGATGCTTGCCTATTTTTAATGGCTATGATGGTTAAGGCTTGTTTGAGGGTGGCAGGGCCTCAGTCATTCAGCAGTAATGACTAATGATGAGATCTAATACAATGTGATCTAGTCCATAATGAGATCTGCCGAGCAGCCAATCAGTTGAAAGGAAGCTTGTTTGAGGATATGGCCTGTTTCCAATATAAATGGACGCTGGGAAAGCTTGCTTTGCTTTCTACTGATTCGGAATGCGGTATCTGGTTCTTCAGATTTGAACCAGAAACTCATGTTCACTGCCAGTGAGTCATTTCTCCTGGTGGGTTTCCAAGACTATCAATGTTTATGGGGCACTGTGGGTTATGCATTGGCTGCAAATCACAAGATTGGTGGTTCAAACCTACCAGCTACTCCATGGGAAAATGATGAGATTTTCTATTGCCATAATGATTTGCAGTCTTGAAAATATTATACAGGGTTATTTTAAAAAGAATAGACTCAATGGTGGTGGATTTGTTTTTTTCCTAAGGACATTTAATAGAAATTACCAAATTAATTTTTTAACTTAACATGTATGGAGTAAATTAATAACATAAGAGCAAACAAAGGGGGGAAAACTCTATTTTTTGGTGGTTCTGTTTTGTTTTTGTTTTTTTTTAAATCATTTTATTGGGAGCTCTTACAGATATATTATAGCAGTCCATAATATCTTACAATTATGATAGGACTTAGAAAAGTTGATGGGAAATGCCCATTATCTATGAATTCCATTTTTCTTTCTGTTTTTTGAATTCCATTTTTCAAAGAAGTTCTTGCAGGTACATTTTGGTTTCAATATTTATTCTTCTAGCAAATATTTTTTGGTGCCTACTCTGAGTCCAGCTCTAGGTATGCAGGTCCTAAGTGGAATCAACAAAGTCATGCTGGCAGGAGTTTGCCACCTGGAAAGCACAAACATAAATTAATAAACAAAAAAATTCTAATAAGTGCTCAGAGGAAGTCAAACAAACACTATAAAAGAACCATAGGAAGGCAATATGGTGACAAAGGTAGACTTCTTCGACCAGTTCTGAAGGTTGAGGAAGAGGCAGCCATTTAAAGTACTGAAGGAATGAGACAAAGATTCCCTAAATTGTCTAAAAGAAAATGACTTGGGAGTAAGTCTCTGAACCTTTTTTTAAATTAAAGCTTTTTAGCTTGAATCAAATTAACTGATCAGAATATAAGCAAATGGAGCTTAGCATCAGACCTAAAGGCTCTTCAGGTTACACACACACGGAGCCATCCTCTGGAAAGGGACCCCCAGGCACAGTTCACTTAATCATGTCTACTAACATTTTTCAATACTAACTCAACCAATCCAGGGCTAGCTTTGCCAAACTCATAGGAATGGGAAGAAATGTGCAAGCCAGACTAATAGGCTCATATCTTCCAGCTCATAGATAATGGTATCATTCGAACCCCAATTATCGTCTCACATACAGCACACAAGTCCACATGATTTCGCTCCGTGATTGGTAGACAATTATGAAGTCGGGCTGGTTTGAACCCATCGGCAGCTCCAAGGGAGGAAAGGTCTGTCAACCTGCTCCAGTCAAGATTCTGGTCTCGGAAACCCAACGGGGCAGTTCTGTTCTTTTAGGGCCACTATGAGTTTGATTGAGGGACCCTGGTGGCGTAGTGGTCATATGTTGGCCTGCAATCCGCATGGTTGGCAGTTGCAAAGCACCAGCCGCAGCTCCTCCGATGAAAGATGGGGCTTTCTACTCCTATAAGCAGCTACAGTCTTGGTCGCATTAACTGGATGACAGCGAGAGATGAGTTTGATTTGGACTCGACGACAAACAACTATAAACAATAACAATTTCTAAAAGCGATAGTACATCTTGCCAGTAGAAAAGTGTGCTTCTTGTGCTTATGGAAACACTTAAGCCTGAATAAGAATAAGTTCATGGATGTAGAGATGGAAAAGCAACTAATGACAACTGTGGACAACAGCAGGTGACTGTGAACTTCCGTTGTGTCTGTGCAGTTTCTGAAGCATCAGTGGGAGTCTCCTAAATGAGCCCTGCTTAGAGGATGCACTGTGGTCCCAACAGCAGCAGAGGCAGAGCAGGGCCTCCAGCAATTCCCAAGGGCAGCAAGTTTGTGTACTCTGGCCTAGTTGGGTGGGAAGAGAGAGGGTGGGGGAGGAATCATTCATTTTTGTCCCTTCCACTTCCCCTCTTCCTTCCCTTATTTTCTTTCTCCAAATTCCCAACTCCTTGCATTAAACCCTCACTGCTTAAAATAGCAAGAGACTTTTCTGAGTTCCTTATTGGACACTGCCTAATAAAGGATTGGGAAATACAGTCAACAGGCAGCTCAGGGAAGGAAATTAGGAGTGTGGCCAGAAACCAGATGCCAATTTAAAGCCAGAAAAGTTAGGAACACGTGCATACCATAATCTAAGATGAGCTGGGCTCTCAGAAATATGTCGAAATGAAAAAAAAAATTTTAAAGAAATATGTTGACTTTATTAATTCACCAAATATGGTTCACCCAGACAGAACTATGTTCTCAATTAATGTTTACTAAGTAGTCTGAAATATTTTACAAGTGAAAAGTTCCAGTAAAAATAAGAGACATGCTGGTTACCATTCACATATTTTATTTTTCTTATTAAATTTCAAAGTATATTAGTGAATGAAAGGTTCTGAAACATCCTGAACCAAGAAAACTCTGGTTAGACTCGTTTGATCTAAATGTTTCTCAAAAATTCATGAGCTAAAGTGCAAATCTTTCCTCTCTCCATTTCTCTCTCTTCTTCCATCTTTTTCTTTCTCCATCTCGTTCTTTCTTTTCTCACAACACCTAGTAACATCCCAGTTAACATCAAAGGAAACAAGTATGCTGTTGAATGCACTTTGGGAAACTGCCATGAGGGAAGCTGCCCATCTGGTCCATCTATTCTGGACTCTCAAATCCCTACTGCAGTTGGCAGTGAAACACACTTTGACCAGATATCTATATATAAAAATGTTCTGGAAACTTTGAAGGAAACAAAAAGATTAGATGAATTATTATGCCAACACTGTGAAATCCACCATATCTAGTTGAATAGTGAGCTAGAAATAGTAGACTTATCGTTGAGTACACAGGTGGGTTTACCTGCAAACACAAGCTCATTAGCGTGAACCTTGAGTTCGACCACCTCTTCAGCAAAAGAAGTATTGAAGTATTGTGACTGTTACTTAATGGTTGATTGAATGAATAAATCGCCTATAAATGCAGATAATTGTTGACCTAACTAAACAGACTCCTACCACTCACTGCCACTGAGTTGATTTCAACTCACAGTAACTTTCTAGGACAGAGTAGGTTCCTTAGGCTTTCAGAGATGGTAAATATTTATAGGTGCAGACAGCATCAGACTCCCCCGGAGCTTCTGGGGGATTTGAACCACCACCCTTGCTATTAAAAGCTCAATGCTTATCTCACTGGGCCACCATGCTCAATCAAATAAACATTAGTTTTCTTTTATTGTATGTGAACTTTTCAAAACAGCTAATTATAGCCTTATAATGTACCAGACCCAGCTAGATGGTGAGTCTCTAAAGATCTATAGGACAAGATGCCTGCTCTCAAGTTCAGGATCAAGGAATAGAGAAGACAAATACAAAACGAGGTGACTATGAAAGCAGTGTGCTTAAGGAAGTGCATTTTGTACAAAGGCCAAAGAGCATATCCATAACAAAACCAGGCACTTGCCGCAACGTTGTGTGTGCACATAGATATGGGTGATACCTGTATGTGCACGTGAGTGCTCGAATGTGAAAGAGAGCAGTGGTGGGCGAGTGCCGGGTATTATGCGAAGCCGAGGTACGTTTTCCTTCAATGCTGTTTCAAGTGACCCTAAAAATACCAGGTGGAAACAAGAAAATTGTTTCAGGGACATTAGACTGCTACTGTTGGGAAAGAAACAATAAAATTAGGAAGTGACGGGAAGAAAAGAGCTTGAGGGTTTAAGAAAAGCAGTTTTTAACTATGCGAGGAGGCATTTTTCCACCGTATAATCCCTATTGCTAAGGGAGGACAGCTTAATTCAATGAAAAGAATGATTCATTAAAGCATTTGAAATCTCAACCAGGCGTACGCACCGATCTGCCTTACCACCAAAACACACCAGGTAACCCTGACTTATCTCTTATTCTTTCTGCTGAGAATGCTTGTCATATTCAGTGTCCCAGGAGTTAGGAAGGATGGAAAGCCCTTGAAAAAGAAGAGCATCCCACAACGTATAATCGGAAAACGATGGCCTGTTTTGTCCTGTTCTTATAAACTTTCCTCCTTTCTCTATTCCCTACACCTACATCTGCTCATTCAAATGTTTCTTATGTCATCTGACACTCCCCAGTAGCCTCGTGCTCGTGCATCAGGAGACACTTCCTATTCTACTTCAGGAATCAAAAGTTTGTACATGCTCATTGAAATCTATGTTTTAATATGAATATTGATATTCTTAATAAATATTACAAGAAGTAAATATTGACAAGATATGTCTTTGGTGAATGAAGACACCCCGATTCTCCAATTCCTCATCTCACTCTAGAATCATGTCTCCAGAAATGCACTTTTCTTTAGACGAACAGACCCAAGTGGTCAAAAACTTTGCTTATATTTCTCTTATCATTGAAGTGCCCCAGATACTAAAAGTATCACGGACATGTATTCTTAAACATAGAGATGAATAAAGAGGTACGTTTCATCACGCAGTAAAATCTATCTGTAACAACCAATTTGAAAAGGGATCATGGAATTCAGGGTCTTGCTAGTAAATAATTTCCCAAAAAAGAGCACTTATCACTATTGAATCCATAAAAAGTATGGTTATTAACTCGGGTAATGCAAAAGGTTGAAGAGTTGAGGCCACCCAGAGGTGCCTCGGAAGAAAGGCCTGGTGATCTACTTCTGGAAAACCAGCCATGGAAAACACCATGGAGCCTGGTTTTGCTCTGACTTACCATAGGCTACCATGAGGTTCCGTCAAGTCAATGACAACCGCAAAACCTGGTATGGGTTCTGATTTGCGTAATATTGATGCTAGAAGGGGTTTAACAGATAACCTAATTGACTATTTGAATATGACATGTGAAGCTTTGAGTACAAAAGAAATGAATTCCCCTACTGAGGGTCATTGGCAGCACACATTTTTTCCCCTTTATAGATTATAACAGGCTGCCTTGTATATTCTTCCAAGGTGTACTATGGACGCAATATATCTCTTCTCAGTGCAAAGCAACAATCAGACCCCCTAATCCCACTTTTCTTTTACAAAGCAATTACCATTTCAATGTGTGACTTCTTATTTTGCTAAATAGTCCCCCCACACCCGCCCTTCCTTAATTCAGGCCAAGAGACAAGTAACTGACTTTGGTTTTCAAAAATGTAACCCACAAGTGCATAATGCTTCCTGTCAGATTTCCTTTTCTGTAAGTTGGTGAGTTTATTGTGGTAGCACTCAAAAGGCTGAGCCTGAACACTTCTATAACATATGGCATACATTTAACATGGCTTGTGAATTAAAAATAACAGCCTGCCATCTGCCTATGCAAGTTGATTTTATCAAAGTCTAAAGGAGACGCTCAAAGATGTGAATGTTGTCAATTAAAATAAGAAATAATCAAGTCCAATAAAAAGTGACCAATCCATGTTTAAAAGTTTGTTTACTTTAACATTACCAGGCTCCACTACTTTTCCAAATTTGAAAAAGTGCCCATTTTTCTATCCCCCCCAATTTTTTTATAACCATTACAATATTTTCACTCTTCCCAAAAACAGTTAGTCAAAAATTGAGCTTTTCCTTTGGAATCTCCCCGTGGTGCACACAGTTAACTGCTCAACTGAAAGATGGACCCCATCCTCAGAAAGGCACTTCATAAGACAGGCCCGGCACGCTGCTTCCGAACCGTCCCAGCCTTGGTGAAGCCATGCAATTTGCATCCGCACGTTTGGGGTCCCCATCAATCAGCATCGATGTGACCATAATACACCTCAATAGAAATAAATCAAAAAGAAAAACCCAAATCCTTTTCCATTGAGTCAATTCCCACTCGTGGAGATTTTAAAATGTCAGAGTGGGACTCTGTTCTTTGAGCTTTCTTGGCTGTAATCTTTAGAGATTTCTACAACTGCCAGACCTTTCTCCGGTGGTTCTGCTGGGTAGATATGAAACATTTAGGTGAGTGGTCCAGCATAAACTGTTTGGACCATTCACAGTAAATATACTTCTTTGGGGAGTAAGATGTCTCCTAAATAACTGAATTTAATGTGTATAATCTCTCCTTCGTATAACATTGTTATTTTTCCTGTCCTAAAACTTGAAAGTATTAAATCAGATGTTGGAGGACGGGGTGATGATTCTTTTCATCATAACCCATTGTTATATCCCGTAGGACTTCTTCAAAGTGATCTGAGTACTCAACTCTGAAGCAGAAGCTCACACACGGATTTAGTTGGATTAACATTTATCCCGGAATGCCTCCATGAACATCCCTGGGGAGGTAATGGGGAAAGATTTCAAGCAAGCACTACTCCCAGCCAGTTTGGTCCATGTTTGAGGCAATAGTATCTACAGCCAAGAAACAATTTGAGTTAAAGCCTGCCTTTGTGTAGCCCAGTGCTAACCTGGATATACTGACAATAAATACCATACAACTTCTGAAAAGAAAGAGTTCACATCTGAGAGGCCCTGCTCTTATGCTTTATCTAAAGGAAGAGGTTTAATCTATATATGCTTATGTCTTATGATTGGGTAAATGGATGCTGTGTGCAGAATCATCAAAATACAATTATATGGAATGCTAAATTTATAGGCATAGTATAAAAGCTAAAGGGGCAACCATAGAAAACAAAAAGGGAGCTAGTAAGTAATTTAAATTAAATTCCCAAGCTTTGAGACTGATTATATTGTAATTTAACTAGGAAAATTTTGTAAAGATAGGAAACTTCTCAGCCTTGAAAATACAAAAAACACAATACAAAAAATCCATGATTCAAATGGTAGGCATTCCAACATCCGAAAGCACATTACACAATGGGTATATAGGTATTTCTAAACAAGAAAGTCGGGAAGGTGTGATAGAGACTTCCAGGTAGGACAATGTACAAATAAGCCAACCATTCACATATACTATAATTTGAGTATGAATGTTTGTTTTATTTTCAAATTATGAATTTCTGAAATTGGTACTCTCACTCACTCACTTGTTCACTCACTGCCATTGATTCAATTCCAACTCAGAGAGACCCTGTCGGACAGGGTAGAGCTGCCCCTGTGGGTTCCTGAGACTGCAACTCCTCGTAGTGAACAGAAAGCCTCCCGCAGTGGCTGGTTGTTTTGAGCTTCTGACCTAAAACCCAATGCGAACCACTCATTATGCCACTGGGGGATCCTCAAATCAGACTCGGCAATGGGATAATTATTTACAAAGCATCTCTAGACTGTTTAAGAAGTGTACCTAACTGACAATATTCTCTCCTCCTCTGTACCCAGTCTCTAAAAATATTTCCCTGAATTAGATTTTCTACGAAACAGAGCTTCCTTTAGTTCAATGATTTGATCTACTTCGGTTTTAAAGAGAGTTTCAAAATGCAAGCCAGTGGCCTGTGAAAGACCAGAAGGACCTATGCATTGGTCCTCCTGTTTTTAGTGTGAGATCTTAAATATCCCTCCCACTGCAAATCTGCTCTCAACTCTGGCTAAAGAAATGTGAGTAAAGTAGGAATCTCTGGCATAAAGTAGAAGAAACATCTTACTGTTAGCAATAATAATGATCATTAGCCCCCTCCCACAAAAAAGGGCATTGAACAATCATTATCTTATTAATTTGTTTAATTCTTTGGAAGAAAGCTTACTCAAAATGCCATTAATATCCTCACAAGAGAAGAGTCGAAATGGTGTACATTATAAAGCAAAAATCCAAACCAAACGAATCCCCACAAATCAAATAAATCAATGAAAGCAATCAATCATCTTAATGAAAGCCTATAGTTAGCAGTTAAAAATGCCACTGTGATCTCTTAAAATTGCAAGGGAAAAAATTGTGTACAGAAACAATTCACTGTGGTTACACACCAACCAACCTCAATAGCATGAGCTAAATGGAAACAGAATTGAAGTTGGTGAAATAGCTACAATCTCCTCATTTATCTTTCAAGCTAGCAGAGAGACAGAGGGATTTTCTCCACAGTAATTACATGCTTTCTCCCTAAAAACCTATCAATACTGTTTTAAACAAAATGTCTCCTTTCCATTCAAATCACTACAGTTAAATGAGAAATAAAAACAAAATATAAGGGTGAGCAGATGGGTCATGTGATGTGCAAGATGTGCACTAAATTCTCCACATCTACTAGACACATGGATTTATTCATTGGCAAAGAAGAAATTGTCAGTTGCATGCATTATATGGCTCCTATTAATTTTGATGAGAAATATCTGGAGCTTTTTATTTATGTACACTGTTTTAACTGTGGCTAGGGCTACTCTGGGCTAACAAGCATTATCTCCATCATATAGGTATCTATTCCTCCGTAATCCCTCTATTTATTATCAGTGTAAAAGCTCATTACCAAATTCAGGTGGGATGAACAGCTATGGTTAATTAGCCCCATCAGGTCATTGGAACCCGTTAATAGCATACTGGACTACAGTGAATGTTAACGATACCATCAACTGAAATCTATGGCTGGAAAAATCACACCTTCGATTTTCTAGGTCACCAATAAACTCAAACCAAACCTGTGGCAATTAAGTGAAATTCCACCTCACAGTCACCTGAGAGGACAGAGTCAAACTGCCCCATCTAGAGTTTTCAAAGCTATACCAGCTAAACAAACGGGCATGGCTTTCTCCCACGAGAAAGCTGATAGGTTCCAACCATAGACTTTATGGGGCATGAGGCTCCCCTAAAGTCACCAATACTGCCTTAAGAATCCACTTACAAGGAAGCATTGAAATAAATAACCATAATTTCACACACACACACTCACACACACACACACACACACAGAGCTGGGAGCCACTGACCATGTTCCCACTCTTGAAAGACAGAGTGGAACACTAGTCAGTCCTTCATGAGCTTCACACCGTTGCCACGGTTGAGCTCATTGTTTCAGCCATTCTACCTGTCCACCTCTTCAAGGGTTTCCACGTTTGGGTTGACTTTACCAAGCTGAGTTTCGTTTTCCAGGAACCGGTCTCCCCGGAAAACATGTGCAAACTATGTCCAACAAAGACTTGCCAACCTCATTTCTAAGGAGCATGCTTGCTGTATTTCCACCTAGGTGGGTTGGTTTGACCTCTGGGTAGGCCACGGTACTTTCTGTGCCCTTGGCCAACACCATGAAATCAAGTGCAGCCATGGTTCTCCTACATTCCTCATCCATTGTCCAGCCGTCGTGTGCAAATGAAGTGCTCACATGGACATCTTTGCTTTCTAACACTCTAAAGAGGTGCAGTAGATTTGCCCAATGCAATCAACATGTCATTTGATTTCTTCTTGTTGTTGTTCTTTCTTCTTCTTCTTCTTCTTCTTCTTCTTCTTCTTCTTCTTCTTCTTCTTCTTCTTCTTCTTCTTCTTCTTCTTCTTGGGTATTTAAAATATTTTTATAGACAAATAATAACATTCTAATGTTTTTCAGTCTAAATGTCAAAACAACACTTTGACCTAACAAGTTCATTTTCTCCCCCCCACCTCCCACCTACCAAATGGTTTAAATATATTCAAAAGCATTGGGACATTATTGCCACAAACAATTTAGCACATTTTCTTTATTCTTGTACCCATCATAATTAGTCATGCATTTCTCCCCAAGCTCCCTACTATAACCCTAAGAAACTATTTACTGTCTATATAGAATTATTTATCCTAGGTTTCATATGAAGGAAAACACACCAAACACACATACACACACATACACCCAGAGACAGACACAGTAACCACAACAAAATAAAACCGAAAAACTTCAACCCAAAAGAAAGTATAAAATGATAAAAAATGGAACAAATTGAAAATGGGACAAAGGGAATGCAAATGATAAGACGTTAAAATATAACCTAACTATAGCTGCAGGAAGAGTGCTACTGGTGTAGTGGCACACAGGCTGCTGATCTTGGATTTTATTATTTATAATCCTTCAATCAGTGGTGTGATATTTCTTGATTGCCATTTCCTTGAGATTTTAGTGTGGATTCAAGTAAAAGAAAATCATTGACAACTTCAATCCTTTATCTTGATGTCGTCTATTTGTCCAGTTGTAAAGAGATTTTCTTTCTTTATCTTGAGTTGTAATGTACACCAAAGGATATAGCCTTCGATCCTTATCAGTACAGCCTTCTAGCCTTTGGATTTGAGCAAATAAGTCTGTGATGTCTGAATGTCACAGGATCTTCCTCCAATCCTGAAGCTGCATCTTTCTTCATATAGCTCAGCTTCTCAAATGATTTGTTCAGCATACAGATTGAATAAGTATGGTGGAAAGACACAACCCTGATACAGAACTTTCCTGATTTTAAACCATTCAGTGTCCCTTGTTCTGTTTAAACAACTGCTTTTTGGTCTATACATAAATATTTTAGGAGTACAGTTGAGGTAGTTAGATTATTGTGCCAATCTGGCCAAACACATGTGGCATTAATTGAAGGGTGGAGAGTTAAATGGCTCAGTGGGTCTCGCCTTTTGAGTTCTCGGGATTCTTGCTTTCTGATGGTTGGACCAGGGTACAGCTGCCTTAGCCAGTTCCCTGCTTCAGCTGGAAAGGCTCACTTCCTGAAAGACATCCCCGAGGAGAAGAGACTTGGTCCTAGCCTGATGCAGCCTTGGGTGCTGGAGCAGCTGTGTGGAGACCTCTACCAAGGCTGAGACGCTTACACGTTCACTGATTCAGCTTTCCTCCTGAGTCGGCATCATAATGTGTGTGTTTTGTGAGATGGAGGGGGACTTTGTGGATTGGTGTCAGACATATGGGTTAATGTTGTGGGCTTGGGCAGCACTGGGTTGGGATGTTTTCTTGATGTGCACTTAACCTTTATATAAAACTCTCTGTCTTATACATGAGTTTCTGTGGATTTATTTCTCTAATATACCCAGACTGACACAACAGTGAAGTGTTAGGGAATGACAATTTTCACAATGTTATCCATAGTTTGTTATCATCTACACAGTCAAATGATTTTCCATAGTCAATGCAACAATGCAAGCATATCACGGACATTCGTGAGCTAAAATGGGCTGGTATTGGATATTTTTTATCAGACAATCCTACGGCTCACTATGCCAGCCAGGAATGGCAAATCCAAGTGGAAAGGCATCACATACATTGTCTAAAAGAACATTTCAAGGTTTATCTGGCAGTACTGTCTGTGACGGAATAATATCTATATGCCTACAAGAAAGATAAGTTTTTGCAACTATTATTCGAAGTTACTCAACAACAATTAAGTCAGTGATGAAGAATTTAAGGAATTATCTAACTCCTTCCATTTGAAATTTATCAAACACATTGTCAGAATGCATTGATGATTATTGGCTAGTGGAATGAGAAATTTGGAAACAAAGAGGAAGGTTCCGTAATTGAAAAATATGGCCTTGGTGATAGAAACAAAGCTGGAGATGACATGATATGATTTTGCAAGATCAAAAACTTCTTCGTTTCAAATATCCTATTGCAAATATCACTGCAACAACATGAAGAGTGGATGTGCATTTGCTCTTCACCAAATGAACTACACAGAGATTAAATTGACTACATCTGTATGAAGTGGTGATGATGGAGAAACTCAGTATCATTCGCCAAAACAAAGCCAGGGATCACCTGTTGAACAGAAGACCAACTATTCAGATATAAGTTCTCGTCAAAACTGGAAGACATTTAAAATAATCCATGAAAACCAAAATATGGCCTTGAGCCTATCAGACTTGAATATGTAGGCTAGTTCAAGAACAAATTTGATGCATGCTCAAAATCCAGCTGATTTGGGGGAGGACATCAAAATATCATGCATGAAGAAAGCAAAACGGAATGAAAAAGACAGGAAAGAATGAAAAGCCAAAGTGGAGGTCAGCAAGCACACTGCAACTTAAAGGTAGAGCAGATCAAGCAAGCAGAAGAAATGATGAAATAGTAGAGCTGAGCAGAAAATTTCAAAAACAAGCTTGAGGTAGTTAGTTTATTGTGTCAACTTGGCTGATAAACACATGAGGGGTTAATTGAAAGGCGGAGGGATAAATGGCTCAGTGAGCCTCACTTTTTGAGTTCTTGGGTCTCTTGTTTTGTGATGGTCTGACCAGGGTGCAGCTGCCTTAGTCAGTTCCCTGCTTCAGCTGGCAAGGCTTACGTCCTGCAAGACATCCCTGAGGAGAAGCCACATGGACCCACCCCAATGCAGCCCTGGGTGCTAGAGGAGCCATGTGGAGACCCCTGCCAGCGCTGAGATGCTTACACATTTACTGATTCAGCTTTCCTCCTGCAGTCGGCATCATAGCGTGTGTTTTGTGAGATGGAGGAGGACTTTGTGGATTGGTGTTAGACATGGGTTAATGAATTAATGTTGGATTGTGGGCTTGGGCAGCACTGGGTTGGGATGTTTTTCTTGATGTGCACTTTACCTTTATATCAAACTCTCTCTTATACATGTGAGTTCCTGCGGATTTATTTCTCTAAAGTACCCAGACTAACACAAAGCACAAGACAAACTGAAGCATTATAATGAAATATGCAAAGGTCTTCAGTTAGAAAGCCAAAAGAGAGCTACATACTCAGCATATTCTGAACCTGAAAGAACTAAAGAAAACATTTAACCTTTGATTTGCAATATTGAAGAGTTATATGGGCGTTAATTTAGCAAGCATCAAAAAAGGTGAAAGATATATACAAAGGCACTGTACCAAAAAGAATTGGTAAACATTCACCTATTTCTTGATCAGGAGAGACCAGTCGCTGGTGAAGGACATCATGCTTGGTAAAGTGGAGGGGCAGCAAAGGAAAGGCAGGCCGTCAAGGAGATGGGTGGACACAGTAGCGGTAACAATGGACTCCCACAAAAGAACAGTTGTGAGAACGGTGTGGGACCACATGGTGGTTCATTCTGTTGCACATAGGGTTGTACATAGGGTCACTGTGAAAAAGGACCGAGCTGATGGCGCCCGACAGGAGCCAACAACAATAGATGTTCAATTTCCCAGCCGGAAGGCTCACAAGAATTACAAAAAATATTTTAGCTGCACATCTATAAGCCAAACAATCCACTTGGTCAGCTAGTGGGGAAATTTATCAGAGTGTAATTTGATGTTGCACTAATGAAGTAATTAATTGACAAGCATATTTTTATTTTTTATCTAGTTACTTCAAATGTGTTTCCAAACTCACCTAATTTATTTGAAGATTAATTTATTTTCCTTGGCTTTAGGTTTCTAGTGCTTCGTTCAACTACTTTGTAACTTGAGGAACTCTAGGGTGGATATAAAATATGGATTAAAGTACCAAAGAAATGTATGCTGCATCTCTTTAAGTGTGACATTGGGGGTCCTGAAATATAAGTTGTAAATTAATCACCTACATTTGCAAAATTCTTTTACCAATTCACTTTCAATTCACAGACTTTCTACTTATTCCTCAAGTAATGAAACTCTGGCAACCAATTATCTTCTGTTGGTGATTGTCCAATTCCTTACACAAAGAACTGGATTACCAGTAACTACAAAATGAAAGACAGATCAAGACCCCAAACAGCAAATTAAATCAGAGAGCTTGAACTTTTAAAAGACATAAAAAGACGTTTGAGAAAATAGAGAGTGCTACCCATGGATGGAAGACCCTGGCTGAGGTGCTCAGAGGCTAACAGAAAAGTTGGAAGTCTGGTCTACCCAGAGTTCCCTGGGAAGAAAGGTCTGGTCACCTACTTTTAAAAACTCCATTGATGACCACTTGGAGCATACGTTACAATGGCCTGGACAGCAATTGGAAACTGGAACCACTGAATGAGCGCCATGTGTGAAATAGAGGAAAGAGAAACAACAAGATTGTTAAAAGATGGCCGCAATGAGAACTCTCCATTTTTCAGCCATCGCAATAATTTCTTGGCCCCTCATTCCCGCAGGTAAGATTCTTGAAGTAGACTGCACTGAGGCATGATTCTAAACATGAAAAGTGTCTTCCTCTGTTGATCCTTCTAGCTCCAAAGCTGGCAACAATTCAAACATGCTTTCTTATAGTCATAACCTCATCCAGATCGTTTTTGACCAGCATAAGAAAAGATACAGCACTAAGCCGCACAAGAATTTTGCATAGGAGAATAGGAGACAATGTCGGTGGCAAACAGAAAATGAACCAACAGTAACAACTGGAAATTGTGGTCACAAAACTTTAATCCTCAGATCTGGAGCCAACAAGAACAAAGAGTTTTAAAAGAACCACACACACACAAAAAAAATGAAACTGGCTTAAGTTTTAGAGCTATTTTTAATTTTCCCATTCATCAATTTTATGGAATCTGGGAGGCAAAAATGATGGCTCCAGACAATGCAACACTTAGGAAAAGGGTCAGAAGGCAGTATTGTGATTGTCAGGTTTTATGTCAACTTGGCTGGGCCAGGATTCTCCCATGATGTGACCTCACATAGGTGGTCAACTTCTTGATGGGATCTTCTGTGAAGCAGCCAAGCAGTTTGGGAAGAATCAGGTGGTACATCACCTCTGTAGTCTGCTCACAGCCTTGATACAATTCAGGTGAGGTTTCATTTGGGATGTGGTCTACTCTTCGTATGGACTGTGAAAAAGCTTGCTGTCTTACTCCGCTGCATCTGAATCCTGTATCTGCTTCATCAACTTCCTGTCATGTCACCTGTAGATCCCAGAAGCCATCAGGGGTCTGGCAACCAGATTCATTTACCTCTGCACCCACCCGTGGTTGTGGTCTTCCAGTTTCATGTTCTGCTTCCTGTCTGCAGCTACACAACTCAGGAGAAGCCTGTAGCTTACAACTGACCCACATGGACCTGACTGGACTTACCCCTTCTACAACTGTGTGCACCACTTCTTCATATCAAGCTCTTTCTCCTTACTGCATATTCAAGTGCCACTGGTTTTCCTTCTCTAGAAAGTCCAGTCTTCTACAATAATTTGACGCCATATGACTACTGCAACTACTCTGCCTTATAGTAATCTATTAAAAAATGAGCGCGGTTGTTTTCCAATAAAACTTTGCATACAAATACAACCTTTGAGCCAAATTCGGCCCTGTAGCTGTAGGTGGTACCATGTAGTCCTGAATTAAAATTCAAACTCATAACAATTTTATCTGTGTGTTCTATGGTCATATTCTGATATTATTTTCTAAAACCTCAAAGAGTTCATTTTTGTTTCCTACTAATACATAAGTGCTACCAAGTAAGAGAAGTTTACTTTGTGTTTTCAGTATTATAAGCCATTCCTTCTGAGACAGTTTATTGTGCCAGCCTGGCTGATAAACGCAGGTGGGATTGACTGAGGGGCGGAGAGATGGATGGCTTGGTGAGCCTTGCCTTTCTTGTCTCTCGCTCTGTGATCATCGGACCAGTGTGCTGCTGCCTTGCTTGTTCTGTGCTTTAATTTAAAGGCTACAGAGCCTGTGGGACGCCTAGCCTGTGGACTGTGTTGCTGTAAGTTGAGGTCCCTTTAAGACTTCTCTGGAGCTGGGAACTGGCAATTGGTGACCTGCCTTGTGATTGGCTGCTGTGCTGACATAACCTAGCTCTCTCTACAAATAGAGGAAGATCTGGCATCAGATAGAGACTGGAAGGACTGCTAGTCTCTCAACTTTCTCTCACGGACGTGAGTTGCACTAAGCCGTTTATAGTGCTTCTAATTTAACTGTTTATTTCTTGTGTATTTATCTGTATATGATTGTATATTTATCTGTATATGATTTAAGATTGTATATTTATCTGTATATGATTTAACATTTCATTTCTCGTTATATATCTAATTATCTTTATGATTTAACATTTCATTTCTTGTTATATATTAATTACCTTTATAAATAAATATATTATATTATCAAGAATTTGGTTTTATCTCTCTAGAGAACCCTGTCTAACACACCTTCACATAAAATATAGTTACATTCTTTATTCATAGTAAGAACTCCATAAATATTTTATTTACCCTCAGTTTCCCAACCAGGAAGGCATAATTAACTTCAACTTCAAGTAAGTTTCTTCATCAATTGGGTCTTGCAGCAAAAATGTCACATATTAATTTTGATGAGAACAGAAACTTCCTATCTAGCTAAAGTGTGATAGGTTTTGGCAGACCAATATTTTTCATGGAAAACAAAACTAGGGGAAAAAAATCTAGGAAACAAAACATTGCTGAGTAGAAAAGAACTTAGAGTTTCTTGTGAGCTCTTAGGTGAAAGCTTCCTTAACAGTTAGGATCTTTGGAACATATCTTTAAAAGAGAATACCGGCACAGGGAAGTTAGCCCAGACTGTAAAAGCCTTCATTTGACTATTTGTTAAACTTTCACTGTGCGAAGAAAAAGAGGAAAAATCCAAGTGGTAGTATGTGAAAAGCAAAGATTATTTTCAGCAATCTCATAGTAATTAGAAAACTAATAAACCAAAAACAAACAAACAAAGAAAAAAGCTAGAATTGGGAAGCTGTCCAGGAATAGGCAAACTAAACATATCACACTATTAAACTTACCAATCTCACAATTGAGAACTCAGGAAGACACACGAGAGAGTGTCTGAAAGGTTATCAAAACGGTAATTACCCTCTACTGCCTTTTGTCTCTGAATGAATTAAGGACAGTTAACCTCCTGAAAGTTCTTAATGAGAGGATACATAACTCTTTCCTGTTCTAAAATATTCAGAAATTTTAAAATGTATATTTTAAAATCCAGTATTTAAAAACATGTTGCTATGCCTATCAAGAACCAAGGAGAAAAATAAGTAAATATCAGCATAAGCATAACTGAAATATTATAATTATGAAGCGTGTCATGCACATTTGTATTTGTTGCCTTCATCCTTCTCAAAACATTTTCTTTCGACTTGAGCCCTTGGTATCAGCTCCTCATTTTTCCCTCTCCCTGCTACCCCCTTCCTCCTGAACCCTTGATAATTTATAAATTATTATTATTTTGTAATATCTTACACAGTCTGACGTCTCCCTTTACCCACTTTTCTGTTGTCCCTCCCCTGGGACAGGGTTATATGTATTGTAGATCATTGTGCTCAGTTCTCCCTTTCTACCTGCCCCCCAACTTACCTTTACCCTCCTGGTATCACTACTCTCATTATTGGTCCTGAGGGGTTCCTCGGTCCTGGCTTCCCTGTGTTTCCAGCTCTTGTCTGGACCCATGTACATCAGAGTTCTTCTCCCAAAGGACAGCATGTTTCCAGTCCATGCTCTTTTAGTGGGTCAGTCAGAACTGGAGGCACACATTTCACAGTGACCCTTCTCATTCCCAAATCTTCTGTTAAAATTCCCTGAACCAAACTCCAAGATAGTCCAAGTTACTTCCCTATCTCTTCAACGATCCATCATCAGTGTTTAAGCTCAAGTGCTTGAATTTTGTCAACATTTTCAGCCATTTAGGATGTTGACAGATGTCCAGAATGAGGGTTGTCATTACTTGACATTTCACCTTTTTTGAAATGAGAAAATCATCTATACACTTGAGTTTTTCACATAGAATTTTTCTTATAAGCTGTGTTCAACATCACAACAGTTTTTTCCTGAGCAGGAAACATTTAACAGCTGCACATCATTCTCTTAAATCAGCCTTTACCAAAAAATGAGGTTTGAGTTTAACTGCTTTTATGAAAAATTCACTGTGACCAGAGATAACCTTCCCAGGTGATGCCACTGACTGCACTAACTCAGAGGGAATTGTTCCATGCTCAACTAGTCCAAAACACGTGCACTACAAAAGCGCCACCTAGCGGAGCTTTTCTCCATATTTTTGGAGTGGGGATGGGAGGGGGTACGACTCATATATTTGAAAATTAAAGTTCTAAACAGAATATATAAAAATAAAAATAAATTATAATTTTAAAAAATCAAATACAAATGAAAAAGTTTCTAGAATAAAATATATATCTTTAAAGAAAAAAAGCAATAAAGCAAACAGCTGGCATCTCAAAAGAAATCATGAAATGAGAACATGAAAATATTCTTATAATTTTAAGTGTTACAAAAAAATAACTGGAAACATAGAGTTCTCTACTGTGGGGAAAAAACACCATGCAAATATGAAGACAAAACCTGGGAATATGTAGCAACCAAATAAATAGCAAGTTTAATATAATCTTTAGTCTAGCAATAATTGAGTTTTAAAATCATACTTGTGAATTTAATACTCCAATTAGGAGACTTAAATTGTAACACTGGGTCTAAAAATGAAAGCCAATTATACATTATTTTCAAAAAACAAATCTTAAATATAAACCCAGAAAGGTTGAAAGTAAACACATTTTTTAAATGACATGTAAATATTATGCAAAAGATAGCTAGTACAGGTATAATAATATCAGCCAAGGTAGGCTCGATACAAAAAGCAGTACTGAAAGAAAAAAGAAGAGTACATAATGAAACAGGTACATCCCAAAAAATATTTCAAAACTCTAAAGTGATGTGCACTAAATAATATGGCTATAACATAATGCAAACATAATGACAGTAAAGGAGAGATAAGCAATATTCACAATCACCATGAAAAACATAAACTCATCATTACTGATAATTGGAAGTCTCATCAGGAATTGAGGTTTGGGTCAACCCACCAGGCTAAGATCCACAACCAGCTGAGGTTCTTGCTGATGGCAAAGGGATACCAACCAGGTAGTGGAAGAAGGAAGTTTTAAATACCAGTTACAGTCACATGATCAGCTACAGAACTGAGAACTATAACTGTGAAGAACATTTCCTTTTTGTATGTATCAAATATTCTTGTCTTGTTCACTTATAAAATGTGAAATTTGATCTTGGAATAAGGAGGACTGGAGAAGAATTGGTGAGGTTAAATTGTGGTGCTGGCGAAAAAGATCGAAAGTACCCGGGACTGCCTCCAGAACAAGCAAGTGTGTCTTGGCAGAAGCACAGTCAGACTGTCTACGTGCCTCATAGCGTCAAGGATGACAAGATTTATTCTTACACACTTTGGTTAGGTTGTCAGGAAAGAGCAGTCCCTGGAGAAAGACATCATGACTGGTAAAATGGAGAAGCAGAAACCAAGAGGAAAGTCCTCAAGGAGAAGAATTGGCACGTGGCTGCAACCATGACTGCAGCGTAAGACAATTGTGAGGATGGTGCGGGACCAACAATGTTTCATTCCGTTGTGCATTAAGGGCACAATGAGTAGGAACCAGTTGGAGGGCACTTAAAACAATCACAAATAGGCTTCATGTGGTTTTAGTTGTACACCTATTAGTTGTATCATATTAGGCACAAGCATAATTTTTTTGACAATGTGTACAAGTGTCAAATTGACATGTGGTAGACTATGATAGGTTTATGTCAACTTGGTGGGCAAGGAGTCTCCTATGATATGCTCTAAAATAGTGTGGCCAACCCCAGGATGGGATCTTTTGTGTAGTAGCCAAGTAGTTGTGGAGAGAATGGACCTCCTTAATCTGGTAACAGCCTTCGTGCGTTTGATGGAGGTTTCATGTAGGGCATATCTAGCTCTTAGTATAAATTGACAGTATGTGTAAGCTAGCTCACATCTGCTGCTGCATTTGGATACCGCATCTTGTTCGGTGACCTCCTGCTGTGTTGCCTGCTGATCCCAGGAGCTATCAGCAGACGGAAGACATTGGCTACATTTGACCAATCTCAGATTCATTCAGCTCAGCATCCATCAAGGTGCACTTTTCCAGCTTCATCTTCCTGCTTCCTCTTCATCGGTTCCTGCAGCTACAGGAGCTGGGAGAAGCCTTCAGCTTACATCTGACTCAAGGATTTCACCTGGACTAGTATTGCTCACTTCAACAGCCGTGTGAGCCATTGATTGATATAAATATATTTGTGTAAACAAACCAAAAGAGCATCACTCATTTTGGTTCTCTAGAGAACCTGGTCTAACATAGCCAATATCTACCTTCCTATAATCAAAGCAAACTGCTGGCACCATCCCAGAAAAACGACGGATTTAGTTAGGAGGGAAAAGAGATGATTCTCTCAAACTGACACATTTAAGCTGAAACATTTGAAAGGCATCCCAAAGCATTCCTCTTACACAACAGATGCCAAACAAATCAGATCACCTTCATCTCACTTGATGGATGTCTTATTGTCATCTGCCCTGTCTCTCTTTTACCTTGTCTTAGCAAATTGCACTTTAAATAAGAAGGGAATACATTACTTGGGCATTCAGTCTCAAGATACTTTTGAAAGTGACTTTTCAAGGAAAGTTCATACTGTTCCAACAGTGTGCAGGCATTTTGATGTGAGGAACTCAGGATAAAGGGGTCAGTCCTTAACCACCAGCAGCAGATGTTGTTGGGGTTATCCGGGTAGGCTGTTCACTATCTGCAAACAAAGTTCCCATTAACAGTAAATGTCTGTATTTTTCCTAGAGCATTACACTCCTTTAAATTTCTCCCCTGGCTTGTTGCCATGATTTCGGCTTGTTATAAAGATATGCCCTGGAAATGGTCTTCATTATGTTGGATAAGAATTTCAAGATTTAAGGAGAGATTGGATCATGGTAAACCATCGAGTCTTGTCATTTGACTCTGTAAGCAATCAGCCTTCTTTATTATTTAACCATCAAGAGGAGGGTTTTTTCCTCTCAGGTAAATGAAGATGAACCTTAATGCAAAACCTTGTACCTCTAATAACACTGAGAGCGACACGCTTTTATCCTTTGCAAAATGTAACCGAAACAAACCTTCACAGAACCTCTTCAGCCTAAACAGCAGGGCACAGAAAAGTAAAACATTGTGCTTTTGCAACACATGGGCCTTTATGAAAGTGTATACTGCATACTTGATTGCTTACTATTCTCCGTCCCCTAATCATGCTCTCTGACCTCTTCTGGAAATGAGAGGTTCCCTCTGCTCCTTCCATTTTCCATATGATTTGAATACCAAGACAGCTAGAAAAATTAAAAACAATTAATGTGATGTAAGGGAAAATGGAATGGTATCATTAAGCATCACCGATTTGGCAAACACTCTTTCTTTCTCTTCTCTCTTTTGTAAGGTGAACGAAAAGAACAGAATCTTTCAAATGCCCAGGTCTAGAAGTGTTCGGTGCGTCTCTTCAAATGTCTGGGCAACGTTGGCTTTCACCTAGTCTACAGCCAGTCAACAGGGGTAGGGCGGTGCAATGGTTTCACACAGAATACTGGCGATGAGAACAAATAGTCTAACAGGGGAATACATTATTCTTAAAGCTGTTCAGTTAAAATTGCAAGATGGAAAAGGCTAGATTATTTAGTTAGTGACTTTGTGGCAGTTCCCCCAATCGCCCCCCCCCTTTGCGTCTCACCTCCAAGAGAGAATATGAAAAATGCAATCAGGTTTTGAAGAAAGCCTACAACAGAAAACAATCACTCTGATAAGGCTTTAAGGTCATTAACACAGAGCTACTTTTTAAAATGTATTTTAATTGATATATTTTCTTATTTGCTTTAAGCAGAGCTATCTTTTTAAAGTGAGTTAATTATTCTGCAGTTCAGAAAGTTTGTTACTACGCTCATTTACCCATTCCATATGGGGAGGTACCCCCCCAAAACAGAATGTTTTTTCAAAGCTATTTATTTAAATTGTTTTACAAAACAACCTGATGACCTTCAAAGTACTCTCCATTACACTTAAAGCATCTGTAAAATATGCGATGCCATTCTTGGAAACATTTTTCAAACTCATTTGTTTGGATGGCTGACAGCACCTTCCTCGTTTTTTCCTTCACCTCTCCTATATCTTCAGATCTCTGGCCTTTCATGTCCCTCTCCATTCATGGAAACAAACAAAAATGGCAAAACCAAGGTCAGGGGCAAGAGAGGCATGCTATTTTTTGCCCCAAACTGGCACACTGAGATGGCTGTGTGAGCAGGTGCATTGTCGTGGTGGCAAAACCAGCCCCCACTCCCACCCCCACCTCAAATTAGGCCTTTTTTGTCTCACATTGTTACACACTCTTTCCAGAACTTCTAAATAGAAAGCTTGCTTAACAGACTGACCTGGTGGAACGAATTCCAAATGTACTGCAAGTCGACATTTTTGTCCTTTGGGGAAGTTGATAGATGTCTAGTATGAGGTTTGTCATCAGTTGACATTTCACCTTTTTGAAATGAGAAAACCACCCATACACTTGAGTTTCATAGTGTTGTGCCTGTAAGCTGTGCCCAACATTACAACAGTTTCTACAGCATTTTTCCCAAGCATGAAACAAAATTTCACAAGCGCACAATGTGCTCTTAAATTGGCCATCACCAAAAATGAGGTTTGAGCGAAATTGCTTTTATGAAAAAAAATCACTGTGACCAGAGAGAACCTTCCCAGGTGATGTCACTAGGTGCACTAACTCAGAACAAGCTGCTGGATGCTCGCCTAGAGGGAAAAATGTGCACTACAAAAGCTCCACTCCATCCATTGCAATTCTGGTTTTTTAGCGTACCCCTTGTAGTTGGGAGCAAATGAAGATATTGTCCAAAAAAGACATTACCAAAGATTTGACTAGGAGAGTTAAACATATTCTTAAACATTTATATTATCTAGCTCTAACAAGCTCTTTACTTCACCATCAGCCATTAAAAATTATGTCCCTGTTTTTGCACAGAGAAGAAATAGGATGTTGATTTCTTATTTAACAAATTTTGCTATTAAGAGCCCAAATCTGATGGTTAAGAGGCTCCAATCTGATACTAATTAGCCACATTACTTTAAGCAAATTATTTAATGGTTCTATGCCTTGATTTCCTTCTCTATAAAATGAACATAGTAATACTACTTGCTATCTATGGGCATCAAAGGCATCAGCAATGTAAAATTGCCTTGAAAATCTAATAGCACGTTTTGATTGTTAAATGATGATGATGATCGTGATTAATATAGTCTGGGTATGTGTGTCAGTGATCAAATTCTCTGATCACAGATACCGAATCTCTGAATCATACCATGTCTGTAGTGAAATTAGAGTAGCCAGCCCTGATCATTGTTTGAGTAACTTTTGAATAATACCTATGATCTATGTGTTTCTTCCTGGTTATTAAGGATTAGAAACATTCTTAGTTATTTGATTTCTATAATAAGAATTGGCATGAAGTTAAAAACTCCAATCATTCCTCTTAGAAAAAAATAAAGAAACCATGAATCCATGTCAACTGCTATAACCTGAGAAAACCCTAGGGAAGCAGTCTTAAAATTTTCCATGAACAGAGTTGAACAGATTAATAGTTTAAAATCCACTCATATTTCTCTATTGGGCAACTAGTCGCAGAAAATTGACTTGGGTGTGTGACAGCCTTTCTCTTCTACACCTTCTTCCACAAAGGATGACGATGTTAGAGGTGACGCAGAGGACTCTGTTCCAGTTACTCACAAATAGCCTTTGTGAAGAACTGAGTCACCTGTCAGCATTTGCTAACGTGACTACAACCAAAACTATCAGCCACTTACCAGTTAGTAATGTTTGCTTATTGAACAGAAGCTCTGGATAGCAGATAGTATCTACAATGTGTAACACCTCATGTGCAAAGGGATTGTTCGGGCGTCAATGACAGAAAATGTATCAGCCTCACCCTCAAAAGGCCGCTGGGTGGCACGAACACTTTACACTAACCAACAAACCAAACCTGGAGCAGTTCAAATCCACCCAGCAGCACTGGAAGAAAGGCCTAGAAAATCAGCTTCTATTCAAACCCACTGTCATGTAGTAAATGCCAATTCACAAACACCCTATAGAGGTTAGACCTGCCCCTATGAGTTTCCAAGACTGTGACTCCTTACAGGAGAAGAAAGCCCCCTTTTCTCCTCAGTCCAGCTGGTGGTATTGGACTACTGACTTTGGTTGGGAACGGCCACCCAGCCCATAACCACTGCACCCCCAGGACTCCTCCCAACAGAACACTGTGGAGCAATTTCACTTACTTGATCACCCTGGGGTCGCTGTGAGTGGGAATTGACTTGACAGTAATAGAACTCTGCTTTCTTCGTTATATTTGTTTATGTTCCATTTTTCTGGCTCTTTATTGTATATCCACATACTATGGATATTCAAATCCTCCGTATCATCACTAAGGAAACAAGAAGACTTACTGGTTGGGCCAAATGGTGTTCAAAATAAGATAGGGACTTCTCCAAAAGTCACTTATGATTTTATGACTGAAATTTTATGAATAATTCACTCATCTCCTTTCACATTTCAAAATCAAGAGTGATTTGATGAGGTAGTTTCGTCTCCAACCATCCCAGATTGAGTGCCGGCCGAGAGTGAGCTGGGGGTACCGTCAAGCACCGTTCTCAAAATTAGCAGGCTTCCAGCGTGATTTCATTTCCACTCATGCCTCTGAACTAGACGATATGAGTGGTCTTCCAAACTTCCCACACTTCTGCCCCTGAACTCGGGGCTTTTCAACTAAGAGGCCACATGGATATAGATTCTGGATGGACACAGTGCAGGAGCTTTGGAGTTCTGCCTAGAGCCTTGGTGTTCTTACAGATAATTTCTAAGATCTGTCAAGCCCTGAGCAATGTGTACGTGCTAACGTAATAACTCACTCATCCCAAATCAGAGTAATACCTCTAAAGCAGGACACATTTTCAGTTTGCTGTTTGCTCCGACAGTCTGAACACCTAACTGTATCATACATTTCCCCCAAAACACATAGCATCCCGGACTCAAATTTATACTAGCCTTCTAAATACATTCACACAAATCATCTTCTAGTTAAATAATAACTTCTCCAGTTCGATTTCCTACTTGTGATCTCTCTCACTTGTCCCCCCTCTTCTCCCTAACCCCATTCTATAATTGTTAATGTTGGCAGGTCTTTCCAGAGAAGAGGGTCACTCTGTCTCCTCTGCTTCTTCCTCTATTTACTATTTTCTACCCATAAAGATTTCTGGATTGAAATTTCATCAACAATTGATTGAGAAAGTACATCTGACTTGGCTGATAACGCCAAATTATTTTTCCACAGATATGCAGTGAATCCTCAGTGATAGTCACTCCTCGGAGACTGACAATCAAATGTATGTCGTGGTTTTCCTTATAAATTCAGGGTCTTTCTATATTGGTTCTGAGTTTTCCCATAGATAATTAACGGTATCATTGTCTCAGTAAGTAAATGAACTGCATCAAGCAACACAGCTCACTGCAAGAGCTAAATGCTTCTGGGATATGAACTCTGTCACATAAGAAGGGAATGCAATATTAATTAGACTAAAAAATTGTCCAAGAAAAGAAAGGTGTGCAAAATATTAAAAGTAAAAATATATTATTATAGCCCTTATGGTTACAAAAGTTCATAAGTTACATACTTTCGTGATATATAAAGAAACATTTATTGTCAACAACTTACAAATGTCAAAACCATTGATAAGTTGGCATGACCACTATATTTTTATGAAAATTATGTTGTTTAAGAACACCAAACAAATATTTGCATCTTACAACAATATATATTGACATACATGAATGAGAAGTAAATATATGAGCAATCAGTGGTGAGAGAGAGAAAGAGAGAGAGAGGAGAAAGACTAGCCCTTGCTAAGTAACATACAATGAGAAAGCTTAAAATCCCAAATGATAACTTGGACCAGGGAAAGGTTGCAATTTCCCTCCAAATTGTAGAGACCTGGACTTCAGTATTTGTGTACAGAGAAGAAGGTGACTAAAAAAAGCTTTCCTTATTTTTAAATCTATTTCAACCTTTATATACACAATGGCTGAAGCACATGCATCTTTTCTCATGAGAGTATTTGTAGGTATATCTAACTAAACAAGATATGCATAACTAAACATATATATTATGCATAAGCTATGTAAAATATAAATCACACACTTTTGGACTATTAGTTCAGTATTTGGTCTCAAAAAAATGAGTTTAGACCCCGTGAGGTATAATTACAATAGTCAGACTGAACTGAATAGTAAACAAAGACAAACAAATCTATTGCCATGAAGTCAACTTCAACTCATGGGCCTGCTTCACAGTTTTAAAGGATTACAGCTTATCGTTAGTCTTTACATCAAGTATGATCTAATCATAAAATGTACAACCTTGCTTGCTGAAAGGTCAAAGATGACAGCCCTCCATGTGGCATGCGTCTCAGCTTAGAGAAAACAAACCCTGACCGCAGGAACAAGGAGCAGCATAACGGTAAAATGATAAAAGACGGTGCGGTTGAGGGTTTCATTGGGAAGGATCCATCAAGAAATGAAACAACGTACAGCCCGGGGCACGTTGGAGCCAAGGACCTCGTGTCGTGCCCCGCACCCAAGTATTCTCCTTCTTTTCCTTTCTTTCAAGCTTTTTCTTTTTTTCTCTAGATTCTTAACACGTTCTTGTGATTTTAGTGAAAGTTTACAGAACAAATTCTTTTTCCATGTTACGATTCATAATCATTTTATTTCATGACTGATTGCAGCCCCACATCCTTCCTCAGTTTAGGATTTCATTCCTCACTCTGTTCTATCTCTTCCTGCCTTCTCCATTTTATACTTGGATAAATGCTGCCGTTTAGGTTAATTGTTCGAAAGAGGGCGTACTCCCCTGGTATTCTTGTGACTTGGTTTCCATGTATTTTATTTTCTTCCTGCTCTTCCTATTCTTGACTCCTAATTTTTGTTTTGTGTGGAACGGAAAGTTTTTGTGCATTATATCAATGTTTTAAAGTTTAGTGAGGTTTTCTTTGTGGCCTGGCATAGGGTCTATTTAGAAATGACCCGCTAGCGCTGAAAAAGAATGTGTACAGTGAACCCTCGCCACTTCGCGCTTCGACTCCCGCGGCTTCACTCTATCGCGGTTTTTGCGTAACAGCGCATGCTCTGTCATTACTGCCACTGATTGGCTCACACTGTACACGCTTGATGCCATAAATAATATAATAAATAATAAATGATCATTGTAACGTCCAAAATGTTTTACTGTATTTTCCCTTTTTCTTTTAATAAATTGGGCAATACGAGTGTAATGGTGACTAAAGGGTGTTTTTTCATGTCCTCTATGCTCTAACTACGAAAATATTTGATTTACAAATAAGGAATCCTACTTCGCGGAATTTCATTTATCACGGTAGGGTCTAGAACCGATGAACCGCGATAAACGAGGGTTCACTGTGTTGTATTTTGGTTGGGCAGAGTGTTCTGTATAGATCTATGAGATCAATGGGGTTGATTGTATTTAGCTCTTTTAATCTTCGTTGAGTTTCATTCTAGTTCCGTCCAACTTCAAAGCTGATAGGTTAAAGTCTCCACTGTGGTTGTGTTGTTGTTGTTTGTTTTTCCTAGTTCTGTTCATGTTTGCCTTGTGTACTTTAGGACTTATTCACAGGGTGTCCCAAAATATACAAGGCAATATTACACTTATGTCTTCTTATTGGATTGATCATCTAATCACTGCCTGTCTGTATCCCTTATGCTGGTTTTTGTTGAAGTTTATCTTAGGAATTAAGGTTGCCATTTTTGTACCTTTTTTAATTTTCATTAGCTTGATATATTTTTCTATCCTTTTACATTTTATTTATTTGTATCTTTTTTTGTCTGAGGTTAGTTTCTTGTAGGCTTTCTTTGTAATTAGTTCTTACAGGCATATTTATGGCCCTTTTCTTCTGTCACTCTCTCATTTGACTTGAATCCCTTTATATTTAATGTAATTAATGAACAGTGTCTGCTTTGCATTTTTAATTGTGATATTGGTTTCTTTGTTCAATATATTTTTCTGGGCTGAGTTTATTTTCTTTCCGAGTTTTTAAAAAAATTTTCTTGGTCCTCATTGATTTTGTATTTACTAAGTTCTTCTAAAATTCTTCTTCCTTCTTTTAATTATAAAGTTCATTACTTTGTTTTGGTCACCCTTTGGTTTGTTTTTATATTTCTAAATTTAAAAGGTTGCTCTATCTTGGTATTTTTCTCCCTATTTGGGATTCTGCAGTTTTACCATTTAGATTTTCTTTTTATTTGCCCTTTCTTTATTTATAAATTGATGTATCTTGTTCCCTATGTTCAGTCCTGTAAGTCTATTTTATTTTTTATCCTTTTTCTGGTGGTGCTGGTATGTGTTTTAATCTCAAATTATTGCCTGACATTGTCACTTTTCGGGCCCCAAACTGGTTAGCATTTCTTGTAAGGTAGGTTTGGCTTTTACAAATTCCTTTCATGTGGAAATGTCCCAATTTCACCTTTATATTTGATAAGCAGTTTTGTTGGATATATAATTCTTGTTCGCAATTTTTCCCCTTCAGGCATTTTCCCCCCATGTCAGCCTGCCTTCTGTCTTCATGATTTCTGCTAAGATATGAGTTTGTTTATTGCTTGCACTTTGTAAGTCACATTTCTTTCTCCTGTGTTTGTTTTAAAGATTATTTATCTTTCGTATTGGAAAGTTTGATTCCATTATGTCTTGGCCACTTTCTTTTTTTAATCAACTCTATATCATATTAGTTGTACTAATATAGGTACAAATATATTGTACAAAATATAGGTGAATATATTTTGTCGTTCATAATATTGATGAAGTTTTCCACTAGTAACTCTTTAACAATTCTCTTTGTGTGTATGTGTGTCTTCCGTGTTTTATTTTTGTCATTGTTTGGTATCTTTTTGTTTCGGAATATTAATCATACAAAAATTATCCCTCTTGATATTGTCCCCATCTAAATAGTTATTAGGTTTCTTCTTTTTTACTTACTCTGTTTTGAAATATCTCCTCATACAAATTGGTGTCAAGGGATTTGCTTTCTAATTTCTATATTAATGCTTCATCAATTATATTATATTTGGGCCTTGCGAACTTAGTGTTAATTTTCTGGATTTCTGATGCTGTTTCTAATTGTTAATTATTTTTGTCATTTTTATCTTGTTTTCTTGAATTCTTATGGCATATGGGCTGTGTTTTCCTTACTTTTGTTTGTGGTGTCCTTGACATCTTAAAAGGACCTATCCAAAAGATATAACTATATATTTTTACTTTCTTTTCAGGTATTTCTCTTAAATGTTCTTTTCAAGAATATTCTCTGCTTCTTTATTTAAATCGATTGCTTGTGCCATTTTTCCTGTTTCTTCATTAGATCTAAAGTTTATATTGACTTTGAGACATTCTGGAGCTATTGTGTTGATTTATTAATCATATCTTAGTTTGTAACATCTGATTATCCTTGCAGATTTTTTATTGTTCTATAAATTGAGACAAGTGAATTACAAATCCACAATAGGATACCCCCTCATCATTTTTATAATTTATTTCTTTTTTGATGTTGTTGAAAATATACACAGCAGAACATAAAGCTACTCAACAGTCTCTTTATGCACAAGTTATTGACACATTACCTTCTCACTTGCCTTTCCTAAGTTCTTGCTCACCAACATAAATTGGTTGCCCCTAAATCTTCCTATCCATTATCCCATGTTATTTTTTTAATAAAATATTCCCTGATGATTCCTCCTTTAAAAATGCAATTAATTGTATATGTATGAGAGTCAAGATTTCTAGGTATAATAATATTTTCAATCCTGTTACTCTCTGTAGCCCCATACAATAAAGACAGTTCTCGCCAGAAAAGATGCATCTTTGTTTCTGCCAGGTAATAAGGGTGTTATCATTCTGGAAGCATCTTTATACACATTAAGGGAAAGTATACTGGCACACCTTTCCTCATAGGATATATTCCACGGGAGTTTCTACTAAAAGACAGAGATTTTCTTGCCTCTTGATAGTGGGTTCTAATACTTATCCATGCGGTCTGAATCCATGCTGCCTGAGAATTGCCCAGAAAGGCAGGTGCGATCCCTTATCCTACCAGTCACGTTTTCAAGGATTGGCAAATACCCCAGTTGGAAAGCAAACCCAATGATTACTTCCCAAGATGTTTTTCTCTTCCTTGATATCATACTTAATAAATTTTTATGTTTATTTACACTTTGATTCCCTTGAAACATGTCTGCTTGTTTTTTTAATGTTCTCACAGCATAATAGTTGTCATCAAGATGAAGCTTGATTTGTCATCACAAGACAAAAGTTCTAACCTTGATCATGCTTTTAGGCCGAGCTCAAATTTACCATCACAAAAATACCTTTCCTGATACCCCTTCTGCAAGGTAGAATTAAAATTAATTCTATGTCTATACCGAAATCTTCCATTTTAAACTAGGGTTTTTGTCTTGAACTATGGTTACCTATGCATCCCTTTAGGAGGCTTAGGAGCCTTGGTGGTGTAGTGATTATGAGTTGGTCTGTCTGCTAACCACAAGGTAAGCAGTTTGAAACCACCAGGCACTCAGTGAGAGAAAAATGAGGCGTTCTACTCCTGTAAAGAGCTACAGCCTCAGAAACTCACAGGGGCAGTTCTACCTTGTCCTGTACTGTTGCTATGAGTCAGTATTGAGTCCATGGCAGGGAGTTTCTGGTTTGATGTATCCTTTTGAGAGAAGAAATTATATCGTTTTGATATTGTTATCAGGACACAAAAAAAATAGTAGGAAAATGTACTTTTTATTATTGAAATGTTGTCATAATAATTTTGCACTATTTTGTACTCTCTCATAATGTGAGAGGGGAGTAAAACTTGAACATATCTATAAGCTACTTATTGGGGAAATAAAGAGATCCCAGTCTTGTCTACAGGGACCCTAGTGACATGGTAGGTTAACTCAGCTGTTCAAGCCTACTAATGACTCCATGAGAGAAAGATGAGGCTGTCTACTCCCATAAAAATTTTAAAAACTCAAAAACCTGAAGGGACAATTCTACATTATGCTATAAGACAACCACGAGTTAGAATTAATTAGCTTACAGTAAGTTTGATTTTTCTTTTTGTTCACACTTGTCCCTAGGTTTTCAAGTTTCGTGTGTGTGTGTGTGTGTGTGTGTGTGTGTGTGTGTGTGTGTGTGAAGAAAGTGCATGTGCTGGGTTCACAGAGATTAAGCGATTGTTTAGTAACTAAAAGTTTGGTAGTTCAAACTCACCAGCTACTTTACAGGGAAAGATGTAGTAGTCTGCTTTGGTAAAGATTTTCTATCTCAAAAACCCAGGAGAGCAGTTCTGCTCAGTCCTATGCAGTTACTATGATTCATAGAATAAGCAACAGTGGGATTGGTTTGGGGTATAAATGAGGGGCATTCAAAATAAATTGTAGAAAAATTGAATTAAAGGATAATGGAAATTTTCCATAGACATTTTGAAGTCTATAGATACATAGATATAGATGTAATGTCAGATATGTCTTTTTTAATCTGAATGCTTTCTAATCTACTCTTGCCTGGGGTTCTATTCTTCAAAAATTGTTTTGTCTAAAGTTCAGGACAAAAGAGTACGTTCACAAATGTCTCCTGGTTTTACATGTGAAGTTCTTATCACCTACTTCGAATAAATGTAAATCTGACATGGTCTTTATTTGGTTGGTCCATCGTATATAGGAACTGAGATAGTTAGTTTATTGTGCCAACCAGGTCGATAAACACATGGGGGGTTAATTGAAGAGCGGAGGATAAATGGCTCAGTGAGCCTCGCCTTTCTAGTTCTCGGGCCTCTTGTTTCCTGATGGTCAGACCAGGGTGCAGCTGCCTTGGCCAGTTAGTTCCCTGCTTCAGCTGGCAAGGCTCACTTCCTGCAAGGCATCCCCAAGGAGAAGCCACATGGACCTACCCCGATGCAGCCCTGGGTGCTGGAGCACCCATGTGGAGACAACTGCCAGTGCTGAGATGCTTACACATTCACTGACTCGGCTTTCCTCCTGCAGTCGGCATCATTGTGTGTGTTTTGTGAGATGGAGGAGGACTTTGTGGATTGGTGTCGGACATATGGGTTAATGTTGGACTTGTGGGCTTGGGCAGCACTGGGTTGGGATGTTTTCTTGATGTGCATTTAACCTTTATATAAAACTCTCTCTTATACATGAGTTTCTGTGAATTTGTTTCTCTAAAGTACACAGACTAACACAGGAATCTGTAAGGTGCTATGGGGTAGACTCAAAACTCACTCCCATGGAGTCACTGCTGACTCACAGTGAAACCTTATGAGTTTCCTAAACTGTCATGTGTACGGGAGTAGAAGGCCCAGTTTTTCTCCTTCAGAGTTTCTGCTGGTTTTGAACTGTCTACCATGGGGATCGCAGCCCTACGCCTAACCACTACACCACCAGGGTGCTTCAAGATCAGAATATTCTAACAACAGGATGCCACTGTCCCTTGGATTACATGGACCATATTGTGGCCAACAGAGGTTGGCTTTTGCACTCAGAGTTCTCTGACTCAGGAATATTGAAGTGGTGGGTGACTTGGGAAGCTTAGTTCTCCCTGGCATGACAAGAAGCCCTGGTGGTGTAGTGGTTACGGGCATTCTTCAGAATGTTACCCCCCAGGGAACAATGTGCCAATTATCTGTGCCTTCTAGTTACTGCTCCCTTGTGTATGACTGCTATAATATATAAAAGGAAAGCAGATATATGAGATCAAGTGCTGTACACAGTATATGAGTATTTGTGTACTGTGTCTGTCCTGTGTATGGAGTGTGTATATGTGTACTGGAAAATGGAAAGTGTTCTGTAAGCTAGAATAAACCATGGGACTAGAGCCACAGTCTTAGAAAAGACAGTTAAGAAATACATAAATACAGGAAATAGTGCATAATTTTAGAATAATTATGCTTTAAAGATTTATACAATAAGACCGCCAATCTAAAATTGTAGCTAATTCGCAACTTTTGACATAGTCTCATCCAACTTATCCAGGGATACATATGAAAACAAAGGAGGGAGTGAATATTCATACCATTACCACAGCATACAGCTAGAATATGAATAAGATATTAATTTACCAGGGAGAAGATGGAGCTGGGTTATAAAGATTCTTGTGAAATGTCAGTTCATAACATTGGTAGACTTTTCTTCATGAAATAAATACTACTTGAGATTAAAAGGTAGATAGGGACATTGTACCACCATCCCCACCTCCCCACCCCCCAAAGTCTAGCCCAGATGGTGAGTGTGTGCCAAGCAGACATTCTGAGCAGTTTTCTTGCTTATTTCCAAATGATTCTTGGGCTTTTTAGAAAACAAGATTGAGGCTTCTCCGTTATCTTAAAGTAAACTCATCACTTGTGACTGTATGACTTGGGCAAATCACTTTCTAATTCTAAATCCAAGTCTTCTAATTCTCTCAGTACTTCAAAGGCAAAGTCTACTTCAGTAGGTTTAAGGGAGTAAAATACTCCACAAAGGTTAGTTCTTTCTTATTTCTATATATGTAAGAAACAAGAGTTCCTTTATGCCAAGACAGTAGTTTCATGATTTCATACTAGTTGTAGTTTGAATCATCAATCCTGTTTGCTGATTATTATCAAAAAAGAAGAAGTATGGAGAAACGATTCTGAAACTAAAGTTGTTATTTTGGGAAGTCATTCTACTACTTTTCATTGGTATATAAATAATAAACCCATGCAATGAATTACCTCATTTAGGTATTTTGGTGCATAGTCATTAATAGTTTATCTTTTAGAGTTCACCAGTAAATAACATTACTGAAAGCTTAGCATCTAATATATTAATTTATGACTATTTCATATTTCTCCAGGCAAATATGTGATTTCAATCATCCTAAAGTTTTTCAAGTGTAATTTTTGTGCAATGCCATATGAGTACATTTCAGGTGCCTTTATTGACCATTTGTGCAGGCAATCGAGCCAGTTTGAAGCTCCTTTTTTTGTACAGAACCTTGTCCCCTTGGCAGGTCCTCAACTCCGTTTACATTCAAGCAGAGAAAGTATGCATGCATTCTTATGAGCTTTCTTAGTCTTTCCCACAAAGACAGGCAACTGTCCTTGACTCAATTACCTCTGATTCCGGTTCTGTATTCAACAGGCAAAAATCAAGCACCCATTCTTAAGCATATGCCGTGGTGTACACCTGGCAACCAGCTCCAGATACATTGCCTGCTTGCAATTATAACACGATTAAATGTCTGGATAAGAGAAACAAGATTGAAAAGAAAATTCTCAGTATCTTCAAACCCAACATTGTCTCCAAGATTTAAAAATAGGCAAGGTAAATCTGTTAGCCTAGGCCCCTAGGTTTCCTCCACTTGTCCCCTGTCATGTATACCCTGCCTCATCATACACAGCGGCTGAAGCAATGAGCTCAAGCATAATTGTGGGATGCCTCAAGACCAGACTGTGTTTTGTTCTGTTGTACTGAGTTAGACTCCGAGTCAGAAACAACTCGATAGCACCTAACAATCACAACGACAATCCCATTATAAGGAATTATTTCCTTTGCATCATATCTGCTGTAACATACTACCTCTGAGAACCTAAAAATAGTACTGATTTTTTATAAGCAGATCAAGATGAGAAAGCAAAATATTGAAAAGTGCAAAAACCTAGAGATAGGAAATCAAAAAGGAAGAACATGCTCAGCATATCTTAAACTAAAAGAATTCAACATGGCAACAAATGTACAAATGTGCTGGACACAATGGATGGATGGATGGATGGATTGTGAGAAGCGTTGTGCAAGCCCCCAATAAAATGATTAAAATAAAAGAACTCAAGAAAAGATTTGATCAATATTGTAATATTCTCTGGGAAAATATTGAATTATCTAGGAAGTATCAACAAAAGATGGAAAAAATACAGTCACTGTACCACAAAGAACTAGTGGACATTCCACCATTTTAGGAAGTAGTATATGAGCAAGAATCAAGGGTACTGAAGAAAGGAGTTCATGCTACACTGAAAGTATTAGTCAGGGCCCAGGAATGGATGTAATACCAATTGAAATATTTTAACAAGTGTATAAAGCACTCACTGGTCTGTGGCAGGAAATTTAGACAATAGCTACTTGGCCCATTGACTGGAATTTGTACTCATTGTAATTGTATTTGTACCCATTGCAAAGAAAGGGGACCCAACAGAATGCTCAAATTATAAAACAATATCATTAATATCACATGCAAGTAAAATTTTGCTGAAGATCATCCAACAACAGTTGCAGCAGTAAATTGACAGGAAGCTGCCACATCAAATGAAGGATATCATTGCTGATGACAGATCTTGGCTGAAAGCAGAGAATACCAGGAAGGTTATTTACTGTATCTGTTTTAATGACAATATCAAGGCATTTGACTGTATGGATCATAACAAACTATGGATTCCCTTGAGAGGAATGGGAATTCCATTGCCCTCATAATGGAACTTGCACGTGGATCAAGAGGCACTGGTGAGAACAGAACCAATGGATACTGCATGCTTTGAAATCAGAAAAGGTAAGCATCAGGGTCGTATCTTTTCACCATACTGATTCAATCTGCATGCCGAACAAATAGAGAAGCTGGTTATATGAAGAAGAATGTCGCCTCCGGATTGGAGGAAAACATTAACAACAAACTATATACAAACAACACATTGCTTGCGAAAGTGAGGACTGGCAGCACTTGCTGATGAAGGTCAAGGACTGAAGCCTTTAGTAGAGATTACTAAGAAAGCAAATACTCAATGTAAAGAAGAGCAACATCTTCACAACTGGACCAATAGGTAACATCGTGATAAATGGAGAAGAGGTTGAATCTGTCAAGGATCTTTGTCTTGTTTGGATGTACAATCAATACTCCAAAAAGCAGCAATCAAGAGATCAAATGGCACATTGATCCAGGTAAATCAATGTTGCACAAGACCTCTTTAAAGTGTTGAAAAGCAAGTGTGTTACTTTGTGGAGTAAGGTGTGCCTGACGCAAACCAAAAAAAAAATGGAACACCAGAGTGGCTACAGTGGAACATATGGACAATTGTGAGAATGACGCACAAAGGGACATGGTTTTGTTCTGTTGTTCACAGGGACAGTGTGAGTTGAAACGCACTCAATAGTACCTACCAACAACCATCTTTAAAGTTTCTGGCTTTTTTTCAATTTTTCAACTCCCTTCTTTTTGCTAGCTTCCCAAGCTATTCAGGAGGTCCTAGTGGCCATGAGAATTCAATTCTGACCAGCGTGATACAAAGAGAAATGCTGGGGTGGGCGTTGAAATTCTAGGAAAGAGCTTCATGCTACATCAATATAAAGTAGGAGTCTTTTACACCACACCCCTTTTTCTTCTTTCTACTTTTGATGCTCGGGACATGTAGAGTCAGTCATCTTACAACCAAGAGATAAGTTAAGTGACCAAAGCTAACACAGTGAGGTTGGGAGGGCAACAATGACAGCTCAGATGCATCTCTCTTGTTACATGCAATAATTATTTTAGTTATGTCACTGCTAGTTGACTTTTGTTCTTATTTAATCCTGGTGACATTGTAACCAAATATATATAAACTCAAAATGAAAACTACTTGATCTCAATATCAAAAGGCTGAAGTTCTCTTAAGCATGTGTTTATTTTTCTCTCATAGGTGTAACATATACAAAAGTCAGCACATTTTTAAATGTTGAAGCTATAAAAGTTAAAGCCAAAATTTTGTTTTGTTTTGTGTAAAGGTCTGTGATAGTTAAGGTTTATTGTGCCTACCTGGCCAATGAACACCTGTTGGATTAATTGAAGGGCAGTTTAATTGAAGGGCGGAGAGATAAATGGCTCGGCAGGCCTCACCTTTCTTGACTCTTGCTCTCGGATGGCCGGACCAGTGTGCAGCTGCCTTAGCTAGTTCTCTGCCTCGGCTGGCAAGCCTCACTTCCTGTGAGACAGCCCTGAGGAAAATCTACATGGACCTACGCAGATGCAGCCCTGGGTGCTGGAGGAGCCCGTGGAGACCCATGCCAGCGCTGAGATGCTTATATCACCACTGGATTGAAAGACTTTCTACCCACTGGCCTGTGAATCCCCCTGCATTCGGTGTCATTGTCTGTATTTTGTGAGTTTGAGGAGGACTTTGTAGATCAGTGTAGGACATATGGGCTAATGTCAGACTTATGGGCTTGGACTGGACTAGATTGGGATGCTTTCTTAATGTACACTTACCCTTTATATAAAACTCTCTCTTATACACATATGTTTCTGTGGATTTGTTTCTCTAGTCTACCCAGACTAACACAAGGCCATATTTAAATTTTTTTTATTTTGATTTTTTGGGGGGGGTCTTATTTCAGTCTTTTTTGTCTCTGCTCCCTTTGTTTTGGTCCAGTGATGCCTTTCTTAGGGTTCACAAGAATCTGTTTTTCTCATTCTTCTTATTCTGCAGGGGAGCAGGGACTCTTTCCCTTCAAGTTTCATCAGGGGACAGGACTAAGCATCTAACCCACTTCCATTGAGCCAATTCCATCCCATAGTGAGCCTAAATGACAGAGTAGAACTGCCCGGTGGGTTTCTATGAGTGTGCTCTTTACAGGAGTAGAAAGTCTCTTTTTGCTTTCAAGGAGCAATTGGTGGTTTCAAATGGCTGACCTGGTGGTTAGCAGCGCAATGCAATCACCTACATAACCAAGCTAAGCATCTATATGCTTAAATATATCTTATTTTTCAGTTGTCTAGAATGTAAACGTAGCAACTACGAAAGCAAGTATGCTTTCTGAGCAGTGTAAATTCAGGACATTGATGATGGAGACAATAAGAGGAGTAATAAACTGAAATTTTTTTCAAAGCCATGTATTTAAATTGTTCTACAAAATAACTTTTTGAATTTCAAAAAAACTGGCACACTGAGATTCCTACATGAACAGGTGCATTGTCGTGGTGGCAAAACCAGTCCCCCATGCACAATAAATCAGGCTCTTTTTTGTCACACACTGTTGTGCAATCTTTTTCAGAATATCTAAATAGAAAGCTTGATGAACAGTCTGACCTGGTGGAACAAACTCCAAATGCAATATCCCCCTCACATCACATCCGGTTTGGGGGCAGGGGTGGTACCCCATCATATGTGCAAGATGTGAAATGATTCTTCAACCACACTTAAACTTCTTGGAATTTTCTTAATTTATCTAAAAAAATATGTTTCTTCATGGGACTACTTTTTTTTTAGAATAAAAAGATGTACAATATGTAAATACATACATTGCTTAGAACTGTTCTTATTCACCCTTACTTCTCTCATCTTTAATGACCCCTGACCTGGTCCAATTTTGGAGGTACATAAAAGAACACCTTAGAGAAAATGAGATGTCTGCTGCTTTCTGACTTCTCTCAATTTTCACTTAATGTTTGCCTTTCTCCAAGAAAGATACACATTTATCATCACCATGAGATCTGGCAAGAAATGCTAGTTGGTTTCCATTATATTGTCAAAAGGTACTTTTTTGAACAGTTTTTATTAGTTTGCCATCAAGTTAACTATGGTTAATGATAATCTTATATATAACAGAGTCAGACATTGTACCAGTCTGATTCATCTTCCTGGTGTGGTTTTTAATATATTTGAATCCATAGAGTGCCCATATAAAGCAGATTTTAATCTTTTCTTTACCGTTAATTTCAATGTGGTCTCTAAAATTCATTTAACCTCCCTACACCTCATTTGTAAAATAGATTACCTGGACCAAAAATTATTTTAAACTTTTTTAACTTACTATTATAAATAATTTCTAAATGAAGCTGAATTTTATAGACCATTATTGTTCTACCCACTTTTAAGAAATGGAAAGTGTGTGAGAGTGTGTGTGTGTATGGAATACACACACATCTCAGTATAATCTTCTTTATGAATCAATGTGTAAGCGTGTGCAATGTAATACCATTATTATCTTGAAATTAGTATTACAACAAATTTCTTTCAAATTTAATTATGTTCAAAATGAAGTGTAGCAGCCTCGTGATAGTTTAAAAAAATTTTGAATTCCAAAAGAATAAATTTATGAATTCCAAAAAGCACCTGAGGCCTAGAAGTGATACCACTTCCACTTCTATTAAGCCAGCATTTTTGCATTATTCCTTGTGGCCCATGCACTCAAAGATGATCTTATTCATTCTTTAATTTTAAGAAAAATCTGTTTCTTAAACCATCCCATTTGCTGTGGAGTTCCACAATACCACAAAAGACACACAAATCATCACAATAACTTGATAAAACAGAGAGAAAGAAAATAAGATTCTACATTTCTCCACCCCATCGGCTAGAAGTAGTGAAGAGCAAGTGACAATTGCCAATTTATACTAAAATTATCAAAAAATACACTACCAAAGCACTCATCTCTGTAAACTGGATTGAACGTGGCATTAAATGTCCATCCTCTGGAATGCAAGTACTCTTGGTTTATCACCATAACTCTATCCCTTGCTGCAGTACCTGAACCAACAAATGGCTAGAGAAAATAATGCACCTCTCCCAAATTAGACAATACCCTCACCCGTTGCTGTTGAGTGGATTTCGAACTCATAGACATCCTCTGGGTCAGAGGATTAAACTGCCCAGAGGGTTCCTCGGTAAATCTTTATAGGAAGAGACCTCTTTCTTCTTCAGAGTAGCTGGTGGGTTTGAACTACTGACCTTGTTAGTTAGCAACCCCGTGCATAAACATCCAGGCTCCAGCTTACACAATATTCAGCATAGATGGATCTTTCTACCCCAAAAAAACCAACAACCTAGGGTTCTAAGGTTTATATACATGATCATAAAATCAGAGATCTAATTTCCTAACGTAAACACTTAATTGTTCCACAAAACGTATATCCAGATGCAAGCAAGTAATTGCATATGCAAAACAATAATTTGCAAGCGAAATGACTGGCTTGCAGGTGTGCTGACATATTTTGCAGGTGCAGTTTAGGTGCAAATTTCTGAAACGTGGAGCCCAAGCAGTCAACTTCTCTAACACATTTTTTCTGTGATGTGAAGATTCAAACAGGAACGCTGCTTTGCTTCTGGAAATGTACTAGCACCTAGGCTGCTATATCATCAGCTTAATGCCGTAGGGTATTCGGGCAGGGGGAATTAAAAATAATAACGGAGTGATTTCATTTGGGAATAGAGCTCTGAACGCAGAAGTTACTAAAGGCTTCAATTCCAAACAAGTTCCCTCAGCAGCTCATGCACTCATACACTCGCACTGCCTGCAACCAAAATCCTAAAGGGGGATATTTGTCTCAGAAGCATATTCTTTGTTCATTGTTTACCTCTTCTTTTTCCTACTATCAAGGTCGTCTGCTCATCCCCAAAGTTTTCAATTAGTTGACCTGATAAACCAGCATACAAAGTGTAGCGCTTCTTACTTGAGGCCTTTCTTGCATTCTTCTAAAGATTAAAATGAGTTTGATTCTACACATAAAAATAATGATTTGCAAAATTTAACATGAATAATAATTCTGAGGTGGGCTTATTAATAACACAAATACATGACCAGCTGCTAAAGATATGGATACTATAGGGATGCAATTGTACCACAAATAGGGATTTTTACTTGAAGAGTCCCAGTAATACTGAGGCAGACCACATTTTGAGACGTTTTATCCCCAAAGCATTCATTTTCCAAGGCGATGCTTAGTTGAAATTCTAATTTAAATTATTAAAAGTTGGTATGAGATCCATACCTTACCCCATATATACAGATGAAGTGAACTTTGGTGAAGGAATTCAGTGTAAATCCTAGAACTACAAATAACATCAGTTGGAAAATACAGACAAACTTAAGTGGCACACTAGAGGGCATAAACACACTACCAAACATAATGAAAAACATACATACAGCAGAGACAAAATCGATGACTAGGTCTTTTTAAAAGTAAGATGCCTATGTGCATCAAAAGACTTCATTAAGAATAAAAAGGGAACCCACAGACTGGGGCGGGGGGTGGGGGAGCAATGATACACAAGACAAACTACCAATCACTAAAATCTATTTTAAAAACTACAATATCTCAACAACAAAACAAGACAAATAATAACCCAATTAAGAAATGGGCAGAGGACATGAACAGACAGCTCACCCAAGAAGACAGCCAGACATCCAACAACAGATTAAGAAATGCTCCTGATCACTAGTCATTCAAGAGGTGCGAATCAAACTGAAGTCAACCTGAAAAACTTACAGGAGCATTGATAGCCAAGGTAAGAAAGAGAGAAAGAACAGAAGGAAGGAAGGAAGGAAGGAAATAGCAAATATTGGAGAGGCTACAAAGAGATTGGAGCCCTCATTCACAGATGATGGGGTTATTAAAATGTACACCCACGTGGAAAGCAATATGGTGCTCCCTCAAGCAACTGGGACTAGAAATACCGCATAATCCAGAAACCCTTTGCTGAGTACATATCCTAACGAATCAAGATCCATTGCATCCTTAAAGAGTATTGATGAAACTGTGAAGCACCCCATAGCGTGAATGGACCTGGAGAATAGTATGCTTAGTGAAGTTACTCAATCACAAAAGGACAAATATTGTATGAGACCACTGTTGCAAAGGAGAACACAAGGCACACGTTCTCTTACCAAAGAAACAGACTTGGGTGGTCCCCAGCGGTGAGAGGGGAAGGGAGGAAAGGTGAAGCAATAAGGGACTAGGGGTTACTTGGGTGAAAAGGGCAGGTGGAAGAAGAGGAAAGTAAAGGTGTGCAGCGCAAGCTATTAGGAGATTTGATAAGTAGTTTACTTGAATACAAAATTGATGATCTGAAATATAAAGTCTCGCTTCATTCACAATAAAAGATGTGTGTTTGTTTTAAAGTTGATGTGAGATCACAGATTTATCATCACAAAAAGACTGATTTCTTTAATTCCCATAACTGAGGCAGCATAGAGTGGAAAGAACCCAAGCTACGAAGTTAGTCAGACATTGCCTTGAAAATGTGCTCTTCTACTTCAAAAGATATAATAGCTAAGTTTCTGAAATTCTCCGACTCTCAGATTTTTCACATAGTAGATTTAATTAGACCTGCACCCCCAGGTTGTATGGATGGAAAGGCAGCAAAGGAAGAAGCTCCAATATCTAATATAATACCTTGAGCAAACGCCTTGAATAAACTGTGTATTCAAGAGGTGTTAGCTTGGTTCACTCATCAAATGGTAGGCGGTTTAGGAAATAAAGACAACAAAAGAGGAGATCAAGCTGCTATTTCATGAACTTGCTTATATGGAAACATCTGAAACAATGCATCAGGAAGAAATAGAAGGTGGAATTCTTGTCAGTTACAATATATCCTTATAAAATGTACTATTTACCTTGTGAAGATGAGTAAAGAAGGCAGATGAGAAAAACTCAGACAAAGTCTATTCCATAGATGCCACCTCGATCGATCAGTTCTATTTGCTGCCTCTATTGAGTTTCTCTATCACCCACATGTCACTTGGCAGTTACTACTGTGGTTGGCATGGGGCTAAGATACTGGAGCTAGGCCACCCGTATTTCAAATAACGGTCACAATGGTACACTTGTTTCAACAAAGCTTTCAGACTGGACATACTACAAAGAAAGACCTGGTGAACTAATTCCCCAAAACATCTAACAAAAACCCTATGTTCACAGCATAATTCTTTCCAATGTATTTCTGGAAGAGAACTTTCAGGATTAGAAAACACTCAAAATGCACAGTGTGTACAATGTATTTAATTATATCAAGGACCCTGAAGACGGCATAGGAACTGGCCTATTTTGTTCTGTTGCACATGAGGTGGGCATGAGTCAGGACAGACGCAAGTCAACTAACAACATGGAGCTTCACCTATTGGCCTATGCTAGACGAACAACATGCTACATGTTTTCTCTTCTTTCAACGTGGATGTTGTTGTCATGTCCTTTTATGGTAAGGAATCCAAAACTGACAGAAATAGAGATTTTCTCAATGTCAAGGTGTAAACAGACACACAGGTCGACCTGACTCCAGAGCCCACTATGTTCAATGGTCTCAGGACTATGATTTTTTTTTT
>NW_022103919.1:14399766-14418063 GCF_000313985.2 Echinops telfairi
CTGAGATGCTTACATGCCCACTGATTCAGCTTTCCTCCTGCAGTCGGCGTTATTGTGTGTGTTTTGCAAGTTTGAGGAGGGCTTTGTAGATCGGTGTCAGACATATGGGATAATGCCAGACTTATGGACTTGGACCAGACTATGTTGGGATGCTTTCTTAATGTACACTGACCTTTTATATAAAACTTTCTCTTATATACATAGGAGTTTCTGTGGATTTGTTTTTGTAGTCTACCTAGACTAACACAATACCCTAATATAGCACACCATGTCTTTCATCCTTTTACATGATCCAAGATGAATTTACCTTTCACTAATGAAAAATTGATGCTTAGAGAGACTGATCCATCTTGCCTGAGGCCACGCAAAGCCAAGAGTAAAACTACAAAGTTAATCGCGGACTCAAGAATTCCTCCTTCCCTTGAGTTTATTCTTAGATATTTCTACTCTTAAAACTTCAGATTTTAAAAAAAGATTCTCTATTGAGGGCACAGTTCCTCTTAAGTCCACCATTTGGTTGCAAACATCATATGGACAGGGGCAATTCCGTTGACTCTTGGCACTTAGCAATGTATATATCCATAATGTAAATTTGTTATTCATTATAATCATTCTATTTATCATATACCTAGGCCTCCTTCCTTCAGAAAGTCTCTAGAGAAGTTTCCAAGAGAATATAAACTGCAACAAGATACCAAAAACCCAAACCAAATTTACTGGAATCAAGTCGAGTAGAAAACCCAGTCTTTCTCCCATGGGAGAGAGGGAGAAAGACAAGAAAGGTATAGAAGCAAGATGTAAGATGAAGCTCATGATACAACAAAATAGATTTATTATTCTTTAAAATATTTACTTGCCACAGGAGGATTCCATATTTGCTTCTAAACTTATTGCCAGCGACAAGAAAAGGTAAATCTGGTAACATGCTATTCGCCATCTCTTCAAGAAACCAATTACGACAGAGGATCAGAATGTCCTCTTACTGCCACAAGCAGTATACATACCCCAGACACGAAGAGAATGCTAATGAGTGGCACAGGTCACACACTCTTCTGGAGAAGATTCCACAAATGGGAGAGGAGGCGTCAAAGGGAAGTCAAGGAAACTGTTGGGAAATATGATAAGTACATTTGAGTGATTACATACAAAATTGATTATCCAAAACATAAGACCTCACCTAATTCACATAATTTTTAAGTGAAAAAAACACGATGAAAAATATACTTCTTTTTTTTTTTAGAATTACTTTCGGCATGTTTGTCTGCTTTCTAGAACTTTCTTTGCCTTTAGGACTTTGACAAACCAACTCTTTATTCCATTTTTAAGCTCTAACTAAATTATATCTCCTACTCATACCTTTTGGTGTCCTAGTATCGTTGCCTGGTAAGCATTTCACTACTAACCCCAAAGTCCATTGTTCAAACCCATTAGCCACCCCATGATGGGACAAAGTTGAGGTTGTCTACATTCATAAAGATTCTCAGCCTCAGAGATTCTAGATATGGTCCCTATCACTCAGAATTAATTCTACGGCAGTAGGTGGCGTCATACCATTTAACTTAATAATATCAAATCATGATCAGGGTTCCATGATTAGGGTCATTCCAAAGATATGATAAATAATAAATAGTCTAGTCTCCGTGTCTTGTGTCCATTTCTGTTCTGACCTACATCCTGCTCCAAGCATTCCCTACAAAATCAGTTTCTGAAATGTCCCTGGCACAGGTTGGCAGCAGCCTGAACAAAAGACAGCAATAGTGCCCCCTGGTGTTTCAAGACATCCAAACACAGCTCTTCTCTTCTAATCCTATCCCTGAGCTACTACTTCTAACAAAAGTGCCCATACATAATAGTTGCCCCCTCGTGAACCCTGATTCGTGGCAACAGCCCTGTGTGTTAAGAGTCAAACTGAACTCCATAGGGATTTCAATGTCCTTCCAGTAATAGATCACCAGGCCTTTGTCTGCAGTGCCTCTGAACAGACTTGAACAACCAAACCTATGGACAGCAGCCAAGCACCTGAACCATCTCCACTGCCATCTATTCCTAAGAACCTTTGGGGAGCAGGGGGGAGCCCTGCTAAACCAGCCATTGAAAGCCCAATGAAGCATGATTCTACTCTCACACGTGGGTTCAGCACAAGTCCAAATTGACAGCAACTGTTGGTAAACACAACTCTTCTTAGGCTTTCTGCACTTAGATCCGGGGTGCACTTGCCCAAGCCTCTTCCCATTCGTCCTCCCTGCCAAGCTGCCTAGGATGCGCCTGTTGTCAGTCTCCACTTGTAAACACACCAGGTGGTGGGAGGACAGTCGCATGATGAGAGCAGCCCTGCAGTTTTGGCTGGGACCACCTCCGATGTTAAAATAAGGATGCACCCACGTAAAAATATTTATTTCATTTTTGAGCATTGAACATTGACAGGGTTCCAAATATCGAGGGCCAGGGAGGAAAAAAGCACAGAAGCCAGCATTGGGTGGGTTGTCGCTGTCGTACGTCTTAGAGACAAAATACAGTAAATGTTGTACAGGCATAGTTGAATTGCCACACGCCCCTGACGTATTGTGCTCGTCACTTTGTTATTTAGCATTTGGGTGGTATTTTAATTGTCCTCTATTATGCTCCACAAGCCCATTAAGTCAACTAATTTTAATCCGCTGTGGGAACTGGTCACAAGTGGTCAGAGAGTTCAAAGTCTAACGCCTCACCCTGAAAGCTGGCAGGAACAGCTGATGGGACACCCGTGCTGATTTCTCTGCTGTCTACTAGCGATCGCATTCATTCACCCGATGCCCGCTGACGTCCTGATGTACATGAGGAAACAAAGCAGGACTAAACAGCGCAGGCAGGCTCTCATAGAGGAGCCTCTACGTGGAGCAGCCTGTTCAGCCTCAGCTGCTAATCCAAAGGTTACAGGTTGAAATCCACCCTGAGGTGGATTTCACCTGCAGAAGAAAGGTCTGGAGTTCTGCTTTGGAAAGATCATAGGCACTGAAAACCCCATTAAATATAATTATACATTGACATACACTGTGTTTCCATAGTTGGATTGGATCTAGCAGTTTTTGATTTGGGGCCCCTGTGTTAGGTCGGGCTTTCTGGGTTTTCTGAAGAAACAAAACCAGTGATGCTTGTATGAGTTGTATATAGAAAGGTTTATATTAAGTAATGACTTGCCGAGCTGTAGTGTGGTTCAAATCAGGCTTCTCCTGACTCACGGAAGCTGAGGGATAGGAAGCAGGATGATGAAGCAGCAAGGGCCACAGACGGCGGATGCAGAGGTCCAAAGTTGGTCAAACGAATTCACCTTTCGTCGTTAGCTCACGACTCGGGTTGGCAGGCACAGCAACCGGAGGTTGATGCACCAGCTGCAGGATCCAGCGCCAGCAGAAGGCGAGGGGCCAAAGCGAATTCCACTCCCCTCATCTCTCTCTGTTATACAAAAAAGACGTATGCCACCAAGGAGATGTCACCAGGCGGCAACGCAGTTGATAAATTGAGCCCTGCCCCTACCTTTACTCAGGAGTGTCTCCTTGATACCATTCCTACCATCCCCGCCCCGATGAGGCTTTCTACCATGGTGTGGTCACTCCGATAGAACGGTGTTTTGCATCCTGATGTGATTGAGTGCTACACCTGGATTAAGATACTAGAATCAAATTGCACAATCATTTAACCGGAATGAATTGAATGATGCAAAACCAAAAAAAAAAAAAAAGCTCACTACCATAGAGTAGATTCAGACGCATAGCAACCCCACAGGGCATGGTAGAACTTCCGCTGTGGGTTTACAAGACTGTCACTCTTTATGGGAATAAAAGGGCCGCATCTTCTAGTGAGAAAGAGCATGCAACAATTTAAACAATACAGACAATTCTTCAACCTGCTCTTTAATGAGTATGGATCCTGGTGATGTGTGACAGACTGGTGACCAACAGGTTCCTTGGTCAACTTTTACCTGCATGTGCCTCTCAGTGTACAGTATTCCACTGAACCACATATGAGTGTGTGTGTGTGTGTATATATATATATACACATGTATGTACATATACAAGAATATATACATATATAAGCTTAAATCTCATTATATATACATATATGTATATATGTGTATATATAGAGACACCCCCCCCCAAAAAAAAAAAACCAGAGTAAAGCTTTACTGGGTGGAAATTTCATAGCACGCATGTTCCCTCTAGGCAAGCATCAAGCAACTCGCTCTGAATTAGTGCACCCAGTGGCATTGCCTGGGAAGGCTCTCTCTGATCACAGTGATTTTTTTTTTTTTCATAAAAACAGTTTCACTCAAACCTTTTGGTGTTGGCCAATTTAACAGAACAGCATGCAACTGTGAAATTTTGTCTCCTGCTCAGGAAGAAATGCCACAGAAACTGTTGTGATGCAGAACACGACTTACAAGGACAGCGCCAAGGGAAAAACAAGTGTACAAGTGGTTTTCTTGTTTCGAAAAAGGTGAAGTGTCGATTGATGACCAACCTCGTTCTGGATGTCCATCAGCTTCCCTAACAGATGAAATTGTCGACTCCTAGTGCATTAGGAGTTCATTCCACCAGGTCAGACTGTTAATCAAGCTTTCTATTTAGAGGTTCTGAAAAGATTGTGTAACAATGTGCGACAAAAACGGCCTGGCAGGCAGGGGACTGTTTTTGCCACCATGACAATGCACCTGCTCACACAGCCATATTGGTGTGCCAGTGTTTGGCAAAAACAGTATTCCTCTCTTGCCCACTCACCTGACTCACCTGACCTCACTCCATGTGACTCCTTTTTTTTTCCCCTCTGGGAATGAAGAGGGATATGAAAGGACAAGAGATTTGAGGATGTAGAAAAAGCAAAGAAAAAATGAGGCAGGTGCTGTCAGCCATCCAAACAGATGAGTTTGCGAAATGTTTCCAAGAATAGAATCACAGATTTGACAAATGTATTAAGTGTAATAGAAAGTAATTTGGAAAAGAACTGTAAAAATTTTGTAAAACAACTTAAATACATACTTTTAAAAAGTTCAGTTTTGGGGGAGGGCACACCCTCATATATTAGCTAATAATAAAAGAACAATTTAATATGTGAGAAAAACAACTGTGTTTTGGACTCACCAAGCAATAGTATGTCAATAGCATGATATAGGCTTACATACCCTACCTGAAGGGCAATTATAAGGATTGTAAAAAGCATTCGTTGTTTTTTTATTTCTACCTGGTATCTTCATTCCAGACTCTAGCACCCAACAGTGTTTCAGCTATGCTGTGGAAAGGAGGAGGGAGTGGCACCTTGCTTATGTGTGTCAGGGTGCTCCGACAAGGGTGCTTGTCTGTGGCTATTAAATGATGACTGGGGAGCCATGCTGGCACAGCGTTTAAGAGCTTAATTACGAACCTGATGATGAGCAGTGAAAACACACCAGTCGCTTCATGGAGGAAATATGTGGCCGTCTGCTTCCTTTAAGATTTGCAGTCTTGGAAGCAAAGTGTCTTCTATTCTGCCCTCAAGGAGCGCTTTGAGTCAGGATCCACCTAAAGCAATTGGGGCAAAGAATGAGTTGGAATTTTGCATAGGCTAATAAGGAGGAAAGGATACTCTACACAGATCAAGAGAACAGAGACAGAACATTTGAAATAATAGCATTTTTTAAACTATGAAATAATTTCATATGGCTGAAGTTTAAGAGGATATACCAAAATGTTGGTTTTTCTAGGTGGATTTGTATTTGTGGTCTTAAAAGGACCCTCTGCTGGTCATGTTAAGACTGTGTGTGAAAAAAAACTAATCAGGAGCAAAGCTTAAGTCTGGAGGCTGCTGGAGAGGTCCCTGAGTTTAGCAACAGGAGGAAGTGGGAGGCAGGGATTTTAAGTGGAGTCAGGAAAGGCAGACTGTGTGGACAGGTTAAATCCAGAAGATGGTATGGTACTCGAGTCAAAAATATAGAGGTAGTTGATTAGGTAAGCCCTGGGGAAGTAAGAGAAGCTGTTTACAAACGTTCTCCACTTCACCAGAGGAGTATAGGAGTTAAAAAAGGTATCCAAGAAACGAGACACCCTCAAAAAACATACTGTCCCTGAGTCAATTCCAACTTCTAGGCACCCTACATAGGGTTTCTGAGACTATAAATCTATAGCAGACAGCCTCAAATGTCTTCCTCAAAGCGGAGTGTGGGCTTAAGCAATGCCCTTTGGGTTGAAGCTTAAGCCTTCCCACTGAGTGCCATCAGAGTATCTTCTATCCAGCAACCAAGCACATGAATGATTCTTGAAATAATAACTTTCATTAATTTTACCAGAAAGAGTGTGTTAGTCTCGGTAGACTAGAAAAACAAATCCATGGACGCACATATGTGTATAAGAAAGAGATTTGTATACAAGAGGAATTGAACATTGAGAAAACATCCCAACCCAGTCCAGTCCAAGGCCATAAGTCTGATATTAGCCCATATATCCGATACCAATCTATAAAGCCCTCTTCAGACTCACGAAACACATGCATTGAAGCCAAATGCAGGACGATCACAAGCCAGTGGGTAGAAAGTCTTTGGGTCCAGTGGCGTTGTAAGCATCTCAGTGCTGGCAGGGGTCTCTCTGTGGCTTCTCCGGCTTCAGAAGTCTGGTTCCATCCGTGTGACTTGTCTTCTGCAATGTCTCCCAGGGAATATCAGAGAGAGAGAAGTGTCTTCTGCCTCCAAGGAGGAAGTACCAGATTTCCCAGAATCCTCAGGAGAAAGCCATGCTCACACAGAAGTCTCATTGGCTATCTCCAGATTGACAGCCTAGACTCCACCCCTACACTCTTAATCCTTAAATTGACACCAGATTAGGTGACTACCACAAAGAGCTATATGGAACTGCTTCTAAATTTATTTTGAAACAACAAATAGAAGAAACTCATCTAGCATATTATTGGTACTCAAAAATATGTTTTTAATATAAGCCAAATCCTTCACTTTCACTCTATGAATTGGTGCCCTCATTACCCATTTTATGCATATTCTATAGTCCTGGCAAACTCTGGAACCTACATAGTGAAATTGCTTATTGCCTTTTTAAAATCATATTTGTTTAATTTGGGGTTTTTTGTTATTATTAAAAATATACACAGCATATTATGCACTAATGCAACAGTTTCTACATGCACAATTTCATGATGCTGATGGCAGTTTTCACGCTGTACCACCATCCCCATCCTCCTTGTCTGAGTTGTGCCTCTTACAGTAACATAAGCTCATTGCCCCCTGAGGTCCCTGTCTCATCTTCTGCGTTGCTTTTCTCAATTTGATTAGATGTAGATATTTCTTAAAAGAGCAAATGCTCAAGGCAGAAATTTTTTACTAGTTAAGCTAAACGATTGTTTGGTTTAAAGAGGACTCCAGGGGATATTTTGATTAAAGCTTTCAACAAATAGACCTTTTTACTTAAAAGGGATGATGTTGGCTAGTCCTCTCCCCTACTCCCCCACCCCCCCAAAAAAACCATTTTATTGGAAGCTTTCACAGATACCATACTACTTAAGCATTCAATCACATCAAGCAGTATTGTACAATTTCTAAGACAATCAGTTTCAAAACATGTCCTTCTTCTTGCACTCCTTGATATCAGCTCCCCTTTACGCCCTCCCTCACTGTACCCCCCAGAAACGTATTCTACTTGTCTCTTAATTCATCAATCTTGGGTTTCATATACCAAAAAAAAAAAAAGGAAAACATAACATAATTCAAGAGGGCTACCCACAATGACAAAATACATCAGAGACAACGCCCAATATGGAAAAAAAATGGTTGAAAACCATGTCAGGCCCAAAGTGCCTAAAGATGAGGGATGAAGTGACAAGGTTTTAACTGTTCCAGTGAGGTTTAACATTCTGATCTCCTATAGTCATCCCTCCAATACTTTCTGTTTGGTAACCAGTTTATGCTGATACCTCCACTGTGGACAGAAGGAAATTACTGGAGGCTTATTTACTGTGCAGATCTCACAAATGTATCTTGGGTTTCCACGGTTATCCATAGTCTTCTGAAACAGAATCTCACAATTTATGCTCGGATACTATTCCCTCCTTTGTCTTTGGATTATATCATTTACAATCCTTGATCACAGATGTTGGTGTGCTTCTTCCATAAGAATTTAGCTGACATCGCGTTTAGATGGCTGCTTGTTTGGAAACAAGCCTTTAAGACCCCAGATGCTATTCTATCTGATAACCAGGCACTATCTAATTTCTTCACCACACTTTTCAACATACCTATATCTTCTCTGTTCTCTTCCTGAGGGAGGACGAAGGAAATAACTGTTCTTAAATTGGAGGCATAGTTTAGCGCAAGCACAAAATGCCTCCCGGGATCTCTCTTTTTGCCTCTGCCTTTGGCAGATGACCTCCTTAAAGACCTCCTTGTTAATTCATCATAGAGAATCGTATCAAACATCTCCCTGGAGTATAAGAATCTTCTATTAATAGTGGCACTGATTATCCCCTAGTACTAATTTTTAAGACACTGTTGAGAGAGGGTCATCGCACCAGTGTAAGCTAACTACGTAAAGCAATACCTGAATCATTCACCTGTACAGAATAAATCCTTATGTGACTGGACACTATTTGCACAAACAATGGGAGTTTGCTGTCAGGTCAAATTCACAGTACTATTCACTGACAGTATAAATCACAGGTTGGTCAGAATAATATATATCTTTGAGGGGGTTGTTTTTTTTCATTATTAATCCTTTTATTAGGAGCTCTTACAGATAGCATAAAATTCCATAGTTCTACCACCTCAAGTAGTATTGTACAATTGCCACCACAATCAGTTTAAAAACATTTTCTTTCTTGTTGAACTCCTTGATGTCGGCTCCCATTTATCCCCGCCCACCCCCACCCTACCCGCCAAGAATCCTTATTTATTTATTTATTTATTTATGCGTCATATCTTACACATCCAGTATATCCATTCACATACAGTTCTGTTGTCTGATCCCATCTGATGGGTTACACAGTGATCATTGCTGTCAGCTCCCTAATCGCCCCTTACCCCACCCCACCCCACCCCTCTTCCTGTATCCTCAGAGAACTGTTACTCTTGTTATTATTTCTGAAAGGTTATCTATCTTGGCTTTCATGTACCGAAAGATCTTAAGTATACAAATCAACAGTGCACAAATCTAACATGATTGATGAGGTAAGACGAATAAAACCATGATAGTAAGGAAAAGAAATATTATAGAACTACAGGATACTTATATGGCTCATTGGTGCTATACTACACCCTGGATTTAACATCCCTTCCTTGTAGCCCTTCTGAGAGGGACTGTCCAGTTACCTTACAGGTGGTGTGGGGGTTTCCACTACATCCCCTCCCCTTCACACCAATTTGATTGCTTGTTTTTGAACTCCTGATACCTTTCCCTGTCAACACTTCATGTTCACACACACTGCTGTGCTTCTTCCATGTGGGCTTTGTCGGTTCCCTGTTAGATGGCTGCTTGCTTAACTACAAGCCATTAAGACCCCAGACATTATACGCTTTAATAGCCAGGCACCATCAACTTTCTTCCCCACATTTGCTTATACACACATTTTGTCTTCAGTGATTGTGTCAGGAAGGTGCATATCATACAATGTCACATTATTAGAACAAATTGTACTTGTACAGAGGTAAGGTTTAAGTAGAGCCCCATCTGCTTCCTTATAGCATTTCCAGAAATATATACATATATTAACAACTACACATATATTTACATAATCAAATATATATGCATCTTTTTTTCTTCTTTCCTTTTTTTCCCCTCCTGCCCCACTATCATGTTTACCCATCATTCACTGCTCTGTAATTCCTCTCAGATACAAGTCAATTGATCAAACACAAACAGAAAAGCTACACCCTTGTCACCAATTTTAGAATGCTTATTATTCCCCTGTACCCATCATTATTGGCTCACCGCTAACCTTCACCCACCTCCTCCCTTCCATGACCAGCAACTGTCGGTTCAGTCATTGTCTCAGTAAGATTGCCCTTCCTGCTTATCTTGTATAGACAAGCACCAAAAAAAAAAAAAGGAGCATACAGATAGTCACCATCTAACAGGGATCCTGCCATCGTGCAGATGAATATCTCTGTTATAGATAGAGAAGGACATGTTATAAACTATCAGCCCAGTCCCCATTTCTTTCGGGGTTACATATCCCAGGTCCTGCTCACGTAACAATGCATATTCCCTTTTAGTCTAAAGCATTCATGTCCAAAAGGCAAGCATCCTAAAAGTCCCCCTTGCCATTCCCGTAGTCAGGAATGGGGCAGTCTCTTGCCCCACCCCCACCCCTATTATGCCTTTAGGCTTCCACTGTGGTCCCCTTGTGAGTAACCCCCACCAGTTCAGATGGAGTCCCAAGGGCTGCCCTTCGAATCAGAGGTCTGCAATTAGGATTCCTCAGGGACTTTGTGGATTCACTACCATCACTGGTCTGTTGAACGTCCCTCTTAGTTTGCTCCTCTGTGGGGGTCATACCAGCTGCTCTCCCTGGACTGTACCTTCAGGCATGGCTTCTTCAGTGCTGTCATCCAGGGAGAGGACACCACATCTTGAGCTGAAGTCATCTCTGGCACAAGCTGCTCTGAGCAGGAACATCTTGACTATATTCAAGGCCGCTTACATGATTTTTCCATGTCTTACATCCTGTTGGTAAGATCTTTTACCTTTTTTATTTGTTTGCTTGTTTCTGCTTCTTCATCCCTTAACTCTTTTATTTACCTTTGGTGTATGAACCCTGTGCTCTCTGTTTATTCATCCTTCTTCTGTGTTGATTCCCTTATAGCCTATATAACTCTAAGCAGCATTCTGAAAATTTCTTCTTGTGGTTATTCAAAGTCTGCTTCTTATTCACACGTCAGTAGGTTCGGATCCTCTTCAGACATTGCAGTTTTTTTCTCTTGCTTTCCTGTAGTGACTGCTGATGTGAGTATTGCTTTACATGGAATTTTGATTTTGTAGGAGATAATATGTTATGTGTGGTGTATACAGCACTGGGAACAGGGCTGGAAAGATCCATATGTGGCAACCACGCCTCTGAGGACTGGGATGGGGTGGCCAATGCTGCATGAAGCAGGTGGTGCTAGTGCCCCAAGTGGGTAGGGCAGAGTGAGCTGCAAGCTGGAGTAGCTGGTTTCACTGCTGCATAATCTGCTCGGGCGATGGGGCCTCCATTCACAGGCCAATCAGGCAGCACTGGCAGCACTGGCAGCGGGGTAGGACCTGTAGCAGACAGAGTCCCAGGCAGCACCAGCATCTCAGGCTGGTAGGACCAGGTCAACTGTATTCATAGCAAGTTGACAAGGGGTGATCTGTGGAAGTTACATAATCTACTGTCAACTTGAGGAAGGAATGGAGTCTAGCCTGTCAATCAGGTTGCAGTTTGTTGACCACATTTAAAGGCTCAATGGAGATAAATAGCTCACTGGAGGCCAGATACACTCTCTGCTTAGTCTTCCTATTGACAATCCACGTGGAGCTAAGCTGATGGAGCCAGAGCCCAGGACCTGGAGGAGCAACTTGGAGACCCATGCCAGCAATGAAATGCTACTATCACCACTGGATCCACAAGACTTTCCACCCACTGGCCTGTGATCTTCCTGAATTCTGCATCATTGCTTGTGCTTCGTGAGTCTGAAGAAGAATTTATAGATTGGTATTGGACATGTGGGCTAATATTGGACTCATGGACTTGATCCGGACTGGTCTGGGATGTTTTCTTAAAATACAATTACTCAGTGATATGAAATTCTCTCTTACAAGCAGATGAGTGTCTATGAATTTGTTTCTCTGGTCAACCCAGACTAACATAACTGATATGTAACACGCTCACGTCCCTATTTTCTAAGAGGGATGTTAAATTTCTATCAGCTCTTTGACCCATAACTTTCCCCATTCTACTTAACACAAATTCAGGTCTTTTCTTGGGTCTTGGATGAACCAGGAAGAACTGATTCAAAGCCCTGATTGGAACTAACAATTCCTTTAGATGGCACATACCTAGATAGTTTGCCCTGTCTGATCCTTTTGGGTTTAATGCAGAAGAAAATAGGAGCAACAGTGACAGAAAACAAGAAATGAGTGAAAGGAAGAGATCAGGAGAATGAAAGTCAGAGAAGATTATGGACTCCCAGTGGGAAAAGATAGAATGTGATTTTATATAAGCAGTGAAGAACTGAATCCACAAAGCAAACAAAATTGAGAAAACACAGGCAGCTGACTCTTGAGTTGCACTAATTGGTGGCCCTTATATCCCAAGACTTTATTACCTGAAACATTGTGCAGATATACAAAGTTTATTTCAACTTTGCTCCTGGTGGTATTTATTTTGTCAGCATAACATTGGGGAATATCAATGTCTTATATTTCTCTCTATACTTGTGAATTTTGTTGGGATAGATGATTTTGGGTCCTTTAAAATTATACATATGTACAGCATAGTGCATGCAATGACTGCATCATAAATGAGTTGCAAACATTACACATTATAAAAGTTTCATGACCTGCTACCCCAACATTTTGCTCTATCCACATCTATAGTTCTTTTAGTCACTAATGTATAGGTGTCTTGGCTACTATGTGTCAGAGATGAATAAGTGTGCGTGTTTAAACAAGATGAACCTTGTTTTGGCCAAAGTGTCTAACAATTTTTAAACAACATGTACATAACAGGAGACTGAGAGAAAATTCAAAACCTGCTTCCTTAGAAAAATCACAAAATCTGTAAAACTTCAAAATTATCCATTTCCCCCCAATGAGCCTTTGCTTACTTAACCTGGCAAGCCATTTGAAATCTGCCTATTCATCTGACCTCTGCTTGAACAACTTTAAACTTTTCCAATCCAAGATAAAACATTGTAATTATTTTAAGTTTTCTGCCTGTCAATAATTCTCAATTCTTTCTCCTTTTTGGTCTCTTTCCTCTGGATTTCACTAGAGATGAATGATAGAAAGAGAATTGTTGAAATTCTCTTTGTCGTGATGAAACTAATACCCACATTAAACCTCAATGCAAGCCACCACTTTCTCTTTTTCTTATATTAATACCCACTTTTTCTTACCTTTATACCCTTGACTATTACTTGATTCCCTGCCAGATTTCTGCAGTTATGCATCAGAAATTATGACTATGAGGAACAGAATCCATAATGTATTCATCTTGTCCATTCTGCATCCATAATGAATTCATCAAGTGTGCATGGGTGAGCGTGTTATATAAATAATAAGTAAGTAAACACTGACTGTGTATTGTCATTAAAATGGGGTCATTTGAAAGAGCTAACCATTGACATAAGATGTGTTAAGATAATTTAAGGAAGATTGTGTCTATGTGTATAAACAGAAAAACATTTTCTCTTCTAAGATTTGATAGACATTTAGGAAACTAAAATAGTCACGCCAAAACGGAGCTTAAATGAAGGAGAGAAAAAAATAGCCTAAGAGTCTTAGCGATCTGCCTACAGTCCCAGAGGTTCATGTACAGAATGAGATCTAGAGCGCACGTTTTTGGGATGTCTTGGCTCATTTTGCCTTGTCCACCAACAAGAAACTGTCCCTTTTGATGTGGTGGCAAAGAGTGAGCAGGAGCTCAACAGTGATTATTAATATCCTTCGCAGAATCCTGAGGCAGTGCATATGATTAAATGCTCAGCTACTAACCAAGGGGTGAGGGTTCCAAACCACCTAGTGGTGCCTCAGAAGAAATGCCTGTCCAGCTGCTTCTTCTAAAAGAGGGCAAGCCCTGAAAATTCGGTGGGGCGCAGTTCTACCCTGAAATGAGTGGAGTCTCTACATGTCAGAATTAATTTAACAGCAACTGTTGTTTTGGTTTCCTTTACTTCTGAAGACATTTCTAATCGTTTCTCAAGACATATGCCTGTTTACTGCATTCTCAGATGTTTCTATGGGTCTAGAGAGTCTCATCCTAAAGAAATTAAGTTGAATCTACAGAAAATAGGACTGTACATGTGTAAGAAGTGTCATGTAAATTTTACAAATTCTCCTCATTGTTCACTGTTCAAAGTTTAGGGAAGCTGGTAATGTAATACTTTCACAGGGGTATGACTTTGGTGAATTTATAAATTGCTGGTATTCTTTTTTTATATACAGGTCCTCTAAATGTATCTATTAAGTGGATTCCACTATGTTGCATATATAAAAAGGTCGAGATTTTGCCTAATTGTTAGTTCATTTTAAATCTCCCTAAAAAATTTTCTGATATTTTTTCTAAACTCCTATAGAGAATTCTCATACTGAGTCCTACGTAGCTAAACAAGACTGCATTTTATTTTGAGTTGCACATCAATCTTTATTTAAAGCTTTTGTTGCTAAAGTGAACATAATAGAGCTTTATAGATGACTGGATGGTAAAACTTCAGGTGGTCGGTGAAACAATACTTTTAGTTACAAAATTACAAAGAAACACCAATGAAAAGTAAGCTGAACTCTTTACAGAAAAACTTGTCTTCTTGGGATATTTCAGTACCTAAAGTCAAAATAAGACCGACAGGTACTATACTACCTGCACCACAAGGGGGACAAGTGACTACAGACATTTTGAATGAACAAGTTGCAGGGAATTCTGGGTAGACATTGGTACAATGGTTTCTGTGAGTTGCAATGGGAGCACCCGTACAGGACTGGGTGAACATTGTTAACTGCATTAGAAATTAGCACTAGCAAAATACCAAGAACAGAAGAATCTTTCTTTGGCTGTGAAATGGTAAGTCATGTTAGCAAAGGCTTTTCTTCTGCTTACATAAGGTCTCATCAACATTATCTGTCCTGACAAGTCTCAAAAAGAAATCTGATTTAAAGTGAGGATACTTCCTGATTCAAGATTAACTCTACTGTCATAGTTACAATTATGATGATAGGCCAAAAAATACCCTCCCACTGATCTTACTAAGAATAGAAAAACATGTACGGGACTGTCTCTAATAATAACAGTGACTAGAATGTATTGAGTCCATATGCCTCACATAGATTACATGCATTCTCTCATTAAACTGTATAAGAAGAAAAATGCCAACAACAAAACCATTCTCTTTTTATGAATTAGGAACCTGAACATTCTAAATTCAATAACCTACTCCTATCGGATAGTTTAAGGGTTAATTCGGTTTTTAAAAAGTGGATAAAACATACTCTGTAGGTCAGCAATAGAGACAAGACACAAAGAGCATGATTTATCTCTGTCAAAGAAGTCTGATACGTCAGCTAAAAACATTCAAATGACTGGAAGCTGAAATTATCGAGAAGCCTCTTCATTCACATATTTGGCAGCTGGGCTAGGGACTCTCAAAGAGTGGGCTCTATTGGGCCTGTCAACTGGAGCGTCCATATGTGGCATTTCCATGTGGCTCTATTTTCTCAGGCAGGTCTGACTTGGGGCACAGAGACTAAGCACCCCAAGAACAAGTATTCCAGTGTATAGGACAAAAGTCGCATGGTCTATTATGACCTGGCCTCTCTCTCTTCAGAGCTGCTCTTACCATGGGAAGGTCCATTGTGACAGACACTGAGCATTGTGAGTGTCTATCCTGGACAAGAGTCCGCGTTAGTCCACAGGATTTTCATTAGCTAATTTTAGGAAGGAGATTAAGAAGTCTCTCTTTCTATGCATCTGAATCTGGAAGCTCCTCTGAAATCTCTCCACCAGGTGAGCAACCATGATGGTGTTTGAAATGCCTGTAGTTTAGCTTTCAACATAGTGGCAACACTCCAATGACATAAATATGACAACCTGATAGATTGTGGGTAGATGTGATATTTAACCCTAAGGGTTTCTAGATTGATACTTCTGGAGCAAGCAGAAGAGAATGGTTAATTAATACAAACTTTTATTATAGCAAAGAAGTCTTACAAGAAAGGGTTTATAATTCAAAGGCATTTTATTTTATTATTATTTTTATTACTTTTAAAATCATTTTATTGGGGGCTCATACAACTCTTATCACAATCCATCCATCCATTGTGTCAAGCACATTTGTACATGTGTTGCCATCATCATTCTCAAAACATTTTCTTTCTACTTGAACCCTTGGTATCAGCTTCTCATTTTGTCCCCTCCCTCATGAACCCTTGATAATTTATACATTATTATTATTTATTCATGTCTCCTTTCACCCACTTTGCTGTTGTCCATCCCCCTGGGAAGGGGTTATAGGTAGATCATTGTGATATGTTTCCCCTTTCTCCCCTACTTCACCCTTCCCCTCCTGGTATGGCTATTTTCAATATTGGTCCTGAGGAGTTTATCTGTCCTGGATTCCCTGTGTTTCCAGATCTTATTTGTACCCATGTACATGCTCTGGTCTAGCTGGATTTGTAAGGTAGAATTAGGGTCATGATAATGGGGAGGATGAATAATTGAAAAAACTAGAGGAAAGTTGTATGTTTCATGGTGCTATTATACTGCACCATGACTGGCTTGTCTCCTCTCTGTGACCTTTCTTTAAGGGGATGTCCAATTGCCTACAGATGGGCTTTGGGTCTCCAATCTACACTCCCCCTAATTCACAATGATATGATTTTTTTGTTGTTCTTTGATGCATGATAACTGATCCTATCAACACCTTGTGATCACACAGACTGGTGTGCTTCTTCCATGTGGGCTTTGTTCCTTCTCAGCTAGATGACCTCTTATTTATCTTCAAGCCTTAAAGACCCCAGAAGCTATATATTTTGATAGTCAGGCACCATCAGAGCAGCCAATGTACTGAGAGTATCATAGGGTTGGCCCTACCATGAGACACAATGTCCTTCACTGACCCATAGCACTATTGGGGACAACATTGGAGACACAATGCAGTAATTGGGAATTGTGCCCGATCTGACCCCACCACACCAAGGTGAAACACTAAGGGCATGCAACAGAACAGCAAGGGGACAGAACAATGAAGTCCCCAGGGAATACCAAAAATAGTCTATGGGGCTTGAGTGTGACATCCCATCAGACTTGACCGGAAAACACTCCTAAAGGTCAACAAACAGACCTTGAACTATTTATAGGCCTTTTTTGTTTTTGGTTATTGTTTTTTGTTGTTGTTGTTTTGTTGCTTTGTTTTGCTTAAAGGCATTTTCATATGAAACACAAAACCTGTGTAAGAATATGTTTTAAACAGTTAATTCATTTAAAGCAAAAAATGTTTACACACACGAATCCTTTATGAGAAAATAAAGGGAAAGTCACAGCAGAGACCAGCGCTGAGACTCCTGGCATCTGAGTAACAAATGGACCACGAGTTGATGGATGACAGTAAGCACGTTAGCAAGGACCAAGTCCAGTTAATAGCTACTTGACTGCTTTGAGGGCCAACACTGGCTTTGCGCTGCTGTCTCAATGTCTGTCCGTGGAGGATAAAACAGGGGATGAGAAAGTAAAAACTCTCAGGAGTTTAGACCAGGCTTGTAGGGTGTTAGAGATTGAATTATGTCCCCTCACACTGCATGTTGTAAATCCTAACCTCTATGCCTATGGACATATTTTATTTCAGAAGGAAAGTATTGTTATGCTAATGAGACATGATTAGTGTTGGATGTATTCTGAATCAATCTCCTTTGAACTATAAATTAAGCCAGCAGAGTAGGGATAGGAGAGGAGCTATGACAAGCCATCTGCAGATCACACAGGAGCAGAATCTCAGAGGAGACAGAATCTTTCTTCTAAAGTAAACAAAGAGAATCTGCTGCCTGGAGCTGGCATCCTGAATTTGAACTTCTAAGCTGTAAGAAAGTAAGTCACCCACTAGCACCACCAGATAACTACGTCCAAATCCAAACCAAACTCGCTGCCAGCCAGTTGGTGCAGATCCATAGCTACCGTATGGGCCAGAATGGAATTGCCCTGTGAGTTTCCAAGATTGTAAGTCTGAATAGGAGTAGAAAGCCCTATCTTTTTCTGGAAGAGTGGCTCGTGTTTTCAAACTGCTAACTTTGAAGATGATAGCCCAATGCAAAATCACTACGATACCAGGGCACCTGAAATCACTGAGTCAAAGGATTATAAATAGAGATGTTTCCAAGATGTCGGCAGACAAATGCAACCTATCAATAAAACTCAGGCTAAGAAACAGTCTCAAAATCCCAGGAAAAGAGAAGCTCACAACTTAATGAAGAAAGCTCTGGGTTATTTTTCCCCATGAAGAGGACCATTAAAAAACTTCATATTGACCTGGAGAAAATAAACATGTAGCATATTGCCATCATCTTCCACTGAAGGTATTTATTTAGGAGATTAAAAAATGACTATGTAGGACTTCCGGGAAGATGG
>NW_022103919.1:14423718-14425496 GCF_000313985.2 Echinops telfairi
TTGCCTTATAACTCAGTCTAATTGTTCAGGAAGAAGTGGTAAGAAATATTGATAGATATGCAAAAAAAATTACATTATCCAGATTTTATCAACTAGAATTCTATGCTGAGTCACTTCAGTATTGAAAAGATTAAAAAACATTATTGTTTATGATAATGATTTTAAAGTTCTAAAAAAATAATTACTACCTATCAAAAGAAGAAAGAGAAAAGTTGGATGATGAGAGACTATAAAGGACATCATGAAATTAACGTATGGCATTTAAGTGTCATTTGATTGGCAATGAGGAGTCATTGAAAGTGTTTGAACAAAGGAGTCCTGTAGGAACATTAATCTGTTGTTCATTACCAAAGGAGTCCTGTAGGAACATTAATCTGTTGTTCAGTGGCAGTTTAGATTTTAATAAGGGATGACTGGAAAGCATATAGCAGAGTAAAAAATAAACCAGAGTAAAAGGGAACATTTTAACCTCAACTCAACTCTCTGATCATGGGAAGCAGGGATGAGGAATACATATGGTCATGCAGAAATGTAGGATAGCAAAGCATCCCAGTCCTGAGACTGAGATGTGTCCAGGTATATAAAACGTCCCGTGCTTAAATCAGAATAGTTTGGGCAAACCAAAATGGTTGGTCACTCTAGATCAGCGGTTCTTAACCTGTGGGCCATGACCCCGTTGAGGCTCAAAAGACCCTTTCACAGGGGTCGCCTGATTCATAACAGTAGCAAAATTGCAATTGTGAAGTAGCAATGAAAATAATGTTATGGTTGGAGGTCCCCACCCCATGAGGAACTGTATGAAAGGGTGGCGGCATTAGGAAGGTTAGAACCACTGCTCTAGATGGATGAAGAAGCAAAAGAAGAAGTCATTCTTTGGTTATAGGGAAACAAAACTGGTATTCGTGTTTGAAAACTAATACCGTAAATATTGTGTTGTTAGGTACAATAGAATCAGTTCTGACTCATAGCAATCCTGTGTGCAACAGGACAAAATTGCTGACTACTCCTGCCTGGTCCTCACAGCCTCTGCCCAGTGTTGTAGCCACTGTGTGGATTCATCTTATTGAATGTTTGCATCTTTTCTACCTTACCAAGCAGGATATCCTCCAGGAACTGATCCCTCCACATAACCTGCCTCAAGTTCTAACACAAAGTTTTGCCATCCTCACTTCTGAGAATTCTGCTGTACTTCTTCCGAAAGAGTTGCTTTCTTCTGCAGTCCATGATCTAATTAATACTTTTTTGCCAACACTGTGCTTCAAAGGCATCAATTCTTTTTCTATTTTCTTTATTAATTGTCCAGTTTTCCCATGCAGGCAAGGTGATGAAAAATACAATTCTAGCTTGATCAAGCACATCGAAGTTCTCAAAGTAATGTATTTAAATCTCCTTTTGAAGCAGATTTGCCCAGTGCGATGCGCTATTTGATTGATTGGCTGTTGCTTCCATGAGTGTTGATTTTATATCCAAGTAGAATGAGGAACTTGACTACGTCATTTAACATGATATTGGGCATTTGGACTTTTGTTTTCTTTATGTTGAGATGTAATCCATACTCAAGGTTGTTGTCTTTGATCTTCAGCAGTACGCTTGATGCCCTCTTCACTTTCAGCAGGCAATACTGGATCATCTGCATATTTCAGGTTTTTCATAAGTCTTCCATCAAGCTTAATGGCAGGTTATTCTTCATATAGTGCAGTTGTTCACAATGTTTTCCATATTTTTTAATGATCCACACAGTAAAGATCTTTTTCTAAAGTTATCTTCAGCAAAATTGT
>NW_022103919.1:14426522-14428286 GCF_000313985.2 Echinops telfairi
TCTATGTTAATTTCTTGGTATAACTGCCACAATGTTTCCCACAATGGCTGCACCATTTGGCATTCTCACCAGGAATAAATAAGGACCACAATTTCCGCACATCCTCCCTGATATTTTCTGGATTTTGTTTGTTAGTTTTTATCTTAGCTATCCTGGGAGGAATGAAATAATACCTTATTGATGTTTTAATTTGCAGTTCTCTTATGACTAATGATGGTGAACAAACAGCTCTTCATGTGTGTGATGGCCATTTGAATGTGTTCTTTGGTCGAATGTCAATTAAAGCATTTTGAAATGTTATGATTGATTTGTCTTTTTGTTCTTACGTTGTAGAAGATATATATTGTTTATTAGGTTCTTATGGGGTACATAGCTTCCAAAGATATTCTCCCAGTCAGTAATTTATCTTCATTTTTTTGGTGGGGGATGGTGGTAAATTCTTTTGATTTGCTTTTTAAATTGCATTTGATAATCTGTTATTAAAAACTAGACCTATTGGGAGAGTGGGTGCTAAAAATACATTCCATGTCCTAGGGTCTGGTTCAGACCTACCCTGCAATTTTCACCCATGATACCCAAACATAGCAAGGATCCCACAGCAGTAGAGAACTCCAGACTGAGATCTCTAATGAACAGAGATGCAAAAATTCTTAACAAAATATTGGCCAATAGGATACAAAATTATATAAAACATATCATCCATAATGATCAGATGGGATTCATTACAAGGATGGAGAGATGGTTTAACATCCAAAAGTCCATCAGCATTATTTGCCACATTGGTAAGAAAAAGGATAAGAACCACATGATAATACTGATAGCCCCAGAAAGAGCATTTGACAATATCCAACACCCATTCCTCAAGTTAATAAAAGTCATTTACAAAAAACCAACAGCCAACAATGGTGAAAAGACTAAAGCAATCCCACTGAAAAAGGGGACTAGACAAGGATATCCCTTGTCCCCACTTCTATTCACCAGCAGAAGGACTTTGAAAGTATCTGTATGGGAGAGGAGGAGGGGAAACTTGCTATTTGCAGACAACATGATTCTAAACATTGAAAACCCCAACAGCTCCACAATAGGAGTACTGGCAGTGATAGAGGAATAAAGAAGAGTGTTGGGATATAGGACCAACAAACAGAAGTCTATTGGTTTGCTACACAGCGCAAACTAGACCATGGAAATAGAGATCAAGAAGGCAGCACCCTTCACAATAGCCAAGAACAAACAGAAATATCTCAGGATATATCTAACCCAAAACCAACAGACTTATACAAGGAAAACTACAGTACCCTACTACAGGAAACCAAAAGCGACCTCCACAAATGGAAGAAGAGGCCATGCTCATGGATCTGAAGAATCAATATAATAAAGGTGTCAATCTTACCCATGGCACTATGTAAGTTTAACGCTATCCCAATTCAAATACCAGCAACCTTCTACAAATAATTGGAAAAACCACCCATTTCATATGGAGAGGGAGGCAGCCAAGAATTAGCAAAGAACTACTCAAGAAGAAAGACAAAGTTGGAGGGCTCACCTTACCTGACCTTAACACCTATTATAATGCCACAGTGGTCAAAATAGAGTGGTACTGGAATAACGACAGATACTCAGACCAATGGAAAAGAACAAAAACCCTGAAATAAAAACAACAGCATATAGTCAACTGACCTTCAACAGGGCCCAAAAAACACCAAGTGGGAGGTGGATGCCCTCTTTCACCAGTGGTGCTGGAAACAATGAATACCCATGAGGTAG
>NW_022103919.1:14428717-14430468 GCF_000313985.2 Echinops telfairi
TGGGAAGCACTGGGTTGGGATGTTTTCTTGATGTGCACTTAACCTTTATATAAAACTCTCTCTTATACATGAGTTTCTGTGGGTTTGTTTCTCTAAAGTACCCAGACTAACACAACCCACCTGAAGAAAAAGGGAGTAAGACCCTCACCTCATCCCCTGCACAAGAACAAACTCAAGGTGGATCAGAGACCTAGAAGTAAAACCTCAAACTATCAGGACCATCAATGAAGAAATCAGGAGAAACCTAAGAACCTTGGCACAAGGAATACATAGGCTAACTGAAATAGGGACGGATACACCCAGGGGAAGCTGAAATTGACAAATGGGATAAACTAAGGATAAAACACCTGTGTGGATCAAAATATTTCACCTAGCAGAGTAACAAGAGAATCCAAAGACTGGGAGAGGATTTTTTTAGCAAAGACACAATAGACAAAGGGTTCATTCCCTAAATCTACTCTCCCTTCCTAGCCTGCAAAAAGAAGACAACAGTTAACTCCTTGAGGAAGTGAGTGAAAGAGCTAGGGAGGAAACCCAAATGTGTCCAGTAAACATACGAGAAAATGCTCCTGATCATTAGCCATCAGAGAAATTCAAATTAAAACAACTACAAGATATCACCTAACACCCTTGAGAATAGCCCAAATCAGAAATCAGACAGCAACAAACATTGGCAGGAATGTGGTGAGATAGGAACTCTCTGCCACTGCTGGTGGTCATGTAGATACATACAGCCACGGTGGAAAGCCGTCTGGCAATATCAAAGCAAATGGGAATTGAATTACCCTATGACCCAGCCATCCCTCTACTGCATGTACCCAGAAGAGGTAAGTAGACCATGACCTGTTGTCCGCACTCCAATGCTTATTGCAGCACAATTTACAATCGCAAAGAATTGGAAGCAACGTAAATTTCCATTGATAGACGAGTGGATTAGAAAACTCTGGCACATACACACATGTAGAAACATCACTAAAAAGCACTGATGATTGAATGAAGCACATGGTCTCATGGGAAAAACTGGAGGAAGTTATGCTGAGCAAAGTTAGCCAATCACAAAAGGACAAGTCCAGCATCAGTCCTCTCAAGTAAGTATCAGCAGCACAGTAGGTATGAAAATCCACTTATCTCACACTTCACTGGTTGAGGTACAGGCAATCCGGAACATCACAGATCAGCAACTGGAGCAAAGCCAAGCCACAAAGGCCCTAAGGAACCCCGAAAACAGACTTCAGACTATGAGGGACAGTTCCCAGAACACCCCAGGATCAGTGGGGAGATAGTCATAAAATTCAGCAGACAGAACTGGAGTCATGTAGGTTTTTTGCTGGTTTGAGGAGAAAGTAATGGGACTGATGGCTCCAGTGGGACTTTGGGGAGGGGGAGGAGACAGGGGAAAGGAGCGATGAGCAAGTGACACCATACAGGGGAACAACTAGGGAATTAAAATAACAATGAGGAGGACATAGAGATTCTGGTGGTGTTAGAGCAACAGCAATCTAGCTGAGAGGAATTAGTAGGAGGCAGAAGAGTGAGCATGATGGTGGAGCAGAACGAATGTAAAAAGGAACAGGAAAGATCTAGGAAGCAAAGCTATGGATCAAGATGTAAACATAGGTGTGTACCTAGGTAAAAATATTAATTCATACATATATGTACATATATTTATATGGCAATACATTGAGGAAGTGGATGGACTTTGGGCCTTTGCTCAAGCCCTCCCTCAATACAAGAATACTTTGTTTTAATAA
>NW_022103919.1:14431325-14438275 GCF_000313985.2 Echinops telfairi
ACTAAGGCAGGTACATTACTGAGGGAACTTGTCTACATCTATCCACTGGTTGCACAGGCATGTTTAAACATGTTATCTTTGAAATCCCCATGCATATTTGAACTAGAACCCTAGCAATACTACTTAAAAAATCATTTTATTGGGGGATCACACAGCAACCAGCCCCTGGGTTTTATGTGACTTGTTGCAAAGTTTAATTGGAGCAAGAACTAACTCATACAAATGTTTTCTTCATTCTACAAAATAAGAAAAAAAATGTGAGAATAAAATCCTCAAATCTGGATAATCCTGGCATTTCCCACACAAGTATACTTGCACATATAACTAAGGTCTAAAATTTAAAAATACAAATTCATTGACATTGAGTCAATAGTGACCCTGTAAGACAGGGCATAACTGTCCCAGATAGTTTGTTAAAGCTCATTTTTGTGGTCATTATTGAACACCTAGTATATGTCACCAGATCAGCCTGTCAGCGTTATACTGTGGTGTCATAAGTGTTGCTATAATGCTGAAAATGTTGCCACTGGTATTTTCAATATCAATAGGGTCACCTATAGTGGAACAGTATCAGTGGAACTTTCAGACTAAGACAGAGGATAAGAGAAAACTGACGACCTATTTCTGAAAAATGGCTAATGAAAATTGTATGGATCACAATAGAGTATTGTCAAACTCTCTGTGATAGGTTTTCTGTGCCAACATAGCTCCCTTAGGAACACGTGGGCGAGGTTAGCCTGTCAATCACGTCTCTGCTTGATTAGATGACAACTGAGATAAGTGGCTTTCAAGACCGGCCACCTTCTCTCTTCATGGCTGGTGATCAACCCAGTACATTACTGCCTGGTCTATCCTATGCATCAACCAAATGCGGTGCTTCCTGTGAACTGAGCCAACCCATGGATTGTGTCTGTGCACCACAAGAGCTTGACACTCCCTTGGGACCTGCTTTGCTAAGCTGCCTTGCTACTGTTTAGCCTCCATTGCTCAACTTCCTAGTGTTGCCACCCACTCTGCCTTGTCTGCTGCCTGCAGGCCGACTCTGCTTGTCTCGCCTGAGGGCAGATTCCACTACTTCCTTGACCTTGGACCATCAGCCAGCATGAGTTGAAGACCCTTCAATATATGAACTGTCCCATGAAAGTGAATTGAACTGAGTCCTCTGTGCTGCTGTGTGGACTGATTAGCTGTGGCATTCCTTCTCTGTGTATAAAGTATAAATATATATATATAAAACCTTAAGTGTCTGGTTTTGTTTCTCTAGAGAACGCTGCTTAATACATTCTGTTTCTTTGGATATATTCTCCATTACTAGATGAGGCCATAAAAGTCTGCAAGTTGAGGGCCAATGAAAGTGTGGTTGATGCTTGGTGAACAAAACTGTCACAAGAGCCTAACATGATGTGGGAACATGTTAACAAAGGGATAAGCACAGATGAGGAGTGTTGTATTCTGCTGTATGTAAGATTGCCGTGAGTCAGGGTCAAGTTGGAGGCCAGTCCATGACAATATATGCTAGGCATTACTTATTCATATTATTCTGCTTCCATAGGACCGTTGACTCAGAAAGCTTGGACAACTTTTTCTAGGCCAGGAAGCCAGCAAGTGAAGGACTGAACCTTGATCAGTGTGAATCCAGAATTCCGTACCTTCTGCTTTCTTGCACTGCATTTACATTTGTTGTGTGCTGTCAATTAAAGTGGCAGCCATTATAATAATTAATGCAATTCCCAGAATTAATGTTATATTCATGATAGATGCTTATGATTGCTATGTGATGAGTAACATTTTTAGACCCTTTTCAGACAAAAAGATAAAAATATTTAGAATATTTTAATAAACTAAATAGATTTTTGTTAAATTTGGAGTTTCAAGTTCTTATGGAAATTCAAAACACTAATTTGGAAGGCGATTTTATTTGCAGTGTGGCAAAGATACTAAATGTTTAAAAATAAAGCAATTCTATCTTTCTGTCTCTTTCTTTAACAAGTCCATGATAGATTATTGTATTGCCATAAAAAAATAGAAATGAATAAAGCAAACCAGATTTGAAAAATACCGAATGACTGCATTTTACCATTAAAAAGGGGAAGCGTGAAAAACATCACATAAAAATGTTCCAAATGACAACTCAGTGAAATTATAGGTGAAAGATGCCAATTTGAAATAATTCACTCTTTCATTCTTATTACTTCACCATCCAAACAAAAATGTGCGTGTGTGTGTGTGTGTGTGTGTGTGTGTGTGAGAGAGAGAGAGAGAGAGAGAGAGATTTAGGTGTACTTTATAAACATCGTGACTTTCCTCATACAGAGAATAATTGTAGAAAAGCCGAAAGCAAAAACTTGTCTATTTCAAAGAGCAAGATTCTGGCTCCTGATAGGACACAAAATACTTATGTACCAAAATATAAAATACATAATTACTCTAAGAAAAAATAAGAACTTAACAAAACGACCAAAACCAGTTACCACGGATGCTATTAGAACTCCTGGCAATCCCATGTGTATCACAGTAGGGCTGTGCTCCCTACGGTTTACAGTGAGTGATATTTTTTAGAAGCATGTCATCAAAATTCATCCCAGTGTGGCTCTGGGTGGACTCCATCCTCCAATCTTCTGGTGAGTACCCAAGCCCTTAAACTTTTCTGACATTCAGGGACATAATATCATCTTAAAATTATGTAAACCACTTTTGAATATCACTGCTAGAGGAACTTCTTGATAGCCAATCTAAGTAGAAAACATCATGAAACACTTCTACATTGTTAAAACTGTATTTAAAGTCCTTGCTTAAACACAATTTATAATGGAAATCAAAGTGTATGTATGAACATCATCAAGTTAGTCTGAACTCCATGTCTATAAATCATACTATGTCTCAAAACTAAGCCAAATCCACTGCCATAAACTCAATTCCAACTCATTGCAACTCTATAGGAGAGAGGAGAACCACGCCTTCAGGTTCCCAAGCCTCTACATCTTTCCAGGAGTACACAACCTTATCTTTCTCCCAAAGAGCAAAGGATGGATTTGAACCACTGATTGACTTTGTTGTTAGCAACTCAATGCCTAGTATACTATACCACCAGAGCTCCTGGTATGAATCCCAAACACCACTCTATTACTGGGTATAATTGGTGGAACATTCTTTTATTGGTCCATTGGATATTTGCCAGTTCTTCTTTTTCAAGGACAATTAAGGTAGTAAAGGACCTAGACTATTATCACTGAATAAGTGAACAGCTGAGCTTCAGAACAAATATCTAAGACCTTAACTTCTTAGTTTTTGAGACTGGAGTGCAAGGTCCTCCATGACCTATTCGTTGTCAAACTTCCCACGATGGGTTTTCCATCTGCACCATCCGCATCCCACAAATGTGCTGCTGTGTTTCCATAGCAAGGAGTGCTTTTCTTCATGCCAATTGCTTTCCGTTCTGCTTTTATTTTCGCAGTGTCAGTGGTCTTTCCTTCATGTTCTGGTTCAAGCATCACTTCCCAGAAACCTTTTTAGTCTGAAGAAGTTGAGGACCTACTTCATAGGCCCTTGGTATAGCCCTTCTTAATTCTGGCAAGAGCTCGGCGGTTTGAACCCACCAGTACTCTGGAGAAAGTTGCGGCAGGGGGCCTCACAAATGCTGTGTCCTCTATGGGTGGATATGAGTTGGACTCCTCTTTATGGCAAACAGTAACAGAGCTATAAATTATATAATGGGATAATGCTTGTTCTGTGGGAGAAATTCTAGAAATAAAAACAACCAATTGATTGACTCTGTTAGTCCAGGTAGACTAGAGAAACAAATTCATAAACACTCATATGTGTATATGACAGAGTCTTATGTAAAGGGCAAAAGTACCTTAAGAAACAACCCAACCCAGTCCAGTCCAAGCCCATAAGTCCAAAATGTCTGATACCAATCTCGAAAGTCCTCTTCAGACTCACGAAATACATGCAATGATGCGGAATACAGGAGGATCACAGGCCAGTGGGTGGGAAGTCTTTTAGATCCAGTGGCATTGTAAGCATGACAACGCTGGCAGGGGTCTTCGCATGGCTTCTCCTGCTTCAGAGGTCTGGTTGAATCAGGGTAGGTCCATGTGGCTTCTCCAACTCAGGCCTTGTTCCATGTATCTTGTCAGCTACAATGTCTCCCAAGGAGTGAGGAGACAAAGGGGTGTCTCCCACCACCAAGGAAAAAATACCAGAATTCCCAGAATCCTTAGTGGAAGGCCATGCCCACACAGACACTTCATTGGCTATTAACAAAGGGGACTCCACCCCTTCACTTTTAATATTCTTACGTCCCAAATTGACACCAGATTATGTAACCACCATATTGACTAATGATTAATTATGGAATGGTTCCCATGAGCTATATTATATTAGATTTGTTGTCAGATTTTTTTTATGCTGTCCCATTAGATAACATGTTTCTTAATGGTAAGGACTGTGCAGTATTTATAGTGAATCAATACCTGCCATGGCATTCGGCACAAAGAAAAGGCTCCATGAATATTTGCCAAACTCAATAACAATTGTTTAGATATTCCAAGAAGTAAAGGCTCTTAATTTCATAAATTCTCACAGCAATGCTTAAGAAGAAACAGAGTTGAACCCAGATAAATGTAAAAATCATTTGTGAAGCAAAACATTTGGTTCAGCAAGGGAATTTAACAGTTCCAAAGTGTTTGGGGTTGAAATGTTTGCTCTCCTAACAGGCATTTCTAAAATGGGTTTTTGCTGTTGAGGCTGAAAAAAAAAATAATTTAAAGGCATTAGGACATCCGATGTTAAAACATATCTAGCTTTTACTTAAACTCGGAAAGTGATTGCCTGTAGAAATGTTTGCAGGCGAGGTTTCAGCTTCACATGGTCTCAAAATGTTTCCTTGGGGGAAAATGTATTTAGAGACATTTTAAATTGAAGGAATTTTGTCAGCCAGTTTAGGTACTAACATCATTTTGTCTGCATAGAAGCCAGTGTATTGCAGGAAAGGAAAAATAATACCGATTCCATATGACAGCAAAACAAAAAGTAAAAAATTAACATCAAGTTTAAATTAAAATTCTACCAGGCTTCATCCACTAAGTTTGATCATTACTCATAAAGTCATGGAGAAGACAGGATGTGTATTTCAATGATATTTTCCAATGCCATTTGATAAAGCATCTTATAGAATGATAGACGTGGGGCCACCATGAGTCAAAATTAACTCGATGACAAATAGCAGTAGCAAAAACAATCGACAGGTAGACATCTGTTTATGAATCAAAAGCCAAGAAAAGTGTACAGAATATACATGTAAACCAATAACCATGGTTTCCTCTGGGGAGGGAGAAAGTGAAGAGATTAGTGGACTTCAGTATTAACTCTAATATTTCATTTTTATGTGGAGAATCTATGGTTGCATTATTGTTGTTGTTGTTAAGTGCCATCGAGTTGGTGCCCACCCATAGCGACCCTAGGCACAACAGAATGACACACTGCCTGGCCCTGTGCCAAGCCACAATTGTTCCTGTGCCTGAGCCCCCCGATGCAGCCGCTGTGTCCACCCATCTCATCACGGACCTTCCTCTTTTCTGCCTCCCTCCACTTTACGAGTCATGATGTCATTCTCCAGGGCCTGGCCTCTCCTGTCAATATGTCCAAAGTATGTGAGACAAAGTCTTGCCATCCTTGCCTCAAAGGAGCGCTCTAAGTTCTTTCTTCTAGTACATATCTGTTTATCCTTTCAGCAGTCCAGGGTACTTTCGGTACTCTTCGCCAGCACCACAATTCAAATGCATTACAGTGGTTCTCAACCCTCCTAATGCCGTGACCCTTTAATACACTTCCTCGTGTTGTGGTGAACCCCAGCCACAAAATCATTTTCGTTGCTACTGTAATTTTACTACTGTTATGAATCTGGTGGCCCTTGTGAAAGGGCCATTCAACCCACAAAGGGGTCGTGCCCCACAGGTTGAGAACCGCTGTTCTACGGGCTTCCTTATTCGATGTCCAACATTCACATGCATATGATGCAATGAAGAACACCATGGCTTGGGTCAAGCACACCTTAGTCCTCAAAGTAACATTCTTGCTCTTCAATACTCTAAAGAGGCCTTGTGTAGCATATTTACCCAATGCAGTACACCCTCTGATCTCTTGACTGCTGTGTCCTTGACCATTGATTGTGGACCCAAGACAAAATCCTTGACAATGTCAAACTTTTCTCCATTTATCAGGATGTTGGCTATTGGTCCAGTTGTGAAGATATTGGTCTGCCTTACATTGAGTTGTGATCCGCACTGAAGACGACAATCCTGGATCTTCACCAGCAAGTCCTTCAATTCCTCCTCACTTTCAGCAAGCAAGGTTGTGTCATCTGCAAACTGCAGGCTGTTAATAAGTGATCCTCCATTCCCGATGCTGCACTCTTCTTCATACAATCCAGCTTTTCTGAGGATTTGCTCAGCATATAGATTGAACAAGTATGGTGCCAGGATACAGCCCTGATGGACAACTTTCCTGATTTTAAACAACACAGTATTCTTTGTTCTGTTCGCACAGCTGCCTCTTGAACCATGTACAAATTCTGAATGAGCACAATGAAGTGTCCCGGAATTCCCATTCTTCTCAGGGTTGTGCACAGTGTCTTATGGTCCACACAGTCGAATGCCTTGGCATAATCAATGAAACACAAGTAAACGTCTTTCTGGTAGTCTCTGCTTTTTGCCAAGATCCACCAGACTTCAACAATGATATCCTTTGTTCCACAGCTTCTTCTGAATCCAGCCTGAACTTCTGTCCGTTCCCTGACAATGTGCTGCTATAACGGTTGTTTGATGATCTTAAGAAAAATGTTATTTGTGTACAATATTAATGATATCATTCTATTTGACCATGCTGTTGGATGACCCAACAGAATGCGTTATTTATAATTAGGAATTACAATATAAGATCTTAAAATG
>NW_022103919.1:14439764-14441764 GCF_000313985.2 Echinops telfairi
AAATCGTCGTTGTGACATCAAACTCAGACATGCCAAGCATTATGACGGAAAAATGGCTTTTGAACACAGGAGCATGGCCACGAATCCTTGTAGACTCGTTGTCAGCGAGCAACAGCAACAACAAAGATCCACTCAATAAACCTTAAAGAAGAGTCGCTCCCCGGTTAATACTATTTAAAGTGAGGTTTTAGATTAATTAATCTACTTCTAAGGAACTTTTGTGGCATAGTGAGCTAAGCATTGAACCACTAGCTTCAAGGTCAGAAGTTCAACGCTCTACCGGAGAAAGATGTGGCCTTCTTCCATAAAGATTTACTGTCTCCCAAACCCCATGGGGCAGTTCTACTCTGTCCTATAGAATCACTCACTATGAGCTGGGATAGACTAGACAGCGCTGGGGGAGAGCAGGACAGAGTCAACCTTTTACCTTTTTATGATTAAAACACCACAGAGCCACTGATAAAATTAATTACATTTCTTTAAATTTTCTAAAACGCTATGATGTCTTCAAAGAAAGTCCTCATTTGGGCTGCTCTTCTGGAGAATCCAGTGTTGGCTCTGGGCTGCAGCCATTCACACAGCAGGTGCAAATCATAACCAAACAGCTCCTTGCCCTGTCAAATCACCAATGTGAATTTGAGAGACCCAGATTTCCTATGGCGAGCATTTAAAGACCCTATAACATTTGGAGGCCTTCTGTAACATCTTATTTTTCTTGAAAGAAAGGATACAAAGAGGGAAGGTGCATTAACAAAGAAAATAATGTGCTTGGAAGAATACAAATTGTTATTTAACCAGGGGGTAGAAATCTCCAAGGAAGCTCCTTAAAGAAAATGTTTACATTCATTTTTTTTTATATATAAAGGGATTCATCTAACAATGCATCACAAACAAAAACCACAACCCTGTTGATGGTCTCTGCTGGAGTTGAAAGAATAGAAAGCAGACCAATTTATTACCAACTGGTTTAAAGGAGTTATAGTCCCAGATCCAGAGAGAAAGGGGGCAGAAAGAAATTTTAGGGTGTGGACAGTAGGAAGCTCACATTTTCCAAGCACCAAATATGAGCTACCTTAAGTGCTTGGCACTTTGCATACATTTTCTTATTGAATCTTAAAGCAAACTTTATGGTCAATAAACCTGATTTTCTGTGAAGGAAATAAGCCCCAGTGACCTTGGAAAAATGCCCAAGGTCATTGTTTCTGAAAGGTGGTGCTAGGAATTTGCCAAGGATTTTCTGACTTCAAAGTCAATGAAATACAGAGAAAACTTACAGAATACATCTATATCTTTTAATTTTTTAAATACACAATTAGAAATAATGTTAGGGTATTTTCTCCCAAAGTGTAATTACTCAGATGATAATTCAGATTGTATAAATATACCAGCTATGTAGCACAACATAAGACCCTTACCTGCTAAATGAGAGGTTAGTAGTTCAAATCTACAAATTGGCACTGGGGGGACAGATTCCAGATCTCTGGTTCTATAATAATTATAGCTAAGAAAACATTACCAAGCTCGGCTCTACCTGGGGTAGACATGAGTTAGAATCAACAATGAGTTTGGTTGTGTGGGATAACTTAAGATCAAATTAAAGTCATTAGACTAAGAACATTTGTGGCTCTTTCGGACCCTGAGACCAGATATTTCTTCGTAACTCCCTGAAAGAGTGATAAGTAGTAGTTTATTAAAATCCAAGCGAAAACATGAAACTCAGTGCTAACAGGTAGGTAGGAGACCCAATATAGCCCGCAGACCTGTATTCTGTGGTCAGAACGAGGTTGACTGACAGGTCATGCAGAATCTCCAGTTGGCTCCAGGCTTTGCATTCCTCCTTCCTGTCATCTTAAATCCAGCCAGATTCACATATTTATGCTTCCTGCCTGACCCCTGGAGGCATGCGAGTTTGTAATCCCTGGGCACAGTCCTGCAGAAAGTTTCTTCAGCTTCATAGTCCATGATTATTTGATTTAGGATGACTAAAATCTGTACCCAGA
>NW_022103919.1:14441864-14443003 GCF_000313985.2 Echinops telfairi
ATGAAACTTATGATTTGATATGAAGAAAAGGAATTCATTTTAAAGGCAAAAGCTTTCTGATCTTCCTAAGACATCAGAATTTGTCAAAAAGAAAGATAGAAATGTGATTCCTTAGCATTTAACTGGCGAGAAATCTTTACATTTTAATCACATGACAAGCAATCAAGGAATGTCCACTCTACATCAAAGATGTGCATGGCACTAAGGTAGACATAGAGGAAAATACAGAGACTGGAAATATGTCTCATTATCTAAGACAAAGCTTATCATATAGAGAATCCATTAATAACTCATTCTGTAAATTTACAGGTTACTTGAGAAGTCATGGATATTTAAAATTTCTCAATCAAAATTATTTTTTTCTTTAAGAAATAAAGAAAATAATAAAAAAAGATAAAGAAAAACATGGATATATGTTTCAATGAGTTTTAAAAAAATGCCAGTCATGTTGGGTTTTGACCATGTTGGGTTTTGGCCCTGCTGTTTGTTTCTGTTGAGTTGGTTCGGACTCGCTGAGGCTATGTACAACAAAAGGTTACACTACCCATTTCTGCACCATCCTCTTAATTACTACCGTGTTACAGTCACTGTGCCATTGCCCCTCATTGAGGGTCTTACTCTTTGGCTGCCTTCTAGTTACCAAGCATGACGTCCTTCAAGAGGGATTGGTCCCTCCTGATCACACATCCAAAGTATGTGACCCAAGGTCTCGCCATTTTCCTTTCTCAGTCGCTGGCTGGACTTCTTCCAAGAAAGATTGGTTCATTTTTGCTGGCAGACTATGTTGTATTCAATAGTATTTGTCAATACTATAATGTAAAAATATGAACTCTGCTTTGGGCTTCCTTAATCTTTGTTCAATTTTTGCATTTATATGAGGTGATTGAAAAGTCTCCTCAAAGTGACATCTTTGTTTTGTAAGGTGTGTTAGTCTGGGTCCTTTAGAGAGAAAAATCCACAGAAACTCATGTATAAGAGAGAGAGTTTTATACAAAGGTTAAGTGCACATCAAGAAAACATCCCAACCCAGTGCTGCCCAAGCCCTCAAGTCCAATATTATTAACCCATCTGTCCAACAGCAATCCACAAAGTCCTCCTCCAGCTCACAAAACACACACTATGACACTGACTGCAGGAGG
>NW_022103919.1:14443383-14491094 GCF_000313985.2 Echinops telfairi
AGAACGTTAAAAAAAAGTTTATTTATGAAATAAATATAAAACCTAGCCACCTCCTAGGGGTTCCGCTAAGCATACAAACATTGGCTGTCTTGGTTTTCATCTTCTATTCTTTGTTGCAGGAATTAGTGCCCAGAAAGACGAATCATTCTGCAGGTTCCAAACATAGTACTCTTTTAATTTGGAGAACAAGCCAACAGATTTGAAGCCAGCTGTCACCTTTTATTAGTTACACCCTTAAATCCCGCCTGATACTCAGATCCCATTGGGAGGACAGAATGTTATCACCCCTTTTTTAGAGCATTTTATTTGGAAGGCAGAGAGATTGGCTGTGTTCCGTGGATTGATTTCTTTGCAAATTTTCACAAGGGGAAATTGATGGCATACATTCTCTTTCTTCCTCTCTCTCAAACTATCTGCTTTTCAATCACGTATTTGGATACCAGTCCTAACTCTTTAAATCTAAAATTCATTAGTTCCCATCAGTACATTCTCCTTGTTTTGTCCCTCCTCCCCCCAAATAAGTCATTCGACCTTCTTGTTGATAGATCCCACAGGTTTGTGATATTTCTAAATAAAGTATCATAACCATAGCAGAGCCTTTGTGTTTTACCATCAATATGAATTTTAAAAGAGTGTGATCAAGAAAATCATCTTCAAAGACATTTTCTTGCATGTTTAAGTACTGCTGCTGAGCTGAAACTGCCGTGGCTGCTGCAGTTCTGATATCCTGGGCTCTGGCCACTCCTGTTCCTTCCTCACTAGCAGAGGCTGTGAATGTAACACTCATATTTGCTCCGACAGGCTGACAACCGATATCACAAGACCACAGCTCAGAGTGCTTTATTACTTTTAGTGGGATTTATTTAATTCAGTCTCACAGCCCGAGGGTGGGGTAAAGATTTAACTTGAAATTAAATTCCAGCAGGAGACCTTTTAATATAAGAAAAATGGTAGAAGAATAAATGACACGCTCAAATTCAATGAATTAAAACAAAAAAGAAAAAATCCTATGTTTAACATGAAAAAAAAAATCCCAGAAAGTCATTTCATTTGTTTGCCATCTATGGAGCGACAAAGTGCCAATGAACCAGTAAATGATGACATAACTTCAAAGAGAAGAATCTAAAAGAAAGTTTTGATACAAGAATATCTTCGATCCATCCCCGGGGGGTGGGTGAGCCGGGGAGAAAAGTCCCAGTTTATGAATGCTTTCCATCAATGTCTGTGTAAGCTGATAACAAATCCCAAGTGTTCTTCTGTTGTTTAACATCATTCTATAGGATAATTGTGAAAGAGTAGAGTTTAAGGAAAGCCATGGCTAAAGATTACTCTGGTCTTTAACCTGACCATGATGAATGCATACAGCCCAAACATCAGTACATAAGGGTGGTAGTCACTTATATTACAAAACTAAGAAACCTGGCATTTCCTCATTATAACTGAGGGCCTCATCCCGCAGGGGTCACCTATTTAAATATCTAGGGCCTTAGATGATTATGACCATTGTTCTTTAATGTTTGAGGAACATGTATATTGGCACATCAGTAACACATTTTGTTGGATTGGATTTCTTTGTGAAAAAAATTACTGTTTCATAAAAGTCTATATTTGAATGATAGTCATCTAATGTGGAGCCTGTGGAGAACTAAATGCCTAAAGAAGTATAGACTACACTAAGCAGAATGGCCATTTGCCATACCCATTTTAAAGACATTCTACTTCAGTCCAAGCTTTAGAAATGCATGCTGATTACATCAGATTTGAGTTTACCAGCGCAGAAGCAGATCCACCGCTGGACAAAATCATGAAAGACTCCAACCTATTGTTCCCTAACCAAATACTACTTCATTAGTGCCTTTCTTCTTCAGCGTCTTCAGGCACCAAAGATCTCCTCCTGTCTCTGGTTCTCCAAGGAAGCTTTCTTTGAAGCCTTCTATCCATTTGCTGAAGACCTGCTTCCCTCCTCACACAAACAAAGAAAACAAACCTTAGTCCTGTGTTCACTAACCATAAGTTGTAAAATTTTGTTATATGGCTAATAGATGAAAAGCAAAGCCTACCGTATTGATGAATGGCATGCTGAAATGGCTCTAAGTATCTAAGAGTTTCATTCATTAAGGACTTAGGGCCTTAAGTCCAAGTACTTTAATAAGCATGAATGTCTTAACAAAACACCCACTAGACACTGCATAGCACCACAAACTGTAGGATAAAGTTGTACTTCCTTATGCGCATTGAAAACAAAGTAGTGACCTGATGTTAAAAATGTTCAACATCTTAGCAGAACTAAGGAACGGAACTATCCCCTTGAGCTCTAGGCTGGAATACCCTATTGGGAGAAGGAACATGATCCTGATCCCAAAGTTAGGGAATCGGAGGTCAATGGACGATGGTTGGGTTCTGACTTGCTGCTTTGAGGTTGCCCAGTGGATGACTGGAGACCAACCTAGAGTTGCTGTTTTCACGCTTGCTGTGCCTTTTGGCGAGAGGTCCACCAGGCCTGGCCCTGCCTTCAGAAATGAATGTGAAGGCCAGGGTCATCCTCCAACCCTCACGGATTGTCAGTATTATCATTCGTCAACCCTCATGGATTGTGTAGTTAGTGTCCCATTACCCAAGTTCTAAAGATGTCCAAGTTAGCAAGTCATGTTTTAAAGACGAATGAGCTGTCCTACACGTATATAAAATCATTTGCACAACAGTGCTTTACCGATGACTATAATAATGTTACTGTCATTAGAATTACCCAAAGTCCATGGGGATGACAGATGATGTACAACAAAGTGATAAAGGTGTTTCTAAAAGATAACCAGGGGCATATAGAAACCATGCTTATATAAATGGATTTTGAGCTCTCATTTAACTGTAACCCTAATATAAAACAATTAGTTCTTGTCACATGGCCCTGCCCAGTATTTACCCTCATGAAATCACTGAAGATATGGGTACCATAGCAAAGTGTGTACAGAAATCAAATGGTGACCAACTGGCTAGTAGGAAAGATAGCATCTAGGGTCTTAAAGGCTTGTCTCAAAACAAAACCAAAAGAGAAAATAAAAAACAAGAAAACACCCTCAATGCCATTAAGGACTGACTCATAAGGACCCTATGGGACACAGAAAAACTACTCCTTCAAGTTTCTGAGACTGTAACTCTTTACTGTACCAGAAACCCCAATCTTTCTGCCACAGAGCAGCTGAGCATTTCAAATTGCTGACTTTATTGTTAGCAGACCAACACATAACCACTATACCCCAGGGCTCCTCTTGTCTCAAAATGAGCAGCCATCTAATTGAGGAGTCAGCTATGTCTGCATGGAAGAAGCACACCAGCATGTGTGATCCAGGGATGATAAGCAATAAGATCAAAATCCGGAGGAGGAAACAGTACCAGTGCCTAAATTCTAAACACCCATTTTTCAGAATGCTCTGGATGATAGTAGAAGGCTAAAATTCATTTGCATGGTCCCTATGTTGACTGAGTGCCCAGAGACTCCCCACTGCCTGTAGATATTGTAAACAGGTTGTTGGCAATGGCACTTAAACTGGAATGTAACACCTTGTCATTAGATCTCCCTCTGGACCCACTTTCGATTTATCCTAAATTTTTAATACCTTTTGCTTTTCTTTAGTTTGAGGTCCTTCACTGGTTTATATACCACTGTTTCTTGGTCTTTTTTTTTTTCTCACTTTTTTTCTGTTCTTTGTCCTTGTTTCATACGTTTTTTGGTATAGGGAAGCCAGGATTTATTAAGATAGTAGCTGAAATAATAATTACCTGGAGGCACAAAAGGGGAGGGTGGGGGGAGTGGGAAGCCAACACCAACAGGTTACAAGAAGAAAGAATATGTTCAAAGTTGATTGTGGTGATGATTAAATTGTATTATATGTTAATTATAGCTCAATAAAACTAACATTAAACATGTTGATTATCTTAAGTTAAAAGCTTGCATAATGTCTGAATTGTTACTGTACTCTTTTGAGCCTGAAAATTTAAAAATATCTTTGCAGGGACACTGAATTATTTAATGTGGCTCTTCTAGCGCATCTCTAACTGCTACCAAGCGACCTTTCCCTTCATAGATAGTCTTTTGCATGCTAAGAAGGCGGGAAAAGATGCCGATAGGATTCATGTTTGAGTCATTGGGAACAGATTCCCTGAAGTGCCGTCCTGTGTATAAAATGAGCCCTCTGAGATGGAGGAGGAGGGATAGCATTACCCCCAAAACCAAGAGTTGAGTGTGTCCTCTGAACCAGAGATCCCCGGGCAATGAACCTCCTGGATCCAGATGACAGCTGTAACATCAAAGGACCAGAAGCACAACCAGGAGGCAGAGGATGGAATAGAGAAATGCATTTCCCAACCAACGGGCAAGTCAACCTGAGTGCTTTTTGTGCAGGATGTTGGCTTGTGGAGTGGGGTGCCTCTGGGCAGTTAATTGGGGAAGCTGAACTTGCTGCCGCATGGAAGCAGAGCTGAACCTTTGGGTGCTAGCTTACTGGAGTGGCGTGCCTCTGGGCACTTAATTCAGGGAGCTGGACTAGCTGACCCACAGAGACTAAACTGAAAACCTTCAGGTTGGGGCTTACAGCAAAATGGTATGCCCCTTTGGGCATTTATTAGCAGACCCAAAAGAACTTTGTAACATGACCTGGTAAATAACGGAACCCTGAGCATTTCTCACTGGCATTACAAGGTGTTGATTTCTTTAATAACCCCTTTAATTATGATGTTTTTGTCTGTGAGCTCAGTGCAGACATTGCTGTGGATATTAGAAACTAGAGATCAAGTAGAGGATACTAGTGAAATCTATCCTATCCTGAGGTGCCTCTTTGCTAGAGCAGTGAAATCCTGGTCACCTTACTACTTTGTTTGGGGACCCTGAGCATACTGTTTTACCTCAACTAACAGTTCTGAGTTTCAGCAGCATTGTTCATCATTTTATCTAATAAAAACTGACTATTGATATCAGTTTAATACAACAAGGTAGATTCAACTAGGAAAGATATTTGGTGACAGTGATGCTTGTACCGCATATCCACTTTTTAATCCATGGAATGATAAAACCCTCATCAGACTCTAGAACATTATTTTAAGGTCATCACAACCCTAATTCCAGGGGTATTTATACCTACCCAAAACTGATTTACAAAATGCTTCTCTTAAAACCCTATGGTAGTTTATGAGTGATTTTTTCCCTTAGAAAAGACTCTAAGCAGTGTGTGTAAAAATAAGTCAGACTGAATACATAAACCACAGACAATAGTTATGAGCATATGAAAGGGAATATTTATCTGCTCTGACTTCCAGCCTTCCTCTTTCTCCGTTTTTCCTATCATCCAATCTGGACATAGAGGCATAATGCAACCAATATTTTTCTGTTGCTTGGATCTATGTATCTTTGATATTCTTTGTCCTTCAGATGCGTTTGATATGATTTCCCTACTAATGTTCTTATCTACAATCTTGAATGCCTTAAAATCCACGTCACTTGAAATGCAATTGCTTTAAACCCCTTATTCCTCTTTCTTGCAAGTCTCTTACTTCTTTCTTCTTCCTAGATCAGCTTCACCCTTAAACTGATCTCGAAAATGCCTGTTATAGCTCTAGGCCCCACAGCTACAATCAATAATTCCCACAGGGGAAAAAAGGGATCAATTTCAAAAGTGCTCCCAATAGAATGAGGAAGATAACTTTCCCAAAAGCCTGAAGCCAAATTATTACATTTTCTTATATCACTTCTATTGGGACAATGAATTTTCCCTCTAAAACCTTATTAAATTAATATACTTAAGAAGCTCTATTTCAGACAAAGGGGACTCTGTTCACTAATATAAATTTTGGACTTGGTGGTGGTAGGTCATATAATGTTGGGTTTCATTGTTCTTTTTCTTTCTTTCTACCTATGATTTATCATGAAACTCCTTGTAAAATTTCCTACTATGTTAGGAGAAATGGTTTGTGGTTCTTTTTTTTCCTCTCCATTTAACAGCTTTTCACTTAGTGGCAATGTTCAGAAAAGAGTTGAAGTCATAATTAAGGCACAGGTGAGGTGTATACTAAAACAATCTACTTCTAAGGTGATTTGATAATTGAGATATCACCATATTTTTGTTGTACAGTGCATTTAAACTGAAGTCCCATCTGGTGGAAAGTAGCATAACCAGATTTTAGGTTAATTGGTTCCCAAGTGTCCTGTATGTATTTATACCATCAAAAGATCAAAAAGCACACATTTGAGTGTTTCTGAAGTCAGAACTCCTCTTTTGAAATCAAGTGTACGTATTTTACTGAACCCTTTTTCTACCGAGCAAAAATGTAAATAATAAAGCAGCGCTTTGACCAACACATTCCTCAGGAATGTTTTATGCGGAAAGGCATTGGTAAGGAATTATTATTATCAACAAGTATGTTTTCTTGACTTCATAAGACACCTGAATGGAGGATATGTAAAAGGGACTTCAAAAAGTTTATGGGAAAGCCTCATTCTGTTTTTATTCCATTTTGAAGCATTCCCAAATCTTTTATAGATAAAATGTGGATCTGAGATCAAAAATGTATGATAAACAAACACACACACACACACACACACACACACACACGCACGCGCAATTCTCTTGACTCATAGTTCCATTAATTTCTATTTGTATTTCAAGACCCCTTCCAACCTGACCAGCTAGAACTCCTAATCGTATTGTCCCCCAGAATTGTGATGTTGGAGGCAAGGGGAGGATTATATGCCTGTGTCATCTGATTCCACATGCCCATTGATAGAGCCATCATCCCAAATTTCCTGGCTCTTAGCTGATGAACCATGCTGAGGGGCACAGAAGTCTGTCTAAAAGGATGTGCATTCCCTTGATCCCTCACTGCTTGAGGCAGTTAACTGTGCCAACCTGGCTGATAAACACATGTGGGGTTAATTGAAGGGTGGAGGGGTAAATGGCTCAGGGGAGCCTTGCCTTTCGAGTTCCCGCGTTTCTTGCTTTGTGATGGTTGGACCAAGGTGCAGCTGCTTGAGCCAATTCCCTGCTTCAGCCTGCTTGCAAGGCTCACTTCCTGCAAGACATCACCAAGGAGAAGTCAAATGAACCTACCCCAATGCAGCCCTGGGTGCTGGAGCAGCCATGTGGAGACCCCTGCCAGCGCTGAGATGCTTACACATTCGCTGACTCTGCTTTCCGCCTGCAGTCGGCATCATTGTGTGTGTTTTGTGAGATGGAGGAGGACTTTGAGGATAGGTTTTGGACATATGGGTTAATGGGTTAACGTTGGACTTGTGGGCTTGGGCAGCACTGGGTTGGGATGTTTTCTTGATGTGCACTTAACTTTTATATAAAACTCTCTTATACATGACTTTCTGTGGATTTGTTTCTCTAAAGTACCCAGACTAACACACTGCTTAATCAAAACAATCTCTCCCATCTGCTGATCAAAGTTTGACAATACCTCTGTGGAAGCTTGGCCCAAGTAGCTCAAAAGAATGAACTTTGTTATAATGTAAATATACTTAGCTGAAGAAAAGTTCTCAAGAGGCAACAATTTCCTTTATGGTGTGAGTTAATGCTAGAGCTGTCTTTAAAGTGCTGAGTTCTCCACTCACCACCTTGTCATTTTGATATTATTTCACATACAACTCATGGTTTTTGCTGAAAACCTAATGAACTGGTAGATTGAATCGTTGTTTCCATTTCCTATTGCCTTTATACATGATTTCTGATAGATACCTCTTAAATATTAAGTTCTTAATATTTCTAATTCAAATGAATAATTTGGAACAATGTTTTTTTTTAAATGCAAATAAAAAATAATAAGCCACGGTGATAATAACCTTATTAGAATCTTTTTTCTCAATATTTCCAATAGTTAGGTGTTTGCTTCTCCCTTTTTTTGTCTCTCTGAAAGGAACCAATGCTCTACACATACACATGGAGATAACTGAAATTCTGACCTTTTGAACTCACACAGAGGCACCATGAAGAAAGGCCTGGCCATCGGCCTCTAAAAGTTCACAGCCTTGAACCCCCTGTGAGTGTTCTACTAAGTAATTCTAAGACAAAGAAGTCATCTTGTAGATAAATGTGAACATGTTTGCTTCTTAAAAAGAGCTGAAACAAAGAGGATAAATAAGTTACACGTTGAAATTTGCTTTCATTAATGGAAGAGATCTGACTGCACACGAAGAGCAAGGGTTCTAAGCTACCAACTGCAACTAGGATACAGTGAAAATATATTTCAAATATTTTGTGGGAGAATAATAGAACATTATAAAAATTATTTTTATCAACAGTGTGGAAGTTACATAACCTGTTGTCATGTGGGACTTATTAAGAGTGAAGGGGTGGAGTTTAGCCTGTCAATCAGCCTGTCATTCCTGCAGACAAGACACATGGAGCTACGCTAGAGCCCTGGATACTACTGCCAGCGCTGAGAACCTGCCAGTCACTGGATCCACAAGACCTCCCACCCACTGGCCTGTGATCTTCCTGCATTCAGCATCATTGCATGTGTTTCATGAGTCTGAAGAGGACTTTGTAGATTTTCAATTGACATATAAGCTAATATCAGACTTATGAACTTGATCTGGACTGGGCTGGGATGTTTTCTCAATATTCCATTGCTCTTGTATATAAAACTCTTTCTTAAACACATATGAGTGCCTATGAATTTGTTCCTCTTGTCTACCCAGACTAACACAATCAGTTTTAATCTAATATTTACATTTACCTACCTTTTAGAACATACCAGTTGTACACATTTTTAACATACCCAGAAAAATCGAAGGTTTCATTAGACCCTGTGTCATGAATAGAGCACCTTCACAGAAGTACGTGGGGAGGCACCTTAGTCAGAAAGGCAAATATCCTCAGAGCCAGTGGCAAAAAAAGCCTGTATTCTCTTGTAGTTTTAAGTATTGTGATCATATTAATGATTTCAGCTATGGTTTTTTTTCTTGACTTGCTTCCCAGAGATATAAAGAATACATAGATTTAGAACTTTTCATTTGACCATGGCAATAAATTAAAGTTAAGAAAAGTATTTCCTATTTTCTCTTTATAAGTTTCCACTTGGACTTTAGCTAAACTTACTCAATTTTTCTTAGAATTGGAGAAAATGGAAGCAGAGGGTGGGGTCATGTTACAAAGTAGCACTCTATAATTTATTGTTGTTACGTGTCTTTGAGTAAGTTCCAACCCAAAGAGACCCAATATAAAACAGAATAAACGCCATCTGGTGTTGCACCATCCTCACAATTGTTATTGCAGCCACTTTATCAATCCATCTTGTCAAGGGTCCTCCTCTTTGTCGTTACACTCTACATCACCAAGGATGATGTCTGTTTCAGAGACTGGTCTCTCCGGATAGCGTGCTCTAAGTAAGTGAGACAAGTCTAACCATCTTCACTTCTAAGGAGCACTCTGGCTATACTTCTTCCAAAACAAATTTGTATGTTCTCTCGGCAGTCTGTGTTAGTCTGGGTTGACTAGAGAAACAAATCCAGAGACATTCATATGTGTATAAGAAAGAGCTTTATATACAAGAACAATTGAATATTAAGAAAATATCCCAGCCCTGTCTAGATCAAGTCCATAAGTCTGATATTAACCCAAATGTCTGATACCAATCTATAAAGTCCTCCTCAGACTCACGAAACACATGCAATGACGCCAAATGCAGGAAGATCACAGGCCAGTAGGTGAAACATCTTGTGGGTCCAGTGGCAGTGGAAGCCTCTCAGCACTGGCATGGGTCTCTACTTGGCTCCTGGGCTCTGGCTGCATCAGCATAGCTCCATATAGCTAGTCATCAGGAATATGTCACAGGGAGTGAGCACGTGTTCTGCATCCAGCGAGTTATTTCTCTCCTTAGTGCCTCAAAATGAGGTCATCAAGCTGTGACCTGATTGACAGGCTAACCTCCACCCCTTCACTCTCAATTTTCAAATTGACAACAGATAATGTAACTACCACACAGTGCATAATTCTTTCAATATTATTTGCTTGCTCCATAATTCAAAACCATTGATTCTTCTTCAGATTTCCATATTCAATGTCTAATTTTCACATGCTTACAAGATGATTGAAAATACCATGGCTTGAGTCAGATGGACCTTAGTCCCCAAAGTGACATCTTGCTTATCAACACTTTAAAGAGGTCTTGTGCAGCAGAATTACTTGATGGAATATGTCCTTGGTTTCTTGATTGCCGCTTCCATGAGTTAGGTAGTTAGTTTATTATGCCAATGTGGCCGATAAACACATGTGGGGTTAATTGAAGGGCAGAGGGAAAAATGGTTTGGTGAGCCTCGCCTTTTGATTTCTTGGATCTCTTGCTTTGTTATGGTTGGACCAAGGTGCAGCTGCCTTAGCCAGTTCTCTGCTTTAGCTGGCAAGACTCACTTCCTGTGAGACATCCCAAGGAGAAGCTGCATGAACCTACCCTGATGCAGCCCTGGGTGCTTGAGGAGCCGTGTGGAGACCCCTGCTAGCACTGAGATGCTTGCATATTCACTGATTTGGCTTTCCTCCTGCAGACAGCATCATAGTGTGTGTGTGTGTTGTGAGATCGAGGAGGACTTTGTGGATTGGTGTAGAACATATGGGTTAATGTTGGACTTGTGGGCTTGGGCAGCACAGGGTTGGGATGTTTTCTTGATGTGCACTTACCCTTTATATAAAACTCTCTCTGATACATGAGTTTCTGGGGCTTTGTTTACCTCATGTACCCACAGTGAGCATTGATTTGGGCTCCTAGCAAAATAAAATCCCTGACATCAAAATAGTCTCAGTTTATCAGGGTGTTACTTATTGGCCCGGTGATGAGGATTGTTTTTGCATTAAATTGTAATCCATACCGAACGCTGTATTTATTTTTCATCAGCAAGTGCTTAAAGTCCCATGTTCATCTAGCAAAGTTTTGTAATCCACATATCGCAGGTTGTTAATAAGTCTTCCTCCAACCCTGATGCCACATTCTTTGTCATTTAATCTGTGAAATAATATTGAGTCCAGCTCTTCTCTCACCATGTGAACACATCCGAGAGGGAACGATCTTCAAACAGGACACATACAGATAAGAGATACAAAGGGATAGCTTGAGGCATGGGGTCCCTGAAGCAGACACTCCGGGACCAGGACTTTATTCGAGGCAGGTTTAAATATCCTTCCTGCCACATTGCCTGCAACTCATGGCAGGTTTACACAAAGAGCCAGTTTAAAATTATTTGAGGGCATACAAAGAAACATTAACACATTATCCAATCTGTTCACAGACAACAGGGGAGGACAAGGTTGGGAACATGAAATAAGTGATAAGTTTGCAGACAAGGGCACTTCAGCAGCTTTCCAGGGAACTAGAAGGAAAGTGTCCGTTATATTTCAGAGAGAGACAAGCCAGCCGCTGCTTGATCAGCAATTTCGATTGAGCTATCAGGATTCCCCATGGACCTTGAATCTTGGAAGGTGTTGTGATGCTATAAAGTTTGCCTAAGGAGCAAACATTGCCCCACAATAATCTAGCTGCTCTGATTATTTTCTCAACATACAAAATTTATCTTTCTTGAATCCAGAGGAGCATCAATAGATTTTTTAATGCATTTCATTAGATAAATCTGCTGCACAAAATCTCTTTAGAGTGTTGAAAAATGAAGATGCTACTTGGAGGACTAAGGTTCACCTGACCCAAGCCATGGCATTTTAAATGGCTTCATATTCGTGTGAAAGTTTGACAGAAAATAAGGAAGAGTGGAGGAGTCAAGATGGCATCCAGGTATAATCATCCACCCAGTCCTCCTGTTGTTAGACCAGAAAATTAAGAGGCCAATATTGGGAGGCTGGGTGCTAAAAATAGATTCAGTGTACTACGGTCCTGCAATTTTCACCCATGAAGCACTTCAAGAACTCATTGAAATGCTCTAGTTCCCCATATCTGTCCAAGGGCTCTGATAATTACTCACGTTACAGCAGGATGGCCTCCGACACCTCTTCCTGACACCAAAATCTGAGACCCATGCAGTATTTTCCCCAGATTGCTGTCCAAAGGTTGTCATAATGCCAGGATTGCTGAGCGCCTCTGAGAACTAGCCACAAGAAAACCACACACCAGATTTCCTCTCTCTTCTGTCCTCTCAGCTCCTGCAATCTTGAGCTTCTCATATCCCCTACCTAGTCCGGAATGAAGTAACTGCCTTGGCTAACCCTTCTCCCTCTCCGCGGCTCTGCACCTGCCACTGCGGGTAATGATCATTAATTAGACAACAATTTGCAGCAATTGAAGAGCCCCTGGGATATTTAATTGTGACAGAACACACATCCCCAGGGCACACCCTGCATGGGCTGTGCAGGAGAGAGTCCAGAGTGACATAGGAGGGCAGCCAGGGGAGAATTCAGATTCAGTCAGCCCACAAACACACTCTGATAATCTAGTCTCCCTTCTCTGGGGGACAGCTCAGCACAGCTCCAATGCCAGGGCACCCTACAAGGCCATTATATATATTTTTAAAAAATATTTTTAATGCTTTCAATTCCAGGCTGTGTTCCTTTGGGTACCTTTGAATGTAAGCCACCAGAAAACTGTCCATTAGCATGGCATTAACATAACAAAACAGCCAGAACTCTAATCCCCAGAGTTCAGTGTAGTATTTTAACATAACAAAAGAGAAAAAGCCAATAGGTTCTGATAGCCAAAGCCAAAGCCAACAAAATGCTCTACCAGTTTGGGGCTCCACGGAGAGTCTTCAAAATATTGAAAATGGTGGTCCCACAGTCCAGACCAGACCCGTGCTTGTGCTGCAGGGCTGCCCCAGCCTGGTCCAGTGGCATGCCTACAATTGCTGACTTCAGCCCACCCTCCAAAGCCCCAACCATCATCAGCCATTGAGTTGCCACAGCACCCTGCCTACAAACCAGTCTGACCCATAACCATAGTAGGCCGCAGGTAGTCCTTGAAACCACCTACCAGTCACACCGAGAAAGAGCTCAGGGGCCTTGGGATCTCAGGAACATGGCACTGTTACTGAGAATGCTTCTTCCAAAATGACACACAGAAAGCAACGCACCTCAACAACCTCAATAAGAAAACAAGTAAAACAAAACGCAACAGGAGAGGAGGCTGTAAATCTAACAATGCTCATAGGAGAATCAGACATGGATCTGCCACAAAAAAAGAAATCTTCAGAATGCTGCTTGGAGCAACACAGGATATGAGGGAAGTAATGCAGAATCAGGACGTAATTACAGAGCATATGAAATACATGATTGAGGGGAGGAAGTCCACACACCAAAGGGAAATACAAGAATCAATGGAGGAGGAAACAGAAGAAAAATGCAAGATAGCAGAACTCACCAACAGACTAGAAGAGGCTGAGAATCATACCAGTGATCTCAAAAACCATCAGACAGACTTCACCAAATGGAAATGACAGTCAAACAAGGTCATCAAAGAGGCAGAAGAAAATCGGAGAAAAATGACAGGTGTTATGAATAGGTACAATACTCGAATAATTAGTCTACAAGAACAAGACACAACAAAGAAGTCCACAACTAAACTAGTGAGGGAATTCCTGGAAGCAAAATCACCCACCTAAATGAATGAGAATCAGAGAGTCATACAGGAAGCCGAGTGGACATCTATTAGAGTAAACCCCAGGAAGAACTTATCAAGGCACCTAATAACTAAATTATCCAACTTCAAGGAAAAATAAAATTTTAAGAGCAGAAAAAAAAACAAAAACGCAGTTACATATAATGGTTCTCAGGTAAGACCATGCTCAGACCTATCAGCAGATACCTTGAAGAGGAGAAGAGAGTGGAATAACATCTTCCGAAAGCTGAAAGACACCGAACCGAGAATCCTCTACCCTGCCAAGCTACCTGTTAAGATAGATGGTGAGGTAAGAATCTTCCAGGGCAAGGAAAAACTCCAAGAATACAACATAAGACACCCAACCCTGAGGAAAATTCTTGCCAATGACTGTGGTCAGAAGACCAACATCCACCAAGCACAAGTAGGAGATTACCATGTAGCGCGACTCCATCCAGAAGTCAAAGTGCCGAAAACAACTCCTAAGATCGCATTGCCTCAGAGGGAAAAGAAGGCAAGAATGAAACCCCCCACATAGACACAGCACACTGATATGAAAGGAGAGAGGAAAAACACCCAGCAAAAAAGGTATGAGAGGGCAGCAATGAATCCATAAATGGCCTGAACTTGCCAATAAAAAGACACAGGTTAACAGATTGGCTCAGAAAACCTAACATATCAATCTGTTGTCTTCAAGAGACACATCTTAAGCTCACAGACAAAAATAGCCCAACACAAAGCCCACATGGAAGAAGCACCCCAGCCTGTAAGATGACAAGGCGGCAAAGGGGTCAGGTATACGGCATCAAAGACAAAAAAAAAAAATTCATAACATTGTGAATGAGGGGGAGTGCAGAGTGGGGACCCAGGGTCCATCTGGGGGAAATTGGACATCCCTTGCAGAAGGGTTGCGGGGACGAGAGGAGCAAATCAGAGTGCAGTGTATGAAATATGCAATTTTCCTCTAGTTCTTAAATGCTTCCTCCCCCCCACTACCATGATCCCAATTCTACCTTACATATCTGGCTGGACTGGAGGATGTGCACTGGCACAGATAGGAACTGGAAATACAGTGAACCCAGGACAGATGAACCCCCCAGGACCAGTGGAGAGAGTGGTGATAGTGGGAGGGTAGAGGGAAGGTGAGGGAGAAAGGGGGAACAGATGACAAGGTCTACATGTGGCCTCCTCCCTGGGGAGCGGACAGTGGAGAAGTGGGTGAGGGAGACGTTGGATGGGGTAGGTAAGCTATGATAAAATGATAATAATTTATAAATTATCAAGGGTTCAGGGGGAGGGGGGAGGAGGAGGGAGGGGGGGAAATGAGCTGACACCAAGGGCTCAAGTGGAAAGCGGGTGTTGTGAGAATGATGAAATCAACATATGTATGAATGTGCTGGACACAAATGACGTATGTACAGATTGTGATGAGTTGTATGAGCCCCTAATAAAATGATTATATAATAATAAAATAGCCTAACGATAAAAGGCTGACGGAATATATACCAGGCAAACAGCAACTTAAAAAAAAATCAGGGGTTGCAACCCTAATCTCAGACAAAATTGACCTCATGGTAAAACCATAACAAGGGAGAGATGGACACTTTAAAATGCCCAAAGGATCAATAAAACATGAAACAGTGAGTATCATAAACACAGGCACTCCTTATGAGAGACCCACAAAATTTGTCAAAGAAAATGTTGAAAAGATGATCAAAGAAATCACAGACTCAACAACCATAGTAGGTGATTTTAATGGACCACTGTCAAAGATCAGTTCCTGGAAAAGGACATCATGTCTGCTAAAGTGGAGGAGGAGCAAAGGAGAAGAAGATGCACCACAAGATGGATTAACACAGTGGCTTCAGCAATGGGCTTAAAGCATAGGAACAACTGGGAGGATGGCACAGGACTGGGCAGGGTTTCAGTCTGTTGTGCATAGGGTCACTATGGGTCGGCGCCAATTTGATGGCACCTGACAATCACAACAACTAACAATGAATACGTATGCTGAAAGGATGCAATCCTGAGACACCTTTCAAGATTTTAAACCGAATAGTATTCCCTTGTTCTGTTTGAACATCTGCCTCTTGGTCCAGGCACAGGTTCCATAGGCGTACAATGAAGTGTTCTGGAATTCCTATTCTTCTCAGTGTTCTCCATAGTTGTTTATCCCTTCATGTAATCAATAAAACAAAAGTACATTATTTTCTGGTATTCTCTGCTTTGAGCCAAGGTTCATCTGATTTCAGCGAGGATATCCCTGTTCCATGTCTTCTGAATCTGTCTTGAATTTCTGGCAGCTCCCTATCAAGGTACTGCTGCAATCATTATTGGATCATTTTCAGCAAAATTTTACTTGCATCTGTGTTGGGATCCCTTTTAATACTGGGAACGTCTGGCCAAACGTTGGCCTAACTAAAATGACAGGCAATATTTTCCACTGAAGAGAAGGCAGATTAAGATCCTGCTTCCGATTCTTCTAGAGGACAGAATGCATCATAGCATTTCTAACGCATGAGAGAGGGCTTATTTCCTTTGACTAGGATTGTAGCCTACAAGGAGTTAACAACTGGTTGACAAGCTTGGCTGCTAACCAAAAGGTTGGCTAGCAGTCACCTAGAGATTGCAGCTCACCTAGGTTAGCTTCAAGTCACCTACAGACTGCAGAAGAAAGATCTGCTTATGTAATTCTGGAAACCTATTAGAAACAGCATTCTTATAAAATCATTCCAATCAAAACCACAAAATGAAACACCGCCTGGTCCTATGACATCCACACAGCTGTTATGCCTGAGCCCATTGTGCAGCCACTATATTAAGCCATCTTCTCAAATGTGCTCCTCCCCACCCCCGCCTTTCTCCTCTTCATCATGCAAACTAATAAAGCCAGGTGCAAATATTTGTATGGTTCTACACCAGCCCACATATCGCCACCATGACAAGTGGGGCCCATGCTCACTGGTTGGATAGTTGGTAGCCTGAAAAGGTCATGACCCCACTGGTAAATTTAAATGTTCTAGGAATATAAAAGCAGTCACAAGATCACCAACATTTATTTCAATATGACAGCAATATCAAAACAGGACACTGTCTAGTACATTTCATGAAAGATGAGGGGGCCATAGCTTGAGACGATGCTACAGGAGGATAGATTCAGATGGCATGCTGGAGCAAAGGATTATGTAAGCACAGAAGATCCTCATGCACAGAGCAACAAAAAATTTTGTGTGACCCTATGTGTATGTTCCCAGGTGAGGTAAACTAAGGCAGGTCTTATATTGGATAATTCTGTGCATCCGGGTGCTTTATACAGTATAACTACAGGTTACAAGTCAATTCCTTTGCTAAGTCTTTAAGTACAATTTGTTATCAGGTAGTGTGTGTACCTAATATCAGTTAGTGACATCTTTATCTCACGTATAGGATATAGTGTAATTGTGCCTGCATACAAAACACTAAAGAAACACTTCCAGATACACTGAAATATTTTTAATATAATATTTCTATGAATATTGCAATAACGTGCCCATTTGTTATTATGAGCCATTGCATGTACCTGAAAATTTAAACATAATAGGCTTTCCAGAATTTGGTTGTACCTGAAACGAATCTTTTTAATAAGGGAACTGACTGTACTAGTGCGCAGGGTGCCAAGTTCAGGAAAGGTGAGAGAGAGTGTGTTGACACATCCACATGACTGAGCGGGTCTTGATGTCACCAGATAAAATCCTGCATCGATCTGCTTCTTCCCTGGAGTTCTTGTTCTTTCTAAGCTTGCCTGGTGCCATGGACGGCCATCATTAGAACTTCTATTCGCCGACACTGAGTCTCTGATGCGGATCCTAGTCTGATCCTGCCCAGCCGTTTGCCATCTTAAACACAGTACATTAACATTATACATTAACCCCTCTCTAAATTTCCTCCCAGTGTCTAACAACTAAAAACTTGCCACTTCAAATGGAGCACGCCACTCTATGACCATCAGACTGATGGAGCCAAGCACAATCTAAGAAAGGCAGGATTTGAATGGTAGAAGAAAATTTAGGCATGATCGTCCCCTAAAGCCAATCCATATTCCAAGCTAAGAGATACAGAGGGGGGAAATGCAGTTTGTTAAGACATAGCCTTGTGCATCCTAGAACATTAGTTTCATCACCTCATTCAAACAAGGCAATAAGACCAGCCCAGTTTAGAAGGGAGAGTAATCAGACTCTACTTTTCAAAGGGAAGAGAACTTGAAAACCAATAGTCATTTTTACTCTACTTAGAGGAATTTCCTTCATTTAATTTTGCCATACAAATTTATTGGCACATCCCCATCCCCAGGTATATTAAGCACTGGAGATTAAGCAGTGAACGGCTACAAAGAAAAACTCATCCTCCAATCATTCATTGTCATCTTATGCTCCAGCACCAGGCACACTGCATAGACTATTGAATACCCAATAAGTTTGTGAAGAGTCTCACCAAGGGGTTGGATAACAGCACCGATAGACACCTCTTCCTTTCAGGAGTGTTGAGAGTCAGTGATTGAGAGGGAAGAAGTGGCATTATACCATTTTGAATCTTTCTAGGCAATTTTCATATCTTCTAGTATGTTTCCTAAGCATACTTTACAGGGCAAACCCAATTAGGTCCAAGCTGAGAATTTTCTAATCTCCATCTCTCATCCATGCCAGTATATATCCTTCTGATTTCAATCGAAAACACAATCTTTTGTTTCCAATTCTACTTCATAATGTTTCTAAAACTTTGCTGTCTTGTTTTCCATTGACTTAATCCAAAATGTTTACAGAAATCCCCCTCTTCAGCACATAAATCCACCAGTCTACCAAAGCACAATCATTGCACTCTTGTATACCTCCGAGAAGGATGGTTCGTATGTAGCCCATTTGGGAGATCCTTTGTGTTATTTGTGAGACTTACCTTCAAATGATTTGGGGAAATTCTGTACCAAATTGAAAATATCCTATCCATTCAGGTTCGTTCCATATTTTTGGTGACATTATATATGTACTCCCCAAAAGAAAAATCGTTTACTCTGACAACTGGGACCCTAGACACATATTTAATGACACATTTCACAAATCATGATGGAATGTGGGATACAATATGAAGGCAAAAACATAGGTTTTTTTAATGAATGTCACATCAGTTTTATATGAGGTTATATTAAGCAAAATCCTTTGAAAGGAATTTACAAAAGGCAATCTTTTTTTATTACAGTAGGGGTTTTTTTCTGGTTTTGATTTACCTGGGCAGTTTTATGTCTATATTGAACTTTCACCCCAAAAGGGAACACTGATTGCAGAGGGGAATCCAGGTCTACCCTTTATATAATTTAAGAAAACCTGGGAGATACTAATGCATGTTGACAAGGTTCAATATATATACTTTAGAAGTTGCCAGCAGGTATTGTCTCATACTATGGACCTTGACATGTCTTTTTTATCTTTATTTTCTTCACTCAAGCACATGGTTTGAACGGAGTGAAGCCCGTTTAAAAATATATTTTAGATACTGAAACTATATGCCACTGAGTAATGGCACACACACACACACACACACCACCAAAAAAAAACCATCCTCATTTCCTAAAATGATCCCTAGAGAATATAAAGGAAAATCTAATGCTGAAATTAAGGCACTGCAAAAAAATAAATGTTCAATTAATTTTGATTCATAAAAAAGTTAAGTCTAAGATATTGCTCTAGGATCCAAGCATACTTTAGTGAATGAAACGGTATATATTTAATATTCTTTTCCAATGAATAGGTTCATTTTATATTTTTATCATCTCCACGGAAGCATCTTAAAGGTGATTGACAGATAACTTCAGAAAATGAAACTAATCATTGTCAGAAGTTAATCATAACTAGAACTAAATGAAATATAAAATATTAATATTGTCAATTCCATGTTTAAATGCCGCCTTTATAATATAATGTCTATTTTCTTACCTCTGGAAATTATGAAAGGAGGGTGAAATTCAGTTAATTTCGTTTCAGTTCTGCTTTATATAATTAGGCAGACACTTAGAAAATGAATAAAAGGCTCCCTACTGATGAAGTGAGTTACCCTTTGAGCTGCTAACTGCAGTTATCTTTTAATGTTATCTGTGACTATTAAAAAGATTTCCTACCTAACATCTAGATGAAAGTCCTGGTGGTGCTTTGGATTAGGCTTGGACCACTACGCGCAGGATTGGAGTTTCAAACTCTTCCGCCTCTCTCCAGGAGAAACAGAAGGCTTTCTGCTTCCCTGAATATGTAAAGCCTCCGAAACCCAGAGACCTTCTTCTCTGTGCTATGGGGTGGCTCCAAGTTGAGACTACCTTGATGGAAATGTGTTGAGAAATCTAACGTAAATATTGTGAATGTTGTTAGGTTTATCCCTCCTAGATACAGGGATAAAAACAACATCGCCATCATGGTATCATGTTACCATATTGAGCCCAACTGATAGGAGCCCTGTATAAGGTCTCTGAGACTGTTAAAAGAGCAGACAATCTCATTTTTCTCCCATGGAATAGCTGCTGGGTTTGAACTCCCAACCTTACACTTATTGGTGAAAGCCTAACCCACAGTCCCACTACACAGTTTCTCCTAGATCTTAGGTGAGAAATAGTATTGATAATAACAGATAAAATTAAAATGAATTGTTTTATTGAATGAGAATGAAAATAAATGCTGATTTATTCAAAGAGGCACAGAGTAGGAGCGCATCCTTCAGAGATCCTTTGTGAAAGAATGACTAAAGGACGCACATCAGCCAAATTAAAACTGAGCACAAAACATTTATAGTAAACAAAAAACTTTTTATCATCCTAGAAACGGATAAAAATAGATCAGTAACATTAATTAATGTTTGATTATAAGAAACAGAATCACTGCTGAATATTTGCTTCTATGTTATGTCATGAAAAGTCAGAATAACTAGTGGCCATGAGCTAAAACATGAGAATCGTTTTCTCCTTTCAGAGGACAGATAGATATTCTGTATAACTTTAAGCTTTTTTAGGTAACTTTATACTTAAATATGTATGCTTAAAAGTTGAATAAACCCTAAAACATAAAAAATATGGTTTCCATAGTAGTAGGCAGAGATAAAAATAAAAATATATCAGTCCAATATTCAATTAATAAAAGGACAACAAAACAGCTAATTAAATAGTAAACATACATACACTATGCATTAGCAATCTCAAAATATTTAAATGGAATAAGATCACTAAAACTTACAAAGATGATTAAGCTGAAATTTTAAAATCCTGTTATAGTTATATCTCATCTAAAACAGATCTACACTGAAGCTTTCAAAAAAGAGGCATAAAATAAGTAATCAAAGACAAATTATCAAGCAGAAGATAAAACAGCAATAACATTTTCAGTAAAAGTACTGTTACTTTTAAAATAAGCATAGCCACAGCATGTACTAAAGTAAAAAGTTATTTAAAAAATACAATCAATGAAAATACAGAAACCAAGATGAAGCAAAATAGAAACTTTGTTTGCAACATAAGAAACATATTCCATAGTTACACAGAGAAGATCAGAAGAAAATCATAAAGGATTTGAGAAAAGAAAATAGGAAAAAGAGATGGCTCTTTCTACCAGAGCCAAACTATTACAAGACTACGATTTTTAAAATACAATTGTATTATTGCAGAGATAGGTATATAAAACATTGGAGTAAAAATAACAGAGATGCACTCTAGCTTTGACAATTGTGTTATTATAAATCATAGGATAATGGATGGGTTATTTGAAAAAAAACTCACTGTAGCAGTTTGATTTCTAAATGAAAAATAAAACAGTTTCTTTTCTAATGCTATATGAAAATTTTCTCAGAAGTATTGAAAATGTTCAATAAAATTCAAAATTCTATAAAGATACATAGCTGTCAGTGAATAGTTATAGCATGAGAAATTTCTTGTACTTTCCAGAAGACAGACAGGTATGCTGAAGAACTTTTAGCTCTTTTAGGTCATTTGAACTCAGGTTAGGAAAAGATTGTGCTAAGCAGAACAAAAAAAGTGTTGACCATTAAAGGAATGTTAATACCATTATAGTCATCTCTATGGGAAAAAGTTCAAGGAAAACAAAAATACTTGCTAGAGACTGAGAAAATGTATTTTCATTATATATGATCAAAAAGAGACTGATATCAGAAATGAATAAATAACTTGTGTAACTCAGTAAGAAAAAAGTAAATAACTCAGCAGAATAATGGATATACTATTAAGAAATAATTTCTAGAAAAGGAAGCTTAATCATCAATAACTAAGAAAAAAATAATCAACTTCACTAATAAGGTAAATGCAAGATAGTACCCATCAGAGAGGCAAAACATTTTTAATATATGAAAATGACAATTATTGTCTGGTTCAGAGGTAAGTAATAACGTTTGTGCTTATTAGTTGTAGGACTGACCAGGGGATATCACTTAATATCTCTGCGACAGGTTTCTCAATAAGTGAAACATTGAAGTAATTAATATTAGAATTATTTTGAGAATTAAATCAGCTAGTATTTCAAGGTGTTTAGAAGAGAGACTGCCCATCCTGTTATATTGAAATATTGACAGGGAAGTGGTACTTTCTATTTCAGCAAGCAGGTGTTACATGGGAGAGTGTTGGGATCTTTTATTTTTCCTGGAATGGTATGTGATTCTTATTATCAATTAAACTAGGGCATAAAAAAGCAGAGTGGGTCCTAATTCTAATCTCTTCTGCGTGATGGTCTATGAAAGGGAAGAGCAGACACAGAAATAGCCACACATGGAAGTAAGAAACCATGTGTGGCAACCAAGAAGCACCAGGGACTCCGGGAGCTACAGCAGTTGAAAGAGGCAAGGAAGGATTTTTGTCCAACGCTGATCAAGAAAGAAAGTAGCCAACTCTGCTGAGCTTGGGCTTCTAGCTTCCAAAACTGTCAGAAAATAAATCCTTCACAACCACCCACTTTGTGGTGTGTTCTGCAGCAGCCCTAAAAATGGAGATAAAGAGCAAGATGTTCATCTCTAGTAAAGGGGTGTATAATTCTTACATTTAACACAAACCTACAACAAACACATGATGAGCTGTCAAAGTGCTCTGGGCAACTAAACTTGCTTTTTCTTTCTACGCTTCTTCCTCCACTAAACAAACAATAGTTTGGGGTTAAAGAAATCGTTTTTTAGTGTTGTGGAGGATAGCGGGTGTGTCAGATAAGGGTCTGTGAGGAACAAACCCCGCGATAGGGTAAGCAATGCAAAAGTTTATTAAACAGCCCCTTGTGTTAGTCTGGGTGGACTAGAGAAACAAAATTTATAGACACACATATGCATATAAGAAAGAGCTTTCTATACAAGAGCACTTCAACATTGAGAAAACATTCCAGCCCAGTCTGTATCAGGTCCATAAGTCTGATATTAGCCCATATGTCCAATACCAATCTATAAAATCCTCTTCACACTCACAAAACACATGCAATGATGCCGAATGCAGGAAGATCATGGGCCAGTGGGTGGGAAGTCTTGTGGATCCAGTGGCAGTGGAAGCATGTCAGCGCTGGCAGGGGTTTCCACGGGTCACCTCCAGTTCAGAGCACTAGTGTAGCTCCATGTGTCTTGTCAGCTGCAATGTCTCCCAGGGAGTGAGTGTATGGCCCACCTCAAGGGAGCTATTTATCTCCTTAGTGCCTCCAAATGAGGTCATTAATTGGCCACCTGATTGACAGGCTAAACTCCACCCCTTCATTCTTAATCTTCTCAAATTGAGAACAGATTATGCAACTACCACAGACCACACCTTGTCAATTTGACACTTTCACACAACTCTTTAGTCATATATACTTTTTCAAACACACAATAATAAAATCATATCTGTACCTAACAGGATAAAACTAAAATGCATGCAATTCAATAAGTGCCACCTTCATTTGAACATAACATTCTATAGGTGAACAAAACAAAAATATCCCATGCCTAACACTTGTAGTTGAGTAAAACCTACACCTTAATCCTATAATTCTGTGAATATATTCTGCCACCCAATATATACCCATCACTTCATGCCTTTATCCTCCCCATTTGGGGTCTCCAACTTTTATACTGCCCACTTACATCAGCCCAGTGCCCTGAGGAGACAATCATATTCTTTGACACGAAGAATCTTCATTCCAGTTGGAACCTTGCGAAGTCCACATCCATAAGCAAAGTCAAATCAGGACAGGCCGTCCATAAAGTCAGCAGAAATATGCAACAGTTCACAGGCTCAAAAATCTTCTCTCCACCTGGTCGGATTCTGGTCAACTCAACGTGGGCTGCCTCACTTAGCCTCACAAGGGTGCCTATTGGTCGCCTGGCCTTTAGACGATAGCCCCATCACAAATTCTCAACAAGCCTAGCCCCCTTGTGCTAGGTCTTGAACTTCAGACCTGTCAATCTGCTCTCATCTTCTCTGCTAGTTCCTGTAAACCAGGTTCCTGGGTGTAAGTGGTCAGACTCAACCTGTCTCTCTAATGCTGCTTTTCCCCCACTTCCACTCAACAATTGGATCCAGGTGGTCACCTAGCAAGCATTTCAGGCTGTTTGCAGGCTTCCTTTAATGATCAGTCCTAGAAAGGAGTTTTCTTCATGGTTCCAGATATATTTATAGCTTCTGACAAAAACCACTAGTTCAAGATTCAAAAAGCCAACGAGTTCCTTTTTCTTTAACCTGTCAACAGCCTCTAGGCACATTTCTTGGAATGCAAATGTTCTGAGTAGTCCAAAACACTGGGTGGTGTGGTAGTTGTATAATCATTCGTCAATGTGAGGATTTCAGAATGAAGGGGTGCAGTCTAGTCTGTCAATCGTTGTATAGGCAATGAGACCTCTGTGTGGGCATGGCCTCCCCCTGAGGATTCTGGGAATTCCTGTATGTCCTCTTTGGAGGTGCAAGACACATTCTCTCTCTGCTCACCCCTGGGAGACATTGCAGCTGACAAGACACATGGAATTACACTACCTGTTTCCCCAAAAGTAAGACATCCCCCCAAAATAAGGCCTACTTATAGTTTTGCCTCTCGCTGAAATATAAGGCAACCCCCCAAAAATAAACCTCCCTAAAAATAAGGCCCCCGAAGCTACTGTAACTCTGGACTCTGGACCATAGCGGGAGCAGACAGGAAGCGTGAGGTCTCTTTTAATAAAACAATAAGCAATAAATGTGTACCGTATTCTTCTTCATGGAAAAATAAGGTATCCCTTGGAAATAAGACCTAGTGTATCTTTGGGAGCAAAAATTAATATAAGACACTGTCTTATTTTGGGGGAAACAGGGTAGTGTCCTGAACTGGACAAGTCACATGGAGACCGCTGACAGTACTGAGATGCTTACACAGCAACTGGATCCGCAAGACTTCCCACCCACTGGCCTGTGATCTTCCTGCATTTGGCATCATTGCATGTGTTGCGTGAGTCTGAAGAGGATTTTATAGATTGGTATTGGACATATGGGTTAATATCAGACTTATGGACTTGATCTGGACTGGACTGGGATGTCTTCTCAATATTCAATTGCTCTTTTATATAAAGTTCTTTCTTATGCACGTATGAGTGTGTCTATGAATTTGTTTCTCTAGTCTACCTGGACTAACACGGTAGGGCTTATCTTCTAAGAGCCTTTGAAAGCGTGTCTTAAACCCATTTAAAGATCTAATTTTAATGGCTCTAGGAAAGTGAGCTTATAAGCTCTCTCTTTTCGTACTTCCCAATAATCATATCTATAAATCCTTATGTCAACAATAAGCTGAGGAAATCAGTATAAACAAAGTAGAATCAGATACTAATCTCAATTCTTACAAGAGTCAAGTTCAATTTTTATTTAGCTTATCTTAATCCTTATCTAAACTATTCTATTGCTACAAAGTATGGGGTGATGCCTCTGGCAGCATTGCCTCAAGCCAGGGCCAAGCCTTCTGTCAGCCATTTTGATCTCAGTCACTCGTTCTCTCAAACCATCTGGTCTCTGAGAAATTCCAGGGGCAATTTCTACCTCTGAGCTCAAAATATACGTTAACAACATTCATTTTTGCCATTTCAAACAGGAATGATCAAAAACAACAACCAAACAAAATAATCAAACCTAACTTTCCATATTATTTCCATAAAGCAACACAATAAACTCCATGGATGTATCTGACTTCTGGCTAGCCAAAGAAGAAACACTACCATGAGGCAGAATTCAAACAAACATCTACTCTCCGTTTTTATGATTTGTTTCTCTAGTACCCCACTCCCAAGGTACCATAATGTGTTAGTCTGGGTGGACACTCATATACATATAAGAAAGAGATTTATATACAAGAGTAACTGAATATTGAGAAAACATCCAGTCCAGTCCAGAACAAGTCCATAAGTGCAGTATTAGTCCATATGTCCAATACCAATCTATAAAGTTCTCTTCAGACTCACGAAACACATACAATGATGGTGTATGCAGGAAGATCACAGGACAGTGTGTAGGAAGTCTTGTGGATCAAGTGGTGGTGGAAGCATCTCAGCTCTGGTAGGGGTCTCCACATGATTCTTCAGCTCATAAGAGTGCTCCTTATTGCCTCCAAATGAGGTTATCAAGCTGCCACATGATTAACATGCTAAACCCCACCCCTTCCCTCTTAATCCTCTCACATTGACAACAGGTTATGTAACTACCATACTTGTTCAGTAAGAAGTGATCCAGTACTGATTGCTACTATGATTAGCTCAGACCTTGGTTGAGCAGCACATGGGAAGATCATGAGTTAAGCCCAGAATTCTAATGTTGATACAGGTGTAGGACATCAGCTAACAGCACTCCTCACAAGTTCTCTCTTGAAAGGAGAACTGAAAGAAGCACTCTCATGGCTTCCCCAAAGCGTCTGGGTTGCTCTTGTGTAGCTAGCAGTGTTGTGAGAAGGCACACCTCTCATTAATCTATGCAAGCAGTTAAAGTTAATTATCTCATGGGGGCTTTTGTGAGTTCATAAGTAACTGACAACATGGTATTGCTCATCAAAAATAACTTTGATTTATATAAATGCATCTCTAGCCCATCACTTAAAACTTTTTCATTGACCCCAGAAATGTGTCAGCCACTCTCCCGCCTCTTTCTGCAAACATTCTCCAACCTCCTTGGATTGGTTCTCTCCAGCTCGCAGCTCTCTTACACAACTCATATCTGGTGCTTAGAAAACATTCACCCGTGCCATACCCTGACAACTTCTGACACGACGATTCTAGTCACCCTGTAGTCACAGCAGAGATTCTTTCACCCTCACTTATACGCCAGTTACTGTGTCTGGTGCTCCTGAAGATGGAGAAAGTGCTCTCGGGCAGCCCCCACGGTGTTTGCTCCTTGAACAGAGTCGAGGTCTAGAAAGCTGATGAGAACTCTCAGTTTCAACTACTCTGGCCAAAAACTAAGACCTCTTCTCGTTTTTAACTTTCTTTCTTTTTAAATTGTAATTTTATTTTATTGGGGGTTCTTATAGCTCTTATCACAATCCACATATAGTATATCCATTTTGTCAAACACATCTTTACATATATTGTCATCCTCTTTTTCAAAACATTTTCTTCTTCTTGAGCCCCTGGCATCAGCTTCTCATTTTCCCCCTCCTTCCTTCCCCCATGTCACCCTTGATCATTTATAAATGATTCTCTTTTTTTTTCATGTTTTACATGACTGCTGTCTCACCCACTTTTCTGCTGTCCATCCCCCAGAGATGGGAGCCACACGTTGATCATTGTGATTGGTTCCCCCTTACTACCCTACCCCCTTACCCTCCTAGTATTGCTGCTCCCCTTATTGGTCTTGAGGGGTTTATCTGTTCTGGATTCCCTGTGTTTCGAGCTCTTATCTGTATCAGTATGCATGTTATGGTCTAGCCAGATTGGTAAGATTGAATTGGGGTCATGGTAGTGGGGGAGGGGAGGGAGGAAGCATTAAAGAAGTAGAGAAAGGTTGTATATTTCATTGGTGCTAAACCGCACCCTGACTGGCTCGTCTCTTCTCTGTGGCCATTCAAACGGGGTTGTCTAATTGACTGCTGATGGGCTTTGGGTCTCCACTGTGCCCTCCTCCTCATTCTTGCTTTCTGTGGTCTTCCTAACATGTTTTTCAGGATTGAGGTAGATGACGATATCAAAGTGCTGGTTTATGGTCAATTCCTTTGCAATCTCTGCTCAATCATGGTCTTGTGAATTTCATCCTAAACAGAGATAACAAATGGCCCATCTTAAACACATGTACACTCCCACATCTAGGGATGTCTTCTAGAATGATCATCAACATTTGCCTATAATATTGGAAATAATCTGAGCATTCATCACTATAGGTGTGAACAAAGATGCATATAATATGATAGAGTATAACAATAGTTCTCACACTTTAACATCAGTATCACCTGTAGAGTTTATCAAATCATAGGTAAATGGCTTGACTCTGGAGGTCCTAATTCAGTAGGTCCTGAGTATAACTTGAGAATTTCCATTTCTAACAAGTTCCCAGGTGATATACACATGGCTGGTCCGTACTTTAAGAATCATTTTTACATAGAAATTAATGTGGAATATATAAATATTTATGTAGAATTGTGAATGAATTTGAACCCCATTGGGTGAAATAAACAAGTGCACAATGATGTATATGGTCTGATACCAACTTGTAGAAGGTTGAAAAATAAAGTAGTACAATGAGCACACAAATACGCAGTAAAGAATAAAACACAGTCAAGAATGATACATGACCACAGGAAATAAGCCTCCAGTCAGATTCATCTAAACATAATTGAAGGATGGGAATAAAAGAGAGAATATTGGAACGATGGCTACAGTGGATCAAAATGTTGAAGCTGACATGAACAGTTACAACTTTATCACTTGATCTCCTTCTGATACCCTTAGGACTGGATCTGGCTTTCAAAACTTTATCTCTGATGTATTTTGTCACTGTGGGTAGCCTTCATGAATCTTTGTTGTGTGTTTTTCTGGGTTTTTTTTTATATGAAACCAAACATTAATGAACCCATAGAGACAACTATTAGAAAACGAGTTGCTGGGGTCTACAGTGGGGCAGATGTGGAGGTAAAGTGGAGTGATATCAAGGAGTTCAAGAAAGAAGAAAATGTTTTGGAACTGATTGTAGTAGCAATTATACAGCATTGCTTGATGTGATTTAACTATGGAATGATATGATGTCTGATAATCTCCTAATAAAATGGTTTGGAAGGGAAAAAAAGATCTAAGTAGTAAGATACAAATACTCACCTTCAATTTTTAAAAGTTATGAGTAAATTAACATATATCATGCTTCTAGGTGTGATGAATAAAAGTTGTCGATTTTTCGTTTTATACCAAATAAATTCATAAATGTAATGAAATTATAATAACATCAAAATAAGTTCAATGGAGAGGTCCAATAATTTAGAATTAAATGAATTATGATACATCTAGAGCATGGAATATTATGTAGGCATTGAAAATATTTTAAAACATATCTGATGACTTGAGACCAAAATAAATATGGATATGGATATATATGTGTGTGTGTGTTTGTATATCTATCTATCTATACATATGTACATATATACAAAATTACCAAATTCATATAGTAGTTACCTAAAAGAGAGATATTGGACTCAGGACTAGTTCACAAAAAGCTTTAACTAATATATCAAATATTAATATTTGGCTAACATTGCATACAAAAGAGTTGTTTACTTTCTTCTTTGTATTTTCCCTGCATTTCAAATATGTTATGGAAAACATAACAACAAACATAACAATTTATATTTGCAAAGAAAACAAACTATGCATTTATTAATTCATGTATTTATAGCTCTTATTAAAAAAGAACTGAAAGGGGCTGATATATAGCAAACTATGTATCTAACATTTTATACTAATATTTGAAATTGGTTTTATAAAACAAGTAATTATAGATCATGTGGAATTCTTACTCATTTTGAAGGTAAAATCAAGGAAATCATAATTGACAGTGTGTTTTTTATTAAAATATCTTCACCTGTATGTAAGTATTTGAAGAATGATGTTGGTATTACCATTATTAATTATTTTAAAATCATTTATCATAACTGGTTCCTCTTTTGAAACCATTCTGTGGAAGTGGGAAGGGAAGGCAGTAAGTATCACATATACTAGTCCTAACTTTCAGATTGCATTATTAATCCAGAGATAAGATTATCTAACGGTGCAAAGGCTTACAGTCTCAGAAACACAGAAATAGTTCTGTTCTGTCTAGTAGGATTGCTGGTGTTTTCAACTGCTGACCTTGCAGTTAGCAGCCCAAAGCTTAACCGCTATACCACCAGGACTCCTCCCCTAAGAACAAGCCAGCTGAAATGCAGGTGTTTTACCCTGAAGTATTACAGTCAATCACCCACTCCAGGTCATATGAAGAAGAGTGTTTGTTTAGCAGGTATACCACTGAGGAGACCACAGCAGTGCCAAACAGCCTGTCTTTGTGGCCTCCTGCTTGGAAACAGAAGACAAAGAGAACATATACCTTTGGCTTTGGAATTTGCACTTCAAGGGGTCACATTGAGATGTTACACATTAGCTCAGGTTTCAGGGTAACGACCGTGAAAGAACTGCTGACCACCAGCAAGCCAATAGAACAATAAGGCTTGTTAAGCTTTGGACCAGTTTCAGAATCTCTTTGTTGACTAACTAGACGGTAGGGCCTAGCTTTCCATCACTAGCAGGTAAATAAGAGAAGGCACTCAAGCATCATTTGGCCATTGTAGGTGTCGTCTGCAGCCCACCTGTCTGTTTTGAGCAATGTTTTGAGTTTTAAAAATTCCATAGAGACAGGATTACATAAAGTACCTTAGGCTCGCTGCATTTTGTAAGGGAGATATTTCCAGCTGCATTAAGTAAATTAACTTGATTTCAAACATTTTTTTCTTCATTATAACTGTATCTTTTACATGATGCTAGTCTAGTTGGAGAATACTAGTGAACTATTGAACCCTGGCAGATGCAGTGGTTTGCTATGATTTGCTTCGTCTTTTCAATTTAACAATCTATCTATTAACATCCTTCAAATATAGTTAGAGCTTTGTTTTTCTTTTTTTTTTTTAGTGTCGGGGGTCCACTGTTTCATGAAAAAAGAAAACAACTCATTGGATACTACATTTTAATTAAACGCTACTAACTACCAATTACTTCTAACTGAACCAATAATTTTCAGGTAAAACATCTTTCCTAAGTGCTAAGTTCTTACTTAGTTTAAATAGAGCTAAATTCAACCAGGAACACTCAAAACTTAATTAATGATCAAACCAGAAAAATGACCCATTGCCATCAAGTCAGTCTGCCTCATGGGGACGAAACAGGACAATAGAACTGCCCCGTATGTTTTCCAGAGCTATAAAATGTAAATATTTATGGGACGCAGCCAGCCTTCTCTTTCTGGAACTCCATCTGCTGATGGAGTGTAAAGCCAACAAATGAGATAGCAGCCCGTTTAACCCACTGGGACACGACGGTCCCCAGTAGTTGCCTGATATCATATTCTAAATCAGTGGTTCTGCTAGGTTTCTCGGGCGGAAATACCTCGGTCCTTGGCTTCCTGTGAGAAAGAATTCCACTCCAAAGGCTGGTTTGTGATCCAAGTGAGTTTTTATAAACGACAGAAGAAGTTTCAGGTTTTACCCAGGCAGCTTCAGGCCACTTCTTACCCACACGTGGAAAACTGAGGACAGAGAAAAACCGAAACCGGGCAGAGGAGGCGCTGGGAAAGGACCCAGGATCATGGCTTTTCAGAGTCCACCCCTGTTGGGAGGCGTGGTCAATGGTACACGTTTACCCCATTGGCTGATTGGGGCCCACCCAGGTGTACCGCCCATCTAGGTGTACAGCCACTTCCTGGCCTGGAGCCTGAATTTGGAGCACGCCCAGTGGAGAACCCTGGTCCCTATTCTGACTGCCTAACGGTTGTATTTTGTTTCTTTTAACTATCCACAAGACCACTAGCCACACCAGCTGTTCTAGCATAAACTGAATCTTTTCAGCGGTTGTTTTTTCCCCCCTGCACTATGAATTGCCTTTTCCATTTTTTCTATCCAGCACCTAATAGGACGTCTTGGTGGCTTTTGCTTTTGTGTCAACCTTCCTTATAACTCTGCAGAAGCAAGGTAGACTCACAGTGGAGTATTGCGCTCAGACTGAGGAGGAGAGATGTCTGCCCTTCAATCGCTTGTCTGTTCCACAGGTACTTTAGTTAAAACCAGCCTATTTCTACACCTCGTTTCTTCATTGCAAATGGCAGAAATGTTCTCACACAGAGAGCAGTGGAAATGATCCCAGGCAATGACTTCTATTGAGCATATCCATTTTAGTGACTGTATTCTACCTAAATAATGCAAGAGCATGTGATGGCTGCCAGACCCCACACAATGTTGGAACCCCAGTTAGTGTTTTAGCTCGACAGAGAGAGTTGTGCATCCTTTTGGCAGTTGATGCGTTCGGATAGAAAACATGCCAGGAGTGTGGACCAATGCATTATCACACACACACCCCTGCGGCCGCGGCACATGCCGTAACATTGGCAGCACATCCCAGAGCTCTTTAAGGACAAGAAGCTCATAAATAATGGTCGAATCACGCAAGGGATAATTAAATGAGACAACAGAATGCCAATGGACTCCCCAGCAGGAAATCCTCTTTCATGAGGATCATCCTTGCTTTTCCTTTACTTCTTTAATTTTTCCTTTCCTTTCCAGCTTGCATTCTGATTAGCCGTTCAATACTTTGTGTTCTTTTTCAAATGGGAGTGTTTAAAAAAATGTCAGGCTCTGCAAAATGTTTTGAGACATTTTCATCTTTAGGAGCATGCCTCCACTGTATACAAACATATACTTAATTGTTGCATTTTATTTTTTAATTTCAGCTTCTTCTAATATGAATAAAACATACAAAATGGAGTAACTGTGAACAATAAAAAGGCTGACCAAGAATAAAGACGTAAACAACTGGTCAGAGTCCAAGGCTTTCCAACTAAACACTTGAGGTTGCATCCCTTGTCGGACTGAACACCCACGGCCACATCCATGACTACAATGTCCCCCTCCCCAAAATTATCTAATGTAACAGCCAAGTGCCCAGAGGGGAGAGCAGAGTTCTCACTTCCTCCAGTGCTCTTGTTGGAAAGTCTAGTCTGGTTTTTCTTGAAATACTATTGATATGTGTGAATGCCCATTGGAATAAGTTAGTTAAAAGACTGCTTGGCTCATAAAGTGTGTTATACTTGTGAAAAAACCTGGTCTAGTAGAGACTGAAAAGTCGCTGCCCTGGTGCATAAACTGACAGATTTTTAAACCACATACGAGGGAAGACAACTTAACGGGCTGCAAGGTCGCTGCCCCAGGGCATAAGCCGACTGATTTTTAAACTCTGGTCTTTCGGACTATCATACGGTGCTCAAGACATAATGGCATATACCTGTTGGACAAACCCACCACGCATCACACTCCTGAGAAGCAAGAGTAGAAAATGCTGTATAATGTGCAAAATGTCATGAGTTGCGTATTCTACAATGTGAGTGGAATTCATTCATTCTTTTCATTTAGGATAACCACACAGCCGTGTTAAAGCTGCTTCCTCATTCTTAAAAAAAAAATGAGATTCGCAATGAATTCCAATGTTTCTCCGCCAACCTCTTCCAATTTTTTTTCCCAGAAATACTTAATGTTTCTAACTTGACAGCTTTGTGCTCAAGGTTGACAAGATATTTTTAGTATCCGAAGAATTTTAAAAGCTCTGAAAAAGCTAGCTCCTGTTTACTTGTTTATGAAGTGCATTTAGCAGACAATTGCAGCTCATTTAATATGTATTCATTATTGTCTAAGGGAAGAAAAAAGTGCCTTCAGCTTTTTCGACAAACTAAAGGGAAATATGAATTTTTCTTTTCATGCTGAGGCCACTCAGGATGGCACGCTAATCAATCAGAGAGCATTGTGTACCCTACAACAATTAAAAGAAGGAAAGAAGACATAGCTAATTCTACTGTGTTCATTGATCAATATAAGGAACCTGGTGGTCTAGTCCTGACTCCGCCTAATTGAGTAGCAGCTGGACAATCCTACAGAACAGAGAAAACGGTCCTCACTTTCAGACATGGTTCTGCTAAACAATAGTGAGCCGGGTACTGTTGAGTCAGTTCTGACTCGAGGTGACCCGAGATATGTCAGAACAGAACGATGCTCCATAGATTTTCCAAAAGGAGAATCACCTGGCCTTTCTTCTGAGCCACCTCTGGGTGAACTCATACCTCTAACTATCTGTTTAGCAAATGACCTTATTAACCACTTACCACTTGGGACTCCAGATAGCGCTTACTGAACAATAAACACACAAATACTATAGGCTCCTCAAGGAGGGGTGAGCTTAAGTTAAAAAATAAAATCCTCTAGATTTATTAAAATGAATTCTCCTCCAAGTCTATATTAATGTCTAATGCAATAATAATAGCTATTGGTTATCTCTATCACAAACAAATCCCTAGTCTGATGGGTAGTAAAATGTTGTTTCTGGAAGAAAGCTGTTTGGTGGCATTGGTACATCTGGCATTCCCTAAAGGTGTGTAGGGAGGGGGGGACCCCCCAGGTTGGCATGGACTTGTTAGCTATTGAGAATGAGAGATTGGTAATGACTCCTCTACCTTTTAAGGATATAAGACTTCTGTTATGTACTTTAATTTATTCTGGCTTTAAATGAAGTTCACTAAACTTGAAATTTGTACCATTGTCAGTCTCCTTTTATGTTTAATGGGCTTAATTGGTGGCAAACACTAATTCTGTTTCCAATATTAAGTTTTGATTTAAAAAACCAAACAAAATACACATACTTTAAAAGTCAAAACTCACACCTAAATAGTGAATGCAAATTCCCTATGGATCCAGAAGTTGAATGCAAAATGTTTCTTAGAATTTCTACAGAAACCCTTATAAAAGTATGAAATTTGAACATACCTGAGGAAAGGTTAATTTTATTCTCTAGATCCTTTCTAGTTAGCATGAGGGTGCTAAAGGGAACATATATGTTGTTTATAAATCTTTATATTATCTGCTTAATTGGCTCAGGGACTTGCCCCTAAAGTGCCATCGCAGATGCATTAAACAAGAAAATCTACTAGCTTAGAAGTATATGACCTTTTTTTGCCCCTAAGATAGTTGAAACGGCCTTCAAATTGCTCACCTTATGCTTACACCTTGCCTTGAATACAGAGAATAAATAGAATTTTCATTGTAGGGACAGAAAATTAAGGCACAGAATAATAAAGCACTGTTATATAATAATAATAAAGGATTCAGGGAGCAGGTTCACAGAGCATCCATTGTCTGAACAAAGTAAAATCAAATTCCCTGTGGTTTCTTCTGCATTTTTTTTAAATTAAACATTGGTAACACTCATGTGGATTTACAGTCTTGTAACCTAAGACTTTGCCCTTCTCTTCAAGGAAGACCACTTTCTATTTCCTGTGTCTCCAACCATTCTCATGCCTTCCCTTGGAAACTACTGAGCTTGCTTTATCTGACTCCTTCGCAGAGTGTATTCCTACCCTCCGACTATGGTCTCTACCAGGTATACTGCAAGTCATCTGCAACTGCTCGGTAATTCCAGGTTGGGCAGAGTGGGGCTAAATTGCTAAGGCTATCCTAAAAGTATCTGCAGGAGTCTTTGTGTGGGGATAGGATGAGGGAGTGATTCTTTTGAGGGACTGGTTAAACAGATTTAAGTAATTAGGAAAATGTAAACATCCACATAACTCAATATTTCATAAACCAGGGTTGATTTCAGCTAATGATAAAATTGAAAGTTTTCAGAAGTAGGGTTTTTATTCTTAGGTTAATTAGACCACAACTGTGTAGAAATAGGGTTTTCATTTGTCTTTTTTATTTTTAAACATATTTGCTTTAAAATTGGATTAATATGTATACCATATCATTCCACAGTTCAATCATGTCAAGCCATAATGTACCATTGCTACCACAATCAATTGCCAACCATTCTTTTCCTTCCTGGATTCCTTGACATTGTCTCCCTTTTATCCACACACGCCCTACTCCAACTGTGTAATGCCCTCCCTCCCTAAAACCAAACAAACCCTTATTCTAATTTCTATCCCTATTGACTCATCAATCTTGGGTTTCATACACCAAAGAACAGAAAAACATATAACACAACTCCAATGACATAACTGAGATAAGCCCGAATATGAACAAACAAAAACAAAAATACAGAAAATGTTGAAAACCAGATCAGACCCAAGGTGTATCCAGAGAGGAGATCAATTGATAAGGTTTTAACTGTTCAAGTCAGGTTTATCCCTTTGATCGTCTATACGCATATGTCCAATGTCCTCTGTTTAGTAACCGCTTCCCTCCCATACCTCAACTATGGAGAGAGGGAGATCACCAGAGGTGTATTGCTTATATAGTTCCCACAAATATACCTTGGGCTCCCACTGTCATCCATAGCCTTCTGCAAACCGGATTCTCTCAATTTAGGCTCTGATACTAATCCTTCCTTTGACTTCGGATGATATGATTTACAATCCTTCAGTGGCTGCCGATGATGTGCTGGAATTTGGATCAGGATTGCATTGAATTTGTGTATTGCTTTGAGTAATATTGACATTTTCATAATATTGAGTCTTCTGGTCCATGAACATGGGATATTCCCCCATTTGTGTACTTTCCTGTAGTAATGTTCTGTGATTTTCTTTGTACAGGTCTTTTGTTTTCGTGGTTACATTTACTCATAGTGTTTCAGTTTTTGTGTGGCTATTGTGAATGGTATTGTTTTCTTAATGTCTTTTTCAGTATTGTCATCACTGGTATATAGGAATCCAATTGATTTCTGCTTATTAATCTTGTATCCTGCTACTCTACGAAGCCCCTCTATTTTTTTCAGAAATCCTTTTGTGGACACCTTAGGATTCTCAATATATAAAATTATATCGTCTGCACATAGCTAAGGTTTATCTTCCTCTTTGCCCAATTGTACTCCCTTGATTTCTTGCCATTTTCTTATGGGACTGGCTCGGACTTCCAGCACAGTGTTGAATAACAGTGAGGATATGGGGCATGCTTGTCAGGTTCCCTTATTCAGTGGACATATTTTCAGCTTTTCTCCACTGGGTGTAATATTGGCTATTGGTTTTTCATCTATGGCCTTTATTGTGTTGAGGATTTCCCCCTTATAATCCTATGTTCTTGAGAGTGTTTATTAGGAATGGGTGTTGGATATGGTCAAATGCTTTCTCTGCATCAATTGATGTGATCATATGGCTCTTATCCTTTTTCTTGTTAATGTGGTGGATGACATTAGTTGTTTTTCAAATATTGAAAACATCACCTGCATCACCGTTATGAATGCCACTTGGTCATAATGCATTATGTTGATATGTTATTAGATTGTGCTAGCCAAGATTTTGTTGAGAATTTTTGCATCTATGTGAATGAGACAGATCGGTCTGTAATTCTCTAGCCTTGTGGGGTTGTCACCTGGGTTGATCACAGGGTTAGGAATGAGTTTGATAGAATGAGTTTGGGAGTTTGCTGTCCCTTTCTGTAATCTGGGTGAGTTTATGTCAGCTGTTGGTGTCAGCTGTTCTCTGAATCCTTGGTAGAATTCTCCTAGGAAGCCATCTAGACCTGGGCTTTTTTCAGTTGAGCGTTTCTTGATGACCTTGTCTATGTCTTCTTTCGGTCTGGGTGGGTCTGTTCAAATTCTCAATGTTCATATGTGCTCATCGTGGAAGCGAGTGGTTTTCTAGGGATTTGCCATGTTATCCAGATAATTGAATTTGTTGGAATACAATCTTTCCTACTACAGTGTTATTAATCTTTCTGTTGGGACTCCCCCTTTTTCATTCCTAATTCTAGATATTGTGGCCACGCTTTCTTTTCCTTTGTTAAGTTTGCGGGTGATTTGTTTATTTTGTTAATGCTTTAAAGAACAAAGTTCTTGCTTTATTTTTCCCATTGTTTTTCTGTTTCCAATTCATTTATTTCTGCTCTAATTTCTATAATTTCTTTTCTTTTGTTGTTGAAAGGTTTCTGCTGTTGGCTCTGTTTTAGTAGTTGGAGGGGTTGTGTTAAGGTACTGAACATGACTTTCTCCTCTTTTTTAATGTGTGCATTAATTGCTATAAAGTGACCTCTGATAACTGCTTTTTGCAGCACCCAAGAGGTTTTTGTATGATGTTTTATCATTCTGATTAGTTTCTAGAAACTTCCTAATTTTAGTTCTTATTTGGGCTATTACCAAGTGTTTGATTGTTTGTTTGTTTATTTGAGTAGTGTTGAGTATCCAAGTGTTTGTCTTTGTTTTTTTTATTCTTTCTATTGTTGATTTCCAGTTTTATAGCACTGTGATCAGAAAAAAATGGTTTGAAAGATCTCTATGTGTTTTTGAATATCCTCAGGCTTGCTTTATGGCCCAGTATATGGTCTATGTTCCATGTGTATTGTAAAAGAATGTGTTTGTTTGTTAGTTGTGCTGTTGGTTTGAAAGCTCTATAAATATCGAGGAGGTCAAGTTGATGATTTTGTTATTCTATTCTTCCATTTCTTTAGTGAATTTCTTACCTCTTGATCTATCTTTCATTGAGAGTAGTGTACTGAAGTCTCCCACTATTATGGTTGGTCTGGTGATTCCTCTTTTCATCTCTTTGAGGGTTTGGCTGATAAATTTTGACAGTCTTTCTGTACATTATGTTATACATAATATACATATTATGGTTATATGTTCTTGGTCTGTTGATCCCTTGAGCATTACATCATGCCCATTCTTGTCTTGTTATGTCATGTAACTCAAAGTCTATTTTGTTGGAGATTAATTTTGCCACCAGTGCTTTTTATGATGGTTAATAGCTTCGTACATTTTTCGCCATCGATTTGCTGGGAGTTTGAGATGTGTCTTTTGAAGGCAGCAGATTGGTGGGTCTTGTTGTCTAATCCAGACTTTTATTAGTTATCTTTTGATTAGTGTGTTTGGTTGATAGACATTCAGTGTTATTAAATCTAAATGTAGATTAGTCACTGTCATCTCATATTATTTGCTTTTAATATTCTCCTTTCTTCCCCTTTTATGGGGTGGTGTGTGTGTGTTTATTTGTGTCTTTGTTTCTCTGCTAGATCTGTAACATTTGGGCTTCTTTTCCAGTGTGTTGATTTCTGGGTCATGTTGCACCTGTGGTGGTCTCATGTCTGAGTTCTGGGGCTGTTGACTTTCTGTCCATAAAGAACTGGATGATATTTTTTGTAATGGTGGTTTTGTTATTACCAATTCTCTAAATATTCCCTTGTTGTTGACTTTCTGCCCATAAAGAACTGGATTGTATTTTTTATAATGGTGGTTTTGTTTTTACCAATTCTCTAAATATTTTCTTGTTTCTCCTTAAACTTTGATGGAAAGCTTTGCTGGATAAAGGATTCTTGGATTACAGTTTTCTTTCAACTCTTGGAATATGTTGCTCCAATTTCATCTTTCCTGCATGATCTCTATGGAAAGGTCTAAGCTTATTCTTTTCCTTTTGCCTTTTTATGTGACTGAGTTTTTCTCTCTAGCTGCTTTCACGAGTCTCCTTTTCCTTGATGCTAGATAATTTGACTACTGTATCTCTTGATGTGTTTCTTTGGGGGAAGGGCGAAGAGGGTGGTGTTAATATATATATAAGGTTCTCTCTGCTCCCTAGATGATTATTGTCTCTTCCTTTGTGATATTGGGAAATCTTCTCCCAAGAATTCCCTTACTGTTTTAACTATAGACTTATTTGTTTCTTCCTGCTCATGTAACCCAAATAATTCAAATATCATTTTGCTTCTTAGCAGCCCACATCTTACCTAGGCTTCCTTCGGATTCTTTGGCTTTTTTTTTATCATTTCTCTCATTTGCTGAAGTTTGCTTGGTTGTCTTCTAGTTCACTGATGTGAATTTCCATTTCTTTCATTTTATTGGTCAGATTTTGAAACTTTTAAAAATGTTTCTGCTAAGTTATTACCATATATACGCATGTATAAGCCGAGTTTTCGGCACATTTTTTACTGGCAGTTTTTGTGGTAAAATTGGGTACCTCGGCTGATATTCAGATCAGCTTATAATCGAGTATAAATGGTACTTCAATCCTGAATTTCCTTTGGGTGAGTGGATGTTAGTGTCTCCATTTTTTTCATCTCTTTTCAGGATTGATCCCTAATGTCTTGTAGGGTCTTAAGCAATATTTCTTGTATTCTCTTTAAGACTGCTCAAGTCCTCCTTTTTCAGTGTATTCTATTGGGTTTGCATAATCTTCAGTTATTGACTTTTGTTTCTCTTGATTTTTGGTGGTAGCTGCTGATGGCTGTTGTTTGTGTCTCACAATTAATGGTTGAGCTGAACGTGATGTGTAGGCTTCCGGGTTGTGTAGGTGGGGGAGGGGTTGGCTCTTTAGGTTAGAGGAGAATCAGCTAGGAGCAGGGCATCATACCGTGTGCAGATGAGGACAGAGTGATAGTTGGGTGGTTAGGAAGAATAGGATATAGGTGCTCAGGAGTAGGTTTTAAGCGGTGAGATTAAACATAGGAAGCCTTCCTGTTAAGTATAGTAATTTTTGATCAGTTGGACAAGAGGGCTATAAGAGATGTGTTGTTACTTGGTAAGTTATAAGAGAATGTGGGCTACTGAGGTGGGGGACGCAGGGTTTTGAGATAATGGTAGTTGGGTAGGTGAGGGATATACTAAGAAATCTACCAGAGACAGTTATCAACCTTGTATATTACACAGGAGGAGTGCAGCAGAATGCCCTTTTATTGTGGATTTCTGCACAACTCATTACAATTCACTTTTCACATGTGGTCCCAAGGTGGAACTAGGCTATTGGAGTGGGACCCAAGGTATAGGAAGAGGGGGGAACTTCCAGTCAGGAAGTGGTTCTGATGAGGGTAGTAAGTCCCAGTCTCAGCCAGACGCCTAGATAGGAGAGGGGCGTGGACTGCCGAGAAACACTGGAATGCTGGTTCTCTTTCCTCTAGTGGGAAAACAACTTTTGTGATTTTCTTTCTCAAAAGAAAATAGGAAAAAACCTAATACTCTTGAATCCCCCAGAGGGTTGGAGTTGTGTTCCTGTCTTCCTGGGGGTGGATCCCTTGCGAGATAGCTGGGAATATTTATCAGGCAGCCATTAGAGCTGCACCCTTGCAAGGAGGGGAGGAGGGGGAATCTAATAAGGGAGTGAGACTATGAAGGCCCTGCTCAATAGGCCACCATGAAATCCAGCATCTTGGGCTCTCAGTGATTCACAAGGGCAAAGGTCCATGGGATCAACTTGGGAGACAGCCTGGCTTGGGATATTCCTCTGCTATGGCAGGTCAAGGAACTAGGGGAGAAGGGTGGAGGCTGGCACTCGCCATGCTACTGAACCTTGCTAAGTTAGAGTAGAGACTACAGCATGCTCTACTGCATTCTCCGTGGACAAAAATTGGAGAGGGAGGCCGAACTAATCCTGGAGTGTTGAGAGTCTAGATCCCAGGTCTAACTTCCCAAAATTGGCCTTTTCACCTGTTGATATCTGGGACACAAAATGGGAGTTCTAGCCAGGGGGCTGTATCTCAGTGACATCTTCCCCAACCCTGGGGATTTTCATTCTTAAGTTAATTAGACCACAACTGTTTGGGGTATGACTGGAATCAACATGACCAAGACTCGGATTTGGGCTTTCAGCCCTGGGAATTTTGAGCTAAAAAAGTCTGTTTTTTAAAGGCAACCTATTTGTAGTATTTCTGTTACAGCAGCACTAGAATTCAAAGACAGGTGCTTTGGTTCATCTGTTCATTCTTGAAGCATTCCTAATAGCCCGAGAGATGAGATAAGGTTGTCAGCTAGGCTCATCTTTAAAACAACCCATTATCGTTGAGTTATTTCCAATTCATAGCAATCCTATAAGACAGAATAGGACTCTCCCATAGGGATTCCAAGGTTGTGATCATTCTAAAGCCAACAGCCACATCCTTTTCCCATAGAGTGGTTGGTGGGCTGCAACTAATTACTTTTTGTTTTTAAGCCTATAACTTAACCACTACACCAAAGCTCCTTGGACCAACATGAAAATGGGGAGAAACAAAACCAAACCTCACTGCCCTCAAGTCAATTCTGACTCTCAGTGACCCATGAAGTCCATTCTGACTCTCAGTGACCCATGAAGTCCATTCTGAGTCTCAGTGACCTATAGGACAGGCTATAACAGCACCTATGGGTTTCTGAGACTGCAACTCTCTACAAAAGTAGGAAATCTCATCTTTCCCCTGCAGATGGGCTGGTAGTTTCAAACTGCTTACCTTGTGGTTGCAGCCACTATGCTACCAGGACTCCCTTTCAACTGGGAAAAGTACCTCCAAAATCATATATAAGAGTGAATTATCAAAGGAAGTATTGGTATTGTCAGGAAGGTGTAGAGCTACTAGTCAACCGTAAGAAAACACATGTGCTCTGTTAGCTCACCCTAAAGGCAGCAAAGTACACCAGGGAGTAGAAATGGGAAACCACTGCATCGAATCCACCATAATAATGATTATTTAGCAAGAAAGCCAGAAGATGAAAAAAATGCTGAGGAATGGAGTAGTCATGCTGTTACAATATCTTTTATAGACAGCTTACTGATTATAATGGAAAAATCAGGCAGATGCCACCTTAACTATAATTATCAAACTTAGCAATCTGTATAACAGACATCACAATACTAATCTATATATTATTGCTGCCAAAAATGTTTGACCTGCATCTGATTTTACAATAGAATCCAAACTAAGAGAAATGTTTCAACACAACTGGCGAGAAATTTTTGAAAAATGCCAAGAATGTGACAGACACAATGGCTTGAGAATCAGAGTAGATGATGAAGTCTAAAGAGATGTGACAAGTAGAATGCAATGCTTCTTTCTCGGATTGATCTTGAATCAAATAAAACAACAATAAAAACTTATAATACTTTTAAAAACCCATTGGGAAATATACATGTGGACTACTTGCAAACTAATAGAATTATCAGTACGAAATGGACTTAGTGTAATTGTTGCATTTTGCTTTTGGAAAATGCAAAAACCTTTTCTTAGGTGATATGTGCTAAAATATTCAGCTAAAATTGCCATGAGTGTGCTTCCTCTTAGGCAGTGAGATGGATGCCATTCTATCACAAATAATAAAGGCTTGATGCTTATTTCCTTGAAAGTTTTATACTTTTAGGATGTCAAATAGCTGTTGATATTCCTTTGATTCATTGAAATTTCTTCTTGAGAATGGAAGTGTGTACAGTATGAAGTGTCTGTCACTGCTAAAAGTGCATTGCCTTCATACCATAGAGAAATGAAAATTGGGAAAGTTTGTTTGCAACTTGCTCAACAAAACCCACTGTTTCTTTATGCAAAAGGCATCAGAGCAAGTGGAGCAGATTGAGGAATATGATGAAACCCTGCCTGTCATAGTTTTCAAATGTTAAAGACCCAGCATTTCTCTGCTGGCTTATCTTCTTTCTTTGCAGTTTGTTCTTTCTTTACCCCAAGAAAACACTAATTTAAAAAATTAACGAGACAAATTGAAAAATTTAAACTTCCTGAGTGTTTTTGTTATAGTTCATTTTTCTTGGGGGGTTTCGGGGGGGGTCATTTTCTTGATATAATATTCACAGGTGTTCACAATTTAAGCTCTGATACTTTTCCCTTCATCGTATATGAATGTTGTTATTATCATCTTTGGATCATATAGTCTGGTGTGCTTCTTCTTTGTGGACTTAGTTGACACCTCACTTAGGTGGCTGGTCTTTTATTACAATCCTTGTGATAGCCAGGCACCATCTGCTTTCTTTACCACACTTTGCTGTAGGGCCCTTATCTCCAGTGTTCTCTTCATGAAGGCAAGTATGAAGCAGGCCCATGTTATAAGAACTAATTGTTCTTAGATTAGGACTAGAATTATGTGGGAGCCCAGAATCCTGCTTGTCCTGAGTCATGCATGACTTCAGTTTATTTTGGCAGTCATATTATGACAGAAACAGTAAGCCAAACTAGAGCAACATCAACAACAACAGAAAAACAAAACATTGAAAAAAAAATAAAACATTGTCAATCATCCCCTGAGGGTATAATATCAATAATTTATCCAAAAAATAAAATTTAGGGTAATGTTGATATGAAAAGTTTATTTGAGTATAGTTCAAATGTGAGCTGCAATTCATGAGTTGTTGCTATTTACAGACTGATTTCTTAATTGAATTATCTCTGTTTACATTGAGTATGGGGATTGGTGCTAGGAGAAAATTTCTTGCATCATCTCTTACAAGGACAGATAATGCCTCTAAGACCAAAACCTGTCTTATTAATACAAGTGGAGCATTGAGGCATTGATATGGGTCTCCTTTCATTGATCACCTACTAAGTCAGGGGTCCCACCCAAGATCCAATGACCACCATTTCTGCAGTCTTGGAGTGGCCATTCTTTGCTTCCTCTCTAATTAGGTGTTTCAGCCCTAAGTCCAAGGATAAAGGTAGTCTTAAGATAGGGCCCCGTTTGTTCAGTTGGGCTTCCATGTCAAGTCCTTCTGCTGGGGCTCTTGAGGGATGCCATGCATCTAAGGTCATCAAAGTTCCCAGTCCATGGTGCAGTTCACTGAGGGTTGAGTAGAAGCATGTTCGAAGTATCTACCCAGCACCATAGAACCGGGTTTATTCTCCCCTTTTCCCCCTTATGATTACTGTTCAGTGTCTCTTGCTGAAGTGCAGTTGGTCCTTCCATTTAGACACCATACTTACCGAAAGAAACATCAGTGCCTTCTCTGAAATATAGATGTTCCCGCCCAGTGGTTTCAACCTGACTGTCCAGTGAGATTCTCCTCTCATTCCGAGAGTAGGCCTGTTGATCTGCCACAGCCTTATCTTAATGTTGTACAGAATCAAGTGGGTGGTCTTCTCCCTTTCCCACCTTCTTGAAGGAGTGACCCCAGCCAATGTGAGTTCTCCTCCCTTAAGGTGGTTCTTATAAGGGGGGTGATGTATAGTCTGTGGTTGGTAGGCAAATATTCCACCTCTTTGTTTGGGAATTGGTTTAATTAGTGTTTCTCCTTGTAGTAGTAGGTTCATAAAATATTTGTCCTTTTGTGATTGACTAACTCCACACAGCACAAAAGTCTCCAGGTTCTTCCATGTCAGGCTTTCATCACAATTTTGTAGAGAAGTATTTTGTTGAGAAGTATTCCATTGTGTGTATGAACCATAATTTCTTTATCCATTCTTCCACTTTGGGCCTTTGAGCTGCTTCCAATTTCTTGCTATTGTGACTGTGTTGCTTTGAACATGGGAGGGCATACATCCACTCGTGTTGTGTCTCTTATTTGCGGGGAGGGGGGCGTATATATGCCTAATAGTGGTACTGCCGGATCATATAGGATGTCAATTCCCTGTTGCTTTATGTCTCACCATGTATTCTTCCATAGTGGTTATATGTATTTACAAATCTACCAACAGTAGAGTTCCAATCTCTACATATGCTCTCCAATATTTGTTGTCTTCTGTTTTTTGAATTGTGATAGGTAAAGTAGTATATCATTGTGGTTTTACTTTGCATATCCCTGTTGCCAAGTGATTGTGGGCATTTTTTTCATGTGTTTGTTAGCCATTTGTACATCATTTTTGGTGAACTGTCTGCTCAAGTCTTTTTCCTACTTCTTAATTGGGTCATTTGTTATTTTCTTATTGAGCTCTTGTAGAGTTCTGTATATTTTGGTAATTAGATTCTTGTCTGATGTCTTGTTGGTAAAAAAATTTTTCCAGCCTGTGGGCTCTCAATTGAGTCTCCTGATAAAGTCTTTTGATGTGCATAAGTGAGGTAATTTCTGCATATCCCCCTCATCTATTTTATTGTCCACTCTGTGTGCCTCCTTCATTATACTTGGTAGTCTATGTATGTCCTGCAATAGGGCCCTTAAGTTGGTTCCAGCTTTCCCATTGAGGATCCTCATAGCTTTGGTGTTTACATGTAAGTGTCAGGGACCAGCCTCTACAATGAAATGGGTCCTACAAGGCATTTGTGTAATTGAAGGGTGAATTAAAGAAACAGCAAACAAGGAATGCAAGGGCCCACCCCTTCCATGGAGACTGGAACCAGAGAGTGAGGAATGTACTCTCTTAATAGGCTTATATAATCTCAGGCATACAAGCCACATCATACACACACGCAACAGGAAGGGGATGAACTGGGGGCATAACATAACAGGAAAAGGAGGCACTAGGGGCATACCTGTGACATGAAGGCACATATATACCAATCTGGGTGGGTTCTAGAGTTAAGATGGCATCCCAACCTTGGTCTTCTCTGAGCTGGTTTGGTCTTAAGTGTCACTGAGCTCTTCTCCGGGGGAACAATCTATAATCCTTATCAGAAGGGCGTGGGCTGTACTTGGGTAGGAGTGGTTTGATGGCTCTTGATGGCAGATGACCTTCAGGGAAATAGCCTTCAAGCAGTTAACCTTCAAGCGCATATCGTAGTAACCATGTGCTTGCAAGCAGCACCTTAAGACTGGCATTATTACAGGGGGACATCGTGAGGAACAACTTTATTTAAGAGAATGTGAATGGGATACATTTTCAACTCACGAGCATGAAGGTCTTCCTCCACCAGAATATGCCTCCCAGACTTCTTAAATATGAACATAAAGAATTTGTCTGCATATATTCTATGCAGTATATGCATGGTTCTCTGTTTCTTAGTTCTTAGCTTCCCACAACTTAGTTCTTTAATCACCTCGAGTTCATTGTTTGTGCATGGGGAGAGATATGGGTCTTGTTTCATTATTCTGCATATGGAAATCCAGTTTGATAACACCATTTGTTGAAGAGGCTGTCTTTGCCCATTTGGACATTTCTGGGTCCCTTGTTGAAGATTAGTTACCTGTAAGCTGATGCAGTTATGTCTGGGTTTTCTGTTCTGATCCATTGGTCTATATATCTCTCATTACAGGCTTGACTACGGTGACTATGTCAGATAATGGGAAGCTGCCTACTTGGCTCCTCTTTGTAAGAAGTTCTTTGCTTGTCCTGGGACTTTTGCCTATCTATATGAAATGGTTAACTAGTTTTTCCAATTTTTAGAAGAATGTATTTGGGATTTGGATTGGATTGTGTTGCATCTGTAGAATGTTTTAGGTAGTATTGACATTTTCACAATATTAAGTCTGCCTATCCATGAACATGGGATATTCTTCCATTGATGTATGCCTTTTTTTGGTTTCTTGTGTAATGTTCTGTGGTTTTCTCTGTATAGGTCTTTTGTTTCTTTAATTTTTATTCCTAAGTACTTCGTCTTTTGTGTGGTTATTGTAAATGGTATTGTTTTCTTAATGTCTTTTTCATAGCTCTCTTCACCAGTTTACAGGAATCCAATTGATTTCTGGTTATTAATCTTGTAGGCTGCTACATTGCCAAATCCCTCAATTGTTTCCAGTAGGCTTTTTGTGGAGACTAATGGATTTTCTATATATACAATCATATCATCATATCATACAATCAAATAGTGAGCTTCACTTCTTCTTTACCTATTTGTATTCCCTTGATTTCTTTATATTGTCTGATGGCTCAAGCTAAGACTTCCAGCATGCAGTTCAAGAAGAGTGATGATAGAGCACATCCTTGTCTGATCTGTGTTTTCAGTGGAAATATTTCTGGCTTTTTCCAGTTGAGCATAATGTTGGCTGTTTGTTTTTAATATATGCATTTTATCATGTTGAAGATTTTTCCTTCTACTCCTATTTTGTTGAGTGTTTTGTGTTACTCTGGACTGACAAGAGAAACAAATTCATAGATACTCATATGTGTATAAGAAAGAGCTTTATATAAAGAGTAACTGTATATTAAACAAATATTCCAGTCCAGTTCAGATCAAGTCCATAAGTCTGATATTAACCTATATGTCTGTCTGATACCAGTCTATAAATTCCTCTGAAGACTCACGCAACACATGCAATGATACCGAATGGCAGAAGATCATAGGTCAGTGGGTGGAAAGTCTTGTGGATTCAATGAAGGTGGAAGCATCTCAGTACTGCCATGAGTCTCCATGTGGCTTTTCTA
>NW_022103919.1:14491742-14492755 GCF_000313985.2 Echinops telfairi
TACTATGCAGTTAATGTTATATTATTTATATTTATTATATATATATTATTGCCATTAAATTGATATATTTTTTCATGCATTTATTTTTAGTCTGTTTTTAAAATTGATTTATCTTAACCAGATTTATTGACATGCAATTCACACACCATACAATTCGATTCATAGTTTTTCTTTATGCGTAAGTTGTGTCTTTCACAGACAGCACAATTATGAGATCTATTTTCTTATCAATTATGCTATTCTCTGCCTCAACTAGTTTATTTAATCCACATACATTCATTATAGTTATTAATGAGTATGAATGAGTTGCTGTTATTTAGCTGTGTGTTTTGTGAATTGCTACTGGTTTCTATTTTCCACATAATTTACATGATGAGTTCGTTTGTTTTACAGATGTCCTTATCATGTTCATGTTCTCTTGTTTTAGTATTTAGAAAGTATTTAGAAAATCTTTATGATTTTCCTCTTTTGTTTTTATGAGGGTTATTAATTCTCTTGAGGGTACCTGTAATTTATTAACTTATTCCCAAAGTTAAAACAGTTTGTTCTTTGTTGAAATATGTTTGACTTCTCCGTTTGGAAAGGTGCTCTGGTGGTGTAGTGGTTACTTGTTGGCTATTAACTGCAAGCTCAGCATTTCAAAACTACCTATCACTCTTCCAGAGAAAGATAAGTCTTTCTACTGCCATAAAGAGCTACATATCAGAAACTCACAGGGGCAGTTCTATCTTGTCCTACAGAATCCCTATGAATTTGTACCGACTCCATGGCAGGGAATTTGGTTCTTGGATTTTTACATTTGGAAATTCTGTAAATTCACAGTTTATTTTCTCTTTTTACTTTGTCAGTTTCTTCATTTACAAAGTAAGATTCTGGTTCCCTATTTTCAGTCCAGCTACATCTTTACCTCTTGCAGTTCAAACCACTGAGTGAGGGCCATGACCTGGTCCTGTACTACCTGATGAACCATAGATAGTAGGCAGCACCAGTCAAAATCAACCATAATCATGCTA
>NW_022103919.1:14501781-14503556 GCF_000313985.2 Echinops telfairi
GGGAGAGCAGCTTCTAGGATGGAGAAATGGATTGTGCTTGCTATGAAGAAAGTGGGGCAAAGAGCAGGGAGGAGATCTTGAGGGGCGAGAGGCTGCTTTAGAATCTCAGGGGTAGGCTCATGAGGGCCTGCTGCTAAAAGCCAAAATTTGTGTCAACAACTGCCAGGATGAAGATTTAATGTTTAATTTGTTAGACAGAAGAAAAAAATCAATGAACTTGGAGACAGTAGCATGTAAAAAAATACTAGTGCGCTTATGACAATAGCATGAGAATAGTTGCACAAAGTATGGCATGTGCCTTATTTACATGAAAGTATGGTATACATACAAATATTATTACTACTGTCTGAAATCGCTGGCCCCAGCATCAGTAATTATGGATTTTATATCGCAGACATGTATCAATCTTACTGTGATAGTATTTACCAGCCTTTCCACTGTGTGCGAGCATTGTAACAAGGACCCCTATGTAGCTAACAACTCCTAAGACTTGAAAAATCCACTACGGTCCTGAATTGCTTTTCCTCTCACTGTTGAAAAAGAGAGGAGAACAACAGAAGAACAGAATGTGAAATATATCATCATGCCCTCTATAAATTGTAACTTAACACCATTATCACCTGAATAATGCATGATCTCCATCCTTTCCAGAAATAAGTCCATTACGTGTACTGTTATGTCTACACTGTAGGAACTTACCTCTCACTCTTGAGAGAGTCCTATCAAGGATAAGTTTGGTTTTTAAGGAAACTTACTTTTATCATGCTTTACGTCTGTTGTTGAAGATATTTGCTACATCAAACCGAATCCTCCTTATAAAGATATCTTAGAAAGCGATCTTCCAAGTCTAGGGGCCAGGAGTACTTGCACTTCTCAGTAACCTACCAGTTGTCATATTATGAACATTGGTTCTACTGTAAATACGAGGGGGTTTCAAAGATTCAAAGGAAATTAAAAGATAAAGGAATATTTCTGTGATATTTTTATACGCCTCTTGTAAATTATGATACCACACTCTTCTAAATTTTTAAAAATTGTTTTATTACCCCTTCATCCACATGCCATACAATTCAAATCATATCAAGAAGCGGTGTACAAATACGACATTCAATTGTAGAACATTTTCTTCTTCCTTGTACTCATTGTACTTCGTGTACATTTTTCTAACGGTGGCAAACATATGCACGACAAAACATCCTCCAAGTCCACAATTACATGCATAATTCAGTGCCATTGATTATACACTTCATGCGATATTGATACCCTTTCCCAAATTATCCCACCACCATTAGCATAACCTCAATGCCCTCTTTCTCCTTCACCCATGGTAACCATTAGTCAAGTTTGGTTATTTATTTAGTTAGTTAGTTTTCTTGATTTATTATCCACATATCATACACTTCCATGGTTAAATTTGCTTTTAAAATACACATCATCACAATAAGTTCTGGTGTTCCCTCCCCACGGAGTTTCTTTTATTAAAAACTATTTTTATTAGGAGCTCTTACATCTCTCATCACAATCCATACATTCATCCAATGTCCCAAGCATATTTGCACATATGCCTCCATCATCATTTTCAAAGCATTCTCTTCCCACTTGAGCCCCTGATATAAGCTCCCCATTTCTTCTCTCTCCCTCCCCTACCCACCCTCCCTCACAAACCATTGATAAGTTATAGACTATTTTTTCCATACACCCACTTTCGTCCCACTTAGGGAGGGTTCTAGATTGATCTTTGTTATCAATTTCCCCCTTTCTTCCCCCACGCTCCC
>NW_022103919.1:14504794-14506199 GCF_000313985.2 Echinops telfairi
CAATAACAAAAAGAAAGCCACTGACAAAAATGGAAAAGCCTATAAATAGTTCAAGGTCTGTTTGTTGGCCTTTATGAGTGTTTTCCAGTCGAATCCGATGGGGTGCCACACTCTGTCTCCCAAGTGTATTTTTGGTACTCCCCGGGGGTTTCACCAGTCTGCTCCCCCTGCTGCTCTGCTGCGTGCCCTCAGTGCCTCGCCCCTGCGTGATGGGGCCAGACCTTGCACTGTTCCCGCACTGTGTCTCCAGTGCTGTCCCCCACCACGTCAGGGTTCAGTGAGAGACGCCGTGTCCCATGTAGACCACGCTCTTTGCCTTGGCTCACCACCAAATTTGTGGCTCACCCCTGGCATACACAACCACATCACACTGTCACTGTGGACCAATCTTACATATGGATTCATGTGTTTTCTTTTCTTTCTTCATCTTTATTTCCATTTAAAATTTGTGTTATAAAAGTTTTAATTTCCTGTAGATACTTTTGGTCAATACAGAAAAGACATAAGTATAAAAGAACCAGTGGATGCTTTACTGCTATAGTTTACTTATTCATTCACATTTATTAAGCATCTACATTCCCCAAAGAAGTGTGAGGGCTACCAAATGTGGCCTCTGCCCTAGTTTTGAAAAAGTCTATGCATAAAAGGTAAGCAAATAACATGCTATTGGAATTATGAATGGAGACGTATTAATTGTCTTTGGCAGAAGGAAAATTATGTGGAATATATGTGTCAAGTTCTTCATCTATAAAACGGGAATATTAATCACATGTAATCAGATTTAGTGAGATAATACACTTAACACAGAATCTAGCAGCATAAAGTAAGTGCTAAATAGATTTTAGCTGAGTTCAATAGAGAGTATATTAGAACTAGGCTTTCGTGGATAAGAATGGTTCTAACATTTTGATACAGGGATTAAGAAAAAAAACTTGGGATGACAAAGGAAAACATTGTTTTTTCAAGGAAACCTGTGTAGTTCTGCTAGGTCCTTTGACACCCAAAGAAAATCCGTTGAGAATAGGTTGAGATTAGGCACACATGATGAGACGTGAATGGTAGACAGGATTTTGAGGCTATATTCAGAGACATTTAGAGGTTGCAAATAAAAACATACTATAATTCGATTAACCGGAAGAAAATGAATTAAAAATAGAGGTGAATAAAAAATAAAGACCCATGAGATGGCAAGTACAGTGTTCCCGGTAGGAGAGAATTGTGGCTGAACGAGGGCAGAGCTTCCCTGAGAATTCAAAGGGAACATCTGCAAGACAGTCCCAGGCCACAGGGGCCTCAGAAATTGGCAGTCTTTTCGGTTTCATGTTTAAAAGGTCACACATGATGGTTTGGAGTACAATTGATAATCAGTATTGAATAACATCCTACAAAAAAGAAATTATGGACA
>NW_022103919.1:14506754-14510875 GCF_000313985.2 Echinops telfairi
TGGGTCTCCATAGGAACCATTATCAGTAGGGTGCAAACCCCTCCTACAGGAGCCTGTCCATTGTCCCCAGAGGCAGGGAGCAGGCCCACCTGTGGTGGGATGAGACAAGCAGTCTGGCAACTGATTGCCTTCAGAGGAGGGAATGCCTGTGCATCTGACCTCCCCCCACATTAGCTGAGACGCCAATGAACTTGGAGATGGAAGAAGCACTCTTGGAAGGAGAAGAGAAGGGAAAATAGAAAGAGAGGGTAACTTGCTGTTGCTTGTTGCTTAAGGATGGGAATTAGAATGAAAAGAACATGATTCTGTCAGAAATGTTTCAACATTACTCTAAGGAAAAATTTTAAAATTAAAAGGGAAACTAAATTAAATCATAATATATTTAGTATAACTTTAAAAATGCAGTATTTAGGAGTAATATATCTTCACTCCATTAATCCGTTCTCTACATTGTTTGTGACAAGTAAGTTTTACTTGTGAACCATTTTTGCTTCAGAATTTTCTTTACTTCTAAAAATCTGTTATTTGGCATTAGGTGAATCATTTTTATTAAAATCATCCCTTGAATATTTTATTTCTATTTTTCCTATTTAACATCTAGCATATAGCTAAATGAAAATTAGCAGAACCATTGGGGATAAATGATTAACTATTACAGTAACAAACAACTTCAGATTCCACTATTCACTGGATAACAATATGCTCACAGGAATATTAAAGCTATGATTTCATTATCTCAGTATCCTCACATGCACTGATCTTTCTACTTATTCCCCAGTCAAATCCCCAAACATTATTTTTCTTATCCTTCATGGTGTTACTCCAAACTCACCAGCAATCCTACACTTTCTCCAAACTCTTCACTGTTTCCTGTAACTCCACTTTAAGTTCAAAACTTTCTACTGCTACTCTGGTAGTATCATTTATTAAACTGGAACATCTGGTGCAAAAACCTCCAGTTATAAAAATAGAGATATCTTGTTGTCAATCACCAATGTCCTCAAACCAATGCATGACCGACAGAATGGGAAGAACAGCCAGGGAACTCATCCCTCGTTTATTACTCTGTATTTGAGAAAATACAATGTTCTCCTCATCCCTCTCCTGAAGTATCCATTCAAAATGTAGCTCTGACAGCCTCGGTTCCTTTAACTAATGCAAGTTAATTATCCAAACATATCCTTGTAATAATAGTCATCTCAGGAGTTGTTTTTAGATTCATTAGATAGATTCCATGTTCCAGTTTAGACTGAACTACTCTTGTAAATAGAAACAGAGATGCAGACATATATGTTAAATATCCATCACCTGTCTGTCTGTTTTGCTGTGGTGGCTTGTATGTTGCAGAGATTCTAGAAACGATGTAAATAAATATTTCAAACTCCAGCAGTGTTACCCATGATGGACAAGTTTCATTAGAGATTCCAGACTAAGATAGACGGTAGAAAAGGCAAGCAATCTATTCCCAAGTATTAGCCAATGGAAACCTTATGGATAACAACAGAACACTGTCTGGCCAATTTCCTTCGGACATGTTATCAGGAGGGATCAAGCACTGGAAGGGGACGTGTTTTGTGAAGTAGAAGGTCAACAACAGTGAAAGAGACCCTCAGAGAGATGAATTGGCACAACATTTGCCATGGTGAGGATGACTCAGGGCCGGGCAACATGCATTTTGCCATTCATAAGGTTGCCATGAGTTGCCATCACCTCTGTGGCAGCTATTTATAAATTGTTAAATAAAGATAATATAACTGTAGATACACATTATGTGAAAATAAAAATGTGACATAAGTGTCCTTAATCACTCTAAGATCAACTTTGTCAAACACAGTTCCTATTTGCGGTGAATGCAATACAATTATCAAGTTTACGTTAGTATTATATCAGATAATTCTTTTTGGACAAAAGACCCCCATGCTTAATGACAGAGCAATAATTTATTTAGCTCACATATTTATGGGCAATTTTTCATAAGCTCACCTGGTGTGATGGGTAAATTTTGTCAACTTGATGGTATCAGTGTGGAGCTAGGGGTGGAATCCAACCTATCAATCATATCACACCCTGATGATGTTCCTTTTTTATAAGAGAGACACTGAGAACTTCTCTCCTCTCTCTCTCTCTCTCTCTGACTCTTCACCTTCCTATTGGACTGAGTCTCACATTTGGGATTGGTGGCTCACATGGCCTTCTGAGCTTGGGAGCTAGCTGTTGGTGCCCTGCCATGTTCCTGAAGACTTTGGATCCACACAGTTCTGCAACCACCAGCCTGTGAACTCCCCACCCCCTGCTACATCTTCTATTTCCACCATCAGCAGCTGCATGAGTCTGAAGGTGGACCCGGCTAACGTTGATCCCATGGACTTGAGTTGGACTTTAACTGGGATGCTTCCTTGATATAAAGTTCTTTCTGACACATATGTTTCTACAGAAAACCCAGGCTAATACCGGTGGGTAGTTCCGTTCTCAGCTGTAATTACTTCATGTACTTCAGTAAGCCAGTACAACCTAATTCACATAGTGTCACTGGGGTCTAAGAAAATTGGACTGTACAAGACCTGCAATGGCCTAAATTCAAAATTGGCACGCTGTCACTTCAGTCACATGAAAATTCAGATTTAAAGGATGGGGAAAATCTACCAAATCACATTATAAAGGCTTTGCACATACAGTAGAGTGAAAGGTCGAGGCCATGCTTTCAATCTATTACAAAGAATTATAAAACATTTTTAAGTTGAAAACTTACAAAGAATTATAAAATATTTTTAATAAATTAAAATTATAATTGTAGCACTAGATGGAGTAGAGAGGTACATATGTCATCCAGTATGGGATAGGGAGTTGTCTATGCTACATAACGAGAGCCGAGGATTTCTATAAAATAGGATTGAGTGTTATAAATTGACAGAAGGGAGGCATTTCAAGTCACTTGGTGAATAAACAAACTATGTTGGATAATAAATGTTCATAACAACTACATACTAGTCAGCAACTAGTAGGAGAGTAAGTAAAAAGTATTACTATAAAATCATAGACCCCTTTATTAAAAAATTATCGAAATGTGAGGCTGTTTATTGACATTCTAGATTCATACACTTCTTTTTTGTTTTCTTTTATTGTGAATTGGATAAGGGTTTACAAAACAAATCAATTTTCCATGTAGCCATCCATACACATTTCTTTTATGTCATTGATTGTAATCCCCGCAAAGCTTATGCTTGCTTCTCTCGTTGCATAGTGCCTTCCCCTTCACCTGTGTTAATATGTTTCTACACTCTAGTTCGTGATTTCCCTTCTCTTCCCTCCCCCTCCTCAGTAACCATCAAAGAGGTTTCTTTCAGTGGAATAGCCTTTCATTGACTTTTGAGAATAGTATTTTCCAGCAGTATTTGTCCTTCTGTTTTTAACCTCTTTCACTTAGCACAATACCCTCCAGCTCCATTCATTCGTGAGGTGTTTCTCTGATCTGTCATTATTTCATTGTGTGTATGTAACATAAATGGTTTATCATTCTTCCATTGGTGTGCAGTTGTTCTGATATCTTTAAGGAAGCACCACGCCATTTTCCACAGTAGTTGGACAATTTATACAGTCACACTAGCAGGGTCTGATCACTTGAATTTCTTCAAAGCCTTGTTAGCATTGGTTGCTCTCTCTTTGTATGAACTTTGTTATTAATGCTGGGGTGAGATGTGGAATGTAGAAATGATCAAACATTAGAATTGGCTGTCACATACAATAAAATTTTGCTAACGATAAGTCAAAAATGGTTGCAACTGTATACCTACTGGGGGCCAGGCATATTCAGATGAGGACATGGAGTAAGGCATATTTAACTGGGATTTTATTACTTGAAGTTGTTCTCTGAGCACTGCTTTTGCTGTGCCACAAAGTTTTTAATATGTTCTATTTCATCCTCATGTGATTCAAAATATTTTACATTTTCATTTATTATATCTTCTAATACAAAGTTCCAAGATGATCATCGGCTTCTTTTTTCTTTGGTCTCTGATGTCTTTTTGTAGAGGGTCTACGTAGTGTGTGTCCCTGCTCCTCCATCTCACGCACGTCTTCAGTTTACACACTTCTGAAGGTGATGTTTCCATATTTACAGCTCT
>NW_022103919.1:14511230-14516714 GCF_000313985.2 Echinops telfairi
AGTATTTTCAGATCTTCTTGAATCTATTAACACCAAAAGACAAATCAGAGATAATTTTCAGGAGATGGTACCTCAAAGGACACCATCAAAAGGAAGAATGTACATGTGATCAGAATTCCAGAACCAAAAGGTATCAGCCAGGGGAAAGGGGGTGGCCACACACAAAAACAGAAGCACAGAGCTCACTGTTGAAGAATTGTTGGAAGAAAACTTCCCTCGCCTTATAGCCCTGCTTGCTTATTTTCTGTCAACTTATAGTAGAGGTGAATCAAGCAGTGACAAGTCTGTTAAGGATTTGGGAGGAAATGAATCAATGTGGATGGGGTGAGTGTAGGTGGGGTGTGCTGTATAGGCAGTCTCAGAGTTATAAACAAAATCAGTTCCTAAGTTCATCTTTAAGATGAATTTGGAGGTAAGATGCATAGGTGCTGTGTTAGGCCAGGTGGGTGAGAGAAAATAATTCAGGGAGTCATATATGTGTAAGAAAGAGTTTATATCAAGAAGTAATTATATATCAAGAAAACATCTCAGCCAAGTCTAACTCAAGCCCTCCAGTCTGATACTAGTCCATGAGTCCCTCTTTAGACTCATGCGGTCACAGGCAATGATGCAGAATGCAGGAATGTCACAGGTCGGTGATTACAGAGCGATATGAATCCAGGATTAGTGGGCATATAGCAAGGGTCAGGTGTGTTCCATAAGCAGGAAGGTGAAGGCAGAGAGACTGGGGTGTGGGTTGGGGTTCCCCAGCCCTCCTTATGAGAAGGCCATGCCCCACCGGCAAGGACCATCCGACTGTGACCTGACTGACAGGTTGGATACCACTCCTACACTTTTATATATCTTCAAGTTGACATAAAATTATGTAACAACTACAAATAATACATATGGTTATCATTTAACTTTAACGTAGTACAAGTAAGGAGTCTTCTGGTACCATGGATTAGGCATTGTAATGCTAATTTCATTACAGTTAAAACCCACCAGCCATGCTGCGGAAGAAAGATGATGTTGTCTGCTCCTATCAAGATTTACAGTCTCAGAAATCCTCAAGAAAAGTTCTATGTTGTCCTATACCACTAAAACAACAACAACAAAACTCACTGCCATCAAGGCAATGCTGACTTATAGCGACCCCCCTGTGGGTTTTTGAGGCTGTAACTATTTACTGGAGTAGAAAGCCCAGTCTTTCTCCAGCAGAACTGCTAGTGATTTTGAACTGCTGACCATGGGGATCTCAGCCCAATGCCTAACCACTCTACCGCCAACTCCACTCAGTGGTTTCAAGTTAGTGCAAGCAAAGGAGTCAATGGTGTATAAGCACTTTACTGCTAATCAAAAGGTCAGAGGATCACTATGTGTGTTAATTACCCAATCACTGAGAATCCTGGCCCAGCCAAGTTGACACAAAAATGTTACATACTACGTTAGGTAAAAATCTTGCCTACAGTTTCTGAAGATAATACTGAGGCTGAGCATGTTAGTCTGGGTACATTAGAGAAACAAATCCATAGAAATGCATGTATAAGAGAGAGTTTTATGTAAAGGGTAAGTGCACATCAAGAAAACATCCCAACCCAGTGCTGCCCAAGCCCACGAGTCCAACATTAACCCATATGTCCGACACCAATCTGCAAAGTCCTCCTCCATCTCACAAAACACATCTCACAATGATGCCAACTGCAGGAGGAAAGCCAAGTCAGTGAGTGTGTAAGCATCTCAGTGCTGCAGGGGTCTCCACATGGGTGCTCCAGCACCCAGGGCTGCATCCGGGTAGGTCCATGTGGCTTATCTCAGGGATATCATGCAGGAAGTGAACCTTGCCAGCTGAAGCAGGGAACTGGCTAAGGCAGCTGCACCCTGGTCCAATCATCACAAAGCAAGAGACCCGAGAACTTGAAAGGCAAGGCTCACCGAGCCATTTAGCTCTCTGCCCTACAATTAACCCCACATGTGTTTATCGGCCAGGTTGGCACAATAAACTTTAACTCACTGAGTAAAAAGCAACCTTTACCCACTGCTGTGGATTTGATTTCAACTCATAGTGACCCAAGTAATGGTAAAACTGTCTAATAGTGTTTTCAAGGCTGTGATTTTCACGAAAGTAAACTGCCACACCTTTCATTTGCCAAGCAGCTTGTGGGTGCAAACTGCTGATCTTCTGGCTACCTGCTGAACATTCAAGCTCTGGGCAGGGAGCACAGCAAGCATTCTGGCTCTATTGTGCTCTGTTGTAGAAGGCAAACAATTGAGTTCAGATTCTCGGCTCAAGCTAAAGCTAAACTATGAAGTATTTGAATAAAATTTCGGAGAATATTCTTAGAATTATGAGGTAAGGAACTTCTTCATTTAACAAAAAATACAGTCCCCCCCTAACCTGACCCCAACTTGACCTTAAAAATCCGCTGGACCAGAGGATGTACACTGGTGCAGATCAGAGCTGGAAACACAGGGAACCCAGGACAGATAAACCCCTCAGGACCAAAAACGAGAGTAGTGATACCAAGAGGGTAAAGGAAGGTTGGGGGGGACATGGGGGCAATGATCACAATGATCGCTATATAACAGAGGGACGGACAACAGAAAAGTGGGTGAAGGATGACAGCGGTTGGTGTAAGACATGGAAAAAAAATTATAAATTTTCCAGGGCTCATTAGGGAGAAAGGGTGGGGTAGGGAGAATGATCTGATACCAAGGGCTCCAGTAGAAAAAAATTGTTTTAAAAATAATGATGGCAATATATGTACAAATGTGCTTGACACAATGGATGGATGGATTGTGATAAGAGCTGTAAGAGCCCTCAATAAAATGATTTTAAAAGTAATAAGTAAATAAAAATAAACACAAATCTCAGAAAGCCCAAGTAAAATATATTTTTGAATTCATTATATACATGTTTTAAACATTGCCAGAAAAAAGACAGTTTCTGGGTGATGTACGTGGTTCATCTCGTTTGGCTGCAGACTGAGCAGTTGGAGGCTCAGGACCACCCAGAAGAGTCTCAGAATGAAAGGATATTGATCAGCTTCTGAAATTCAACCTTTCTGATCTAAGGAGAACTGCTCTACACAACACCGATGGGGCCACCAGGAGTTAGAGTTAACTGAATTGAAACTGGTTTTTAAAAAGAAAAGACAAGTTTCAGATTGAGAAAAGTGTTTGTGATTCACGTTAATAACCGAAAGAATCGTTTAACCACATACAGATGAATCAAGTCACTATTTTTATTTAAAAGATTTTACACTGCTGGCCATTCGAACCAAGGACACAATATATGTTCCTGAGTAGAAGAAGAAAAAATATAGAGAGAACAAAACTGAACTTCTCAAAATAAGCCAGATTTACTAGGCTGGTAGAGACGTGAGGAATTAATGCCTAGGGATAGTCATTAAACTTGGGCCCTAAAACAACCCCTATGGTCACCTATCAGCCCACAGACAAAGTGGTTCATAAATAGTAGTGCCCAGGAGTACTGTACTTCTCAAAAAAATTGTATAAATGAGATCTATTAATCAACATTTGCCTCAGACCAAAGATGATAAGGCAAGCATGGACAAGGAAACAAAATTAATGGAAATAAAAATAGCACAAATGGAAATAAGGAGAATGCTGGCATACCATATTTTAATGCAAATAACATACGTCTTCCACATTTGTTTGCCAACCACTCCCTTTCCCCAAGGAGGTATTTTTGTAAACATGCGATGCTTTTCTTCCTTACTTCTTTTCCCCAGCAGGAACATGTAAAAGGGTGACATAACAGCACTTATGGAAATACCTATGTGGGGAGAGTAGCAGATGGCAAATGAACACGGAAGATGCTTGTTGTTTGTGTAAAAGAATAGTCACGGATGTCGCTGAACTGAATAACACGTATCGAACGCGTTCAATGTGAAACGACTTGACTATGTAAATTTTCTCTAAAATCACAGTAAGGTTTGGTTTTGTTTTTTTACCCCATCCCCACAAACATCAGTGTTAAGAATGACTTTGGGTTGGTGAAGGGGAAATGAGTACTTTCGTCCAGCATTCCTGGGACCTGAGATTGTGAAAGTATATTTTGGAGTTGGGGGTCATTCCCACCACCAAAATTTTATATGGAAAGAAAGAAGGGAATTTGTAGCGTATTGCTTCTGTGTTTAAAAGAAGAACTTAAAGTATGAGTATGACTATAAAGAGAAAAGTTTTATAAAAAATGAACTAATAATATAATTATATAATAATACACCGAGCTTCCTGCTATTGTGAGGGGAGGACTGTGGAGGAAATGCAAGAGATGGGCAGTTTTTACTTTAAATCTTTATATATGATATGAATTTTTCATAATGCATATGTGTTTATGTATCACTTGTGATATTTAATTTGTTAAAGAATAAATCTTGGCTATTTAAGAAAATGTCAAAACTGGGTTTTCCTTTTTGCAGATATAACTGTATTTCACAGTTTTACCATTGCTCTCTCAATTTACTTTCTGTGAGCTTGTTTACATAATCCAGAGGTAATGTTTATACAACCCACTGATAATAGCATAATTCATCACGTTTTTGACCATCCAGTGCTTTACTTGGGCAATATAATGTGGAGTAAGGTCAAACACACCTCAATTTGTTAAAAAAAGTTCAAGGTTTTCTCCTCTTTCCTTTGCAACCCCTTCTCTAATTCTGGTATCTGTAGGGCTCTCCATTTAGCTATTCAGGCCTAGCTGTGAATGCCAGGCCAGCTCCTACCAACACTGAAATTCAGTCGATAATACCAGGCCAGTTTATAGCTGCTAGGAATCCCTGGTCTCTTTCTCAGATACAAGAGTTAGCTGTCACTCACCTTTTGCCCTCTGCCCTTGCCCTTCTACCTATTGCAATGTTGGTGCAGAAAAGAATATTTTGAGATCTACAGGGGACAGCATGAGGACAAAGGGCATGTCCTAGAATTGCATGGAGACAAAAACATGCCTATGTCCCCAATGGCATCTGCACTAGTACCTGCAGGCTGACTGTTCGAATACTGGTAAATAATAATAACTATTTGATTACTCCATGCTTACACTATTCTCTCTGTTCATGAACACAATTATTGCTTTTCAGAGCCACTGGGGAAAAGTAATGGAGTGGGGTGGAGAAAGAAAACTTTGCTGATGCCCACCTTCCCACAGGGTGACCAGTTTGTAGATGACAGTAGTCTCAGGGGCACTTCCTCTCCTCGGGACAGATCAAAGGAAAAATATAGCATTGTATTCTCCTTCCCTTGTTGTGTTCTTTAGGATGGAGCACAGAAGAAATCCTTGCGAGGATCAGCAGTATAAATATGCTCTTTGGAGCTTGCAACACAGGGGATCCAAAAGAGATAAACCCCTCCGGACCAAAAAGGGGAGCAGCAATACTAGCAGGGTAAGGGAAGGGGGCGGGAGCAAGGGGGAACTGATCACAATAGTTGATGCATGGGCCCCCTCCAAGGGGGACAGACAGCAGAAAAGTGGGTGAAAGGAGA
>NW_022103919.1:14517904-14534890 GCF_000313985.2 Echinops telfairi
AAATGTTTTGAGAATGATGAGGGCAATGAATGTACAAACGTGCTTTACACAATTGATGTATGTATGGATTGTGATAAGAGTTGTATGAGCCCCTAATAAAATGATTTTAAAAAGTGAGAGAGAAAAAATTACCGGTGCTTGGAGTGCAAAAGTCGTAAACAAAGAGGAAGACAACTCTGGTCTTGGTGATAGAAACAAAGCTGGAGATCCCATGATAGAATTTTTCAAGATCAATGACTTCTTCAACCTTTTTTCAATAATGCAAATTCTGACTATCCACATGTGTTTCTCCAGATGGAATACACAGAGAAATCGGCACACATTGACAGGGGGTCTGGCCAGATTCAAAAGAGGATGTGGAACAAAGAAGATCATTGCTGAGTTCGGTTGGATCTTGGATGGAAGCAGAGAAAATACCAGAAGGAGCTACTTGTGTTTCATTGACTATGCCAAGGTATTACACTGTGTGGAGCATCCCAAGCTATGGCTAGCCTTGAGAAGAATGGGAAGGCCAGACACTACATTGTGCTCGTGAGTAATCTGTACATGGTTAAAAGGACCATTGTGAGAACAGAACAAAAGAATACCAAAAAGTTTAACATTAGGAAAGGTTGTTTCAGGGTTGCATCCTCTCATTATATTTACTCAATCTGTATGTTGAACAAATAATCCTAGAAGCTGGATTATATGCAGACAAATGCGGCATCAGGGTTGAAGGAAGGCTTACTAACAGCCTTCAAAATGCAGATGACGTATCCTTGTCTGCTGAAAGTGAGGAGGACTTGAAGCACTTGCAGATGAAGATTAAGGAGTGCAGCCTTTAGTACAGGTTACAATTCAGTGAAAAGAAAACCAAAATCCTACAACTAAGCCAAGTATCTGTCTAGTTGTCGAGTATTTTGTTCTCGCTTTGACCCATAATCCATGTTCAAGGAAGTAGTAGTCAAGAACTCAGACAACTTATTGCACTGGGTAAATCTGCTGCACAAGACCTCTTTAAAGTATTGTAAAGCAAGGATGTTACTTGAGGAGTAAGATGAACCTTACCCATGCCGTGGTATTTTCAACTTCCTCCTGTGCATGTGAAAGTTGGATATTGAATAAGGAAGGCTGAAGAATTGATGCATTTGAACTATGGTGTTGGTACTGACTATTGAAAGTAATGTGGGCTGCCAAAAACCAAACAACTCCGTCTTGGAAGAAGTATGGCCACAATGCTCCTGAGAGGCAAGAATGGTGAGAGTTTGTCCCACAGACTATAGACATGTTGTCAGGAGAGAGCAGTCCCTGGAGATTGACATCATGCTTGGTCAAATAGTAGAGCAGCAAAAAAGAGGAAGACCTTTGACACGACGGATTGACACAACGGTTGCACTGATGGGCTCAAACAGAAGGACGATTTTGTAAAGATGGCTGCAGGGTCAGCATTTTATTTGCTGCGGTGTACCATGAGTCGGAACCAGCGTGATGACACCTAACAGCAGCAGTTGGGAAGCTAAGAGGTTACCACCAGGCAGGATCTGCGCATATTAAGCATAGAGCCATTGGTCCACAGCCACGCCTCTCATCAACCAGCAGCCAAGTGTCTCCGTTCTTCAGCCTTTCAGCAATGTGGTCCTTTGGCCTCAATCAGTTTCATAGCCTCGGTGCCCCTCCTCTGCTACGTCTCATGGTCTCCCATTCTCCAATTCCTGCAAGGTCAAGCAGAAATTTTGAATGTGCTGCTGGTTTGCAAGGGGAAGCCAGCCCCTAGCACATCATTACGGGTTCGGTGGGTGCAATTGTATAGCGATAATAAGTAAAGATTATGGTAAAGTCATAGAGAGCATGAGAGATAGAAAAGAAATATTGAAATAATGGAGTTAGACACAATACATGGTAGCATGCTTACCTCAGCCCCAGGGCTTGGTGGTTCAGGTGGAGAGAGAGAGATATTTAACGCTAAGCAAGGCTTTTATATTTTCTGGGGATATGCAAGTCCCCTAATTACAGGTGAAGGGGTTGTGCTATGGGAGGGGTGATCTAGGGGTATCCACGCAATAGAAAGAGGAGGGATTGGGGGTATACATGTGGCAGATCCTAGATACAGGATGGCAGCTTAACTTTGGATGTCACAGAGCCAGTTTGACCTGTTCCCTGGAGAAACTGATAGAGACCATTATCAGTAGGATGGGAACTCCACCTACAGGAACCAAATTGATGACTACAAGCCTGTCCATTGTCCTTGAACAGCAGGGCGTGGGGCCTACCTTGTAGTCTGGTGACTAACTGCCTTCAGGGAGGATGTCTGTAAGCATCTGACCTCCCCCCACACTGGTTCTTCTTCTCAGGAATTCTCTTTCTCTGCTTCTGTCCTGGCTCTCTGAAACACACGAGTATGGCAACCAAAGCTGGCCACTCTCCTCTATGAGTGCTTCACACATGGTATTGTGTCCATCAATCCTTTGGTGGGAGTGACAGAGACATGATTGGAAGATCCTTTCTAAGAAAGTCCACCAGACCTCCTGATAACAAGCCCCAATTCCATCAGTCTTGTCATTTGTGCTTCTAAGGAACATTTTGGCAATGCTTCTCCCAACACAGATCTGTGCATTCTCTTGGTAGTACAGATCATAACCAATATTTTTCATGAATACCATAAAGCTCTCAATTCTTCTTCAATCTTTATTCGCTATCAAGCATTTGCATGCATATGAGGCAATTAAAAATATCATGGCTTTGGTCAGGCACACCTTAGTTTACAAAATGACCTCTTTGTTTTTCATACTCTAAACTTTTTTATCCAATGTGATATGTTTTGTGTTAGTTGGTTTGTTGGTTAGTTCTGCTCAGTGCAATACATTGTTTGATTATCTGCTGTTTTCGGGGATGTTAATGATGATCCAAATAAAATTATATCCTTAACAAGTTCAATCTTTCCTCCATTTTTGGTGATGCAGCTCATTGGCCTAATCATTAGGATTTTGTTTTTCTTTACATTGAGGTATAATCCATATCAAAGGTTTTAGTTTTTCTGAAGTTCTCGTTACTTTCAGCAAGCAAGGTTATGTCATCGGCATATTGTCAGTTGTTGATATGCCTTCCTTCCATTCTTCATGTTGTACAACTTTTTTGATTATTTAATCACTTTTCAATTTAAATAAGTGTAATGAAAGGAAGCAACCCTGATAAGGACCTTTCCTGATTTTAAACCATACACTCTCCCCTTGTTCTGTTCAATCAATTACCTCTTTGTCTGAGGTAATGTTTGAGCACAATTAAATTGTGTTTGAGCACAATTAAATGTCCTGAAATTCCTGTTTCTCACAACGTTATCATCCATAATTTGATAAGATTCACATTTTGAAAGCTTCCACTAAATCAATAAAACAATAAATTGATTATTACTATTTTCACCCAAGATGCATCTGATAGCAAAAATGAAATCCCTTATCTCATGTCCTCTTCCAAATCTGGTGTGGATTTCTGGCATTTTTTTTCTCATTGAACTGCTGAATTTTTTAAATGAAATGGAATTTCACTTGTGATAATTATGATATTTTTCCTACAATTTGAAATTTTTCTGAATCATCTTTCTTTGGAATAAGCATGGATATGAATCTTTTCCGGTCAGTTGGCCAGTAGCTGTCCTCCAAATTTCTTGGCATCCACAAGTATGCATTTCCAGGGCTTCATATTTGTTTGTTGAAACGTTTTGAGCGATATTCTTCAAATCCTAGAGCCTTGTTTTTTCATCAACGCCTCCAGTACAGCTTGGATTTATTTAAATCCTATGGGTTCTTCGTGACTGGATATAGGTCTATTATTTTTGGCACAGTGAATCTGTGTATACCTTTCATCTACTTTTTATTATTCCTGTGTCTTAAATATGTTCAATATGTTGCCTATAGAATCCTTCAATATTGCAGCTCAAGGCTTGAAGGATTGTAGCCTGATGATAGTAGTTAAACCAATTGATAACAGACCAGGGACTTCTGATGAAAGTATTTCCATTGATTCACTCATATTATAAAATGTAAGCTAGATCATCTGGCAGTTATCTTTATTGTCGGAGAAACAGTTTTCATTCCCTGGAATACACATTTGTAAGCTCCATGAAGTTAACCCACGCAGGACATTTCCCTGAAATCCAGAGCTTGTAATAGGCGAAATCAGAATAGACCTGAATTTGAACAATAAGCAGAGCAGGAAAAATTATGCTTTGAAGCGCACGAAGGGAATTCTAGGAACATTTTCATGAGCCTTGTGGAGACTGGATTTTTTTCAGGATTATGGAGAGCGACACACACATTTAAAGGAGTGCTGTCCGCTGTCATCTTTGAGATAGAAGCCATTTGACTCAATCTGTCAAGGTTTTTGGTTGTTAGGCACCATGCACACCGCTCTCGTTTTCTACGAGAGAGATCAAGTTTCTAACAGGGCATGGGCCAGTAATTATTCAGGCTCCAGATATTATATCAGCACACCCACATTTGACACATGTGGGGCCCTTTAGATTCTATGGACTAGGAATAATCGTTTGTAAGCTCTAGTGAGATCTTCCTTTTGGTTTGAGCTTTGAGAAAATGGTCTCCTAACGAGCTGGTGAAGTTAAACAAGACTCTTGTCCGTAACATAGTGAGACCATCCTGCCTAAGGCATTTGCTTGTGCTGAAGAAGTATGCTGTCAATAGCAGAGGTATAAGAATTTTTAGTGCAAATGAAATGCGATCTTTTCAAATTAAATATTTTATATTAAATTTTCAAATTAAATATTCAAATATTAAATAATTGATAAATTATTATCAAAAGACTTCATCAAAGGCGTAAAAGAGAACCTAAAATCCAGTAAAAATCTTAGAGAATGACATATTTGATAAAGGTCTAATCTCAAACACATTAAGAAAACTTCACTAACAAAATGACAGCCCAATTTTTTAAATTAGCAAAGGACACAAACAGATACTTCATCAAAAAGGACGCTAAAGCTTCTAATGAACATATGAGATATACTCATGATTATGAATGAAATACCATCTCACCTCTGCAAAAATATTACTAACCAAAATACAAGAGAATAAAAAAAGCTGATGAGGTTTGGGTGCTATTGGGACCCTCGCGAGACTGTAAAAGAGTACAGCCTTTATAGAAAATGGTACAATGCAACCTCATAAAACTGGGAATAGAAACACCAGTCCCCCTCCTAGGACCATTCCCTTGGGATATAATAGCAATGGCATGGGTACACATACACACTTATTGCAGGATCACTCACAATAGCAAAAAATATGCAAGCAACCCAAGTGAACATCAAAGGAACAAATATGCTATAAAGAAGGTTTCAAAAAGTTTGTGGAGAACTGGAAGTAAGAGATAATGGAATTTTCCCACAACATTTCTGTAGCCCCGGCATAGATGCAATGGAATACTATGCAGCTAAAAAGGATAATTATGAGTTCATGAAATATAACACAGATGTATCAGAAAGACATTTTACTGAGTAAAATAAATCAATCCAAAAAAGATAAAATTGTAATGTCCCACCTTTATTAAAATACAAAAAATAGCGACATATGCAGAATCCAATGTTCTCTGGTGGCTAGTAGGAAGCGGAGAGGAAAAGAGGCAGGAATCGTTCTTTGGACAGTTATTTTTGTGATGGGAGAGGCAATGTCGAATGTGAGTGGACTGTGCACAATTTGACCACAGTTAATGATGACACCTAGAAGCTCATAAAAATAAATGTCAATCATAAAAATAAGTGTCAATATTGGCAAGTGCTGTGACATACAAAGGGCCTTCAGAAAGTTCATGGAACATTTTCAGTTTCTTTTCATTCAATTTTGATACAATTTTTGAAGATTCTAGTATTTTTTTCAATGACAGCAATAATAACAAAAGAACATAGGAATAGTTACATAGGTAGATATATATGTATATATACACATACATGTGCAGAGAAAGGTAGATGCATGTACATACTTATGCATGTACAGGTGTATATGCAGGCAGATGGATATACATGTTTGTGTGTGCTTCCCTTATTTTCATATATATCGTAAAGCACATAAGGGAAACAGTCATGAATACTGCATGAGGCATAAAAACACCTCACAGAACTGGTTTACTAGTTTGGAGGCTAAGGACCATCCCATCAGCTCAGGGGGCAATTCGATCAATTGACACAAGTGTATGTTCTACACCCTGGTTTGGTAAGTAGTATCTGGGGTCTTTAAAGCCATCTAAGATACAACTATTGGTTTCTACTTGTCTGGAACAAACGAGAAATAAGGACGCAAAAACCTAGGAGGAAAACTAGTCTCTGGGACTAATTGTCTACATGAACTATACCACATCTATCCTGAGAGGAGAAGAACTAGATGGTAGATGGTGCCTTGCCACTACTACCATCCGCTCTGACCTGGGATTCTAGAGATGGTCCAAGAAAAATTATAGAACAAAAATAAAATTCTCAATAAAAATAATAATAAAGACCAAGTGTATGGTAGAAATTATAGGAATCCCTGAGGCTAGCACCCAGAGGTACCCTTTAAACTTTGAGCTGAAGCCCCACCTGGAGACCTTCTTTCAGCTAAATTTCAGAGTGACTCATTAAATAAAGATATCATCTATGAGGACTATGGTTCTTAAAATTAAAGCATAAAAATCTCATTTCTATAAGATCAAATGATCGATATTTACCCTAAAGGGAAGCTGAGAAGTGGTGTGTGGGGGGAGGTAGTTAGGAAAATTAAATGAATGGAATGGAAACAGAACAAGAATGCAAATCATGAGAATGTTGACGCAATGTGAGAAATGTAACTTATGTACAGAAATTCTTAAATAACAACCTAATTGGTAAACTCTTACCAAGAACCCAGTAAAGAACAAACACAAACATTGTCATACGGACAAGGGCTGTAAGAGAAAAAGGAATCTTGGAAAGTTCTTTTGCCACTGGAACATTTCCCACACCTAATTGCAATGTCCCCTTGATTTGCAAATTGTATATTCAATTAACTTCATTTTCTATTATTTTTTTAATGAGGTTTTTTGTTTTGAGACATTTCATGGTACTTGAGAACATCAGTACAGAATTGAGAAGAGTTAAAAGATGGAAAATTGAAGTCTTAAATGACACGGTGTGAGGTCTTAGATCTTATGTTACATCTGGATATAAACTAGCAAATTCCCCTTTTCATTTGAGCCACTTTGAGAGCCGTGGCTGTCACAAAACCCTGATCAGGCAACTGTAACACAGAAGGGCTTTCCCTGCCCAATAACGATTGCACTAAATCATGAACAAGGAGCAGTGATTAAGAGGAGCTGTGCGAAGATTAAGACTCAGATAATAATTAAATGCTGATCGTTTTCAAGCATGGTATTTCACTTAAGACTGAAAAAAAAGAAAGAATAAGCCTGTAGGTTGGAGATACAGATGAGGAACAAGGATGAGGAGAAATGAATGATTGGCATCTGACTCCGAATCTTAGCTTTTCCTGGCCTGACCCCGCCTCTGAATAAGAGATCCCAATCAGGCTCTTCCGGCCCAGTCAAGTGATCACAGAGCTCCCCGCCACTGACGATTGCTGACAAGTCAAAAGGGTTAACATCGTAACTAGAAACACCAGGATCACCAAGAACAGATTAAAACCTTCAAAGCTCAAAAGAGCTCTAGCTCTGAAAAATTCAGGGTAGTGAGTCCGCAGGTTCTAGCGCTAGTCGACACTTCCTGCCTTCTGGGTCCAGAGAGTCACCCAATTAATACGGAATAATGGAGGCTCCACCGGGAGACGACGCTTCTCAGTATTTCTCTGCATGTCCAGAGCATCCACCCGATGCTTCCATTACGGCTGCAACCCAAGAGAAAGAATGAGAGTACCTAGGCTCTGCCTCCTACCGACATGAAAAAATGACCCAGCCTTGGCATTCAGCATAGGCAGCAGCGTCATTAGAAAATATCTTCCACACAGGTGTTTCAGCAATATAATTTGTCCAAGCATTAACCCAACTCCCTGATTCTGACTCATACCAAGCCTAAACGACGGGGTGGAACGGCCTTGTAGAGTTTCCAAGCTGGCAAATCTTTCCCACAAACAGACTACCACGTCTTCCTTCCAGGGAGTGATGGATGGGTTCAGATGACCCACTTTTCAGGTAGCAAACGCTTACACACTATGCCCCCGACCCACCTCATTGCAGGGTTTCCTGCTGTGGTGCGTCGGGTGGCTGTGGGTTGGAACTGGCTGGACCACACCTAACAAAAAGGCTGTAAAGCTTTACGGGAGTGGATGGCAGTTTTGAACCACTGACCTTGCAGTTAGCCGTCTAAGGCCTCTTATTTCAAATACCCCCCAAAAAACAAACTCACTGCCTCAAGTCGATTCTCCCTCTTAGTGGCCCTGCAGGACCGAACAGAACTGCCCCTGTGAGTTTCTGCGACTGTGACTCTTGACTGGAGTGGAGAGCCCCGTCTTTCTCCTGGGGTTGAGAATGGCTGATCTTGAAATGAACAGCCCAACATGTAACCACAACACACGACAAAGGCTCCTATTTCAAGTTAGTGCATTTTAACCTGCCAAAAATATGATTTGACAAACTTTGGATTTTCAATGGACAAGGTAACCTACATAACATTTAATCTATATAAAATATAAGTATACAAATATGTTTATAATAAAAATGACAAGCTTTCGAAGCATATGGCATGACAATCTAAATATCCACTCTAAGGATTTAATTAAGTAAATTATAATATATCTGCTCATTTGTGATAAACCACATAGTTAATTGGATTATAACATATGCTAAAATATTAAAACCAGCATATGAAATGGTGTGCAGGTCACGATGTCTGTGCGAAATTCCTGTGCATTTTGGAGGGAAATAAGGAGGATGGGAGCCCAAAGTGACAATAGTTGTGTGGCTGTGACTACAGCAAGCTTCTGTGTGTCCATGTTTTTTGTGTTGATTATAGTCTGTGTTTTGTAAATTAAAAATACTCATTTTAATTCATTTATACAGTCATATTATCAGTAAATTCCAGATTTCTTATTTAGTTTGCCTAAGACTTTGGTTTTGGAGTTTGTCCTTTTTGTTTATAAGATACTTAAAACCTTCCTTTATAGTTTCTTTAAAGCTAGGTTATTGAAGGCCATATTTTTTCCAGTGTAGATGAATCTTAGAATATTGCATAGGATGATTTCTAGTAAATGCATATCTGATAGCAAAGCTTTTGATATTTAACAATTGTTATTGTCTTTGTTAATGAATTTATTCAAGATTTTTTTTCTATTAAAATGCCTTGGTGATTTAATATTTTACTTAACTCTACAATTTATGAATTTTTAAATTAATGAAAAATCCACCTGCAAATACAGCAATGACTTCTTAAAATATGGTTTTAAAACTATCAGCTTAACGTTTTTCTTTCCTTTGAGTGTCAGCTCAATTACTATGTAACTCCCCCATCCACGTGGTGCCCTGGTGCTGCCGTGGTTACGCACTGGGTGGCACTCTGCACGGTCAGCCGTACCAAACCAGCAGCTGCTCGTCAGCAGGTTGAGACTGCCTACTCTCTTGAAGAGTTACAGCCTGGGAAACCCACAGGGACAGTTCTACTCTGTCCTATAGGGTCACTGTGAGCTGGCATCGACTCAATGGTAATGAGTGAGTGAGTGAGTGAGTGAGTGAGTGAGTGAGTGAGCGGCACTCTACAGTTTTCTATTCTCCAGGATTCTTGTAGGTGCTATGCATGACAATCCACAGCACCCAAACCCACATCCTTTCATCTTAAATATTTTAATATTTCTATATACTCTTCTTTTTGGGGGGGCCAGATTATTTAATCCTTCATGAATCCTCATGGCATAGTGCATTACGCTTTGGGCTCTCAACGACAATTCTAAATCATGAGCTGCTCCTTGGGAGAAAGATGAGATTTTCTACTCCCATAAAAAGTTACAGTTTCAGAAACCCACAGGGGCAGTTCTACCTTGTCACACAGGGTTGCTATGAGTCGAAACCGAGTCCAGGACAGCAAGGGAATTCTCCCTTCTTCTCAGGCGACTGTAGGGCTCTCTGTGAGACAGACTAAAGATGACGTCGTGAGCCCTCCGTCTGCAGAAAGCTGGAGTAATAGGAAAGCCCCAAACCATATGCAGAGTGACCAGGTGGATAAGACACCACTGATTTCCTTCTGATTATTAACCAGGAATGTGAACAGCCTTCTCCTCAGGCAGAGTGCCTGAGAAATCAGATTACCCCACTCTTCTAACCAACCCAGACAGGGGAAGTCTCGCCAGGGTCTTACAGGATGTATCTTTGATGGAGAGTGATAGACTGAGGGTGTGGAATCCTGAGTCATGCACTGACTGGATTGGTAGGACGATCCTGAACCCATCTTGTGAGGTCTTTTGTCTAGCATAAGGTACATTTCCTAACCATGGTTCCATGTCCGTTTCTGTGGTCCTACCTGTAACTGTGATGTGTTGACCTGATGCTGATCATGCTTCTGTGACAGCTGCCTCGGTCGTCCTATGTCCTCTTTCATCTGTCCATTGTCTGTTAATCCCTGGTCCCATTATGATCTTGTGCTAATGGCCTCCTTCATCTGGGTGATCTGTCTTTGTCATTATCTTCTCTTTGTCCCGTTAAAGATGGCATGTGCTCTCCTTAAGTTATATTTGAGATTTGGGATCACTTTTGGACCTTGAAACAGAGAAATTCCCAGAAAAGTTAGCTTCCCATGGTAGAAAGACTAGTGTTTTGCCAGGTTACTAAGCACCTAGCTATTACAACATTTAAATAAAAAAATATATAGACTGTGTTGGGGGGAGGTGGGGGAGACAGCATGGATGAATCTATGAATAGGTAACATACAAGAACTATAATGTGCACTGTAATAAATACTTCTGAAGGCAACTTTGGCAAATTAATAGCATGTCTAGTCCCTTGATAGTTTTTCATTCATACATATTACTACTTTTGCTAAAACAAAACAAAAAAACCACCTTTAAGGCAAATGAGCACATGTAGTGAAAAGAAATTTCTTTAGATAACTCTTGCTCTATTATGCCCAACAAATTATTTCATAGGCCCACGCAAATAGGCGTAAAGGACTCCAACCCGAGGATTGGTCCGTTTTGCCATTCCTCTGCATAAAAGTGGGTCCTCAACGAAGCAGGAACAGAGAGTGTTTCCGGGCCATCAAGGTAGAAGACCCATCAGCAGAGCACATTTGAGATCCCAGCCTGCAGTGAAAGAGAGCAGAGAGACGCTGCCATGCCCAGGTGTGGGTAGAGGAACCATGCTCATACCAACTGATAGTGGGGCAGGTGGCCTCCTGGCCCATGGAAGCAGAGGCTTAGGGACCAAGTAGCCGAGAAGTTGGGGCCCGGAGAGATTCAGAAAAGTGGCTGCTCGCTGGGGAGAGGAGTTGCCGTGGTCCACAAACTGTATTCTTCCTGTTTTCTGATCCTGGCTTGTGGTAATCTCTTCATTTCGCTAATAAAATCCCATAATCATGAGTGTTGTCCGTGGGTTTGGTGTGGCCATTGCAACATGTTATAGAACGCAGTGGAGAAGGGGCGTGCTGTGCAATGAACGGTAGGGGTCCTAGTAGGGTGGAGAAGCATGGAGGGCAGAAGCATGCCTACCCTTGACCTTGTGGCAATGAAGCTTGAGTTGGCATGGAGCTGGATTCTCCTTCTCCCTCCTGCAGCTGGAGGAGGTAAGGTGTGGCCTCCATGCCATTTCTCCCATAAGCTCACTTAGAGTGAGCTTCCCAAGTGTAGGAATGCCCTCACCTTTAACATCACTCCCATGAAGTCAGTTTCTCTGGCTGTTTCTACACCAATCGATTTAAGGGAGCCACTAAACCAGCCAAATGTTCCTGGCATTGAGGTTTCTCCTTCTGCTGGAAATTTCCTCCATTTCCAAATTTGCCAGAACAGGACTAAATGCAATCGACCCCTGGAGGGGAACCAGGAAGACCAAGCTTTGTTGTTGCCCCACACCCTCAATTTGACACATTTCATTTATATCCTACAAATATCTCCATAAGCAAAGAGAGTTAATACAAGTTATCTAAGTAGAGCGCTACAATTGTTCTTGTCCATCTTACAGTTTAATAAGATGAAATAACCTCACTTAACCTTTACTGGAGACCCACTTAAGCATGAGGTGAAGCAGGAGCTAGGTACCAGTCATTTCAAATACTTCATTAAACTTTGGAGCTTTAATTTTGATTACATCGCCCCTTGAGACTTCTAGAAAACATTTTTTTTCTTTTAGAAAACAATTTTGCTTCTGTTTCTGGTAAACTTTGAGTATAACAAAATTTATCAAATAGGAAGAAAAGAATAATTCACTTGAAGGTAGTGTACCTTTGATCAGTTGACTGATATTTGGAAGGGATTATTTTTCTCCTTTTTAAGATTTAGCTCTCTCACAGCCTTAGTTATGCTAAATTTAAGTAACCTCCAAATGCAAAATATGAGGTTCACCAAAAAAATACACAAATGAAAAACTCATCAAATAACCCAGTTGATAGGCATGGAATTATGTTGCGAAGCAAAGCAAACGAGAATGGTTTTGGAACATTTACTTGGGAATTGTGACTGTTGCCCTGACTTGGTTTCATATTTGCTGCTGTACATACACTTTATCCAGGCAGAAAAACCCATCAAACCCTTTTCCTGTCGTAGACTACAGCGGCAAGAGACAAGGTTTGGTATCTGCGTGCCATTGTGAGAAGATCCTTGGGTAGAATTACCAAAAAAGTTAAAACCCATTCTAGGAACTATTTCTGAAGAAAGCCAACAGCTGACTCCAGTCCCAAAGAGCCAGCGGCCCTCTCACAGACTACCCTCTCCAATAAGCCAAGCTAAAGCACGATTGCCGGGCTCGCTTCCGCAGCACATATACACAAATTGGAATGGTACAGAGAAGATTAGCATGGCGCATGTGCAAGGCTGACATGCAAATTCGCGAAGCGTTCCATATTTTTAGGTGAACAATTTAATTTAAATGACAAAGCCCTATCTAATCTATTGGGTAAAAATGGCGTTTTTGCTAAATTGGACTCTATTTTGATGAAGAGTTTTATTATAAGCTGGTTTTAGTTGGTAGAGAAAGTATTTAGAAAGCTTATATAACTCAGATTTATTGATTTCCTGGTTTAATGTACACTTTGACTTTTTTATTAAAAATATTTGTATTGAAGCAAGTTATGTTACCTTTCTTAAAAAAAGAGAAAAGAAAGTTTTTTTTCCCTCTTTTTACTTTATTATCTCCTTTCTTTCCTGTTCCCCCTTTATGGCCCAGTCCTACTTTTCTTCATTCATCATAGAAGTCCTAAATTAAAATATAGCCTACTGACTATACCGAACCCTGATGGAATCATGGTTGAGCTGCTAACTGCAAGGTCAGCTGTTCTAAACCACCATCCCATCCTCTAGCCCAGCGGTTCTCAACCTTCCTAATGCTGCGGCCCTTTAATTCAATTCCTCATGTTGTGGTGACCCCCCCAACCATAAAATTATTTTCGTTGTTACTTCATAACTGTCATTTTGCTACTGTTATGAATCATCATGTAAATATCTACTAGGCAGGATGTATTTTCATTGTTACAAATTGAACATAATTAAAGCATAGTGATTAATCACAAAAATATGTCGTTATATATTTTGAAGTATTTCTTTCTAATTATAAATAAATTAAATTTTGTCTTAAAGCACGGTGTAGCATGGGTAACAGTCTACACACAGGGTACTCATATGTGGGCATTTCTGCACGTGGGCTGACCCACCTGGAGACGGATAGAGGAGAGGTGCCTCGGTTCCTAAGGGTGACCCATGTGACAGGGTCATTCAAACCCCAAAGGGCTCCCAACCTACAGGTTGACAACCGCTGCTCTAGAAAAAGATGGGGTTTTCTATTCTCAAAAAAAAGTTACAGTCTTGAAAATTCATAGGGGGAGTTCTCCCCTGTCATATAGGATGGCTATGTGTCTGCATTGCCATTTAAATCCACACAGAGACATCTCAGGGGGGATGAAAAAAGATCTCCAATTTATTCCTGAAAATCACAACCATTTAAAACCTTAGGAAGCAGAGTCTACTCTAAAACACACAGATTCTTCGTGAGTCAGAATCAAACGCTGAGACAGGAGAGGTCACTATGAGTTCCATTGAGTAAAAAGCACATTTTTAATTTTAACAAGTGTAAAGTGTTCAATACAAATTAGTTATCAGTCTATTAGAAGTACTGATGACACCGGTTCAAACCCACCAGCAGTTTCTCAGGGAAAGGATGCAGCTGTCTGCCTCTGTAAAGATTCTGCAGCCTCCGAAAGACCGCAGAGTGAGGACACTGTGCATCAGAGTTGACTCGCAGGCAGTGGGTTTGCATTTTAACTCATTCTATCAGAGATATCTGCCTTCATTCTCCTTTCTGCCAAGGCCTTTTGTAAATCCTTGAATTCTCCATCCTGGTCTGCACACATCTACTCCTCACGTATCCACCACCACATTATCCGACCTTTCACATTTACTACAATAGTCAAAACTCTACTATCCACCTATTTTGCTCATTAAAGACGTATCACTGGCAATAGCTACGAAAACTGGGTGTGATGCAAAAGTACTGCTGGCTTTGATGGTAAAGGTTATGTGGGACTAAGATTCTCAGTTGTTCACTAGTTATGTAATGATGTAATTTTTCACATAATGACCTGGGCTTGGGAGCCGAACCATGTCAGTTTGGAGTGGGTGTAATTTATTTGCCTCTTTCCTCTCACTCTATTTTCCTCTCCTTCTAATTTCTGGCCGCTGATATGCCCATCATTTATATTCATATAAGATGTTTTCTGCACATCTTTATACCAATGGCTGAGATTGTAAGCATCCCTAGGGAGTTCAAATATATTTAGCTCCAGTTCGTATAAAGCATGTCGATTTGTACTCCCTTTACTCTCAGTGTTGTTCTAAAAAGAACAGAGTACTTGAAACGTGGTTTGGATTGATACAAGTCCTTAGCGGGCCCATCTTGAATCGACTTCGGTTTGCCTTCACTAAACATACTCAGCAGCCCGCCTTGTGTGAGGGTTAGACCTCCCTTCTCTACTTTGATAAAGAAAAGCATGCTTTCATTAATTAACACAATTATCTCCTGAGTTCCGTCACTGAATTTTAGATCTGCAAACCATGTATGTGCCGTTTTTGTCAAAAAACCACCATGGCCCAGGTCTGCCAAGTATTGAAACGGGCAATCCCATCACAAGCACATGGATTCTAAGAGAGGAGACTAGTGATATTAATATTTCTCCTTAAAGGAATGGAAGCTAGCTGTGTAATAATTACTTTAAAGAAAGAAATATTATAGAAAGTCCCAGGATAAGCTCTTACAACACTCGAAAAAGCAAAATCCACTAGGCTGCTCCTTTGAGCAGCAGAAAAAGAAAAACAATAATCTCTACTAAAGCAATGGACCGAGTTTACGGAATCATCTTTGTATAGTGATATTACAAACATGCAGTAAGATACAAGTAACTATTTCGCTCATTGGGAAGTAGAAATACACAGGTTATTTGATCTTAATAGAAAATGCCATGGGTCCAGTTTGTCCATATAAAGGAAAACGAAGTATGGCTGTAAAATCATAAAATCATTATTAAACAAAAATACCAAAATGTGAAATTCTTGTTTATTTTTAAAACTTTTTGCTATGAGTGAGGTGAAGGTTTACAGAGCAGATCCTCATTTTTACAGTCAGTAGTCCATGTATGCACTGCAATCCCCTCAATATACCCGCTTCTTCCCTGTTCCCTGGTCCCACCCCTCCTTCCCTCCCACTGCCATTGAATCAATACCGATCACCAACATGTTCTTCACACCTCTCTTCTTCATCCATCCCAATATTCTATGATTCAGAAGAAATACTCATTTCCTTTATTAGGCATCAATAAAGTAAATTAAAGTCATCAAACTCTTAACGTGTGCTCGAAAGAAAACAAAGCGCTGTTCCGATAGCAAATCATAGATGAGTTTTCCTATAATTGATGTGAAGAAGGAAAGTTTCTCAAAGAATACGACTTTAGCAGAGGTTTATAAATAGAGCTTACGGACACTTTTGACAATGGAAAACTCATGGTCATCCAGCCAGTTCTGACTCATATATAGGACAGAGTAGAAATGCCCTATGGTTTCTCAGGCTGTAACTCTATTTTGTTTTTTTCTTAAAAAAAATTTTTTTTTTACTGTAACGCTTTACCACAGTAGAAAGTCTCATTTTACTCCAGGCGAGGCTGGTGGCGTCAACGTGCTGCTCTTGCAATTACAAGATTAAATTATGCCACCAGGGATCCTTTGAGAATGGAAAGGGTTCGTTTGAGATAAATTTTGAAAGATGTATGTCTAGGCAAACCAGAATGCATGATCACTCTACTTATAAGCCAAAGAAAGAAGTATAGGGTATGTTCTGAATAAGACACTCAAGTGTTATAGCAGTGGGACACTTATGATCTGAGGTGTACTTTTAAACATTCTTTCGAATTTCCAATTAGCAAATAGATGAGGTGGGAGGCAAACTGGGTAAAGAAAGGGAGACAATTTCTGAGAGCATTGTGCCTGTCTCCATAGGAGAGGGGCAGTGACTCGGCTGGAGGAGGCAGTGAGGAAATGAAGGAAGTGGTCAATAAAGGAATCCTGGTGGTGCTGAGCTTTGGGTGTTGGGCTGCTAACAGCAAGGTCAGTGGTTCAAATTCACCAATCACTGGGTGAAAGATGCAGCTGCCTGCCCTCATGCACATTTTCAGACTCAGAAACCTATGTGGGGTCACTGTGAGCCAGCATTTACTCAATGGCATTGAGTTTGGTTTGAGTCTGGGTTCAGCAAATACAACGGATATATAAAACAAATTTTATTTATGTTTTAATTCTTATGTTAAGGAGCACACCGGAAAGCATCTGAAAGTTGGGTAAGTGATTTGGAAAGGGCTTTCCAATG
>NW_022103919.1:14535236-14537403 GCF_000313985.2 Echinops telfairi
AATGTAATTCTATTACTTTAGGTATTTGCGTATGCACTTACATTTAAATCTAAAATCTATTTTTGTTTATAATGTGAAATAGAAAGGAAATATTGTTATCTTTTAAATTGTCAATTATGCTACTATGTTTTACAACCAGAACTAAAATTCTACTTGGTTTTTATGTAAAGTTCTAATACAGCTTTAAATTAATTTCTGCTCACTTTTGCTCTGTTACTTATCTATATATTTTTTGCCAATATGTTCTGTTTTTATTGAAATTTCTCTCGAGTATATTGTCACAAGGAAGTTCCCTACACTATTTTCTTTTTTATCACCTTCTTTTTCCATTTCTCTTAAAAACTTTTTAGTCATACATAATAATGCATATGTAAACACACAGCAATATCCCCCTTTTAAATGAATCAAAGAGTATGAAATATGTGGCACAAATGTTAAAATCCTATTCTCTCTCTTAAGTCCCTAATTAAAAACTGTGGGCAAGTTTGTTTACCTTCAAATTTTTGGCTAAATATGTTTATCTATTTAAACTCATTCTGATTATTACTGTTTTGTAATTTCATTTATTCAAGGGCAGTCATTCTTCTAAAGAAACGTCAAAATATTTTAATCTAGTTCAATAAAAAGAATTATAACCTATCTTTTAATATCTAGTGTCTAGAACACTGAAAGGCAGTAGTTCCTTAGTTTTTTGTTTTCTTTTTTAAAAAAATGAGTGCATTTTTTGGGTAGAGCTGTAAAGAATGGAAAATTACTCACTCTAAATCACATAGGTGTGGATTCTTTACATATGAGGTGGACTCCAAATCATTCACGACAACATTTCATTACCTTGTAATTCCGTTTTGAAGCTCGTTTGTGTAAGTGTTCAAAGGTCATAATAAATGGGAAGGAAACTCGCCAACATATGGAAACAACAACAACAACAACAACAAAATCGCGAAATTGAATAAAATTGCATTGCTGACCCAGCCCTAAAGTTTAAGTAACTTAACAAGCAGTTTAGAAGACCAGGTGCGAGATACTATCATGAAAATGACAGAGTCTTATCCTGGAGATACTGGAATGTGGAAATCATGTGACTTCGTTGGTGTGACCTGGGCAAATTAGTCACTAGCAGTTTTTGTTGTTGTTAGCTGTCCCTGATTTGACTTCCAACTCATAAAAATTCAGGCACTAAAGAAAGAAGAGCGACCGGGTCCTATGCCACCCCCTGGTTGCTTGCAGATCCCATCACTGTGATCCATATGGTTTGCATCGGCTGATGGTCAGAAGTAGAACCCCAGACCTTTCTTTTACTTCTTAGTTTGGAAGCTCAACTGAATAAGCCTCCACTGAAAGATGGGGAATAGTTATGTATGAGGCACATTGCCCAGAAATCAAACCAAGATGAAGCTGCGGATGCCGTCACTCAACTATCCATCACCCGTATAACTTTCCCTCTTTGTTTGCCTTCAAATCTCCTTAACTCCACCAAGTCGTTTTGTGCCTTTTTTCTGTTTAGTCTCTGTGTTTGGATTCTTCTTGCAGAAGAAAAGGTGGCCCTTCTGGATCAGGGGGAAGTAGAAATACACAGGTTATTTGATCTTAATAGAAAATGCCATGGGTCCAGTTTGTCCATATAAAGGAAAACGAAGTATGGCTGTAAAATCATAAAATCATTATTAAACAAAAATACCAAAATGTGAAATTCTTGTTTATTTTTAAAACTTTTTGCTATGAGTGAGGTGAAGGTTTACAGAGCAGATCCTCATTTTTACAGTCAGTAGTCCATGTATGCACTGCAATCCCCTCAATATACCCGCTTCTTCCCTGTTCCCTGGTCCCACCCCTCCTTCCCTCCCACTGCCATTGAATCAATACCGATCACCAACATGTTCTTCACACCTCTCTTCTTCATCCATCCCAATATTCTATGATTCAGAAGAAATACTCATTTCCTTTATTAGGCATCAATAAAGTAAATTAAAGTCATCAAACTCTTAACGTGTGCTCGAAAGAAAACAAAGCGCTGTTCCGATAGCAAATCATAGATGAGTTTTCCTATAATTGATGTGAAGAAGGAAAGTTTCTCAAAGAATACGACTTTAGCAGAGGTTTATAAATAGAGCTTACGGACACTTTTGACAATGGAAAACTCATGGTCATCCAGCCAGTTCTGACTCAT
>NW_022103919.1:14537616-14546186 GCF_000313985.2 Echinops telfairi
AGTTCAAACAATACCCTGCTTCCACATCTTTTGCAACCCTTAATTCCTCAATCTTGGCACTTCCCGAAGACCATTAATAGTTTTAGAATTAACAAATGCAATTAAAAATGACTTTTCTGCCTCTCTGACATCATTCTTCCTTTCTTTCTTGAAACGCTTCCCCACTTTGGCTTCTCTGATACAAAACAGTGCTTTAATTCTCCTCCTTTCCCTCATTCCTCTTTACTTCCCTACTTTTCTCATCCACGGGCTCATTGTCAACCTCCTCCACATAAAAAGAGACATTTAATTTCCCCCTCATCCTATTTCCCCTTTCCCTAGTGTGAATCAGTGTCTTTTAATTCTTTATTTCCACCTCTTAGCAGTTTTAGCAATCTCCAGCTTTACGTATCAATGATCCATTGAACATTATCACTAAAGCGCATCAAAATCAAACATGAATCTCAACATTTTCTTTATTTAAACAAGCATCTAGTTCTCCTGACTTACTCCTTTCTATTAATGGTATACTCATTCTCCCCGCCGCCCACTCATGATTGCTTCCTCACCTCCCCCAAACTGCCCACCAGACCTGCAATCAACTGTTTTACTTGATGTTGTAACTTCTGCCTGAAAATCGCGTCTTGCATCTAATATTTCCACCCCCTGGCCCATTTTTACCACTGCCAATTTAATTCAGGTCTACGGTATCTCGAACATAAAATGTTTATTATAAAATATTTTTCTAGACTCTAAAATGTACCTATGTCTAGCGTTCGATTATTATTTCATGCAGTTATAAAAACATTTTATTTCCCAATGTCTAATCCACTGTTTCTTACTTAATGGACTCCGGGACATACCGTAATTAGCTTTAATCAGAGAGTTCAGTGAGGTGGTACTGTGTAGTGGGCAAGTGTTCAAATGTCCATTTGTTTATCTGCAAGTGTATTTGAAGCATCTCCTATTCACCAGTAGAGGGTATAGATTCTGGTGGCTCTGAGATGATATCAAGCTGTCCTCGAAGCCACTTAAAACAAACAAACAAATAAACAAACAAACAAACAAACAAACCTCACAATTCTGATTCGAACTCTTTATGGGAGTAGAGCAGCCTGTCGTTTCAAACTGCTGACTATTGTTGTTGGCAGCCCCCTGCATACACTGGACTAGATACACCTAATATGTCCATCCTTCCTTGTGTAATATCAATATTGCCAAAGGCCCTCTAAAATTTATAATTACTTAAAATACTCTCTCTACAGAGATTGACCAGCTCAAAATATAGTGACTCATTCCTGCTTATTTGGACTCAAGCAGTTGAAGATTGAAACATGTTTTTTTATGCTTGCCCTACTAACTGGTTGGCTTATAGCAAATCTTTCCCTTGGTCAGAGTATTTCTGGTCATCGTTGCTCCACAGCCTCATAGCTGCGCTAGAGGGGTAATGATATGTGGAGAAAGCAAGTAAACAGGAAAGCCTGTGTGAAATTGTATCAATTTTTGAGATTAAGCACAGTTCTATGTACTTCCTGGTTGCCATATAAATTTATCAAAATTCAGCTAGCAAGTTAAAATATCTTCCAGGCCCAGAGGCAAAGGCAAAGACTCAAAGTTGTAGGAAGCCAGACAACTCCACAGTCATTTGAATAAAACTGATACCATAGTTCATATGAAATACGGACAGTAATATTAGTACATCATTGTATAACTTTTAATATGGATACTTGCTTTCATGTAAGTTACAAAATCATCATGTCACATCTCAGTATTTTGTAACTTTTTCCAAAATACTGTTTTAAGTCACGAAAAAAATGTTTTACATAAAATGGTCCTACGTACGCAGTTGAAATAAATTTGCAAGTTATTAGAAAACAATTAACAACTCAGTTTTTGAATTCTTAAGAGACATAGAGAATGATCCTTGTTGTGGATCAATGTATATCTCTCCTCCAGCCCCCCAAAAACATGTGAATCCTAACTCCCATGCCTGTTGTTATAATCCCATTTGGGAATGGTTTGTCTTTGCTGTGTTAAAGATATAGGACTAGTGGAGGCTGTATTCTGAGTCAATTTCTTTTGAGATATTAGAGAGGTTAAACTCAAGCCAGCAAGCAGAACTAGGAAAAGAGGTACCAACCCATGTGAAGATCATTCAGGAGCAGAAGCTAAACGAGACAAAGGCCTTTCTTTACCAATGACAGTGGGTGAAAGCCTTCCTCTGGAGCCGCACCCCGATTTTGGATTCCTAGTGTCCTCAACTGTGAGAAAATAAATGATTGTTTGTTAAGCCATCCACTTGTGGTATTTCTGCTATCACAGCATTAGATAAATAAGACAACCCAGACTACCCTACAATAAACAATATTCAATATTTATTCACCTCAAAAAGAGAAACAAGCAAAATTGATACATCACCATATTCTACATGTACAGTCTTAAAAAAATAAAATAACAATTTTCTGCATTTATTTATGTAGTCTATTTCTTTATTTTAAAATTTTCCAATGATATGCAGCAAAGATTAAGAAATATATGGTATTCCAAGTAAAATTATTAATTCTTGAGCACACCAATCAAGGATGCACAAAAACTTAAGAAGAAAGAGTACTTTTCATCTATGTATTGACTAGGCTTTTCAGGATTACAGACATTTTAGTAAAAAAACTTTCAGAATCCAATACGTGTTTGAAAATTTACGACTACATGAAGGAGTTAAAATTCTTGAATTTTGAATATCTTCTTTCCACTAATGAGTAAGATGAATCTAAAATAATAACAACAATAAAAATTACAATGTTTACAAAGGATTTGGAATTTTCAACATCTCTGTGCCTCTGCTTGATTCACATGAAATTAAAATGATATAGTCACAATTTGTTTCTTGACTATTTTATATTCAGTAATTTTTAATGAAGCAACTAAATTAGGCATAACTTAGTGCAGCTTTAATGTAGTTATGATGAATATATTTTACTTGATTAAAAATGATAAAACCAGGGAGCCTTAAATATTATCTTAAAAGATTAACTACTGTGTCAATTACAAATCTAGGGGAAAGGTATTTATAAGGGAATAACTATTCTGAACAGTAACTTCCTTTTGTTCATTTCATTTAATTAATGACTCAATCAGCTTTCATACCTAATACTAAAAATTTCCCAAATCACACATTGGCTTGCAAAAGGGAGGGCATTCAGCAAGCTGTATCAGTTCAGCACTAGTGAAGATTCAGCAAGTAATCCATTTTTTATTTAATTAGGGGTGGGAGGGAACCTCTTTTGGCACTGTCGAGTGATCTAATTAACCAAGTAATTGCCAATTCTACATTGTGTTTTGCGTTACATGACATAGCATGAATAAATACTAGTAAAAATCAAACTATTGGGATGCTTGGCCAATGATGGGCCCTGCTCTGCCAACAGGTACGCTAATGAGTAGAAGCTTCAATGCCTCCGATTTGAGTTTTTTGGTTGTTGCTAGTTTGTTCACCTCCCTGTATTTCAGGATGATAATTAACCAAAGTATTTAAGAAGCCCTCCACTCTAGGGAGAAATATATATATATAAAATGTTCATTGATAGGAAAAATCTTGCAAAAAGTACAATTTTACTTAAATGCATTAGATTATTATAAAACAAGAGCCAAAAATGTTCAAAATTGATAGTTTTCACCTAAGGGGGAAAGTGCATTTAAATGTTGTTCTCTTCTAAATAGCTAAATGTTTTCTGGTAACAAGCTAGACGAACGGTTCATCCCTTCTAGAGTTTTGCACCTTTATCAGGCAGAAAGCAGTAAGCGCACCCTCAGACTTTGTGACCAACCCCTTTGGCTGACCAATGTGAGCTGTTATTTCAGGGCACTGTCGCTCATCGCCTCCAGCTTTGTCACCTGCTAATAAAAATGCACTTCCAAAAGAACATCACTTTTAAAAATCAGAAGAAAGCTGTCTGGTTTTTGTTGATTTTTTAAAAATTTTAAAGGAAGCAGGGTGGAGGTAGAGGTGCATCTGACTGCTACTTGCTCCCTTGCTCGGGGCTCTGGACTGCATTTTAGTTGTGCAAAAAGGGAGAGAAGTGAATTCACATGATCTACACGGAGGGGTCCTGCACATGGAAGCACCCCTGCCAGAGATGCGGAGTTTACCGTCGCCCATTCGAAACTAACTATCAGGATGGGAGTGGGGGGCTCCGCTGCAAGAGCGGGGCTCCCAGAGCCTGGAGTCTCTGGTCCCCTAGGACTAGGCAGGGTTTTCCTCCCTCCCCCTCGAATGGGAAGTGACTGTCACCTGCTGATCTGTTAGACTCCCGCGGTAGTTCGGTTCTTGTCCCCTGACCCGACAGTGGGACAGTCCCTGCTCCAGCCCCAGCCGCCTCGGACTCGGGTGTCCCCAACCACCCCGCACCCTGGAGCCGCGCTCAGGGTCCCCTCCCCCGCGGCCCCGGCCCCGCCAGGCGCTGCCGGGCGCTGATTGGCGGCGGCCCTGACAGGAGGCGGGGCCTCGGCGTCCCAGCCGAACCCGCTCCGGCGTATAAGCCCCTTCTGGACTCTCCGGGCATCTCTCTCCTCTTTCTCCGCCGCTCGCTGCCTCCCTGTTACCCAACAGTGAACATTCACATCGCGGATCCGCCAACAGGCATGTGCATCCGCACATGCTCTGCCATCCACACCGCCTTTCTCCTTGTCTTCCTTTCTTTGCTTCTCGCTTCCGAATTGCCCCCTCGCGCCTGCTCCTCTTCTTTGTAACTAGCAGAACCACCACCAACTCCTCCTCCTCCGGCTGCCCTTCCTCCTCCTTGGTCCGAGGGATCACAAAAGAAATCTACTGAGCGAGGAGGTGGCATTTTCAAAAAGCAAGCACCTTGGCAAGAAGGAAAACAAAAAAAGCCACCTAGCAAATCCAACCCCGGGCTTCAGCCATTCCGCACGTTTTCTGTTGACTCGTCCTGAACACAAACAAACAAGCAAACAACCATCCAAACGCAGCAGTCACCAGCACCAGCGGCAGCGGCTGCGGACGTCGCCCTCGGGCCGCAGAGTCTGCCGAGAGCGATGCTGCTCGCGGCTCGGCAGCTCCTCGCCGACCACCTTCTGCCGTCGTGCTGAGCGCGGATTTGGGGGCTCTCGGGGTTCGGGCTAGGAGCAGCTTCATGCCTGCGCGCAGCGAGAGCGCGGCTACACCATGCGAGGTAAGCGGGCCCGCGGCGGGCGGCCACGGCCAAGTGCAGGGGACGGCCAGGTGGGGGAGGGGAGGTCGCCCCCCGGAAGGCAAGAGCTGGCGCAAAAGCACTTGTAGTGCGTCTTCCCGGACGGGACGGTGAATGGCCTTGGCAGAGAAAGTTGTGGGACGGGGTTGATGGCTCCCAGGAGTTCCGAAAGAGAGAGAGAGAGAGAGAGAGAGCAAGGGGAAGGAGGGGCAGATGGGGTGGGGCGGGGTGTACCCGGAGGGCGTTTTTTGGTAAAGGAGCTATGATGGTTGCCTCCTCCAGCCCTGGAGTCGCACCGACTCTCTTGTGCGCGTCTCTCTGGGACAGGGAAGCGGACGCACGCGAGGGGGGCGAGAGGCTGCAGGCACCCTGGCACCGTGGTGCCCAGCCGGGTCCCGAAGCGCGCGGGCCGGTGGCGGTTCGGGCACCGGGCTCACCGGGCGATCGGGCCAGCGGGCACCGCCGCTCCCCGAGGTGCGAGGCTGACGCCGGCGAGGTGGTCCCGGACCCAGCCGCCAGCACCTGCGGGCGCCCGCGCGGCCCCGGACACCTGGCGACCTAGGAAAAGTTGGGTGCAGAAAGTTGCGGGGACTAGAAAGCCCGGTCCTAACGTACCCGGGAGCACCAGGGTCCCGAAATCTTTAATAAATAAAAGTTGGCTGCTGGGGGCAGTGATGAGCACGCCCCGGGGGTGAGAACAGGGAAACCGCGCCGCGAAAGAGCTGGAGGCTGCGGGGCGGTGCGCTGAGCGTCAGGGACAGACACCTGCTTCTGGAGTCCTCTACGCCTTTTGAGCAGAGTCACCTTGTCCTTATCGCTATCCTTGTTTCTTCCGGGGACCTCAGGGTTCTGATGTCCGGAGCCGAGGGGCGTCTTTTACCTGCTTGGCCTCAACTTCTCTCTTGGAGAGTGGACCCGTGCAGGTGTGCCGCAGTCACCTGTGCAGTCTCTGTGTACCCCAGTCTCACGTCCTGACTCCCCCGCGCTTCTCTGGGACTCTACTCCCTCAACTTCCCCTCTACATTTTAGCAACTAGAAGTTGGAGATGCCCAGCTCCGGACCTTCTGGCATCCCCATCCTGAGCGAGGTGGGCTCGAAGCAAGCACTTTGGAGAGTTGGAAGATAAACTCCCTCCCTTTCCTCCTGCTAAGTTCTCCCACCAACCCCCCAGGACCCTTCCATGAGAGTCCCAAGGGGGGCGGTGGGCAGCTCCCCAAGTCCCTAATGCAGTAAACCCAAATCCTGGAAGGAAGGTGGGAAATTGCTTGAATTGGCTGAGAGCTGGGATGAGGCAAGCAGGGAAAGAGGGAAGGGGAATTTAGAGAGAGGTCATCTGTCCATTCGTAGGCGGCTGTAGATGGAGGAGAGGGATGTCCAGATGGAGAGTTGTGATGGACCCACTCACTGACAGTGGGACCCCAGGTTTGTGCTGGCTCAGCGGAACGTTCCGGCTTGGGATTGGTCAGGTGCACAAAAGTCCAAATTGTTTTGGGAAACATAGCTAGTACAAATTGTCAAATATGGAGCCTTTACTCAGTGAAGTTGCTAAGGGCTTTTGTTTGTTTTTTTCTGTCCCATCGCCCCACCGGATGCACTCTCTTTTCGGTTCCTCCCACTCCCATTTGGAATTGCCTGATCCTCTGTCCTCTCTTTATGCCCTTCCAACCTTATTCTGATGGTTAGATTCACAGGTTCTGAAGGTCCCGAACCACGAACTTATTTCCTTAGCTTCCACCGGGAGTTATGACCGACCTTGGGCTTAAAAAACCCTCACATTCCCCTTACTTGGTACAAAGGAGAGTAACACTCACAGCAGCACCAGTTCCATAACAGGCAGTTTGCAAGCTCATTTGCGTTTTGCCAGGGTGCTGTTTGCTAGCTAGGCTCTGAGGCTCCAGAAGTTTGAAGTGTTGATAGTCAAGCTCTCTCCTCTTGCTAAGCTTGAGAATTCCACACCTCGGTCTAAGAGGACTTAACCCTCTCCTGGCCTCTGAGAACTGCTTAGGGATAGTTCTAATTTGGGAGGTAGCTAGCAGGCATCCTGAGGATAAAGCGATGGAGAAAAGACAGGCTTAAGCCAAGGCCAACTCTCCTTCTGAACCTCACCCCACACCCTCATTCTCACCTCTGTACTCCTTTCTTGGGCCCTTACTATCCTTCTTCCAAAGTCAGGGGTTTTGCTTGTAAGATACAGGCTACCTCAGAGTGCTGAGTTAAACTTCAATGTGAACTTGAGGGCTGAGAGTGGGAAATGAGTTGCCTTTCCCTTGTGCCAGGGTTGGTAAACAGATTACCTTGAGGGATGGAGTGACTTTTTTTGTATTGCATTACCTTCACTTCCTCCACACATACACCATCCACATGTCCCTACGCCCACCACTACCCTGTCGCTGCCCTGGGTCCTGGAGCTTGGCACAACATAGACTTAAGACTTGGTGGCTAAGGATTGGTTTCTTGCCAGAGGGACTAACTCAACACTCCTCCACCTCTGCACCTGGCCCTGCCGCTCTGGAACATTCAGAGATTTTATCCTGGGGAAGCTCCAGGGTAAGAAGGGTTGATGTGTTTATGATATGTGCTATCAGTATACTTCCTCGAACTGAGCTATGTCCAGAAACAGCATATCTGGCCTAGTGAAGAGGTGACTTAAAGAACAAAATCCATTTTTTGTGAGAGGGTACCACAGGAGTTCGGGAGATGTTTCTTCGTAGACCATCATGTTGGGGAAATGTCTGTTGGGTTCATCTCTCTCTCTCTAGAAGAAAAGAGTGAATGCAGGTGTGGAGTTCCAGACTCCTTCCTGGGAGGGCCCATCAGCTGTTTACAACAAGGGGCAGAAGGGGCACTTCCAGCATCTGATTTTCCAGCTCTGCTCCCCACAGAAAACCATGCTTCCAAAAGCCAGGATGCAGGTGCCATTTCCGTCAATAGGTGATCCTCACTAGGGCAGATCAGCACGCTGGTTTTGTGCTTGCTGTAAATAAAGTTAAGACTTGGCTTTTCGCGAATCAGGTTCTCATCTATTATTTGCAAGTAGTTCACTTTTATTAACGCTAACACTTAAGGGCAACTTACTCACAGAGGTGGGGCAGCCTTTTAGAAATCTGGAACCCTAAATGCCGTGTTAAGCGAAATTTTGGCAATTCTAAACAATTTTCCTACAAATTCCAATGAAAAATGACTGATCAACACTCCACCACCCACAATTAAAAGGCACTGCTGGAAGGACATCTCTTGCCAGTAGCCCATGAATAATTTCCATTAAGTCGTCATCAGGAAACCATCTTTATTCCTAGAAAAGTAAACATGCGCCACAGTAAAGAAAAATCCTGAAACTGGATTGCAAATATGTTTTTTAAAATAACAAAAAGCAAAACTTGTAGT
>NW_022103919.1:14546341-14558990 GCF_000313985.2 Echinops telfairi
ACTTCCGGGGCCTTTAGGAGAGGCTCTTCTGAATTTTTGATAATCAGGTGCTGGGAAACCAGGGTGGAAATGTAAAGGGAGACACGTGGAGCATCAGGCTTCAAAAATATGTGGCATACAAAACAAAAACTCTTTGTTACCGTTCATTTAAAACTCAGAATTAATTGATTTTCCGTCAACAAAATGTAGCTCTTGCTCTTTAAAGCGTCCTTAAGAGATATTTTTTGGCATCATTATTAGTGCTGTTATGTGATAAGTTTGCTTAAACATAAACAGCACTCTTCATCAATTATGGATGTTAACATTTGCTTCCTTTGCTAAAAATTTGTTTAAATTCGAAACAATTAACAGCACTAAAAGCAGTTATTCAGATCTTCATTTGCATAAACTATGTTTTAAATTTGTGTGTTTCCAAGTCAGGAAGCATAATTTTACAGCAACCAAGGTTTTACAACACTAAGAAAAAAATGTTTTTATGGACTTGGTTTTTATGAATATGGCATTCAAACATTGCAATAATGCCTACTACTTTCTAGAGATTACATACAGAGAATTGTGACCAGGACATTATAGAGTGATTCAAACAAGATGTTTTTGTGTGTGTGATACAACGACATTACAAACTTTGTTTTTATACTATATTTTTGCATCTTAAAATTTTGATTAACCTTTTGGAAACATAATACAGCCTGTATGCTTTTTATAATTTTAGCTATCATAATGTAGACACATAAAAGTTTGAATCAAAGTGCATTGGGATTTTTTCCCACTGCAATGTATAACATCCCTCTGATTTAAAGCACATCTTATAGCATTCAATTAATAGGCAATAAAATTATTCTAGTAAATTATTCAGAAAAAAACTCCAGGTACAGAGTCAGCTGGGTTTCCGCAAATTTTATCTAAACTCAGCTTTGAAATGGTGAATATCTACACTAGCACCATTGCACATTCATGAAACTAAAATTTATAGATAAAACACTCGAGGAAATAGAAGAATTAAAGCTAAAATTAGATAATCAAGTTCAGGCCAAATCAAAGCAAATCAAAGGCCATAAGCATCTATATTATTAATGCAAACGTTATTTGTGATTGAAGTGACTTGAGACATGTATTTTTATCATTCTAGGAGTAGAAAGAGAATTTCCTAAGACTAAATGATTTCTGTGTTTATTCGCATAGCAAAAATTGTAAAGAGTTTTAAATACATTTGGCATTCATTTATTTTAATTGGCATTAAGAAAGCATTGTATTGTGATGTCGAAATAGTTGGAAAAGTAAATATTGGGAACGGCTAATGTACTCATTAATTAATATGGGCTTTTAATCGTAGGTATAGTTTATTATTCCACCCATTCTTCCCAAAGGTTACAAATTAATGAAATAATCATTTGGGGATGTAATGAATGATGACCTTTGATAAAAATGGGCACATTACACATAAAGTGTTATTCCTGCCATTTTATAATCATCTCCCAATTACCACTTTTTGCAAATATTTATCTTCCTGTGAATAGAATCGCTGACTTAACAGAATCCCTCACAGAGAACAGCAGCCTTTGGAGGCAACTGTTGATACACAAATATGTATGTATATGTGCCTGGAACCGCCCACTCAGACTAGAAGAATGAATATTTGGGAGAGAATCAGCCTGATCTTTGCTTTCACAATACAGATTTCCAAATGCAAAGATATTTAGAGAAACAGAAGCAAATTCCGAGCAAAAGAAAGCGATAAATACACATGGTACTTTAAAAACTGTCAATAGAATCTATTTGTAAATAATCGACACAAAACTCAATTATACGACCTAATGATAATTAGAAGGAGAGGGAATTAAAGAATTCAGGGCTGCCAAATAAATAAAATATTCCCTCTCAAATTAGCAACAAATTCATGGGTAACAAGGCTCATGCCATGAATTTGAAGGATGTCTCCCTTTGTAGCACAAGACAAAGAGAGCATAGAGGAATAAATATTGATTGAACTAATCATCGGATGAATAGAAATGAGATTTACCAGTGCACCAACATAATAGGCCACGTTAACTAGTTCTTTCATAGCACATATGTTGCCCTTTCCACCCCTGACCCCGTCCTTTCAATCCCTAATGAGGGAAACCACAGGTGTTATAACGGCATTTATAGTGAATCAAACTAAATATAATAACCATGTGGTTCACTAATGGCATTGAAGGGGCATAAACGAAAAGAAATACTGGGATCATCGTGTCACAAAATGGTGTGTGTCAAATGGCTAAGAATTCTGGCTTGTTCAGTTCACTTAAAATGTATTTATGTGGCCATCAATATTTCAAGTCCTAAATCTGGTGTCTCGGCGATAAATTTAGTCATGTTGATCTGAGGGGCTAAAGTGTTATTCAACGTATATTTTAACTACATTGTTTCATACCTTGTATAGTAAGGTATTATTAAAACACTTAAAATTAACATCAGAATGTGTGCTTTATGTTACTTACTGTCACATACATTTATCTGGATTAGTGCCATTTTTGGAAACAGATTACGAATTTACAGGAATTCTTGTAGTATAGATTTTTTAAACGGAATTGAGACTTTTCGGCCTAGGCAAAGACTAACGTGAACCTATCGTTCTTTGATAAAACAGGAGCCTGAAAACAACTCATACTTGTCCGCTTAGAAAGGTGCACAAAGTCATTTGCTTTAACTTATGGACATACGCTTCTGGTAAGCGAATATTTTATGAACTGACCGAGTATGTTCACTTTGTACATGACTTTACTAAAAGCAGGTATTCATTACTGTTATCTTTGTACAATCAGCGATCACATCAGGACGCTGTGTTACGTGCGTGTTAGTCAAAAAGTATCCCTCGTGAGTGAGGTTCCCCTCCATATTGCATAGGGAGCTTACCAACAAGACAGGTTTCAACACATCGCTCCATCAGTAATGATCGTACACGAATTCCCTCAGCACCGTACTTCTCAGAGATGCCTTAGGACAAAAGGCCCAATGGAAAGAATGGCTTCTGAGGGGACCTGCCAAGCCAGTTCAAGGTGACACATCAGTTCTGACGCTTATAGTGACTTTTAAAAATTGTTATTATCCCCAGAGGGGCTCTGTCGGAAGACACCAAACAATCGCAGGGCTTGTTACGAAGTTTTAAGACAATTGGGAACTGCATTGGTGAGAAAAGGCCAGGAAACTGGTACTGTGTTTTTTTCCGTCCATCAGGACAACGCACCGGCTTCTCTCAGGGATGCGTGGGCTCTCCTAAGAGAATTTCCATGGGAATTCTCATCCTGTTCACTGCATGACCCGAATCCTGCCCCATCAGATTTCTTTTTGTTTCCCAAACTTAAAAAGCATTGAGAGGAAGATCACAATTTGTGTCCAAAATTTCTGTCCCAGAGCACAGAAATCTGCAGAGAGGGATTAGAGAGACAGAAAGACCTAGATGGAAGATATATCAAGAAATAATAGTTTTGCATTTTGGTATGTTTGTTTAATAGGGTTACCATACGTGTGTAGCTAAATTTGTTGATTTAGCAACATATTTCTCTAAGTTAGAGGAATCAAAGACGTTAGGGAAGAAAGAACAAATTAATCTGGTGGTTTATTGAATTACGGTTCTTTTACTAGACTATTATTTGGTGCTCATATCAACCGATATTCTGGTAGCTGGTGTATGAAAGATTAAAAATGACTAAAACTTTTTTGTAGTTTTTTATCACACAGTGAAGCTTTTTCCAATGAGTATTATAGTAAAGAAATTTAAATTTATTTATGTGGTTTTAGTTTTCATACAACCGTCCAGTAAAACATCCCCTTTTTAAAGACACCATCACCTGAATTTTATTAGAATTATGTTTCAATTGTACAGCAATAGCAGAAATATATTTTAATAATGAACAAGCAATGCCAAAGGTAATCTTTGGATTGAGTAGAATACAATAGTTTATTATTGAACTAGGTATGTCAAAGATTAGATATTGTCTTAAAAAAATAAAACAAGTGTTTATTTTTTAAACTAGGGTTTGCTTCATAACTACAACTTGGCATGTGTAATATTGTAAAATTATTGTAGAATCTTACTTCATTTTCATGTTTTGATCCACATATTTTAAAATATCCAAACACAAATATCTCTCCTATTTAGTACTAAGCTTGCTCTTATCTTTTCTGAAGACTATATCCAGCCCATTGATTCATTCTTAGGAGTTCACATTAATCTACATATATTTAGTGTGAGATTGATGTCAGCTTCCCAAGCACTCTCATTATATATTTTTAAAAGGACAGGTTCAAAAATATCATTGTTCACAGTCTTTTAAGTACTAACAGAAATATATATAGCTCATACATTTATTTGTTATGAGTTGCTGAACATCCACCCAAACCCAGGCACAGGACTGAGTTCGGATGATGTTGTAGTTATTGTCTAAACCTACTATCATCTGAAGTGCTCAGAACGAAGACGTAAGTAAGTGCAGTGCCCAGGGAAGCTGCTAGAAGGTCAGAAAAGGCCTCACAGTTGTGGTGATCCCTAAGACAAACCCGAAAGGATCAATAGGAGTTCATCTTTTTGCTAATTTTTGGAATAAGTGAAAGTTATTAAAGTATTGCTTATTATATCCCCCAATTACCTTCTATAGTTACTATTTTTGGAAATTAAATTTATCAAGTTAGAACCATCCAAAAAACAGTATTATCATGGTGTAAAGCAAGTGATAGTATTACTTGCAAATAAAATTTTACTAATAAAAGGATCTTCAAGTGACTTTCCAGAAATAAGAAAAATGCTGAAGGAGACAAATGTGAGCATGGGGAAATAATACTCTGAGACAAGCAAATCTTACAAAACATCGGGAAAAATACAACCTCCTTCTCTTTCTGTTATAGGAGAAATCCTTATTCTTTGTGTAATAAGGAAATACTTGATATGTATTGGGTTTATCTTCCTTTAATATTTAAGTTATCGCCTGAAGTAGTGACATCTCCTCTAGGGAGACTCTTAGATTACTGGCTATCAGGGAGAAGAACATCCTTGAAGTTAGGAGCATGTCAACAGCATCTAGGACCCAAGGAAGAGTCTTCAAACTCTTCCATTCCAAGGACTTGGATATAAAACTGTGCTCAGAAAACTGAACAATAAAACCAAAACATCACAATCCTACTAACTTTTCAACCCTTCTTCCCTAAGTCATATTGCAAGAGAGTAAATCTGAGAACACAGTAGAAAGGCCTTAGCAACCCACGACGCAATGCCATCAATTTGATTACAATGAGAGGCAAATATTGACTGTGTTATCCCAGATTTTGAGATGAATTTTAAATGAGTTTGAAACAAGTATACTGTGTACTTCACAGTTTTGCCCGCCATTTTGAAACCATAATTTGGCTTCTGTTCTCATACACTACTTTTGTGAATTTAGTTAGCATGAATCTTCATACCAAAGTCGAATCCACTCTAAAACATTGAAAAGGTCCAGTTTCTGAGTTTACAAAGCTGAAAACCAGAGTGTGGGTTAAGGAGAATTTAGAAAAGTAAATGTTACCACCTTAGATTTCCAAGCAACCAAATGTTACTCTTGGTCACAACTCTCTGTGTTAGCATGAACCTTAATTTCACATTTTTACATGGTGAACAAGACCACAGACAAATGCATTTTTAGATCAGGAAAAAGAGATAACTGTTGTAATACGACAACTATGAACAAGAATCCATTCAATTCAGGAATCGTGCACTTCTGTTGTAACAGTGTGCTGATAACAGCTGTTGTTCTTAATCTGTTTAGTTTTTGGAAGTAGAAGAATTCAAGAAGTGTCTGAATGGGCCTGTCTCTTAGAGATTTAGTTATTTATTTATTTCAAGATGACATGTTGGAAAAAGGGTATGTAAAGGTCTTGGACAACTATGTAGGACATCAGCAGGCTTTCTGGAACACCACTTCCTCACTCAGTCCCGTATTGCAATCTCTCTCGGGTGCTCACATGCTCTGTGACAGTGGACACATATGATTCCCTCAGACTCCACTTTGGCCAGTGTGGAATATAGATGGACTATTTGTGTGGCCTCTGTGACATGCTTTTTGTAATATAAAAGGTCAGTTTCTCTTGCTGACTTTCATGGAAATGTACTTAGTGCTTAGTATATATGAAGCCAGGACTTTGGAAAAGTTAAAAATATTCAGCCTTGGCCAAAGAAACAAGTGTAATGTCCATGTTGCCCACCAAGAGAATCTATTGCCCATTGTTGATTCTGAAAATGTCCGAATGAAGGAGATTGGATTATCGGCTGTGGACAGCCATGTAACACCGGAGCCATGTGGTCGGTCGGGCACCATCTTTGACAGAGCGCGCTGACCTGTTTCCCAGTCAGGTCAAAATTTGGTGCGGGAGAGATTTGCTTGCCATCCAACGAGTTGGCTGTGCTTGTATCCAATGGCCATGATGGAGTTTTTTTCAAACCAGTCAAAAGCACACCATTGAACCACTCTTGTTCTTTCCATTTGGGAGATGACTGAAAGATCTTCCCACTAAATAGGATAAGAATATGTTGTTTTCTGAAATGAACTCTGAGAACATCAAATTCAGACACAGTACTACTTTTATTTCAGCAAATATTCTGTTGCAGATAAGTAAAATTAGTTAATTGACAAACTATATACAATGTATGTCCCATCTCACCTGTCCAAAGTATGGATCGGAAAAGTGCTTCATAAGGGTCTTGTAATACCACATTAGCATGAAAATGCATATTTTTAATTTCCCACATAAAAATTCCATTATATAGCTGAGCCAGAATGAACACTTGAAATATATTTTACCAACTAGCCGCTGTTGGTTTCTCGGTTCCAGAACCAATCCTCACGCATGAAGTTTAAAGAAATTTGGCATATTGAGTTTCTAATGAATAATTGGCTGTCACGATCATTTTCAGGTCAAATAATGAAATTATTACGTAGAACGTTTCCTGCTAATTTGTAGGAAAGTTGTGCCTGGCACATAGCAAAGGAATTAAACACTTAAAGCAAAAAAAAGCAGAAGAGAGCCTTGTTCCAAATTTCCACAGTTGTTGAATATGAGCAAATGCCACACAGTCTGGTTGAAAAGAGGAACATTTGTTCAGGAAAAACACATCCTATCATTAAGGTATACTGCTTCTTGGCAGTGTGTTTTAAAAAAAAATTTTTTTTACAAAAGCAAAATATTTTTAATTTATCCATTTAAGTACAGATGTATATATATATACATATATGCATTAGAATTCTAACTTATTGATCAGTTTGCTGTAAGATAACATTTATAACAAACAGGACAATGTGTTGTATTTCAAATGCTGAGTTCTTTGCCATTTTAAGCACACTTAGTCATACAACCGAGGGAACCTCAAAAATCTCATTATCTTTTAATGTCGTTTTTTCCATGATCTTTTTGAAGCCCCTTTGCATGTTTTCAGCCTTGGACAAAGAAGAAAAACAAGTTAAGTACCAAAGGAACAGGGCTATCGGAATCCATTGTTTTAACGACAGTCCAGACATTTCGATAATAAGAATGCTAGTAAGCAAACAAACAGAATCCCAGGTCTACAGCCATGGAGTTGAGGGTGCTCATGTGGATCTCATTGTGGTACGGAGCAGACTCGTTCATAGGATGGTCTTGGTTAATGTCTGGATAGCTGCAGGTGGCCACACCTTTCTCCCACAGAATGTTTGTAAGGTAGTATTCACACCCGGTCCACTTTTGTTCAGTTTTGCTTTTATTACTCGTATTACTAAAAACCACATGTGGTTCTGGCCATCATCCATATTATCTCAAACTAAATCTTTGTGATTGGTTTTAGAATGCCTTCTTTTGTAATGAAGGCATTCAAAAAATGATTTTGAATTTCTTTCCACCAAAATGTCATTGCACCTTTACTTTCTTTAATACATTGTGGAAGGTTATCTCACCTTGAATGTTAGTGTGGAGGAAACATTAGAGCTTTTGTAATAATAGAGTGATTAGAAAGTATAAAAACCATGTGACAAAGCTATAAATGACATCGCCAATAATTGATCAGACACAGATGTGATTCAACAAATCCTATTAATCACAGAAAAGTAATTTTCTATTAATCACCGAAAAGTAATTTACTTTTAAGAACATGGTCTCAAGTATGGCAAAAACCATTTTTTAAAATAAAATAAAATTCCTAAAGGATTCCTTAGACAATATATTTCATTGGCATTTATCAAATGCCTAGTATTAATTATACCCCTTTTTCTTAAATGAGAAAACTAGATGATTTGTTCATGATTACTTTTTAAAGGTATATTGACCAGAATTTGACATCAAACAAGGGCGTCTGACTCCAAGTTAAGTTCTATTGTCCTTGCTCTGTGTTCCAGCGCTCTCTCTCTCTCTCTCTCTCTCTCTCTCTCTCAAGCAGTACTATTTTTCACCACTCCTGCACCCACAGTAGATCTCACTAATTAATCATGGCATTCAAACTTGTTAAACCCAGATGCAATCTCCTTGATTACTTGAGTAGCAGTAGCCTTCAAGGTCAAACCTATATTCGTGAGTGCTTTAACCATATAAAACAATAGTAGATCTCAGAGTAAACCTATTTTCATTCAGTCACAATATACCCCAAACAATGAAAATGATATTTACCCAGCTAAGGAATAATTAGGTTAGTTAGCATGATGAAAGACTCTAGATATTCTCAATAGGAACTCTCCAACCAAAATAACAAGAAAATTGAAGTGCATATGGTAGGTTTTTTTATCTTACCCTAATTATTTCCTAGAAACCCCCCAAAATTAAATTCCATTAATTCAGATATCTCCAAACGTAGATTCCAATGGTCTATGAACTCATGAAAATACAGATATTTCCCTTTCGAAAGACACAAGTTTATAGAAAATTACTATAAAGTGTGTTGATGTCTAAACTTCTATTCATTCAATATCAACCTACACTTGCCTTTTAGTTTTTGGTCCTAATGCAGGCATCTCTCTGCTGGCCATTTAGTTCTTGGGTTTTTACTTCCGTTCACCTAGAATTCCTTAAGCAAAGGAATTTACCTGCAGTTGAGACTCACGGTGATCCATGTGCGCAGAGAAGAACGGATCCTAGGGTTTGCAAGGCCACAATCTTTCTGAAGTAGATCAGCAGGTCGGTCTTTCTAACCGCAACAGCATGGGCTTAGCAGTCAGATGTTGATCATTTACCTACCTGAGTTTGATTCCTTTCATTCTGATTCACTAGGACTGAGGCTGCCATTCATTCACCATGTGTATCAAAAGCCTATTGTTGTTCTAGACACTCCTATGTTTTGTACCAGGACACAAAACAAGCAACATAAGAACAAAAATAAAACCACTGCCATTGAGTGGCTTCTGACACACAACGACCCTTTATAGAGTTTCTGAGGCTACCCATCTTTCTAAGCGGAGATAACCGCGTCTTTCTCCCACAGAGCAGTGGGTGTGTTTGAACTTCAGGCTTCTGGTTAGAAGCCCCACGCTGACCCTGCCAGCACCACAAGAACCCCCCATGCTGCGTACAAGCATACATTACTAAGGAATAAACCTTGATGCCTAATTGTGCCCAGCCATGTAAAGAAAAACAATTAAATCTGATCCTAGTTGTAAAGAAATGCTCCTCTTAAAAAATATTGCAATTTAGTGTGTTCTGCATTTTGGCTGAAGCCTTAAACGTTGAAGTTAATTTTTATGCTTTCATATTAAGTCCATTCAGATTTCTTTAAAAGCACCTTTATTAGTCCACTGCTATTGATTTTTCATGCCTCTTCAGCATAACTAGTACTGAATAAAACACAGCTTGTAACACTGGCCCTACCCTCTCATTTACTCTCCAGGACTCAAATTGATCTTGTTTTACAGGGGCCCTGACTCCCAGACTCACCTACATTTGAACACAGCTCCGATTAAACAGGAAATGGACTATATCAGAATCTGCATTGGGCTGTCTTAGCCCCATATTAACTATCAAGTGTCAAGTGTGGTTAACAATATCAGGTTAGAAACGGTTGTGGACTTAACTCTCGTGAATATCTTTGTTTTACTGCGTGTAACTCCTTTGCTGGCTCTGTCTCTTAGCAATAGTGGTAGATTTGTTCATTCTCAATTCTGTTTGTCTTTGTACTGTAGTTGCACTGAAAGAAACTTCTGAAAACTTCTAAGAAAAATGAACCCAAACTATGTAAAGCCGAGAGGAGTTGACAGACGCAGTTTCACCTCTGGTGTTTAGTGCACCATAGTTCTCAGTGAGGTCTTACAGACACTGTCTCAGTAATCCACAGCAAGCTTGGAAGAAATGCAAGACAAAGCTGAATAATAGTGAGTCCTGAGTAGCGGAGCCAAGGAAAATCCAAAATATAAACAGAGCATTTTCTAAAACAATTTAAAATGGCAGTACTTTCATTTTTAAAAATAGGCCCTCCTCAGAAACGTAAGCCATCTGTTTATTAAAAAAAGGAAATGAAGCAATAAAGATGTAAGCAATAAGAAAAGGTATCTACGCTTACTTTTTAAGAAGCTAAAACCATAATGCCAAAACATAGCAAGGTGCACTCTCCTCTGTACGTTGTTAGGGGCGGGAGGTCTGCTCTGATTCATAATGACGCTACGTCAATCAGACCCCCACTTGGTCCCGCGCCATCCTCAACAATCGTTCTTGGGCTGAGCGCATTCCGGCAGTCACTGTATCCGCCTATCTAACCAAGGGTCTCCCTCGTTTATGGCCCTCGACTTTAACAAGCAGGATGTTCTTTCCCGGGACTGACCCCTCCTGTTAACTTGTCCAAAGTGTGTGAGTTGATCGTCTTGATAGCTTTGCTGCCCAAGAACCCCGTGATGCTATCTGGTAAGTGTTAGACTGCTCACCTTGAGGCTGGAGGTTCAATCCTACCAGGTGAACTGAGGGAGGAAAATGAGATGATCCGGTCCCACAAAGATCGATGGTCTTTGAAACTCTTCAGAGGGTACCTATCAGTCAGAGTCAACTCTATGAAAGTAAATTTCAGATCCTGTTGTAGGAGTCTGTATCAGTACAGCCTTTTAGTAGCTGAACTAAAACTCTTAAAAATGATCATGTCCTTTGAGACAAAAATGCATCTTCCCAAAGGAAATGAACTCATGTCACAACAAGAATTTATACGAAAAATGTATTCCTAAAGACTTTTATTGCAGCTTCCTTATGATGTTTAAAAAATAGGACATATTTTTTATTGTATCTTTCTGTCCCCCTTGCTTTCAGTCGGTATTCAGTGCAAATGTCTTATACAAATATGTGTATCTCGTGTTTTCAGTGCACTTGACTAAGCACTGAGTGTCTATCTGAACCTGACAATGAGCTTTAGCTACTGAGGATAAAATGGGAAATAAAAGTGACGTTATCCCTGGCCTCACTTCATCTAAAAACTAAAAAAATCAACATATGAAATTGTATGGACCAAAATAATGTTTTTAATTAAAAAAAAAGAAATTGTATATACCATATGACCTAATTATATAATACATAGAAATTAATTAAAATGTATTGAAACTATTCAAATTTACTTCTGAACATCAAGACATCTGGTAATTATTGCTTCTTCTTTAAAAATTTCCCACACATTCTCTGCACCTTGCCCTTAATTGTCTGACAAAGTGGGTGCTCAGTGATTCTGATACAGTAGTAAGGCTCATACTTCATCTATGACTCATTGTATTTTAGTCCATTTGCCTGAGGTAAGCTACTATGATGTTAACAAGGTTTAGATGGAAAGTTTAATGATTCATTGAGAAAATTGACTTAGTTGATCTTTGTACTACCATTCATTCATTCATCATCAAATCGTTATCAAGGACCCATTATGCACCAAGCACTAGCCTAAATGTTGGCGGCACAAAAGTGAATAAGATCCAGTTCCATCCTCTAAAGAGCTTACATCTAGTTAGTTGGGGGAACCAAATGCTTAATCATAGGTACTGGACATGGTAATAATATTATTACTATTAATAGTAATAATTATTAATAGTAATAATAACGTGCAATTTAAAAAAACGTTGCCAACATTGGGAAAGAAGGGGTTGTGCTTTATTAAGTTCTTATTAAGAATTTGTGGATATAGCAATTCTTGTCTCTGATGGCTCATTTTAATTTGAAATACATCTTATTTCAATGATGAAGACAAATCAGGACACTCATAGAATAATTAGTCTGCTTGCCTTTGTTTCACCTATCAAATAAATCCATACCTATCCCCTCACAAAACTCTGAGGTTTTGCAATCCTTAAAGGGGTTGAATCGTGCCTGATGTCTCCCTCCACCCACGTTTCTGTTGCCTGTCCCCCAAGGAAGAGGTTATATGTAGATCCTTGTGATCGGTTGCCCCTTTCTCTCCAAACCTTCCCCATCCCCTTCCCCTCCTGGTATCGCTACCCTCATTATTGGTCCTGAGGGGTTTATCTGTCCTGGATACATCAGTCAGTGCAAGCCATGGAAAAATAATAACAATTTATAAATTATCAAGGTTTCATGAGGGAAGAAAGTGGGGGAGTGAGGGGGGAAAGGAGGAACTGATATCAAGGGCCCAAGTAGAAAGAAAATGTTTTGAAAATAATGAGGGCAACAAATGTACAAATGTGCTTGACACAATGGATTGTGATAA
>NW_022103919.1:14560120-14593770 GCF_000313985.2 Echinops telfairi
AAAAAAAGACAGTAAAGCTGTTATTTAAGATATTTTCATATTGCTTCTTGACTGGGATTCTCATTTGCAACATTCCTTACTTTTATTGAGCATCGTTGACTGTATGATTTATCCTTAACCGCTTTTCGCTGTTAAGTAGGATTCCATTCCTCTAGAGGTAGGCCAATTAGACGATAGTCATTGTGTTTAATATGTTAGCAACAGGTGACTTCTCAGAACATATTATGCTCATTCTTGAAAACCCCCTTTTCTGTTTCTGCTGAACTTAATGCAATTGTTCTGAAAATACTTTTAGCTCTTTCGGGGAACTGTGTAAGTCACTCTCACGTCTGGTGGGAATTTGGGGCTTAAAACAAAGCTAAAACGAAGGGCAGTGGGTCACTGGTTGTTTGGCACTCCTTGTATGTTATGTTTGTTTACTGATACAACAAAGGAAAAGGAATAAACATGTAGTATTTCATCAAAATCATCATGAGTTTTCTGACACAAATAAATAAAAATTACAAGCATAGCTCCGTCTCATTTTTATACCTAGTGGGGGAATGAACACTATTGCATGAGCTTAAGACATGGCGTTTCGCAGATGAATGTTTTAAAAAGTGAGCAATGTACATTTGGGATTTCCACGTTGAGATCATCGTAGAAAGAAACCTGATCACAAGTGCCATTTTAACAATCGATCTGCCAAGCCCAACAACAAATGTGGTGTCGGTTCAGCTGAACTGCTGCGAACCAGCTGAATGCCGGCACTGGTGCGAACCAGCTGAATGCCGGCACTGGTGCGAATCAGCGCGATGGTACCTAACAACAACACGACAGCACCCCAAACTTAGCACCCAATGAAGTTGAATAACTAAGGTTAGTGATAGCATTGAACCCGAATACGTATAATGAAACGTGTTCAGCTGTAATGCCTGATACAGACGGATACGGCTCTTCACAACAGTGCGAGTCTAACATAGGAGCAGGCCGAGTTTCCTTCGGTTATGTGCAGGGTCATTAAGAACGAACCCCGCAACAAAAACAACATAGAAAAGGATTTTTAGAAACTGGTGTCCTACAAAGAGCTTATGCATTAGCCAAGGAATCTCTTTCCAGAAGTATGGGCAGATTGGTCAGTGATTAGAGTGAGGCTATTCCTATGTTAAATAACTAATTACTCTTCAAGGATACTATTTTAACATTTGCCTTTTTAAAACTTTTAATCCTTTGGGGTCAGACAGAGGGTCCTGAGATGGTGTGGTGGTTATGTGTTGGGCTGCTCACCTCAAGGCTAGTGGTTCTAAACCTCCGGTTGCTCAGCTTGGTGGGAGCACGGTGAGGCTTTCTACTCCGGTAACGAGTTACAATCTCTGGAAATCCACGAAGGCAGCTCTTCTCTGTCCTAGGGGGTTACTATGAGGCAGGATCGACCCTATGGCTCTGGACCCCAACTGCAAACTCTAGATTTATTTTAATAAGTAATTGAAATGTCAAATTCATTATGGATGATGAAAAGTAACTCCAGAAATGACCCACAAACAGCAGATATTTAGGATACCCGATATATTCAAAGTGTTATGCTTTGGGGGGCACAGATCCGATGAAGAAAATGTATTCAATAAACACTCTATAGCACTTTATTGTGTGTCATGTTGAGTTCTAAGTCCTTACAAATATTAGCGCACTTGATTTTCACAAGGACTTTTTAATAGGTGTGGAATTAATGCACAGTTTTTATAATGTCTCCCAAGTTGTATACGTAGTAAAAGGTCAAACTGGGATTTAAACCCAGACAATCTACCTCCTGAATTTGTGCTTTTAGCAATTGCAAAAACCTGTCACTTTTCTTGAGAAGTGACTCCATTAGGTTTCAAAATGGCACATAGGAATTGTTCACAAACGGCACAACACAATATGGCGTTATCTGATGACCACTGGAGGAAACGTGATGACTTTAGAAGCGAGAGCAACACTTGAAAAGCCCACTGCCACGGAGCGGATTCCATCGTCGTGATCCTACATAAGGTTCCTGAGGCTGTAAGTCTTCTTTCTCCCATGAAATAGCTGTGGGACTTGATCCACAAACTTTGAGGGTAGTGGTCCAACACTTGCCCGCAGTACCACAGTGATTGCGATGACCTTCCTGTGAAGTTACAGAACCCAGCCCTTGAAAAAACGTTGTTGGCGAAACTTTTTGGGTGGAGAGCCTGAGTGAACAGAATGGGGGGTGGGAGTGGGGAGAGGGGCAGGAGAGAATCGAAGGCCCTGCCCTTCATACGCCTCACAATTCTTGTTGTGTTTGAACCCGTCGTTGCAGGCACCATTTCCATCCATCCAATTCAAGGTCTTCCTTTTCAGGACCGACCTTGTACTTTACCAAGTATGATGTCCTGGTCTCGGGTCTGGCTCCTCCTGAGAATGTGTTCAGCACATGCGCACGAGTAGAGTAGGTCATGCCAGATGAAACCATGGCAGAGGGAAAACAAACACTTATTAAACTCCTACTACGTGTCATATACAGCATTAGATTCTTAGTAGATAATGATATATAGTCCCAGACATTGGCAGTCCTGGTTCCAATCCAACCCCTGCTAGTTACTATGAGTTTCTTACCTTCTCTGAGTGTCAATATTTTTTCACAGGGGCATTCTAAGCATTAGACTAAATGAGATGACCATGGCAGTGCTTAGCATAATGCCTGGTAGTTAGCCCTCTTTACGTGGTTTATTGTTTGTGGGTTGTTTTTTCTTGCCCCAAAGGTGGGTTCTTCCTTTCCAAAAAATATTACAAATCAAATGTATTGCTATTTCTAGATGCAAATGTGAAAAAGCGAGCCTCAGACCAATGTCTATAACGTCTGTATGATTTTTCCAGAATAGCCAGCTTCCCCCCAAGAAGCACTGGAAAACAGAACTTGTTATATAGAGGAAGGACCAGAGATCTTGAAAGGTTACAAAAGGGTTTTCATACTGGGATGAATTAAGGATGTGGCCTAGTATTTGTACTTTTCATGAAAGGAAACAGATAACAATTCCTGTGTTTGAAATCTGCTTCTGATAGATTTAGATGTCATTGGAGACAACAAGAGTCAAGCAAAGAAGTCTGGGGACTTGGTTTGGGGTAAGCAGTATCAGTAAGCTTACCTGCGGTCTCAGGTGACCCCTGAAGACTATCTCGCTGTATGTAAATTGCCATCACTCTTACCTAACGGTCCCTGGCATACCTGGTGAGCTTGATTTCAAAACTAATGGTCACATTGTGTTCAATTACAGAAGAGAAACTGCAATTGCTCCAATGCAGTCTTTTCTTAAATTTGTTTACATTTGTTTAGCAGGATCCAGCTGAAAAAATTATAAAAACAACACTTCCCAGATAAGAACTCCCTGGCTGAACAATATGATTACACCCATTGTGGCTCTTTCACAGGTTTAGGGAATTGATTTGTTCTTTCAGGAAAGTGTTTTCATAAAGAAGTGCACCCCCTTTTCAATGGGGTTACCTACAATTTTATTTTTATTTTATTTTTCTTCCAACTACAAAGATCCCACTAAATATCAAAATAGTCAAGGCTTTCTTTTTCCAAATAAAATGTATGCTTTCTCTCAGAAAAACTCCCCCAAATGTCATCTGAGTCTCCTTTCAATTACACATCTGCAAAATGCATGTTTGATCTTTACTAAAAAAAAAAATAATAAACACGTCATATTCTCTTATCTTTTCTCTGAAGCAAATGAGTGCTTAAGGGCCCGACAGTCGATGTGTTTTCTGCTAAGATGCAAGGTCCGGGTATCATGAGACCCACATTGTGAAACTTATGGGCCTTCTTGCGCTAGTGTCTCGGTCTTTGATCTAATTAAATACCAACTGAGCCAGTCGGCAGAAAGGTACCGTGTGGCGGTGCAAACATTAGCACCTTGTTAGCAGTCAAAAACCTGCTTTCTCAGGTAGAACCTATTTCTGAATGCAATGTTTTCTATAGATAAAAGCTGTGATGTTTGAAGGGCATTTAATGAACTTACATTTATAGCCAGAAGAAAATTATTATTTTTTCCAGACATTTTTAATTAAAAAAAAAAAAAGTAGTAATAAAGGAACCCACTATTCTTAAAAGCAGTGGTAATTTTCCAAAACATTGATTTACCTTTTAGGGTTCAGCATCTAAGAAAAATAGAAATATTTACATTTGAAATGCCACTATAAGATGATTCAATTGTGGAGGTTTAGTGGTTAAGCATTGGGCTGCCAACTGCAAGGTCAGCAGTTCAAAACCCCCACCACGGTGAAGGCTTTCTACTCCCGTGAAGAGTTAGTCTTGGAAACTCACAGGGGCAAGTTCACCCCTGTCCTATAGGGTTGCTATGAGTTGGTATCAACTCAAGGGCAGTGAGGGGGGTTGTTTTTGTTTTTTTGGAAGTGAAATGTGTTATAAGGTCTGAGTCCCTGGAACTCATCATCCTAAAAACAAAGAAAACCTCACTGCCATCTTGTCAATGCGGACTCACAGCAACCCCCTGTGGGTTTCCAAGACTTTAACTGTCACCATAGATGATTCTTATCGAATATCTACTACCTCAAGTAATCACCTAAACAGGCCCTAGGGGATGCAGAGTGAACTCACCCAGCTGCTGGCTGAAAGCATGGAAGTCCAAGTCCAACCTGAAGCGCTTCCACAGAATCTACTCCTGAAACCTCGACCCTTGAAAACCCTAAGACGTATACAGTCCGACGGGACACACATGGGGTCCCCATGAGTCAGAATCCACGTGCGGCTGCTAACAACTCTCAGAAGAAGACCTCCAAGTCTATCTTTCTTTTGTCACCCCTCACTTCACAGCTGAGGAAAGGGGAGCTTAGAGGGTCTGAGTATTTTGCCTGGAGTTATACAGCTAGCCTGTGGAGGAACTAGAACTTGAATCCTCATCTAAAGCTGTGGTCGACCATATCTCTATCAGTTCCCTGTGGCCACAAGAGGCAGCAAGCTGACCTTCCTCATCTTGGTGCATCTCATCAGTCTCCATGGCCTTGCTGTGGTGCATCCCCCTAATTTTAACCAAGTCAAAGCTGAGTGAATAGTCTGGGGAAATGCCCCCCTTAAACTCCCTCTCAATTATCCACAATATTAAAACATCTTTCCTTGGAATTATTAATGTGAACATCTGGACCAAGAGCACCATCACGGAGAATCATTTGAAAGCATGTCCTCCTGCTAAGCACACATTTTAGGAACCAGCTCTCCCCAATGGCCATCCACTACACCTGGCCCTCAGGCAACCTGTCTTAATTTGAGACTGCGTGGCTCACATCCAAGTGCAAGCAGTATCCAGCACAGTGATAGGTTGCTGTCTCACAAAAGACAGACTGTCTTCCGCAGATTCAGTGCAAAGAGTTCTAGAATTTAAATCAGGAGGCCTCTTGCTCCCCCTGACTACATATTCTGGGCAAGCCACCTTGGGCTCTCATCGAGCATGTGGGATATTTCTTCTCTGGAGTCCCTTCCAGATTTCCAGCTCCATAAATGCAAGTCCTTGAGCATGATAATCGTGTTACATTGTTGCTAGACTGTGTTTTCGGTATTTGGATTATTGAGTGAGGAGATGGAAGCTGTTGTAGATACGGTCATCTGTTCAAACCCAAGCAGATACACACTGGAATTCTGTGTCATAACCTTGGAATTCCAAAATCCTCAACTTGAGGGTTCTTTGTGATTCCAAAATACACCAAACCAATCTTTCACCTACAAACATGATAGCCGCAAGCAGGGACATTCTGTATAATCTCAAAACCTTGCACCTCAGTTTCATGACAACAATAAAATGGGTTAGGAAAATACTACCAGAACCAACTGCCACCAAGTGTACCTTGATTCATAAGGCCCCACCCATGTGTGTCAGAGTAGAACGGTGCTCTGCAGGGTTTTAAACAGTTGATATTTTGGAAATAGATCACCAGGCCTTTCTTCCAAGGTGCCTCTGGTCTAGATCATAGGATCCCAACTGTATTTAGCCCACCATGCCTCTTTCAGGAACCCCCTGCCCCAACACACACACACACACACACACACACACACACACACACACACACACGTCAGGGTGTCTCCCCCCACCCTCCCAGCAATAAATCAGAACGTCTTAAATTTCTTTTTTTTTTTTTACTCGCAATCTCTTTTTACCTGAGCTCAGCCAGCAACACCTCATATCCACGGTGCCTAATTTTCTGCCATTGTGCATTCAGAAGCATTTTTCTGTTGCCAAACTTTGCATGACTCCCACTTCAGTTTTGAAACCCCGAATGGGGTCATGGTCCGCAATCTCTTTTTACCTGAGCTCAGCCAGCAACACCTCATATCCACGGTGCCTAATTTTCGGCCATTGTGCATTCAGAAGCATTTTTCTGTTGCCAAACTTTGCATGACTCCCACTTCAGTTTTGAAACCCCGAATGGGGTCATGGTCCGTACTTTTAGAAGCTCTGCATGAGCTAGGATAAAGTAGAAAACACACTCGCTGCCATCACGTCCATTCCAACTCATAGTGACCCGATAGGGCCAGTCGAACTGCTCCTGTGAGTTTCAGAAACTGTAACTTTTTTCAGGAGCAGAAAATCCAGTCTTTCTTCCATGGACCAGCTAGTGGTTTCGAACTACTGACTTTATGGTTAGCAGCCCAACACAGAACCTCTTTGCCACTCTTTATACTCAAGTACAGGTATTTGCTTTTTCAGTGCCTTCCCCCCTATCATTTCAGCCCACCACGGGGTATATCACCAGCTTTTGGAAACACTCACTGTTCCAGGTGGACTCGAATCCCAAACTCTCAGTTAGTGGTCAAGCACATGAATTGTTTAGACTACCCTGAGATGCCAGAACTGTGCTGTTGTTGTTAATAGGGGCTTTTGCAGCTGTTTGGGGTGCACTGTTATTCTACGTGACAGACCACCAGAGGAGTTTCTAAACTATAATCTTTATAAGGCGCAGTTAACCAGGTCTTTTTATCTCAGAGCAGTTGGGTGGGTTTGAACTGTGGACCTTTCAGTAAACAGCAACAATTTAACTATTGCAGCACCTGGACTCCTTCCAGATCTATAGTAAAACCCAAAAAAAGTAACTTCTACAGCAAGCGCCCTAGATATCAAACAAAGGGTCGAATTACAATGAAATTCTGCTGTGCAGTGCATATACAAAAAAGAAAAACAAGAAACCACACCCATGGCCATCAAGTGAATTCCAACTCTTAATGACCCTCTGAGAGAGAGTATGCCGCCCATACGCTCAGTTTTTAAGGCTGTAAAACTTTTCAGAAGCACATTGTTCTCCCTCAGAGGGGTTGGCACGTCTTCCTCCCTCAGAGGGGTTGGCACGGCTTTCTCCCTCAGAGGGGTTGGCACGTCTTTCTCCCTCAGAGGGGTTGGCATGTCTTTCTCCCTCAGAGGGGTTGGTAGGTTTGAACTGTTGTCCATTGAGTTAGCAGTCAAGCTCTTAACCATAGCTCCACCAGGGCTTCTCTGGGAAGACATATGCTACTGATAAGTTTAGTCTCAACATCATTTATATCCCGGTAAATGAGTTTATCAAACCCTTTCTCAAGAGTCTATTTTCATAGGGACCCTGATGGCCTGAGAGCCTGCAAGACCTTTCTAGGCTCTCCAGATTGAACTGAGATGGGCGCGAGCACACAAAGGTTGTGCTGCGGACAATAAATATCCTTCTTATCGCAGAATTTTGCCGAGGGCTAGTGGAGATGCATGCTTATATGCGTGTGTGCACACGGGGAGTGTTTAGAGAGGGCAGGGTGGGTAGCTTGCGTGGGAGAGGAGAATTCAATGAAGGGCGATGCTTCAGCTTTCCCTTCAAGCACGTCTCCCTCCCGAGTACATTTACTTCCATCACAATGGACTAGAAGAGATCCTTGCTTAGTGGTGCGGAACCCTTGAGGCCTAATTTAGCTTTTATAGGAAATTCAGAAAGAGAGAGGCGGCAGACAACCAGGAGAACAGAACAGAGATATGAGTCTGTACCAGGAATATTGATACTTGTGGGCTGCTTCTATGACTCTTAAAAGAAATTTTCTAAGGAAACGCTGACTTGGACTTTTCTGTGAGCTGCAGGCCTGGGCTCCTGCCACCGAACAATGCGCTGCCCGAATCGTCCTTACAAATCCAGACAGTCTGTCGTCTCAAAGGCTCGGTTCATCGGCTTCATTGGGTTTTATGCTGTGAAGGTCAGGAAACGTTTGGAAAAATGAAATTTCCCTTTTAATTTTGACTGTGTCCTCACAAGTACGCCCAGAAATAGGAAAGTTCCATAAATGCAAATTAAAAACATGCCTGACAAGCTGCGCCCCTTGAGTCCCGTTGACCGTTCTTATTCACATTTCACAGCAATTTCCAAGAACATCACCACATCCTTTGTTAGCTACATATCAATTAAAATGCCTCTGAGAGGCAGGTACAATAATACACTATTTATTGTCATTCTTGAACAGTGAAAGGCCCACTTTTTATCAACTGCGACACATAACACACAGAGACTTAGAGAAAGCCTGCGGGTGGGGGCACGGGGGTTGGGGGGGGGCAGAGCCTGCTTTTAAAGGATTTCGCAGCTGATGAAGAAAGACATTTTTTCTGATGCTCTACAAAAAAACCCAGCAGCTTAACCAAGCAATCAGTGGGAGGGATAAAAGCAGAGCCTAGAGAGTCTCATTCCTTCCCTTCCATGGCAGCCACAAACTTTAATAAACTGTCATTCACAAGCAATTTTGTCACACGCGTATAAAATTGCTAGTGCAAAGAGCCCACATGGTAGAAGCAGACTGACTTCTGAAAACATCAGCCTGGGGTTTTGAAACCAGGTGTCTCTCTGCTCCATTTGCTTTCTAAGCCAACTGGGTGCATCGACCTACCCCCATGTGAGGGGAGCTTCAAGACAGAAAAGGAAGAAAGGCCTGACCATCTCCTTCGGAAATGAGACAATGAAATCCCAAGGATATTGTCCGACACACTTGCTTTGGAGGCCCCATGAGGAGGGATCAGTTGCCGGAGGGGGATTGGTGACATGGAGGGTCCGCGAGAGCAAGGGAGACCTTCTGCAAGATCGATTGACCCAATAGCCACTGAGATGCACTTTGACAAGCTGGAGATTGTGAGGATGATGCAAACGGAGCAATTCGGTTGTACACAAAGTACTTCAACTTGATGGCCGCTATCTATCTGTCTGTCTGTCTGTCTGTCTATCTATCATATCGGAGTCTCAGTTTATACACCAACAGAACTGCTTTATTGATAAGTACAAGAATTCAGTGAAGCTATATGTATAAAACCTAGCAGGTACTTACTTAGTAGCTAGGATTGTTCCTATCTGCTGGGAAACCAATGATAAATGATGGTTGTCATTTTGAGTTGTCCTCGTGTGGCTACATTGCATCTGATTCCCTATTCATATTTCCAGAATTGGCTTGCTTTTCTAGGCACTGTGAAACTGCCTATGGTTCTGTTCATCTCACGGTTCTCCTCCAAAGAAGCGAAAGCCTTATCACTAACCTTATAATCTTTCTCATGCTATGGTCTGTTTACTTTTTATAGCTCCGCACCTTTGCAGTCCTGCTAGATTTGAATACAAAACAAATAGTCAAATTCTGTTAGGTGGCAGATTAATTAACCAGGTTGGGGTATTACACTGATGGAAGGATTATCATTTGACTAAGCCTATATTTAGTTTATTGGAAAACTGGATGCTAATTGGCATCCTCCACCAGCTAGAAATATACATAAACATAACAACTTCCCAGCTTCTAAAGCCTGCTGTTAACTAAACTTGATTGTACCACTGCATTAATCATCAAGCTTGAGCCGAAATTCATTTTTCTTTCTTATTTCTTTTTAATTCTGGAAAGGCAGATTTATTCAAAATAATGTTTCACTTACATGAAAATCATAAACCCATGATGATTCAGATAGTGAAGTCCAGCTGTAACAACAACAGTATCATCCAGAAAAATAACCACATGGATATTTAATCTCTTGAAAGTTTTCCATTGCAGATCTAAGGGTGATAAATCATGCAAACTCACTCTATAATTAACTAAAGTGTTTCTTGTCCCTCACCATAATCCAAAAGAACTAGCCCCTGACCTTTAGGTTGATAAATCAGGGGCCATAATTTATTCTGCTGCATACAATTAAATTCAGGTTTTAAAATTTAAACCAAAAAATCCAAATGTACATACACACACAGGGATTTTCTTTTCCTTTTTCAGCAACTTTGAAAAAAATGTTGTAGTACACATATTTTTACAATGAAAAATAGGGGAGAAAAAGACATCCCCACAACCCATTAAAATTTGAACAAAGGAAAATATCTCGATCCTCAAAAATATGCTTTTCATTCACATATTTTAGAGTTTTTCTGTAGGAATGTCATGAAGTTCATGGTCGTGCCATCTGGGAGGGCATTTGCGTTAGTAACATGGGTGTGTTAGCCTGGGTAGACTAGAGAAACAAATCCATGGACACACATGTGTGTATAAGAAAGAGATTTATTTACAAGAGCAATTGAACATGAAGAAAACATCCCAGCCCAGTCCAGAACAAGTGCATAAGTCCGATATTAGTCCATATGCCCGATACCAATCTAGAAAGTCCTCTTCAGACTCACTAAACACATGCAATGACATCCAATGTACAAGATCACAGGCCGGTGGGTAGAAAGTCTTTGGATCCAGTGTCATTGGAAACATCTCAGCGCTGGCAGGGGTCTCTGCATCAGGGTGGGTCATGTGTCTTGTCAGCTCCTGTGTCTCCCAGGATGTGAGCAGAGAGTTTCCCACCTCTAAGGAGGAAATACCAGATTTCCCAGAATCCTCAGGAGAAGGCCAGGCCCACATAGACGCCTCATTGGCTATGATCCAATTGACAGATTAGACTGCACTCCTGCACTCTTAATCCTCTCAACTGGATGATTATATAACTACCACCAAGGGTTAAGGAAGAGAGCCTGTTTTTTTAACAGCCGATCCTTTATCTCAGCTTGTCACGAAGCTAATTTGTCACCATGTTCTCCCTCTGGCCAGTACATTTCCAGACACAATACGTATTTGTCAAATGAATGCATCAAGGGAAGGGAGTCCGGCCCTCATTTGCCTACCTGTACGAGCATAAAGGAGCCCTGGTCAGATAAACCTTGGGGGGCTCCCTGCAAGGTGAGCAGGCCAAACCCACCAGCCCCAGCTGCTAGGTGGCAGGGAGATGAGGTTATATCTGCTTCTGTCAAAATGTGCAGCTCCCCAAACCCTGTATAGGATCCCTGGGCATTGGGATGGGCACAGTGGCCACAGTGTTTACAGTTGCAGAGGGTAAATCAATCAGTTGCCATAGCGTCAACAAACTCGATCTGTAATTAATGGAAGTGCTCCATTCCTTTCACACAGTGACCCCCACGTGCAGGGTAGAACTGGGTGCCCTGGCATCGTCTCCAGGGGCTGGTTTTTCTTCCGAGTCAAACCACTGTCCTGCACCACCCAGGGATGGCTCAGTCAGGGTCCAAAGGGGCTTCCGAACGTTTGTTGCGAACCAGAAGTAAGAGCATGGAATTTCCCCACAGACCTGGCCGAAGCACCCTCAGAGAAGCCGTCTTAGGAACTTGAAAGGGCTCGGGAGGCAGCATCAGCAGCCCCCCAAAGTGTGTGAAGAAACACTTCTTGTTCATTGCCTCCTATTTCTCCCACTTCCTGCTCCTGCCTGCAATGGGCCTTCACTCTGTTCCTGTCTGACTCTTTTTTTAATTTTCCCCTCTTGTCACACCACTGAGTTATTCAATAAGAAATACCTCAGGCCATCGCTTAAAACCTTTCTGCAAGAAAACAGAAAATGGATAGACAGACAGGTGCCTTTTTTGTTGTTGTTGGAGATCATTTGTAATTGCTGAATTTCAGCTGCACGCCTTCAATTGCAATGTTACACTTTAAGCTCTCTGAAAAATTGACCATCTTTGAAGAATCGCATATGCTGAACTTACTGATTTCCACTGAACACGTCGAACATCCTCATTACTTGATGCATCATTAATATAATAATCAAGATCAAACATTTGTAGATTCGAAGTATCTGACATCAAAATTAGAGAAGCATTAGAAAAATACTGACAGAATTCACCTTGTCGCCATGAAATACTGGCCCAATAAAGTGATTTCACTACATTCTTTTCCAAGTTATCCACACACAGGTCAATTTAGAAATTGAGTTCACATTATTAATCCAAGCCCTGATCACCATTTGGTACTGCAGAAGCGAGTGGGTGTTTATCTCAATAAAGATAAAGTCTAATGCTTTGATTTTGCTAAAAGAAAGCATTGGAGATGTAATGCGTTGTATGCGCTTTTCCTCCCGAGAGGATGGAAGCTATTTGCTTCTTAAAAACGGTTACCTAGAGGAGAAACCGCATAAATCAGTATCTGTGTATGTTATTCTTCACCAAGAACGACTTGTAAGTGGGAGTCATTGTTGGGTCCTCCACTGTAGGCAGGTCCTACACGGAAGGATGGAAGGAAGGGTTTCGATGAAGAGGGGCCTCACTGGAAATCACTATTAACCGAAAAAAAAAATGGGGTGGGGAGCAGAATGTAAAATGCAAAATGCATGTGAACACCTCTTTGCTAGCTTCTAGCTCTATCTAATCCTTCTTCCCCAGGTTGCTCACATTGAGTTAGAGGGTAGGGATGCTGTTGTTTTTGTTTACGTGCTGAACGAGCGGTAAATATTTGCGAGCTATCTTTTGAGGTCGAGTCTGGTTGTTAGCTGTTGATTCTCCCAACGTTTCTTCTCTTGAATATCTGTTCCTTTGGGGTGGCCTTTGATGTTCGCCTTGCAAATTTGCTATAGATTTCTCCCCGGTATCTCCATGATAGTCCTCTCGCCCTTGGCGTTGAGTCCTTTCAGAATTGTTTCTATATTCGTTTTAATTTTGAGCTCATTTTGAATAAGTTGCCCTCATCTTAAAATCCGGAAACTGCACACACACACACAATCTACATAGCCAGGATCTCTCTCCCAACCCCAAAAGCACCTTCTCTCTTCAGAGGGCTAAGCAAAAGCCCTCAGCGAGTGTTGAACTGCTTCCAACTGATGGCGGCCCTAGGTCTCAGCGGAGACTGCCGCTTTCTGAGTGTGTCTTGTGCCCACTCACGACCCAGCTGTCGGGCCTTTCCCGGCTTTTCAACTTGCGGCCCCTGCTCCATCCAAACCTCGCTCAAAGACTCTCCAATACAGTTGATAGAATTAGCGCACAAACGCTCCTTCCCCGTGAGGCAACACGATCGATGCTTTCTCCTCTGCCAGGATCCACTCGGTGTCCAAAATTGTTTTCCCACGGCTTCCCTCCTCTGTACGGAGAAATTCACGGGACTTTTCCTTCTACCAGAGCCCCCAGCAAACTTGTACTGCTCTGAGAACATGATGAGATCTGCATTTTCGAGACGTTCTGTAAAATGTCTTGAAAAATTACGAATCGTGGTAGTGGCAGCAGCATCCCCACCTGGATCCGTGCTAATGGTGATAAGGCGCAAGCAGAGCCCTTCTGGCATCGATGTTTTTAATCACAATGTGGCTTTCCAAGAGTTAACAAGCTCTGATGCTTATTAATTTGTGCTATAGATTTTTAAATCTGCCTCCTACTTTTTTTAAATTAATATAATCTGGATGAGCCTGTCAAGCTTATTTAAATTGATGACAGGGCTAAATGTCAGGGCAGAGAAACAATGACGCCAGTTCTCCCACGTTATGCTTTCTTATTACATCCATGGGCTACAGTAGTTAGGATGCTTGGGGAGGGGGGCGTGTGGGGAGAGGAGTTGGAGAGAATCTAGTAAATGGTTTTTAATCGTGGTAAAAATATATGTAGCAAAATGTTTGCCATTTCAACATTCCTCGCATGTACAACAGTGACATTGTGCATATCCTACTGTTCAACTATCAGCATTTTCTGTTTCTAAATGTTTTCATCACCCTTAACAGAAACGAGGGTCCCCTATAATACAGCAAACTCTTCTTTGTCCTTCCCCGCAGCCTGCTCCTGGTAACCACACATCAGGCCGTCACCAAACGAACATTTTATGATCTCACGCACAGGAACTAGCTCAAAGATGCTTTATGGAAACCCAAGTTTATTATGACTAATTTTAAAATACTATTAACTTTATTTTATTAAACGTTTGCACAGTGGTTTAGGCTTCATTCACCAAATCGTTAAGCAAAATGCTTGGTGACACTGCTGACCTTCTTCACACCGGGGACTTTCAGAATATTTTTCTTTGGGTTGCTCTTTTTCCACCCATCTAGTTTTCTTGTCTCCTTACGTTCTCAACCTTCTTGTCTACTAGCCACTTTGTTCATGTATTCAGTACTGGTGAAATTTCCAGTTTTTAAATGAGTAGTGATTTTGTTCTTGGACTGAGCGGTCTCAAGGGGTGCTATTTTTGACAACCAAAACCCAAACCCCACTGCCATCGATTCGTCAAGGTAAACGCGACTTTGTTGACCCCATATGACAGATCAGAACTTCCCTGTAGGTTTTTGAGATTGACGATCTTTATGGGGGTAGACAGCCTCATCTTTGTCCCTCAGGTATAAACTCCACTCTTTGGGTTAGCAGCCCAACAGCTAGCCCACAGAGCCACAGTTCATCGTTAAGTGCCGCCAAGTGACCCTAAGGACCCCACCTGGAACCCTGCCTGGCCCTGAGCCAGCCTCACAATTGTTGTCATGTTTGAGCCCACTGTTGCAGCCGGTAGGTTGATACATCTGGCTGAGGATTGCTTTAATATGATAAAAAATTGCCTAATGTCAGCAGAGGACGCAGTAGAGGTGGACAGTGTATTCTTTAGGTCTCCATTCCGTCTCACAAGAGGAGTGAAACATACCCCAGGATCAGGTGGCCACTGTGGTAGCATCCTGAAGACTGACCTGTTAACAGAATTAATCATAGCTCAATTGGGTGTCCTCAGACTGACCAAATGCAAATGTGGTGTGTGTGATGAAGTTCATTTTATTTCCTTAGTATTTCTTCCTGTAGTGGTGGTTTTGTCCCAGCAGTAAAATGGCCAGGTTCGTTCAGGGATAAAGAATAAACAACATGCCTTTTAGCATTCCTTTGGGAACTCAGAGGGCTCTGAGAAAAAGTTTCTCTCAGATATGGAAAACCAAATGGAGGCTGATTGTTAAAAGGCCCTAGTTAAATATGATTGATAATGCTTGATATTATTTCTTTGATCTTGTTTCCTCCCCCCCTTAATCCACATGAATCGTAATGAACACAGCTGAGCGAGTGAACACAAAGGAGAATAAGCCACTGTGCACATTTCGCCCTCTCGAACCTAATGAGCATGTTGTCTTTAGCATCCTTAATGAGTTCTACAGAATCTCTAATATTTTCATGAAACACTATTGTGGTTTGTTTAATGTCCTTTGACCACATTTTGCCCCTGGCACCAGAGTGATGGCTTAATTTTTAATTACAAATGATCATTCTAATTAGCAGACCTGGAAGAAAGAAAGAAAGAAAGAAAGAAAGACCGAGTTCTGGGTGACCCACTACACCCTACTCCAGCCACTCACACCCACAAATCCTAACTGGAGCTCCAGGGTCATGATACATAAGCTTCTTCTGTGCTGCCAGAGAAAGATGCTGCAGTAGCTGATGCATCCCCTGTGGTGGGTATGGAATCAGAGACTATTTATTTTGACATGATGGTTCCAATAATATTTTCACCCTGCAGCTCCAGCACCCCAAAGTGGCTATGTCAGGACACCACTTCTTTTTTTTTTTGTTTTCTCAACCACAGAACCAGGCTCACAATTGGATTTGGCAGCTACAGAGCTACCCTAATGCAGCAGCAGGCGAATCTAGGCACAGAACAAATCCATCACTGTATCTGACTGATCTTTCTGCTTCTACACAGTGACAAATTCTCACCTCTCCATATAGATCAGCAGACTCTGTAACCAGTCAGTCACACATAAGTTGTGACAGCACCTCACAAGATTGGCAATTTGGAGCCCTTGGAGAAGAAGGGGAAACATGCCGTCATTTTACATGAAAACTACGGTCTCTCCCAGAGCTCTGTGTGTGTGTGTGTGTGTGTGTGTATGTGTGTGTACATCCTACAAAAAGAGAAATAATACCGTTCTGTCCAATTTATGAAACTACATAGAGCAAAGAGACAAGGACACACATCTGTCAGCTGCAGATATGGGATTGGCATTGTCCAAGGGAGGAAGACTCCCCAGGTTTCTTTTCCCACCTGCTTCTAAGTTATGCAGAAGGGCTAAACTGGGGACCCCTCTGGCTCTTGCAAAGGTGTGTATTTGTCTCTAGGATGCCAGTGCTCTGCTTAGGATGACAACATGAGAATTCCTGGGATCCGTTTTCCAATCCCTGGCCTCCCGTTTCCAGTTACATCCACTCTCAGCAGGCTTCTGTCTTCCTCTGTGAAGGTGAAACCTTTCACTTTTATCCCAAATTTAAGAACTTTGAGAAATGATTCCAATATTTTCCAAGCTCCTAGAGAAACTTCTTTTGCTATTTTATGGTAAGCATATTCACAGAATATGGTGTCTGGTAGCCTCCGAAGTATTTCAGAGTATATATTGAAAAGCATTCCCCTGAACTGTCCTACCTGGGGGTAGGGGACGGAGGATAACCTGCTAATAAAAGAAATCCATTAATATGCATGTAGATTAGAATTTACAGGTGATAGATTTACAAATATGTATTAGCATTATTAATTTATAAGTCATTACATCTAAAAACGATTTCTTAAAAAAAATGACAGGGTTACTGGGGGATTTTATTCTTGGTATATTGATTACAAGTTGCTGACTATAATAAGTTACTGGGGTAAAATATTATGCACCTTGATCTTGTAAAAGACTAGATAATTGGCCCAACCAATTTCCCTCACATAGAAACAACAAAATCATATCTAAAAAGTTTAGAGCAAAATCTCATAAAATTCAACAAATTTTCCCTGCTTATCTGAAGTATTAAATTCAACCACCAAGTTACTTCCATTAAGAAAAGGCTAGGAAAGATTTCCTCTATGACTTGTTCTTTTTCAGATCATTAAAATAATGCCTTCTTTTTCGGTGTAAGAAGCAAAGGTCAGCCGTTGTATTTACAATACTAAAGAGTCACCACCAGCACTACCACAAGCAGAAAGAATCCGAGTATGCATTCAATATGGAACACAAACACACACTTGTGAAATACACTCTGTGCCCCCACCTATGATTATGATGGAATATGGAACAAATGTTGTGCTAAAGTCTCTTTTCTCTGAGTTTAGAAATATTGACATTTAACAAAACCAAGAACAACCCTGTAGAATGGTGGTGGTGACACATACTGTGCATATGAATGGTGAGAAAGATGGGGGGAACAAGGAGAAGGAGCTGGAGGTGAAGATCAAGAGCAAGGAAAAGAATAAGAAAATACTAAGGAAATCATATTAGATCTGATATATTGCTGTAGGACAACACATCAAACCCTTCTGGGTCAGCAAACTAGTTCTTAGAATTCATCTCCCTCCCTCACTGCCACGGAGTCCGTGCTGGCTCACAGCCACCCTGGGACAGGGTAGGCCCACCCCAGGGAGTGTCTGAGAATGCAACTCTTTACAGGTGTAAGAGTGCCTCTAAGACCTGGAAAATGCACGAACTGAAACCCTTTGCCTCTCTTTGGGATGCTAAAGTACACAGTGAGTTCTAACAGTCCTGCGATTAGGGTTGCAGACTACTTTAATTCTCCTTGACTCTCACTTTGGCGGGCAAGCTTAATTGGCCCTGTGATTCCTAACCAATAGCTTATTCTGATCGTCTTACAGTAGTAGGACCAAATTAGGAACTTCAGACTTCCAAAAGCAGACTGGGAAGCTGGTGTCGTTTAAGACGTGGTCCCTTTGGCACGGCAAAACAAACAGAATCTCTCAAAGTCGTGACAAGGTCAAAGACACACCCAAAGGAAACCTTAGTTGACCAGTCCAAGACGTATGAGGCAGTAAAGACAGAAGTCTCATATGTCTTTCAAGAAGTTTTAAATTTGAATGGAGAAGAAAGAATGTTTAGGCGTTCCCCAAACATGTTGGCCTTCACCGTGACCCACATATTGAAAAGTTTCCTTTTAGATGAAGTTCATTTGCCAGTTGATTTGAGTCCAGCACTATTTGCTGATACAGGAGAGGTAGGTAGAAGACCCCAATTATAAATAAAGCAACAGAGATCCACAGAGATTAAGGGATTCACTCTAAGTTATAGAACCGTTTAGGTGCAGAGGCAGAAATAGAATCTTTAGTTCTCCTGTTCAGTGCTGTTTTCTCAGACATCCTGGCCTCTTCCCCAGGCCTCCTGGCACAAACATCTGGTTTTGCTTATGGGGTTTGAAGAATAAAGTCTGTACATCCTCTTCCAATGTCATAAACCAAAGTGAATGAAGCATTCGTATATTAAGCATATGAAAGCAGAGAAAAGACCACTTTCTGCACTTGGTTTTCTACTACAACAAGGTTTTTTTCTTTCCTCTTACTCACATTTGTCTGCCCCAAAGAAAGCCACCAGAGCATCTTCTGAAACTTGAAAAGGCTAATTTGTTTCATCCACATGAAATGCTCAACTCTGATTAAATAGACGGAGTCTTCAAGCAGGTGCTTGTTTTCTTAAAAACAAGAATGACATTTTTACTTTATTCATTCCACTTCAAAAGTAAGCATTTTATTCATTAGTTCAAAATGAAACATTTTCAAAGAAATTCATTGCTGACTAGTGTCTTGCCAGTTGATGTTTTAAATGTCATTTGATGACTTTCAGCAGAGCCGGCATAGAAACAATAAAACGGCTTTTGTTAACTGATGAAATATATAATCCTCCTTTACTTCAGACGAACATTTGGATAATTTTAAAACAATAAGATGAAATGTTATCCTCAAGAAACGTATCTGTATTTGGCCACAGTTCAACCCTCTCATTAAAAATTAAACGACAAATTAAAGAAATACCTCTAGGATTTGAAAAGTAGGAAAAAGATTTTCAAACGGTTGTCTATTTGGCCAAATTAATTGGGTATTTGCTACCTCTGTAAGGAATGTTTTCTTTCAGAACCACATTAATAAACACTTTATAATTTACTTATTATTATGCTATACAAATAAAATCATAGAGCTTTGAGAGATTTTCATGTATTCACTCTGCCTGATCTACACTATAAAGTAATGTTGAGTAGCTTCAGTTGAAGACAAATATAATAAACATACATAAACCACTTAAAAGGAAGAAAAAAACAAAACAAAACAAAAATTGAGTCAGTTCTGACTCATAACAGCCCATTAGGACAGAATAGAATCATCTTTTGGGGTTTCCCAACTTTAAATCTTAACAGGAGTAGGACAGTCCCTTTTTTTTCTGGTGAAGCTAACCGGGGGTGCAAAATGACGACCTTGTGATCCACAGCCCAAGGCATCATTCAGTGTGCCACCAGGTCTGCTTTAGCAGGAGATGTTGTTCTTTAAGGGCCAGCCAGCCAGCGTTAAGAATATGCTTTTTGGAAGCACACGATCCTTGAGTTGGAATCCAAGTTTGGTTGATGATGACATGTGCTACCGGACAATTGACTCCAGATCTCCCTAATCTTCAGCTCTTCTCTACAAAAGAAGATAGTACCCACCCCAAAGAAGATCATCTCTGCTGCTATTGTTCTTAAATGCCCTTTATTGGGCCATATTGCAATTAAATAAAAAACAAAAGTCAGAATGACACGTCTTGCTTCCCACCTCCACTTATGTAGAAATATAAGAACAAATACAGGCTAGAAAAATTCAGTTTAATTCTAAAACAAGTCCTGTAGAATTAAGTTTGCAGTATATGTCTCATATATTGAGTAATACCTTATAAAGTCGCAATCAATTATAACGTCACATAAAGCTTTAAGCATTACAGACAGCTAAAGGTAATTTTTTTTAATTAGACTTCATTTAGATTCTGTTGGTTTCTCTTGTAAAATGCTGTGTTAGGCAGGGTTCTCTAGAGAAGCAAAACCAGGACACGTATTATTTATATATGTATATATGTGTGTATATATATATATACAGACACACACATATATATACATATATATATATACAGCATGAAGGAATATAATGGCTAATTAGTTCATACAGCAATACAGAGGGCTCTTAGTTCAACTCACTGTCATGGAACAGTTAATATACTGAAGGCCCTTCAACTCACATGGACTGGGCTGCCTGTCTATGGTCAAGGAAGCAATCAGTGGACTCTGCTCTCAGGCACGTCAGGCAAAGCAGGCCCATAGGCAGCAGGGTGAGGAAGCAGCAGGAGCTTAGAGAAGCAGGTCCTGATTGTATCTTGAACTCAAGCAATCAATGTACTGCACCGCTACACAATCCACCAGCCTTGAGCTCAAGTGGCGTACACAGCAGCAACACGAGGAAGCAGAGCTCAAAGGAGTCTCAAGCTTTAATTTAGCAACAGGATCCATGGGTTGGCTTGGACCACAGGTAGTGCAACACACGGTTGAGGCAAAAAACTAGCTCAAGCAGCAACCATCTGGGCAAGGACAAGGGAGGAAAAGAGACGAGATGCCAGCTGTGGAACGTAATTATATCAGTTGCTTTCCAATCAAATGGCAACCTGAAGGCCTAGTTGGCACAATAAATCTAACTATCACACATGTCTTGAAATATAAATTTGTGAGAGAGATTAGTTCTATAATGGAAGGCAGTGGTTGTTCCGTGGAAGTCATTGCCTTCCATGTAGGCAGTCTGGGTTAGATTACTGGCCTATACACCTCATAGATAGTCACTATTTATCTATCCTGGGAGGCCTGGAGAGTGTGACGATGGAAAGCAAGAGTTAGAAGAGCTTCCAGACTAACACAGACGAGGATGAGGATCAACTAATAAAATCACTACAGATCACAACAGTTGCGGCCCATGGTGCATGGGGCTACCCTGACTTCAGCTATCATGAACAATTTGGTAATACTACACGGGAAATGAGTGTACAGCATTTCAAGATTCATTGATCCTGGGAATGAATGAAGAAACAGAAAATGATGTTTAAAATACTTTTTAAAAACCCTACTCTGAATGTATAGAGAAGGGAAGATTAAAGTGGTATTTTTCTATTAATTACCTAAGTAAATGTTTATTGGACGTGGGCCATGTTTTAAGCCTGGTTCTTGACTTTGGGTTAAGGGCTATATATGAACGTACTGAAATAGTTAAGGATTTTTTTCTTGTTTGGATGCACAATCAATGCTTCATGGAAGTAGCAGTCAAGCGACCTGAGGGCAGGCTACATTAGCTAAATCTGCTGCACAAGACCGCTTTAGAGCATCAAAAAAGCAAGATGTTACTTCAAGGATTAACACGCACTTGACCGAGCCATGGCATTTTCAATTGCCTCATATGCATGTGCAGGTCGGACATCAAGTAAAGAAGACCAAATCCCATGCCTTTGAATTGTGGAGCTGGAGAAGAATACTCAGGGTTCCGTGGATTACTGAAAGGACAAACTGATCTGTCTTGTAAGATGTAAGACCAGAGTGCTCCTTAGAGGCAAGAATGGTAAAACATTGTCTTGCATACTTTGGACATGTAGTCAGGAGAGACCAGTCCCTAGAGAAGGACATCATGCTTGGTACAGTAGCGGGACAGCAAAAAAGAGGAAGGAGATGGATTGGCACAGTAGCTGCAACACTGGGCTCGGGCGTAGGAACACCTACTGGGCAGTGTTTCCTTCGGTGTTGGATAAGGTTGCTATGGGTTGGAACTGACTTGCTAGCGCCTAACAACGACCGAACACGTTATGAAAGTGCCATCAATTATAATGCCACATAAAAATTTAAGTGAACATTAAAGATAACCCCAGGCAAATTTGTTTTGAATTAGATTTCATCAAGGTTTTGTTGGTTTCTCTTTGTAACATGCATTAGTTCAATCAAGAAGTCGTGCTAGGAGCAAATAGAAATAAAAATAAAATTAATACAAGTGGGTGGAAGAAGACAAAACGCACTGCAATCAAATCAATGCTGACCCATATGGACTAGCAGAACAGCCCCTGTGAGTTTCTAAGACTGGCGCTCTTCAGGGGAGTAGAAAGCCCCATCTTTCTCCCACAGTGTGGCTGGTGAATTTGAATGACACCCCTTTCACACTGAAGGCCAACTTGTAACCATTAGGCCACCAGGGCTCCTAAGTGGGGGACAGTTATTGGCAAATTCCATGAAGAAAACTAAAAGATATGAAGAGAATAAAGGATGACAAGAAAAGTACAGGCAGTGGCATAGTGCCACCTCTTGAGATGTGTAGCTCCATCTTCAATGCCATTTATGTGCATTATTTCACAAAACGTTTACGTTTTTGTGGTTAAATTACCAGATCACCTACCCACCCCATCTTTCGCTCTCACTTTCTCTGAAAAAAGAAACCGTTTCCAAAGAAAAAATAATTTTGCTTCAGGAGTCCACTTCTGGATACAAGCAACCACTATTTTCCAATTAGAAACGGAAAAGGAAAAACTGGTTTTTTTTTGGTTGGAACGAAACATCTAGAATATATAGCCTTTCCAACTAAACCTTTGCAGTTCCCTCTTCTGACTATACCTCCAACTAAATCTCTTTCATTTAAAATTATTGAAAATTTTGAATGCTTTTCAAATGTTTGATTTTTTGAGTCTGTGATTAATATAAGCTTTCCCTCATGTGCCTCCTTTAGGTGAGATTTTTAGTAGTTTCTTCTGTGCCCTCATACTTTCTAGCTAGATGAGCTGGGGTGTGTTATGTAACCTTTCAGTTTCTTCATCTGCACAAGTGGGTATGGACTTATAATGGTATCCACTTCATAGGGGTTTTGGTTTTGCTTTGAAAATTAACAGCATGACTTTATTTTTCTGGGTCCTGCAAAATTTACGAATTCACCTGTGTGGTTTCTCATGTTACAGTTAGAAACTCAACCTCATTTTATAGTTTTGAGTTTTCCTTCTCTGAAAGATTTCCAACTTACATTGGTTTGGGCTTTTCAAAGTGTGTGTACATGTACGCCTGTGTGCCTTGTTTCGTTTTTGATGTACCTGAGCATTCCAAATGGTTACCATGGATAGGTGTTCGTGGAAAGGTTGGAGTTTGGATCCACTCAGAGTCTCCAGGGAAGAAAGCCTGGGTGAGGCACTTTGAGAAACCAGTCGCTGAAACCCCTCTGCAACATCGCTGTGCTCTGACCCGCGTGGAGTCTCCGGGAGGTGGTGTGGATTTGATGGCATCTGTTTCGTTTGGCTCATTTCTTCCCAACATGATCGCTGAAGACAAATGTGTGCATAAGCAAAGGTGGTGAAGAAAGCTGATGGTGCCAGGCCATCAAAAGAGATTGCGTCTGGGGTCTTAAAGGCCTGAAGAAAAACAAGCGGCCATCTAGCTGAGAAGCAACAAAGCCCACATGGAAGAAGCACACCAGCCTGTGTGACCACGAGGTGTCGAAGGGCCACTTCGTAGGTCTGCATGAGGATCAATCCAGTTAATATTAAGGAAAATAAATAGAAGGGAAATGAAACGTATTACGCACGGTGCTTGCTAAGTAAGTAAGTCAACACAGAACAAGTAAGAACATATATTAGTCATTTCCTCCATAGACTGCAAGAAGTGGAATAGGAAAAACTCTATTTTGTAACTGATTTAATGACGTTGACTTATGATCATTTGGGTTGTTTTCAGGTTTTTGTTATTAGAAGTCAGGCTGCAATTAGCAATGCTGTGAGCGTATCAGTTAGTACGTAGGTAGCTAAATTTATAGGGAATATTCCCAGAATTTAAAATTCTGGGTAAAAATATCAATTTTTTTATTTTATAAATACTCACAAATTATTATCTAAAATGCTTTCACCATGCTGTATGCCCATCAGCAGTCAATGAGAGTGCCTGAGGGGAAAAATTGGGGGAATACATTTTCCAGTTTAAAACAAAAATAGGTCCAAACATATATGAGAGAAAAATGAAGAGATGTGAGCTCTATATCATACTATTATATTTTAAAAGACAGGTTCAAATGATAAGATGTTTTTAATAAAAGCTTAAAGCAATGCACATAACAAAAAAGACTAGCTTCGTTAAACAACCATTCTATCCTCTGACCCTCATTACATTCTCGTAAAGTGAATCTATTCATTCTGTTTGCTCTTTTCTCTGCCTTTTTTTTTTGTATATGTGGAATTTTTGTGATGTTACAGTTCTAGGACATGAGCTATTTATAATTTTGACTTTTTTAATAGTGAGGGATTTTCAAAGTTAAAATGTAAAGTTTTCATTGAAAAATAAGCTTTCTCTTCAAAAAAGTTATAAATATACATAATTTAGAAATAAAAAAAATACAAATAGAAAGTATTCAGCTGTCTTTTATTCCAAAGCTACTTGCCAACCTTCCTGAGCTTTTATTCTTATGACAATATGGGCTGCAAGAGACAGGTTAGTAATCTCAAGACCTGCTCTAGTGGGAATCCGAGGGGGAAATGTCCACATGAGACTAGAAGGATCCAGCAGTGCCTTGGCTGTAATATTCTAAAGCATAAAACGAACTCACTACCTTGGAATCAATGCTGATTCATAGCCCTCCTATGGGACAGGATAGAACTGCCCCTGTGTGTTTCTGAGACTGTAACTCTTTACAGGAGTTTCCATTAGAGGGGAAAAATACTTTCTAGAAATTAATAACTACAAAGTAGTCCTCTTGTACATGTGCAACTCATATACTAGGTGTGTGATTTAAAAATAAGAAGTTTAATCCAATTTTAAAATTTGTTCCATAGTTTATATTACTCTCCGATATTTAAAAGAATAAAATGCTCAATGCTCTTTGAAACAAACAGAAACTACAAATCATACCTCAAAGCATTCCTAATGAGTAAAGGATGCATGATGGCAGATTGGCAGCTATATGATCCAGATACTCTGAACTAAGAGTTGTGAGTCCCATTGAAACAGATACGGGTGGCGATCCTGGAACCCAGAGCTCTAAAGGCAAGGAGAAAGAAGCAGATGAAATGTCAGTGAGAGAAATCCATGAAACAGCACTGTGAACGAGGATGCATACAGAACAGTGAACTGTAAACTGGCACAGTGACATAACTTGGAATGGTTGTAAGCAGAGTACCAATGCAAATGGGAACCAGATAAGGGGCTCTGCCCCAGCATCCCTCTAGTTAACCATCAGGGACCAGAAAAGTGTGATCTCCTCTATTACCTTGCACAATCTGTGATCCAAAGTATAGCCTTCCCAATTCACTGCTGGCCAATCAAACCTCAGCCCTAATGTCAGTGCTGGCCTGAATCTTTTTCTTTTCTATTTCTTTATTTGTTGTCTTAGGCCTGCCCTTGTTCTCTCCTCTTTTCTTTTATTCTACACCCCCGCCCCCTCCCCCCAATCGTTCCCTCACAATCTTGTTTTTATTGATTTCAATAGTTAGTACAACCTGGCCCCGCTCCACCCCATCAGAAGTTCACACTCCCAAAGAGCAAGTGGGTGTTCTTGCTGCCACCATACCCCAACCTCTGCTGCTCTTGTTTTGACTCATTTTTAATTCTTCCTTCCCTCCTTAAAAAACAAAACAAAAAAAAACCTCACTATGTGGGTACCCTCCAGACCAAACAAATGTTGAGAAATTGTCAAAGATTTGTTGAAAGAAAACTTCCCTAATATCATGAAAGATGAGAAGATATGCATTGAAGAGATTCAATGAACCCTCTATAGGTTGGATTCCAATAGAAAATTTGGACCAAGACATACCATAATCAAAGTTCCAAAATGCACAAATAAAGAACCTTTGAAGCAGTTTTGGAAAATTGAATGCTGCCTGCAAAGGAGAACCAATAAGACGAACCTCTGATTTCTTTGCAGAAACCATGCAGGCAAGAATGTATGTCAATAGGGTGACAGTCACAAAATTCTGAAAGAAAAAACAACAGCTAGGAATAAAATGAGGGGATACCTGCCCCCACCAAAAAAACCTGGATTCCCCCCCAAAGCAATGCATTTATTTCTTTTGCAAAACAACCTTATCACTTTCTAAATACCCTCCATTGCACTTACATTTGTCAACCCCGTGATTCCATTCTTAGAAACATTTTTCAAACCCATCTGTTGGGATGGTTGACAGCACTTCCCCCATTTTGTCTTCACCTCTTCTACATCCTCAAATCGCTGTCCTTTCATGTCCCTCTTCATTCCTGGAGGTGGGGGAGGAGTCGCATGGAGGGAGGTCAAGTGGGTAAGGTGCTTGGGGCAAGAGAGACAAACTGTTTTTTGCACACAAAAAAACCTGGCACACTGAGTGGCTGCATGAACAGGTGCATTGTCATGGTGGCAAAATTAGTCCCCTGTCTGCCACATATCAGGAATTTGTTGTCACACATGGTTACACAATCTTTTCAGAACACCTAAATAGAAAACTTGGTTAACAGTGAGACCTGCTGGAATGAACTCCAAATGCACTATCCCCCAAATTAAAATGCAATGTTTAAAAAAATTTTAATTATACTATAAAATATTTAAAATGCAATGTTTAAATATAATAAACAAAGAAATCATTAATACTACACACACACTCACAAACCACAGCTTAATGACAGAATTAAATACATACCTGCTGACAATTAAACCAACTGTAAATGTTCAAATGCAACAGGCAAGAGAAAGAGGATAGCAGGAGGTATAAGAAGTTAGGAACCATCAATATTCTGTCTACAAGAGACTAACCTTACACACAAATATAAAAATAGTCTAAAGAATCATAAGATAGAAGCATACAAGGCAAGCTAATGGCGATCAAAAAATCAGAGTGGAAATATTATTTTCTGATTAAATACACTTTAAAAGACAGTAAAGTACATGATTAAAGTATCAATCTAATGAGAAAACCTAATGACAATAAATATCTATGCACCCAATGAAAAAGCCCCAAACACATAAATCAAACTCACAGATTATACAAAGAAATAGCTCCAAAATAATAGTAAAAACAACCAACAAACAGAAAACCCAGTGCCATCAAGCCAATTCTGACTCTTCAAACTCACAGCCAACTGCCATAGACCATATAGGACAGGCTAGAACTGCCCCTGTGCGTTCTCAAGACGCGGAGTACAAGTCCCCGTACACGGGGAACATTCCCCCTTCTTTTTCTCAAGGCCAGTGGCCCAGGACTACAAATATGGTTTCCAAGACGACAAATCATTAGGCGGAATGACAGTCTCATTGTTTTTCCACAGAATGGCTGGTGCACTCGACTCACTGACCTGTAGCTAGCAGCCTAGTGCCCAACTTACAGTTCCACCAGAGTCCTGCACAAATAGTGGGAGATGTTAATACATCATTTTTGATAAAGACAAAACAACTATGAAAAACATCCAGAAAGATTAGGAACCTAACCAGTCAGCCAACTGAACCTTAGAGATGTACAGAACAAACTCCAGCCCCAAACATTACAATATGCATTTATTTATTTGGGTCATTGCAAAAATAAGGCTCAGAGCATAATTATTTATAGCAATCAAGGCATATACTAAAAAAGAAAAAAAACTAAAATAAATACCTTCATTCAGCATCCTCAAATATAAGTAAAAGAACAATAAGAAAAGCGTACAGTCACCAGAAGAAAGAAAGCAATAAAGATTTGAGCAGAAATAAATAAAACAAAAAACAGTAGGAAAAAAACATCAACAAGTTAGAAAATGATTCCGTGAGAGTATTAATAAAATTGAGAAACCATTGGACTGGAAATTTTAACAGAGGAAAAGAAGGCGAAGAAGTAAATAACATGAATAATAACTGAAATAAGCAATGTCTTAACAGAACCCACTGAAATAAAAAGGATGGTATCATAATGTCTCAACAGAACCCACTGAGATAAAAAGGATGGTATCATAATGCTAGTCTAACAAATTTGGAAGCCCGAGAGAAATGGAGACATTTCTATAACACTCTACCTACCCAAGCTAACACAATTTGAGGTGGAAGATTTGAACAGATTCATCACAAAAGAAGACATTAAGCATGTTTTGAGAAACGATGTACAAATGCGCTTTACACAATTGATGTGTGTATGGATTGGGATAACAGTTGTATGAGCCCCTAATAAAATGTTAAAAAAAAAAAAGAAAAAAAAAAAAAAAAAAAGCTTCTTCATCAGTGACAAACACAAATACTCCTGATCTAGCTTACTGGTGAATTCTACCAAGATTCAGAGGAAAACTGACGCCAATTTTACAAAATTATTCCAGAATGTAGAAAAGGATGAGTTATATGAAACAAGCATGATCCTGATGCTAAAACCAGGCAAAAACATCACTAAAAAAGAAACTGATAGGCAAATATCCTCAAGAGCATTGACACAAAAATTCTCCACAAAAGCCTACTCAATAGAATCCAACAACATATAAAAATGACAATAACCATATATCATGACCAACTGGAATTAATACCAGGACTTCTAGCATGGTTCCACTTTAGAACCACACTCAAGGTAATCTATGACATTAAAAAAAAGAACCTCATGATCATATCAGTTGATTGAAAGAAAAAAAAGAGAGACTTTTGACAAAATCCAGCATCCATTCTTGATTAAGAAAATGCACTGCAAAATAGAAATATAAGGGAAATTCCTTAGCATAATTAAGGACATATATACAAAATCGATGGTCGGCATTGTGTTTTACAGAGTCTGATAACATTCCCAGTGAGACTGGTTACCACACAAAAATCTCTTTTACCACCTATTCCTATTTAATATTGTGTTAGCAGTCTTAGTCAAATGATGAAAACAAGAAGCAGAAATAAAAGGCATGCAAATTGATAAAGAAGTAAAACTACCTCTATTTTCAGATGATGCGATCTTATACACAGAATATCCCAGACACTCAAAATGAGAACTACTGGATTCAACCAAGACACAGGGAACAAGATCAACATACAACAATCAATCCGATTCTATAAAAAACTACAAATTTGCAAAGACAACTCTAAGAAAAGAAAACATTTGGGATAGCAATCAAAATGACGAAGTAAGTAGTAATGAATCTAGCTAACGGCACAAAGACCTATACTAGGAAACTATAGAACACTGCTGCAAGAACCCAGAAGAGACCTTCATAAATAGAAGACAATACACTCATGTATAGAAAGGCTTTGTGAAATTGTCAATATTCCCCCAAATTATCTACAGCTATAATGCAATTCTAATCCATATTCCAATATCACTCGTGAAAAAGGAGAAAAAAATGAATCAACAACTTGATATAGAAAGAGACTCTAAATAAATAAGCAAAGTACTACTAAGGAAGAAGAATAATGTAAGTATAATAGGGTTTGAAATCAGGGAGCGTGATCTCAAAACCTCCTCTAAAGCTGTGAACATCAAAACAGTCTGGTATTGGAACAATGGCAAAGAGCAGAAACCAATGAAACAGAAATGAGAACCCCAACGTAAATCTTTCTCTGTAGACAATTGGTCTTTGTAAAGAGGCCTAACCCCGTTAAATTGGGATGGATTGTTGTCTTTCAGAGAATAGTACAAGCAAAACTACTTATCCATTTGCACAAAAATGAAACAGGATTCCTATCTCTCAACATATAAAAAATCAATTCAAGATGGATCAAGGACCTAATGTAAAACCTAGAATTATGAAGATCATCAATGAAAAATATATGGATACGCCTAGCATATTTATATGGCACAAATGCACTATCAAGCACAATTAAAAATGCACAAACCGCAGAAGAGGAAGTAGGCAACTGGGGCCGACTAGAAAAGTAACGTGTGTGGTTGTTTTGAGGGCCATCCAGTCAGTGGACAGCAACTCTAGGCACAATAGCAGCAAGCATGCCCTGGTCCCGACCATCCTCACACTCGCTCCTGTGCCTGTGCCCACTGCTGCTATGTGTCAATCCATCTCATTACAGGCCTTCCCCTCTTTCACTGTCGCACTGTTTTACCAAGCACGATGTCCTTCTCCAGGAACTGGTCTCTCCTGATAACACGCCCAAGGTATGTAAGACTACATACATCCTGCTATCCTTGCCTCTAAGGAGCACTCTGACCTTACTTGTTCCAAGACAGATAGGTTTGCCCAATTGGTGTAAAAACTCTCTAGAGTATTAAAAAGAAAAGATTTTGCTTTGAGGACTAAGGTGTGGCTGACCCAAAGCTTGGTATTTTCAATCTCCTCATATACATTTGAAAGTTGGACATAAATAAGGAAGAGTGAAGAAGGATGGATGCGTTTGAATTGTGGTGCTGATAAGAAAATTGAAAGTAGTATGAACTGTGAAATCAGAGATACAAGCAAACAATTAATCCAATAGACTCCTTGAAACGCAGTCTCCTTAGACTGGACACCAGAAGAACGAGGTGGTGCCTGGCTACCAGGCTAACCACTCTGTAAAAAATAATAAGGGGAGGTCTGTGATGGAGTGAGAGATGCAGGACAAAACTCAAAATAATAAAATGGCCAGGTTTACTAGTCTGATAAAGACTATGAAATTCCAAAAATTACAGTCCTGAGACATATGTGGAAAATCTTAAAGTTTTAAAAGTCCAAATTAACAATCACAACTGACCAAAGTTTTAAAGGAAACTTGACATGCTAATGGAAAAATAGACAAATAACCAGATGCCATAGCATAATATTGGTATTATAAGACCCCAAATATAAAATGTTCCATATATTTCAGAAAATAAAAAGAAGTAAATAATATGTAAGTAACAAAGGATAAGACCAAACAAAAATGGAAAATAACAAGCAACTTGTTGAGATGAAAATGATTATGATTCAAATTAAAAGTGCAGTGAAAATATTAAATTGAAAAATAGACAAACTGAAGAGGTAATTAGTGGAGACATTATCCAGCATGTAGGACACACACACAAAAAGCAGAGATGGAAAACACCAAGGAGATAATAAGAGACATGGAAGATTAAGAAAGTCTAAGATAAAGGGAATCAGGATCATAGAGAAGAAGCCAGAGAGAAAAAGAGGCTAGATTTAAGTCGATGCTTTCCAAAAATTTTCACAACTGATAAAATATATTGCTCTTTAAATGCATCACAATCACTGTATCCGTCCTTCTTACCAATGTCTTTCCCCAAACTTCTAGGTAAATACACTCAAAATGCTCATAATTCCAAATTATCAATTGTCCAAAAACCCTACAGGTGTTTTCCAAAAACTCATCTTAATCGCTTTACGTAGGTTTGTACAAATGATTAAAGCTCAACTGCTCACGCAGAGGTTAGAGGCTTGAATCCACCCAGAGGTAGTGCAGAAGAAAGGGCTGGCAAGCCACTTCCACAAAAGCAGTGGTTGGAAATGCTATGAAGCCCAGTTCTACTCAGAAATCTGAGCTCGTGATGAGTCTGAGTCAGCTGGCTATCCGAAAGGGTAGTAGGGTACAACGGAAGGAATCTGACCTCTGGAGTTCAAGCGTTCGTGTCAAGGACTAATGTTTACATAGCAAACTTTCATGGTGGTAAAAATTTAATGCTTGTTCAGTGTTCATTCTTGTATATGAAGCAATTAAAAAAGATGATGGCTCTGTTCAGGCATCCCTCAATCTCAGCACTGACATATTTACTTTAGATCACTTTAAGGTGATCTTCTGCATCAGGTTTGTTCGATGCAATATGTTCGATTTCCTGGCTGCTGTTTCCATGGACATCAATCATGTATCTAAGTAAATGAAACCCTGGAGACTGTCTATTTTTTAAAAATTTTTATCATCACGTTCCTTATTGGTCCAACGGTGAGGATTTATAATCCATATTGAAGGCTTGGATCTGCGTCACGAAATGCGTCCAGTTTTCTTAGCTTTCAGCTAGCAAGCTTGCATCGCCTGCATCTCACAGGATTCCTGTGAAAATCACCGTCTTGGAAACGCTGGGGGGCAGTTCGCCTCTTTTTCATAGCGTCCCTATGGGTTGGAGAAGACTCAGCACCAATGGGTTTGGTCTGATCAGAAGGAAGGACCCGAGCTCTTACATCAATTCCACTCACAGTCATTTGCTGATTTGGGGATCAATCACACCAATGATCTGGGCGGGGTCACACTGGCTCTTTCTTCCACACATCAAGTTAGCAATAGGAGCACAGCACAAGCAAGACTCTCTAGTTTTCATCCTTAATGGCATCTACGGGTCTCAGGCGTAGGCAGATATGAACAACAGCATAGTGCAGAATTCTCCATTAAAGAAATTCCCCTTTGCTCTACCATATATTGCTCCTGTAATTCATGTCTTAAATAATGACAGAGACCCACTTGCTAGTTGAATCTGTACTTCGCTTTATTGTTTGTTTTCATAACTTCATTTACCAAAGATTTATTAAGACTGTTTCAGAAGTATGCCAAATGGTGTTCCAGCCTTGACAAGAGGAACACACCAGGTCCCCAAGTCCACGGGCTGTTTCCCAAAGGACATGTAGGGCAGTCAAGACGGCAAGGGATTGGGATTTGAAGAGGAAGACTTCAGCTTGATGCAGGAGGGGACGTGAAGGATTTGGGGCTGTGTTGAAAGTAGGCACCCATGTTCAACTGAAAGCAAATTGAGTCAGTAAATAACATCTCTCTAATCACTTCTCTCTAAAGGTAATATAATCTTCTGTCATTGAACTTTAAGAGGGTTGGGAGATGTTTCCCCTTGCAGTAATGCAAACAGAATTAATATCACTTCATCAGAACATGAAAGGAAATTACTACAAAACACAATCTCAGCTAAATGCCTAGACTATGAAACCTAGTTTTTTTTCCATACGTATAGTCTACCATAGATATGTAATCGCAATTAAATAAAAATACTTTGACATTAGGCATCAGCTGGTAGAGGGCTTACTTTCCAAACCCTTGACCTAGGGTTTAAATCAGATGGAATCTCGAGCGGCATTAGACCAGTGGCTCTCTTGTTGAGAAGAGGCTGTGAAATGTACTGTCAGCAGACAACATAAAATACCTTTTTGCTTTCTTATTTTGTCTTTATTGCTCAGCCTCTGAACCCGCCCCCTCCAAACACTATCAAGCTTGCCATTTCCTTGGTGCCTCTGTTTGCCCCGTCTTCTATCATTACCCTTCTGATTTGAGGACCTGGCTATTGATGTTGATTGCTAGCTGCTCACGTGGGGGAGGCTGAAAAGGACCCCACGGCACGTCTTTTTTTCTTCACTCACATGCGCATAAAGCCTGTCCTTTAGTTTCCAGTGACTGCAGGTTGTCGATGCACAAGTCAGTCCCCCACCTTTTTGTTGTTGTTGTTTTCCTGCCTACTGCTGTGTTGATTCTAACTCCTAGCAACCCTTTAAGTCGTTACAACCAAAGATTGGGGAAAGGGGTGCTTTCCATTGATTGTTTTAAAATATTCTTATTTGCATAGTGTGGGGTCTAAATACATACACTCTATTGGTTGCAGTTCCAATTTAAAGATCTGACTCAGTGATCTAAAGTGCTTGCTATTCACCTCAGAGCCTGATTCTCTTTTTCCAAGCCCTCCCCATGCGTGTTTTAAGTTCCTCTAAGCAGGCTCTTCTGATACGCTGTAATTCATGGAGGTTCCTGACTTAAGGACCGTATCAGGGATCAACACTCGCTG
>NW_022103919.1:14593870-14597721 GCF_000313985.2 Echinops telfairi
GCGTGTTTTAAGTTCCTCTAAGCAGGCTCTTCTGATACGCTGTAATTCATGGAGGTTCCTGACTTAAGGACCGTATCAGGGATCAACACTCGCTGTGTTTTTCACCAGCTATATACGGGCAGAAGCAGGCACATGGACTCCCCACGCCTCTGTGTTACAGTGACCTACCTCTACCCAGCCAGTCCCATGAACTGACTCAACCCGGTATGCCCAAGGCTAGCCAATGTCATTTCCAAGCTTGTAATATCCAGAGAAATAAGTAAACACCTTGAAATCTTATCTTCAGAATTTTGATTCAATACTGCCACGACCTAGATGTGTGAAATTTGGGGCGCTATTAAACTCTGAGACAACATCAGCCATTGAAAAGAAAGTGACCACGGTTCTAGACTAGGCTTGTAACTATGAGGTTGCCAGCAGTGCAAACCCACTGGATGCCACAGTTTCTGTTTGATGGTGTTCTTACGGGAACCCCTTGGAGGCTCATTCTCGTCGACTTTTAATTACAAACAACAGCAAATAATGTTATGACACTCAAACATAGGAAAGTATTTGAATTTTTAAAAAATGACATGTACTATACAAATGTGGTTTACTTTTCTACTTTCATAGCAACCTTATAAGCCAGAACAGAACTGCCCTTATGGGTTTCTGAGAATGTAAATCTGTACAGGTCTAGAAAGCCTCATATTTCCCCTGCATACATACACAGGTGTCTTAAAATAGTGCTGAAATTATGTAAATGTGCTATTTATTCTGGTTCTGAAACGTATGAGCTATGAGGAAAAGTCTTTGAAAGAGTTAGAAATTACAATAATGATTTAGCATATAATGGCATTGAGGAATTAATTTTTATACATGAGAATGATTTTGTAGTCATATCAATTAATAGTCCTTATCGTCTCTTATTTTTTCAAATGGCATACTGCAATTGAATTCACAAATGAATTTCACAGATCCAGTGTATAGATAAACTGAGACAAGATGGGATGTGCAATAATTATTGAATGTGGGTGATGTACATGTGTTGGTTCATTAAATATTTTTCCACTCTTCAATATGTTTAACATTCCTCATAATATTTTTTTAGTTAAGAAAATAACATGTGACCCCTTAACTAAATTTCACAACCAACGAATAGATTGTAACCTACAGTTTGAGGAAACACTTGATTATAAGATGCAAACTTCATTCCATTTTTCAATTGATTAATTTGTTGGAGGAATTAACTTTATTTAAAGACTGAAAGCAAAGTTAAACATTTAAAGAAAATAGAAGTTTACCGTGTTACAATACAGAAAAATAGAAAGTGAATTCAATTTTCCAAATAGAAGTCAACGGCTGAAGCTAATATCTATTGTGTCGATCTTCATCTGTCTATTTAATTGTCATGGGACACAAATTAATCATTTATATTATCATTAATTATAGGGAAATATTTTTCACATAATGTTGATCAGATCATACCAGAAATGAAATCCAACTAAAATTTAATGGTACCAAATTTTTAGAGGCCATGTTAGATAGAGCATGTTCAGAAAAGAGCAACCAGGTTAGTGAGAGAGCTGCTTTCTCTAAAGTCATGAGTCCACTGAAAGAAAAATTGGATAAGAAAAGACTCAGGGAATAAAACTAAATAGCCTGCAAAAATGTGTAGGGTCTTGTAGAAGGTGGGATAATACAGGGGTTTTACTCCCATAAAGAGATTCCGTCTCAGAAACGCACAGGGGCAGGTCTAGCCCGTCCTGTGAGTCACTGAGTTGGCATGGACTCAATGGCAATGACTTTGGTTTGATTCAGGTGAGGGAGAAGAGAGGTCAAGCTTGTTCTTTACATCTCAAAGGAAAGGGCAGGGACAAAGGATGGAAGAAACATTGGGATAAATTTTGGGTCACAGGATAACAGAGAACATCTTATCTGAGCTGGGCAAAAGTGAAGTGGTGGAAATCCTATCTGTGGAAGTGGTCAAGCATAAATTATACCGTCATTGACGGAGATGTTTTAAGGGTGGTATATCTTAAGAGTCTTACCTAACGATCTATGACATAAAGGTTAGAATCACAGACTGCCTGGGGTTGAATTCTGGCTGGGTTGTTACAGGATTTTTGACTTGAAGAAGGCCGATTCGCTTCTCTCTGAGTCAGTGCCCTCCCTTGTAAACTGTAAAATGTGATGACGATACTCATCATTGCCATCTGTCAGCTTGTCGTGTTGTGGTGGCTTGCATCTTGCTGTGGTGTTGAAAGCTATGCCAATGGTGTTTCAAAAATCAGCAGGGCATCAAAGTCACCTACAGTGGACAAGTTTTAGCAGAGCTTTCAGACTAAAATATGTTAGTTTGGGTTCTCTAGAGAAGCAAAACAAGTATATATTCAGTACCATCAAATCAATTCTGACCCATAGTGACCCTGTAAGACAGGGCAGAACTGACACTGTGGGTGTCCAAGTCTACTCTTTACAAGAGGAGAAAGCCTCATCTTTCTCCCGTGTAGCAGCTGGTGATTTCTGAACTGCTGACCTTGCACTTAGCTGCCCAACACACATAACCATTACACCACCAGGGCTTCCTATACACACACATATATAATATATATACACATATATGAAGAATTTTTTATCAAGAAATTGTCTCACACAGTTGTAGTAGTGGTTTGGTCCAGTCTAGTTCAAGTTTGTGGTCAAAAAAGGTCAAAGTGTCTCCTGACTTGGTAGCTGCCAGGGCTGATAAACCAAGAAACAGGGAAATGAAGCAGGAAGACCACAGGCTGGTGGAAGCAAAGGTGAATGAATCCAAGATGTTCTGTAAGATCACATTTTTTGCTATACTAGCACTAGAATCAAAAATCACATGATTAAAGAACAAGGACCCTTGGTGGCACAATGGTTACATGTTCTCACTTACTATCTAAAAGGTTGATGGTTCAAACCCACCCTGCATGGGAATCTGCTCCAGTACATAGTATAGCCTGGGAAAGGGTAGATGGGGCAGTTCTACTCTGTCACAAGAGTCGCTCACTTTGCTTCAAAGCTCAATTCACCCACGCGTAACAACACTGAGCAGATCTGCACTTGTTTATTAAGCACACTTTCAATCAAACTCCCAACTCATTGCCATCAAGTCTGTGCTAACTCCTAGAGCTACTGCAGGACAAGGCCTAACTGCCTCTGAGTTTCCCAGGACTGTAACTGTCTATGGGAGTGGAAAATCCAGTCTTTCTCCTGCAGAGCAGCTGGCTGGTGGCTTCAAACTGTGGAGCTTGTGGACAGCAGCCCAGTGAATAACCACGAGGCTACACCCTCAATATTCCATGGAATTTATGGCCCCAAATTGATTTTGATGGCAAAAAATAATTGGCCTCAAAGAATTCTATAACACAAATTTATCAGCTAATGAATTAACAATTATGATTTTGTAAGCTACTTTGTACAAATTTTGATTGGTAAGCTTCCTGTGTGGTTATTTTGGGGGGGCGGGGTCTCTATTTTCAAGTGTATACTTGTAATCTTGCATTGTGTTAAAGATTGAGAAAATGACTCCAAGGACAACTTGAAGCGTATGATTTTGTATTAAAATCACAGATCGAGTTAGTCCTCAATTCTCTTCACCCAGGCATAAGTGATATACAAAAACCTGTAACCAAAAAATCCAAACTCACTGCCATTGAGTTGATTCTGACTCATTGTGACCCTCTAGGACAGGGTAGAAGTGCCCCTGGGAGTTTCCAAGGTTGTAATTCTTTTACAGGTGTAGAAAGCCCCATATTTCTCCTCCAAGTGGCGGGTGGTTTCAAACTGCCAGACCCTGAGGTTAGCAAGTCAATGATAATCACTACGGCACTGGAGCTCCCAGT
>NW_022103919.1:14597821-14606534 GCF_000313985.2 Echinops telfairi
TTCAAACTGCCAGACCCTGAGGTTAGCAAGTCAATGATAATCACTACGGCACTGGAGCTCCCAGTAACCGAAAGTAAATAGGAAAAGATATGTTGCACTGAAGAAGTAGCAGACCCTCTGGAAATGGTCTAGTCCAACAGTTCCCATGAGGTGGTCCCTTGCCTGACAGCATCAGCAAACCTGAAAATGTGTTAGAAATTACATTTCCCCGGACACACCCAGACCTTTTGAGCATTGAATGCTGATCTTGAGAAACAAAGTCTAGCCATGTGTGCTTCTACAAACCCTCCGGGTGTTTCTGACCCACACATCCATTTGTGAACTCGAATCTAGTCCAAACCCTGCATCGAACAAGTGAGGCAACTGAGACACAAAGAAGGAAAGTGGTTTGCTTGAGATGGCCCAGCTTGTTAAGTGCCCAAACTTAGATGAAAACCTAGGCCTCCCGACTCCTGGTGGAGTGCATTAACATCCAGGACTAGACATCCTTCCTTTCTCCTGGGCAGTAATTGGAGAAACCCCATTTGGGCCTAGTCATTACTGCCTTTTTTTGTCTCTGCCCTCCTATCCAGCATCAGGACTTCACCGAAGCAACGGCTTCTTTCTTTCTTTTTTGGACAGTGGCAGGAGTTTGTTGTTTGCAAACTGCATAAATAATGAGCAGGCCCGGCCAGTCCTCTTTAGCCACAGCTAAACCTTAGAAGGGAGAGTAGCACTACCTGAAGGCTGGCCTCTTCCAGATGCAATTTGAATAACTAAAAAAAGAGAGGGAGAGAGAACAGAGGTCCGCTATCTATTTTCACAAGCGTTTATCTGATGATAGCTTCAATACAAGCTTTCTGTTTGTTTGTTTGTTGCAGAATGAATTAATACAAAGATCCCAGTAGAAGTGGAAAGATGGTTGAAATACAAGCCTGAAAATTCACATGACCAGTGAATATTTGGTAGCACCAGGCCAGAGCCGCATACCCCCTGCTTTCTTTGCTAGGAAGATGGCATTACGAATTTAGTCCACGCTAAAAAGAGATCTTGTCATCCTAGAACTTTACCTGGCATCTCCTTTCTATAGTCATTAATATAACCAAATACGATCAGTTACCCTGATGGTTGGCTGGCATTTCTGGTGGGTGTGATTGGGGAGTGTGCTTGGTACAAAAGAGGTAAGCAAAAAAAAAAAAAAGAGAGAGAGTCTTAGAAAAATGGGTAAAGAAGCAGAAATCAATGGGCTATCTGAGGAAATCAGTCATTAAAGTAAATGCATGCTAATTGCACAGCCTGGCCCCACTCATTCTCTCTCACCCCCCTGCCCCCCAATTCAGTTTGCTGTTCTGAGCACTGAGGCTACAGCCTGGCTGGTCTCTTATATAAGTCTGAAAGCAGATCTGGCATGCGGTTGCTGTAGCCTGTCGCCGACGACGCAGGGAACTCTGTTGTTCCCTGCATAAGGCTGTTCAGCATAGCATATGACTGTAAATCTTCTTTTACATGCTCCACAGTGGGGACCTTTGTCTTACCAGTGATTTAGCAGCTTGTATTAGGCTGAGAAGCAGCCAGTAATCAGGAGACATTTTAAGTCGGCGTTTGCTCATTTTGATGGAGAAGAATCCGCAAACAAACAGCTTTAAAAATATATAGTTTTGATTGTGGCAACATAAAACTTTGACACCCAAAGTGTTGTGAAGGTATTAGTGCTAAAACTGGCCTCTCAATAATTTAGGAAAGGCACGAAGTCATCACCGTCGAACAAACCATCCTTAAAGGGATGCATGTGTTAAATCACAAAGCATGGGGCCTTACTTCATGTGAAGTTTTCAGAAGTGTGCCTTTTGAAAGAATTGAGGTCTTCGATGGCAACTCAGTATACTGCATATATTATTTAATTCTTGAAGGGTCCACTGTTTTAAATTCACTATAAGTCCAATTAGAGCATTGGATTCAGGGTTTGGCAGTAGCGGCAGATAAGAACTAATAATGTTTCATTTCACTGCTTATGTATTCTGCAAATACATTCTGGACAAGGTCATTTGCATATGATGTCAGCGTGGGAAAATACGAAGAGATTAGCATCTGTAAGCCTAGTAGAAATTGTTCTGAGAAGTCACTTCAAAAGCCCCACCCCCACTCCACCCCCTGCTGATTCCACAGTTTGGGCAATGTTTGCATTAAAAAACAATCCTGTGATGTGCTGGGTGGAGATTTTTTGTTTCATTTTTATATATGTTTTTTACTAGTTGAGCCATAAACTATCCATGGCTCTTTTTTGCATGGATTAGCCAAGTTTTAATTTCTGTTCCCAGAGATCAATTTTCCCATTACAATGTGGCGGTCCTGTTACTTTCTGCCAATGTAATTTTTATCCAGATAGAAAGTGCATATTGCCAGAAATGTGAAAAGTATGGATAAGCATCAACATGAAGGCTTTGTGTTGAAATGATTCCTGTAATTTTCAGAAACTATTTGTGTGGCAAGACAGATGCATTCTATGAATTCATTTGTATCTGTTTCCTTATTACTGGTGTATGCTATTGTAGAAATACAAGAGCCTCTGCTGTAGGTCTCAGGGACCCTCTGGAACATTGAAAGAGTGCTATATGATACTAAAAGAGTAAAACGAACCTTTCAAAAGGAACCAATGCTTTTTAAAATGTGGCATAAATGATCTTATCGTACAGCAAGGAGTTTGATCCTGATTCACAAAGAGCCGGAGTTACGCAACCAGAGGAAAGTAAAGCCCTGGCCATTTATTTGAGGATTTGGGGACCGTCCACAGAGACCAGGCAGGTTGTTCAGGAAACAAAGCCCACCTCTCCGTGCATTATCTGATGGCATGGATGGTCTTATATTTCTCAGATAATTGCACCACACACTGTTTTGCTTTGCTGGGTCATACCACTTGGCTGATCTGCCGTGAGATAAATGGGGAGTAAAATTCAACAGTCAAGTTGTAGTTACTTATATGTGGTAGTAGATGCTTTGTGTGCTGGGAGGAAGGCAACCAGTATGGGATATGAGAAGGAATGAATCACATTTTGATAACGGAGTTCAATGGGGCCATAGAAATATTTAACTCGGTTTGTTGTTGTTGTTGTTGTTTGTGACAGTAACTGAGACTTAGGAGTTCATGGCTTTCCTCCTGTCAGTGATTTTCCGCGTCAACCATGGGATACATGCTAGGGATCCTCACATCCAGTGGGTCCTGCTTCATGCCTCCCCAACAGGTCACATCGATTACCCTCTTTCTTCTATCTAAGAAATGTACTTCTACTTAGTAAACACCTGAGTAGTCAGGTAACTATGAGTTGAGTTGAAATCATCGAACACAACTATTTTCCTTTTCTACTTCTGTCTACTAGAAATTTGCTTTCTCTTTTCTCTGTTTAAGGAATACGCTTTCTTCCAGGTAACCCAGAGAGGCAGTTGATCCTGTTCTCATTCCCAATATCAGGGTAAACTTTTGTCAGTCTAAACCAATTAAGTTAATCCCATCGCGTATGCCTGGAATTGGCTTGAAGAACAGGTTTGAACCCATCATCCCATAGCATTCTCTACCATTATTATTGGTCCCAATAAACGGGGGGGGGGGGAAGAACCTCGATTCCATATGTAGGGGAAGACCTCCTCCTTGGCCCTTCCACAGACATAAGGAAGCATGAGGTGTCCCTCTTTGCTGCCATTTGGAAGTCATGAAGGAAGCCAGGTTGGCAAACAAGTCTTATATACATAGGAGGGAAGTCTTAAGAGAATGACCTGAATTCTAACGGTATTGTGTCTTTCCTACCTCTGGATGCTCTGATAAGTGAGTTAATAACGTTTTTAATTATTTAAGCCAACCATGACCGTTTCTGTGACTTGCAGTGGAAAAAATATCTCACTTGTTTTATGGAGATATATAAATATACATATATCCAAGTATTAGATTTGGGCTAAAGAAAGGAGTTGGCTTTGATGTGGGATCCCATTATCATTGTTAAGGAGATTTTCTAGAAGAGACGCTTTGTAAGTTTCCTGAAAATGTAAGTAGCCATGAGAAGTGTTCGATGCCACTGTACACGAGGTATAATGAGCCTAAACATAAAGGCCAGATTTCTGTCTCCTTCCTGGTTTCCAGTTTTATTTCTAATTTCCTAACAAGAAGAGTACACCACTTAATATTTTTTTCAAGTTGTTCACTGCATCTATCAGGCACATGTAGTTCCTGTAATATTTTCCTATAAACCATAGTTTTAGAGAGCTTAGAATGTGATAGCCAGTTCTTATACAATATTTAGAAAACATTTCAGCAAGAAGAAAATAAAATCCATCCATTATCGCCCCACCCTCTAATGCAAAGGGTTGTAGGCAAATGATCAGATGTGCTTTCTAGTCGTTGGGAGAATCTTTGAGTGGAATAAACATTTAATGAGCTCTGTTGGTGGGACTGCCCGCAGGTCTGGGGATCTATGGTCCCTTTGAAAAATCAGCCATTGGAAACTGGATGGAGCAATTCTACTAGCACATACATGCAGTCACCATGAATCGGAATCAACTCAGTGGAAATTGATTTGGCTTAGTTTCTTCGCAAAGAGCATACACCGTCCTTACTGCCCTCCAGTCAGTGGTGACGCAGAGCGATGCTCTATGGTCATTAGTGTTCAGCAGAAAGACGGTTGTATGAACTGCCTTACTTGTGGAACATTTCAAACGCCTAAGTCAATCAATATTATATTCAACGTTACATGGTAGCAGCCCCGGGAGCTGCCTTTGGGTGGCTGCCTCTCTGCTAGCTGCATTGAGCATGTGTGCCTAAGACTCAAAATAATATTGAACCGAGGCTAAGTAGAAAAGCTGGCATTCTGATTTTACATGTTCGGAATTTACTGCTCTTGTGGGGCCTTGGTAATGTAGTGCGTTCCTCCTTGGGCTACTAACCATAAGGCTAGAAGTTTGAACTCACCAGCTGCTTCATAGGAGAATAGTGAGGGTTTCTGCTCTCAGGAAAATGTACAGCCTTGGAAACCCACAGGGGGCTGTTGTACTCTGTTCTGGGGGTGGGGGTGGGGGATGTCACTGTGCATCAGAATCAACTTGATGGCAGGGGGCTGTGTTGGCCGCTCTTTGAGACAGGCCTGTCCCCTTTGTGAGCTTTCTCTCTCCCTGACTTGTCCATTTTCACTCTCATTTCCATGTTTAGCTAGCTACATGTAAACAGTTAAAAACATTGCTGTTATCACGTCAAAGAATAACTCAGTCCATTGAAGACTTGTGTCATAAATTTCATTCCTGAATTTATCCACTACATGTTTACTGAACGAGCCCCGGTGGCCTAGTGGTTTTGAGTGGGGTTAGGAACTCAAAGCCACCAGCCACTCGGTGGTAGACGCACAAGGCTTCCACTCCCAACAAGGGCTACAGTCTCAGAAACCCGCAGGGACAGTCCGACCCTGTCCGCTGGTCAGAATCCCCAGGAGTCAGAATCGACTCCACAGAAGTGAGGGAGTATGAAATGAATGGGTGATCAGGCGTTGAGTCTCTCGGGTTATTTGGGGACATAGGTCATAAAATGATCGTAGCAATGTAATGTAGGGACAGTAGGGACGAAGCTGAGAAGACACACAGAGAGAGGCAAGCAGAATCTCCACGTCTTGCTTCTTCTCTTTGGGAGATGTTCAAGGTTTTTGTTATGTGGTTTTCCATAAGCCTTAGCACTGGTTATTGGCCAGTTATTCTGAGAATTTCGCCCCCAAAAGATCTGAGTACTTGTCTGTTGTAATAAAAAAAAATTTTTTTAAAAACTCAGAGAGGATTCATTAAAAGCAGACTCATGTAAGTAGTCATTGGTAGCAACAATTATAAAAGGAAAATTTTGGAGAGTGCCCATTTAATTAAGACTTCATCCTCTTGAATTGGAAGGTGGTTGTCAACTTTAAAATGTCATATTCGGTAGTTTCATTTTCCAAACTCAGTACATAAGATTTTATAACTGCCACAGAACAGTGGGGCAGAATATAGGAAATAACCACGGTGTTGAAAAATCTGAGCCAAAAATTCCTGTAGACCAGAGTGCCTTGAACATTTGCCTGTTTTAAACAAGAAGTAGTTTTATTAACATCTCCACCAGAATGCTAAGTAGTGGCTTCCGAAACCCTGGAAGAGACAGAATGATTCTTCAAATATTTTGCTTGAGAGAGAAAGAGAGAGAGAGAGAGAGAAAGCTGCCATTGAGTTGACTCTGGCTGGCTGCTGGGCACCCCATCCATTTCTAAAAACAATCACACTCCATTGTGTTTTCAATGTCTATAATCCTTTAGAAGTAGATGGGGGTGGGGTGGCCTTTCTTCCACAATGCCTCTGGGTGGATTCCTACTGCCAACCTATCAGGTAGTAGCTGAACCCTTGACCATGTTTCCTAGCTGCAATGTGGAAACCAGGCGTGTGGAATAACTGGGGGCCAATTCTCCCACCTCCAGCCCTCAAGAAACTCATTCCCTTCAAACCCACTAGCTGCTCCACAGGAGATTGCTACTCTGAAGAATTACAGTTGCAGAAATCCTATAGACCGGAATCAACTTGATGGCAGTGGGTTTGGTTTTGGGGTTTGGTCTTTGAGAATAAAGGATGTACGCAAATTATTTGGAAAAAAAAAAAAAAAAAGAAACTCATTCCCAATAACCTTGGCCACTATGTCTCCTTGCCTGGCTTTTTTTTTGGTCTGTGTGAATTATTTTTCTTTTTCATAAAACCACAATTTCACCTTTGACTTTGCACTTTATTGATGGAGATGGAAAATTGATAAAACTTAAAAACAGATCTAGATCATTCAGACTGGAATTTTATATACAAAGACGGGAAGTTTTGCCACTCAACCTAGAATGGATAATAATAGTTATATTTAGGTTTTCTATGACATCTTCTGACCCAAGGGACGAATGCACCCCTGTAGCAATATTAAAATAGTTATCACCTTCTTGTAGAGTGGATGGGATCCTGTCTTCTTTATAAAGAGTCCAAAACCCATTTCTTTTAAGGGCATGTGCAAGACCATACAGGAAATGACTGGGCTGGAAGTCTCAGGGTTTTTAAGCAGGGGTGGTCAGAAAAGATCTAAGAATTCCATGTAAATGTCATCCAACCACATAGCATTTGAATGTATTAATTGTACATCGTCATATGGAATAAATTGGAGCATTTGTTTGTTCTACAGTTTACCAATTCTATTCTCTGTTTATTAGAAACTCATGTTTTTCATGAAATATGTTTGTTGAAAGTAAAAAACGATCTCTAGAAGTATCCTTTGGGGATTTTCCTTGTAGGCTAGTCTATCTACAGAGTTCAAACTGTAACTCATGACTTCAAGTATAAGACAGTTTTAAAGCGATTATGGGCTTGTGAGTGTGGTCTGATGAAACCACTCAGAAGAAGAGGTCAGGGCAATGACATTTTATGGTAAACCCATACATTTTCTAGCAACATAAGAATGTTGGCCTAAGTACATCGCAGAGCATAGTGGCTCTCCCCCAATTAGCAACTGCTATGCCTTGATCACTCCAATGGTCAACTAAATTATTAAACTGAAAATATTAAGAAAATTGTATGATTTCTACAGCAAAGTTGCAACAATCGCACAAAGACCTCATACATACCTTCCTCCAGCATCTCTAATGACAGCCAGCGGATTATGATCAAAACCAGGAGATGAATATTGAAATACCATTAACAGACCTCAAGGAGATTTCACTCGTGTCTTCTAAAATATCTTTTTTATTCTACTATTCAATGTTTACTATTTAACAGAGTTCAAAAATATAGATGTATTTCTTAGTTTTTGTAAAGGCTCTGGGATATTCCAAAGAGAGACTACAAAGTGTAGATTACTTGGTTAAATTGTAAAAGCAGATTCAAAAGATCTGGGTCATCTTTTGAAGTTTTCCTAAGACTATGCCGATGTAGCTCAAACATTTTAATATGGACATGATGTTATAAACAACTGACCTATAATTTCAAAATAATTTAGTGTACTGAAAAATCAAACCTAAGATATATAAATGGTCCTTTCTGAAAACCATAAGGGATACTATTTCTCTTATATGTTCCATTTAAATCATAAAATTGTCAATTATTTGTCATTTTGCCATGAAGCAATCTTTTATCAGGATAAGCCAAAAGCATAACCCTATGTGCATATGGTTCCCTGGACAGGAAATCTTTACAGACACAACAGCTGCATCTTTCTCTCCCAGAGTGGCTGGTGAGTTTGAACCCCCAACTTTGTGGTTGACCACCCAGCACTTATCCCATGGTACCATCAGGGCTCCTTTGGGTCTCAGGAGTCCTAAAATATTACATTACTTCCAATGGAAGCAGCTTCCTTCCAGTGTTGTGTAAGAGAAGAAGCCAGGTTTTCTGTATACTCCCAATGGATGGAACAAGAAGAAACACTAGAGTCAAACTGCAACCATAGAAATAGCCAACAAAAAATCATATCATTGTGACTGAGGGTGAGTGCGGAGTGGGGACCCAAAGTCCACCTGTAGGCAACTGCACATCCCCCTATGGAAGGGTCGTAGGGAGGAGACAAGTCAGTTAGGGTGCAGGGTAGCAGTGATGAAACATACAACTTTCCTCTAGTTCCTAAATGCTTCCTCCTCCCCACTATCATGATCCCAATTCTACCTTACAAGTCTGGCTAGACCAGAGCATGTACACTGGTACAGATAGGAACTGGAAACACAGGGAA
>NW_022103919.1:14606799-14642267 GCF_000313985.2 Echinops telfairi
GGGGGAAATGAGGAGCTGATGCCAAGGGCTTAAGTGGAGAGCAAATGTTTTGAGATTGATGAGGGCAACGAATGTACAAATGTGCTTGACACAATCGATGTATGTATGGATTGTGATAAGAGTTGTACGAGCCCCCAATAAAATGATTTAAAAAAAGAAGAAATAGCCAACCTCCTTGGACCCTGCCATTGGGTCTTTCCAGAGAGGAAAGAAATAAACTGTTAGAGCTCATCAAGTTACTCCTCTCCCCATTTTATTTTTTCTACTCCTCCTTCTAAATATCAGTCGAAAAGAGCGATCAAGACATAGTCATTGTTAGTTGGGAGAAGCCACTTGCGCACTTTGATGCTTTTTCCTGTAGAGACCATGGGGAAACAGTGGATACTGCAGCACGTTCCTCTAAAATGCTTTCAAAGTAAATACCCTACTTTTTCATAAATAATATAAACCTATGCAATCATGTTTTGCTATTTGTCCTTAGGTACCAACACCTTAAAAAGGGCTTGTGATTCTGTTTGGTATAAGATAATAATTTAAGACTTTATGTTTCATGTTTATCCACCAAATTGAAAAGTCTGTGATAGATGTGCTTAAAAATAAAGATAAGGGGAAAAGATAGGAAAAATGAAACCTTGGTAATATTTTATTTTGAAATAATTTTAGCCTTACAGCAAAGTTGCAACAACCGCACAAAGAACTCATACATACCTTCCTCCAGCATCTCTAATGACAGCCAGCGGATTATGATCAAAACCAGGAGATGAATATTGAAATACCATTAACAGACCTCAAGGAGATTTCACTAGTGTTTTCTAAAATATCTTTTTTCTTCTACCATTCAATCCAGAATCTCACATTGCATTTAGTTGGTCTATCGCTCTAATCTGTGCAACTTCTTCAGACTTGCTTATTTTCCATGATGCTGTCATTTTCAATGAGGACTGATCAGCTATGATACAGAAGGCCTCCCCATCCTTCTCACCTCAGTTTGGTTTTGTCAGATGACTTCTCATGTTTAGACTGATATTGACCTTGTGTTCTTTTTAACCCCAGTGTCAGAGAAGTGATGCTGTGTCCTTTTCCGCACATGCTCACAGAAGGTGGGACATGATGTTGATACACCTTGTCCATAGCATGGTGGTCTTAGCTCTTTCCATTGGTTTAGGTAAAGTCTTTCAATGCACTAGGAATCTTAACTGCTATTGGTCCAGGAAAATATTGTATTCTTGACTGTGTCTCGTGTTTGACTACTTTTTCCTATGGCCACTCGATAATATTTTAGGTGTGACTCAACACCTTACTTATAAGGATATGCCAAAATATTATTCTTGGTATCTTGAAATTCAAATAAATGGTGTAGGAATTCAAATAAAAGAATTAAAAACTTTATAACGCATTGTGCCTCCTGCAATCATGTTTATGTGTGTGAATGCATACATAGCTGTGTGCTTATGCTAATATGTATTTATATACACACATATATGCATGCCTGAATATACATACACATGATGATAATGCACAGTATCATACATGTAATACCTTATAGCTCTGTGATGCATTTGATGCCAAAGATATCAAGAAAGGTGTAAGTGTGCATCTCCGACAAAATCCATCTGGCACGGCTTTGATTCTGAATGCTGTGGGAAGCCCCCTGAAGATCACTCTCCTGCTGGCATGTGCCCTCTCTGGACCTGATGTCCTAGGTGACCATTGCCTCTCCTACCCACCCACTCCCCATGACCCGCTGCTGACTCGTGAGGCTGCAAGGAAATAAACGTGTTCCATGAGAGGCAGTCATCTCTAAACAGCTAGCACGATGGAAATCTGCATCGCTGACGAGCTGGGCAGGCAAAAAAGAACTCACTTAGCTGGACATTTAAAAAATTTTAATTTAAACTTTTTGATTTAACATATTTTTAAAATTCTTAAAAGAACTTTAAAAAAAAGTTTATTTACACCCCCCTCCAAAAAGTGCACAAAAAGTGCAAAATGCTCATATATACCATTTACCACTCTTGTATCATTCCTTCTTCCTATCTCCATTTAAGTATAAATTATTAGTATAGTATGATTTTTTTCTGTTTCATTTGAAAGCCAGGTGAAAATACAATGCCTTTTATTCCCCTAAATATCTCACTGTGCATTTCTTAGCAAGTGCACAATCTCAGATGGATATAACTACAATATAATGATCAAAATTAAGAAATTAAAATTTATACATTACCATGACCAAATGCAGGATCATATCTGTATTCCACCTATTTGCTCCATAAGGTCCATTATTGAAACCTATCTCTGTTTGAATCAGGGTTAACACACAGCACTTAGTTGCTGTGTTTCTTAGCTTTCTTTAATCTGGGGTCTTTCCTCAGTCTTTCTTTCTTTTTTTTTTTTTTAATCATTTTATTAGGGGCTCATACAACTCTTATCACAATCCATACACACATCAATTGTATAAAGCGCATTTGTACATTCATTGCCCTCATCATTCTCAAAACATTCCCTCTCCACTCAAGCCCCCGGCATTAGGTCCTCATTTCCCCCTCCCCTCCCTGTTCCCCGCTCACTCATGAGCCCTTGATAATTTATAAATTGTTATTTTGTCATATCTTGCCCTGTCCAACGTCTCCCTTCGCCCACTTTTCTGTTGTCTGTCCCCCAGGGAGGAGGTCACATGTAGATCCTTGTAATCGGTTCCCTCTTTCCAACCCACTCTCCCTCTATGCTCCCAGTATCACCACTCACACCACTGGTCCTGAAGGGATCATCCGCCCTGGGTTCCCTGTATTTCCAGTTCCTAGCTGTACCAGTGTACATCCTCTGGTCTAGCCAGACTTGCAAGGTCGAATTCGTGTCATGGTAGTGGGAACGGGGAGGAAACATTTCCTCAGTCTTTCATGACATTGACATTTTGAAAGGCAAAAGCTAGTTACTTTGAAGATTGTCCCTCATCTAGGTTTGTCTGACGTTTCTTCGAGTTTGGCTGGAGGTGGGGGGCTTTTCATGGTGATGTGTCTTGAGAGAGTTAGTGAAGGGGTCCCCCCCGCACACACATTTGGGCAGGGTTAGGGGTCCCAACAAAGGATGCTGAGGAACGCAGAACTGGCAACAGAATAAATAGTGACAGCCCCTGGGATATCTGGTTGAGAGGCAGAACCATGAAAAAACAATGGTTTTAAAGAATGCAGACCTGCCAGCCGCGCTGCTCCAACAGGGTGACAGCGAGTGCCGCCAAGGGCTGGAGGAACCCTGGGAGATGTAGCTCGTACATGCCATCCACCCGGGGCCCAGAGCTAGGCAAAGCAGAGGGGAGCTGGTGGGAGAATATAGAGAAAAAAATCAAGAATCCCAATCAGTTGCCATTGGGCCACTTCTGACTGAGGGCCACCCCATGTGTCTGAGGTAGATCCGTGCTCCGTAATGTTTCCAAGGCCTTGACCTTGAGGATCCAGATCACCAGAACTTTCTTCCAAAGTATCTCTAGGTAGATTCAAACAACCAACCTTTTGGCTGTTAGTCTAGTGCCTGTCTACATCAGGAGCCCTAAATAGAGAATAGACACTGAAAAATCTAAAATTTCTTTTTCACTCTACTAATTAGCATCATGTGAGAAAAGAATTCTTGCTTAAGTTACACGTGGCATTCTGTCCAGGGAGCGCTCCTAATTTTATCACACATGCTTACACATAAGTCAGATTTATCTTTCTGTCTCTGCCATGAAGATCTGATTCCCTTAATTCAAAGGGAGCTGCCCTGATTAGTAACAAGTGCACTTCAAAAAAGATGTTCTGATGCTATCCAATCCTACATCGCCCTGTTAAAAGGGTTCTGCCAAAATACTTCAAACATCCGAATCTTGCTCCCAAGTAGTGACAAAGTATTCGTGCAAAAGACCACACATGTGTAAGCTGTTGAGGGAGTTGGAATAGGGTCCATGTTCTCCCTCCTTCTCTGGTCTTTTCCCAACTCCCATCACCTTGACTGATGAAATGATGAAATCCAAGACCATGGAAATCTGTTAGCCAATGATAGTCTCTCCAATGCCTTCTTTCGCCAAAAGCATTTACAACCCTTCAGCGAATTCAGACTTCAAAAAGTCTAAACTTTTGAAGTTAGAATCTCACCATAGTCTGATCTCAGATGTTCTGGTGAGAATTAAATGCCATATGCTTATATCCATTTCTCTTCTCATAGTTTTGGAAGATATTTCTGGTTCTATTATTATTTTATCTGTAATGTTTTATCCTGTCTATATTACTACACACCCAGGTCGTCAAGGCGGCCCCAGCTCCTGGTGCCCCTATATAAGATGTCCAAGACTTTGCAAGGCTTTATAAGGGCAGATGGCCTCATCTTCCTCCTGAACGGTGGCAGGCGCATTCGAACCACCAATCCTGTGATTACCAGGCTAACGTGTACCTACCAGAGCCATCAGAGTTCCTTTATACAAAGATAGTTTTATATTTCTACAATGGCAATTTATACCTCCCCAAATACTGATCACCATTTGCAAGTCTTTGGCAATTCTAATGAACCATCTGAAGGTTGCTGGAGGAAAGGGGTTGCCATCAAGTAACGTCTAGTTAGTCAGTGTAGGGCTGTGCTGGAAATCCAGGGCAGATTTTTTAGCATCAAATACAAAGGCTTTCATTCAACGAGCTTCTGAGTGGATTCCAACTTCCAACCTTTCGGTTAGCATCCAGTAGTGTTTATTGTTTTCCCCACTTAGCGACTCCAAAAGCTAACGTTGTTGTTGTTGTTAGGTGTCAAGTCAAGTTGACCCATAGCGACTCTATGCGCAACAGAGAGAAAGGCTGCCTTGTCTTGTACCATCCTTACCACTGTCCCCGTGCTGGCACCCATTGTTGCCATCGCTGGCAGTGCCTCTCTTTGGGGTCCCTCCTCTTATCTGCTGCTGCCCCGCACTTTACCAAGCACGATGTCCTTCTCAGGAATGTCTCCAGTCTCTCAGCTTCTTAGCCATATTGCTATTATCACATGATGTGACTATGTGGGAACTTGAAGAGCCCAGAAGCTTCTGCCAAGTGGTTTTGACTTTCTGAAAGCTGTTGCTTATTCTGACACATTGGGGTCAAGGAATGCCTTCTCTTTGAGAGGATCCCCTGCTCCTAGGAAGGCTAGAACGGGTTCCAGTGGAGTAGCAGGGATTGATGAGATAAAATTGAATAGGGTCTTCACATTTCATTCTTGCGTTCATTTAATCAATGTCAGAAAAAGGCACGGAATTCAGGGAACCCACTCAGACAAGTACTGAGAAGTAGAGTTCCTCAACGCCGTGGCTCTGTGGAACAGGAGCTTGATAAAGGTATGAGGTGTGGGCACAGGGAGGGTTTACCCAGAGACCGTCAACTTGATGGGCACCGTTTTTTCCCTGAGCAGTGACATTGTATCAAATTTAATTCATAACCACAACCTCCTCTCATTTTAAACTCTGTTGCCATTCTCTTGGGTTAGTCTGGGTAGACTAAAGAAACTCATACGTATATAAGAGAGAGTTTTATATCAAGGTTAAGTGTACATTAAGGAAGCATTCCAACCCAGTGCTGTCCAAACCCCTATGTCCACCATTGGCCCATATGTCCAACACCAATCCACAAAGTCCTCCTCCATCTCACAAAACACACATTATGCCGACTGCAGGAGGAAAGCTGAGTCAGTGAACATGTAAGCATCTCAGCACTGACAGGGGTGTCCACTCGGCTGTTCCAGCACCCAGAGCCGCATCGGGGTAGGTCCATGTGGCTTCTCCTTGGAGATGTCTTGCAGGAGTGAGCCTTGCCAGCTGAAGCAGGGAACTGGCTAAAGCAGCTGCACCCTGGTCCGACCATCACAGAGCAAAAGACCCAAGAACTGGACAGGCGAGGCTCACGAAGCCATTTATCCCTATACCCTTGAATTAATCCCACTTGTGTTTATTGGCCAGGTTGGCACAATCAACTTAACTATCTCACCTCTCATGAAGCATAAAGACTGTTTTTACTACTCCAAACAGCATAGTCCTCTCCCTAAGTGAGTTGGTGTTTTTATTCAAATGCATTGCAGATATCTATCATTTCTTTGGAATGGATGTGGCATGAAAGAAAGCACATTTTGACCAATTAGAGAGAAAACATCAAGAACTGTCAGAGGGCTTGTCACAGATCTTTTAAACTTAGTGTCATTTTATCTTTACAACCCAGGAATTTAGCAATTCAGAAAACTTCCCATGTGTTCATTAACTATACATTTCTAATTTAAAGGGATACACTCTCCTGCTGTTACACTACCGTATTATTTTATTCTTTTCTTATATAAATAGCCCAAATACAAACCAGATATTCTATATACTTAAAACATCTTTCACACAGTACAACTGCACAATTTTGCTGAAGCAAACACAATAAAATAAAATTCAGCACCGGACAGCACTCCCTGAAGCTAAATGATTCAGGTGAAAGCGCGTTCTGTTCCCATATTGGCCTGCAGCATGTATTTATGTAAATACAGTATTCTCAAAATAGAAAACCAAGAAAATTAATGTGATTTTTTTAGGTCATTACAACCGGGAAAGGGGAAGGCCATCTAAAAATGATGATGAAAGTAGTTAAACAAATACAACTAACTATGAGAATAATGACCACTTGTTTCCTCCAGAAAAAAAACAAGACTTTAAAATGTTAAAGTGATTTATTTGGCTGCCTGTTTTAATTTACATTTAACCAACCCGCAGAGGGAAAATCTAATGTAAATATGTATTTTTAAATGTTTGCAATTTCTTCAGGATATTTATAAATGTCTCATTTCTATAGCCGTGAAAGACCTTTTTTAAAAAAATAATTAATTCTGGGGGGTTCCAGAAAGTTCATGGAAAATTTCAATTACCTTGTGATTTCATTTTTCCATGAATTTTTTAAAGTCCTCTCAAATTAAAACGCATAGACCTCCAAAAGTCTCAGATAACACAGGAAAGGCTCTTCTAAGAAGACATTAGAGATATAATCTAGTGGAAACATTTATATGTACAATGTTAATATTCTTGTGAACTAACGAGACTATTCCTAGGATATGCATCATAGTACAAACTGTCATGTTACTAAACTAAAATATCGTTTTTAATATGTTTTGTTTCCTTCTCTTAGTATTGCAAATAGAATGCAATATTCCATACTTTTTAACACCTTTCAGTTTACTGACAAAAATGAAATCAAATAAAATTTATATATATAAATAAAGCACACACTAGTCCACTTTACTTAAAACACTATAGTGGTAAAACATTTTAATGAACCATAAAAAAATAAAATTCATATTACTCAAATCCTATTTTTATTTCATCAATTAAAACAATGACATCCCTTTTATTATATCAAGCTTTACATATAAGATTCATATTTATTTGTCTTAGTATTTAAGAATATGCATGGGGCCCTGGTGGTAGAGTGGGTTATGCTGAGCCACTTATTACAAGGTCAGCAGTTTGAACCCACCACCCACTCTGGTGGAGAACGAGGCTGTCTGCTGTAGTCAAGACAGGGGCGCAGGGCTGGAAACCATAAGGAGTAGTCGGATCGGTTTGTCACAAGTAGGAACGGACTAGACAGTAGTGGGGGGTGGTTTTGTTGTTGGGAGGGGTTGCTTGATAGTTTATGCTTTTATGAATATGGAATGTGCATCTTAAGTTTTTATTAATGTTTAAAAATCTGAAATCAAAGAAATTAGGAATACACATGCATATTAAAATAAAAAGAAAGGAGCCTTGGTTAAGATGTTCAGAAGGTTGGTGATTCAAACCTATCAACCACCTCTGTTAGTGGGAGATATAATCGTCTGTGTCCATGAAGATTGCATCTTTGGGGCAGCTCTACTCTGTCCTGTAGGTTTATGAGAAATGCCAATGCTAACATTATGATACAATAACAGTGTAAAAAGTGAAGTTAATTCAACAGTGTTTGCTATATAGAGAAATAAAGGATATTTTATTGTGCTTTATGATGTTTGGGTTAACATAAAATAAACTTGATATGTTACTGCACAGGCGTAAATGCCAACATGGCACAGATACTTGCCCCATAGGTAAAAGTGTGCTCTTTTGATACGTTCTTGCTCATCTTTGAAAGGATCAGGAGACCTTGAAAGTGGTCTTTTAAAATGTTGACATGTTTGTTGATAAAACAATTGTTTTAAAACCTCAGGGAAATTGCGAAGAGAAAATTATGTACTACATTTCTCACACACATGATGATCCAACAGCCATAATACAAATGCAAGTCTCTTTATTCTATGAATAAAGCCAAACATCTAGCATATTCCAGCTAAGAACCTCCCGGTTCTTTCTGCCAAACAGCTCAGTGTTTGGAAGCATTGGAAATTTAGCTCCTTTTTTTTTTCAGATCTCATAAAATTGTTTAAGATCATCTTTTTCATTCTTTTTCCCACACTCATAAATGTAAAACAAACAGCAGGTACATTTTAATACGATTAAAACCTCAGCTTGATATTGTTGGAACTAATACAACTGTGTTTCTCTGATGACACTGTTTTTTTTCTTTTTCTGTAATCTTTTTAGAATTGCATATAGAATAATAAATGAAATAAATACAATTTCTTAGAAATTAAAATGATCTTTAATGAAAGGCAATGAAATATGTTTTTTTCAAATAGCTTTGTTCTACCCCTTTTCGTTTTTAAATGCATTTATCATTACATGCCTTTATTTTTTAAGTTCATAGAATGCTGTGCACAGGCGTGTATGTGCTGAAATGTGTCAATAAATATGTATTTGTCATAGTCTCTGTATTTGAATCTGGCTGATGCACCCATAAAAAGAGCCTCCAGCATATTTGCATAATTAAGCATAATATTACGATAAACCCTTTCAAAGAAAAGTGTTGGTCTTACAATCACAATATGTTTATTTTTTTAACCCTGTATATTCAGAATATCTCCGCGAGAAAAATTGGAGATTTTTTAAAATTGGACTTGCCTTCATAAAGAGAGAGTAAATATTAATTACCTTTATGTTATATCATAAAATAAATAATTCTATAACCCATAAATATCAAATATGACTTGTTCTTCAGGAGTAGCAGGCCCCAAAATGGCCTGTCTTTTCCACTTGAATTGAAAAAAAAAGTTCCAGATGGTGGTATTAATTGGGATTAAAATGGAAGTGACTATAGTCCGTGTATTTGTTGCGTACATGTGTGTGCAGACGTGTATTTTATTATTGTCTAATTTTCTCAGCTCAGCACAGGGCCTACTACATAGCTAAAACATACTCTTTGATGAACTCTTTCTCTCTCTTTTAACTGTAGCATCACAATACGTACAAAGCTTCTAGTCTAATGAATCTTTTGAAATATATTTTTGTAGTTTACTATTTGCATGTATTTTAAATGAACCTACAAATGTGTAGATGATGGTATTGACACTGCACCAGTAAAGCACACTTTACTATTACAGGTTTGTTAATTTGGGGATTAGAAAGAAAATGCATGAGCAAAATAGAAAGCAGTTTTACCTATGGAGAAATGTCTGCGCTGAGGGGCCTCTCCAAGGCTTTTGAAGTCCGTACTGTAGTTATTGGCGACATCGTGTGGTTCGTGTCGGTATCGACAGTAAAGTCAGAACGTTTGCTAAACCCAAACCCATGGCCACTGTATTGCGTAGACAGATACCCAGTCATGGGGACCCTGTGACCCACGGCAGCAGCCAAAGCCATGGCCATCAAGTGGATTCTGGCTCACAGCAAGCCTATAGGCAAAACAGAACTTCCCCATAGGGTTTCCAAGGACTCGGTCTTTTGCTAGGACACCTCATCCCTAGGAGTGGCAAGTGGGTGCGAAACTGGGGCATGTCTCCCCTGTCCTATAAGGTGGCTGTGAGCCCGCCCTGACTGGATGGCAGAGGCTTGGTGGGAGAAGGCAGTTGCAGTCCGCCTCCACGGGGAGTTTTTGTCTGGGAAACCTCTGCCCTTAGCAGGCTGCTATGAGTCGGAACCAATGTGGTGGCCATGGACTGGGGTTGGGGTGGGTTTTTTAAGTCAGGCAGTTTGGAAGCACTTGTGAGAATTGAGGCGTCCAGTTGTAATGTGACATGACAGAGGGTGGAAGCATTTTTCAAACACGCTCCTTTCCATAAAAAAAAAAGAACTAGTAATATAAACTCACAATGACTTGAGTTTCGGGCTTTAGGTAGAGCAAATGGACAGATCTTCTTTTCTTGTGAATAGCTGTTCTGTTCAAAAGAGGCAGAATGTCCCAGTCCTTGTCTCTCACACATTCACCCCGAACATGTTGCCATTCTTTAAAACATTGTTAAAAACGGAAATCTTAGCCTATACACGTATTTCATCTAAATTATCAGAGCTTTTTTTAATCAAATATTACGTTTTGAAGAGAATCGAGTCTAAAAGTGCTTGTCATCATTCCTTTCTCAGTTCATAACAGAAAGAAAAAAGGGAATCTACTTTCATGACACTTTGAATTTTTAAAAATTTAACGAGAGCTTTGGTCTCTAACAGGATAACTTTTGCCTCCGAAGCATTATAGGCCTAGAGATTGATAGAATGGAAGGTTGCAGACGTTACTGTAGCCCTCTGTTCTCCTGGAGGGAGGCCAGGGCTGAAGCGTGAGATGTGCAGAACAGGGAGACAGTAATTGTTCTTAGAACCACCTTGCTCACAGGAGGGCTACGTGTGTGATGACGCCCCACTCACCGTTCTCAGGCCAGCTCCGCACCGCTCCCTCCCACGGTGACCCTCACCTGGTCTCCCCACTTTTCATTTTGTTGCACAATACAGCACCTCTGGGGACTCTTCTTTCCCGACCTAGAGAAGGACGTCTGAATTCTAACATACCACCACCTGAGAGAGCAATTTGGAACTTTTGCCAGGATTTAGTGAAAGCAGGTTCCCTGAGGAACTCTTCCTGTGTCATGTGATACGAAATGAAAAGCTGTCTCTTCTCTCTCTTTTTAAATTCAGCCAGCTAAACTCCAGGGGACGAGGAAGCACAGATAACATTTATATATCTATGTTATATGTTATAAATATATATGTCACTGTCACCGGTTTTAAAGGAAAAGGAAAGTGATAGGTACTGGTGCTAAAGAAAATATTCCCGTTGATTACAGTTGAAGGCCAGAGTCACGAGAAAGATATTTCTAGCTCCAAAAGGAAGACCAGGCATGAATCCCGTTTTTCCTGAGCTGGGGTGACCGAGGAAATCTGTCAGGGATCTGGAACCGCAGGACAGGCTATTTTTGGAGCGAGCCAAGATGTCTAGTAGCCTATCATCGAGACAGATGCCCCAGAGTGATAGACGGTCACTGAACTGGTGGCATTGGCAATTGATGAGGCGATGGTATCGCCCTTTGCATGCAGGTCAGAGGAGGGAAAAAGGGTGATCTTCAGGGCACCGAGACACAAAACCATCGGAATCGCACTGCCATCATCCACAGCTAAATTAAAACCTGTAAGGAAAAACCCCTTGGAATATTTTCCCTTTAGCACTTGGGGCTGGTTTGGGGACTAATCAGCTAAGTTCTGCTGAAATCTCCTCCTTTCTCAGTGGGGTTCACTTACTTACTCCGTAGGTCCCTCACCCGGGTGGAATAGGGCAAGGGAAGTAAAACAAGTCCAGGCTGTAGCCCCACCTTTCCCTTCCTGGCAGGAGAGAGGAGGACTTCTGGAATGTCAGGACATGGCTCAGGAAATGGCTTCAAAACTCAACAGGCTGGGAGGAACTTGAACAAAGCCCTTCAGAATTTAACAATCTTATGCGGCAAAGACCTCACCTCTTTTCTATTGAATTAGTTTGGTGGGTCAGGTTGGAGTCCCACCCTCCCAGGTGCCAATGTGTAGAACTGAACGGTGTAGCAGTGAAAGTTTCACGTGTGGTTTGATTACTGAACAGACGGCTGAGTTGTTAAATGTGCATTTTTTCACCTATTAACTCGATTCGTCTTAGTTGTTTTCCGTTTGTTTTTTAATGTATGTAGCCTTTTTGAATATTTATTTCCCTGGTGCACCTTGGGGAATGTGGGTGTGGTCTGTAACTGGAAGGGATTACGTCTCACAAACTTACAAGGCACCTATCACCCTGAGCGCATGGCATGTGCCAGCTGGATTTTCTCTTTTGGGTTTTAGTCCACTCTAAATCATGACCTCGCCGTTTCAATGCACTCTGCTGTCCAGAACGCTAGGAGAGCACCCGGTTCCCTGAGCGTGATGTATCAGCCTTCAAGCAAAGGCCAGGCTTCTGTGGCCGTGAAAACGGCACCTAACACCTAAATGATTGCGGCAAACGGGGTTGTGATTTTATTGGTGTCCTGCATATGTGACTGTGACGTGTTGACACTAAATCAAATTCAATTAGCACCGGCTTGCTAATGACCTGCTTCAAAAACTAGCAAGGACAAAGCACCGGGGCCAGAAAAAAATCCCCCAGTTACAGTCTGGTTTCTAGCTCCTTTTGATGGCTGTCAGAGCGCGATCAAACTGCCAGGTTATCTCCCTAGATAAATGTGAAAACACTAGAGTCCTGAAGCGCTGGACCAGCCCGTGTGCGATGCCAGGGCCCGGGCAGGGCAGGCCGGGGGACAGCTGTCCTCAGGTGCCCCTGCAGCCCTTTCTGAAGCCTCTGTGGTGCACAGCGAAAGCAACAGTCACCGCGTCTCCGGAGGATAGCTTGGCTGGACAGGGTATCAAAGCTCCGAGGGGAAATAAGGTCTGTGGTCCGTGTAGGATTTCAGTAAAGCTAGAAGCATCCTCTTGTCATGCGTGGGAGGCCAGGCCTTTATCTGCACAGCATTTTAAAGCAGCAGAAGAGCAATTACGATACCTGCGCTATCCCCCGCAAGAGGAAGACGAGGTCCGTCCTAGATGTCCCCCTTTTGGACCGACTGCCTGCTTCGGTTCGGTTCTCTCCCCTCCTCATCTGGCACTTTCCTCCTCAGACCCACCCTCTCTCCCCAGAAGGAGCAAAAGCCGCTGTGGTGCACAAATACACCTCTCGCCATGCTGCCAGCAACCCGGACATAGCCCAGTATCAGGCCTCAGAGGTCAATGCCATGTTGAAGAAATGAAGTGTTCTCTTATGGAGAAGAAGCCCCGGTGAGGCTGGGCAATGCCAAGGGACCGAGCTCTTCTGTCAATCAAAAAGCTAAGACGCTGAAAGAGCTGGGAAACCCTAAGGGACCGAGCTCTTCTGCTTCAACCAGCGGGTTAACCTGGGGGCACACCGCATCTTATTTAAAGGGCTTCTGAGGGAAAAGTCAGAGACTCTTGTTCCACCCAGTCCTTCCCACCATATTTTACACAGATAACTGGTTTCCTTGTCTGTTGGTTCTCTTCTAGTTTTCACTTCATAGCAACGGCATTTTGCCTACTATATTTTCTTAATTTCCATATACTATGCATACTAATTAGGAGTCCTGGTGGCATCGTGGATGATACGTTGGACAGCTAACTGCAAGATCAGCAGTTCAAGACCACCAGTGGCTCGTTGGGAGAAAGATGAGGCTTTCTGTTCCCATAACGTTGCAGTCTCCGAAACTCACAGGGTCAGGTAGGTGTACGATATGCAACTCATAAGGTTGCTCTGAGTCAGGATTGCCTGCATGGCAGTGAGTTTAGGGGGTTTAATTTGTTCTTGCTGTTGTTGGGGGTTATTAATACCAATTAAGAAACAATGTTGGCACCGTGGATTGGGCCTTAGATCGCTAAACCCAAGGTTTAAAACCACCAACCATTGCTTGGGTGTAATAGTCTAGGTACTTGAGAGAAACAGATCCACAGCAACTCATGTATCAGAGAGAGTTTTATATAAAGGTAAAGTATGCATCAAGAAAACATCTCAACCCACTGCTGCCCAAGCCCACAAGTCCAACATTAGCCCATTAACCTATATGTCCAACACACCAGTCCACAAAGTCCTCCTCCATCTCACAAAACAGATGCAATGATGCCAACTGCAGGAGGAAAGCCGAGTCAATGAGTGTTTAAGCATCTCAGTGCTGGCAGGGGTCTCCACACGGCTGCTCCAGCCCCCAGGGCTGCATCAGGGTAGGTCCATATGGCTTCTCCTTGGGGATGTCTTGCAGGAAGTCAGCCTTGCCAGGTGAAGCAGGGAACTGGCTAAGGTAGCTGTGCCCTGGCGCAACCATCACAAAGTAAGAGACCCAAGAACTTAAATGGCGAGGCTTATCCAGCCATTTATCCCTCTGCCTTTCAATTAACCCCACATGTGTTTATCAGCCAGGTTGGCACAATAAACTAACTACCTCACTGGGAAAAGGATGAGGCTGTTCGATCCTGTAACTATTGACCGCCTCAAAAACCCTAAAGAGGGTCATGATGAATTGGAATCTATTTGATGGTATTGGGTGTAAGGTATTAAAACCAATTTCATACAGAAGGATCACTAAAGAACTCCAGAAAAGAACTAAAGGAAGACCTGATATCCAATGAAAGGCTTTAACATCATCAAAGTCATAGTGCAAAATAAGAGTATTGCAAAACAGCGAAGCATTACAAAATAGCAAAGTCTTACGACGTCTTGGGGAAAAAATATTATCAGCTCCCCTGAAATGCTTTGGCTTTTGGTAACTGATAGGAACATTTATCATATATAACTGGATCTTGTAAACATCACATTAGCCATGCTGTTGAGAATTTAAGTTCACCGTGGTGTGACTTTGACACTAAAGAGAAAGGACAAAAGCATCCAAATTGTGTGGCTGGTAAACTTATGATCAACTAGAAGGAGATGCAGAATGAATTTTTGGCCCGGCAGCCCTCCAGGAAGGAGGGCTCACATCAAGGGAGGGCCCTTCATCTTACCAGCACCGAGCACACTAATGTGGGAGGGAAGCCTGGCTCTCAAGTAACCACCCCAAGAAATAGAGGAGGTCAAATGTCCCCAAGTCCTTTAAAGACCAACGGAACTCTGTCAGCTCTGAATGCGAACACCCGAGTTCCTGGCCCATTGCAAAAGTAGACTGCGCTCCTGTTGCAATGACCACAGCCGCAACCACTGCTAGATCACCCCTTTGATACCGTTGCTCTCAAAGAATCACCGCTTCCTTTCCTGGAGGGAACCTGCAATGTAAGTGCTGTGCAGTGCCATGGCATTGATGTTTTCACTCATCAAACCCCATCTGACAGAGCAGAGCTATGCACACAAACTGTCTCCTTACATGTGAGCTCACGGAGGGGTCTTGGTGGTCTAGTCGTTATGCCTTGGGCTGCTAACAGAAAGAACAGAGGTACAAAACCATCAGCCACTCCTTTGGAGAAAGACTGGGCTTGCTACTCCCATAAAGAGTTACAGTCTCAGAAACTCGCAGGGACAGTTGTAGCCAGTGCCGCAAGGCCACTATGAGGCAAGAATCTATTCTATGGCAATGAGTTTGGTTTGGGTAAACTCATGGGAGCAAGCACCACAGAGCCACTAGGTGAATTCCAACTGCCCACCTTTTCATGAACAGCCACCAGGCAACCATTGCACCCGCAGGCTGCTTCCTGTGGGCATTAGCATCCTCATTCTCCAGTGAGATCGCTGAGACTCGGCTTCAATCATGGCTCCAGCATTTCTCAGTAGAAATATCAACTTGGAAGCAATGGTCCAAAGGGGAAAACAGAGGACCTGCCAAGGGTTTTGTTGGCTCAACAGCTACACAGTTTTTCATTCAGATTGGACATTCATTTGCAGGGAATTTGCAGTGACAGCTATTCTCTTAACCAGAGACATGGGGCAACTTTTCTGAAGTCTACCAGGTGGCACCCTAAGGGATGAGGCAGCATGATTCCAATCCAAGTCCATCCAACATCAATGCCCCTGCTCCTATTGCCTCGCTATGAAAGTTCCTATAACTTCCATTTACTGTTCAGGCTTCAGAAAGGGTTATGCTTGGATATTTACCCAAAAGTAGAATAATAATTCCAAAAGGACAAATTAAAAATGAAAGATCTGATTGGCACAGCTCAGTTTACAGAGGAAAAAAACTTTAAAACTCACATCATTTTCTGTCCCTAAGTTTAAGGTTTGCCTCCTGAGATGTTGCATGGGCTGAAAGCCAGAGGGAGGAGACAGAAAGAGCCGTCTTCCTATAGAGCGGTGCCAGGAATATTCCACTCCATGAGACAGAAAGGACACGCCAGAGTGTTGTGAGGCTTAAATGAAGTTGTGTCTGCGAAGGTATTTACAAGTGAAAGAGCACTCCTCAGAAGTGTAAGCTAACAGGGCTATTAATATTATCACAGAGAATTTCAGGGTCTCCATTCTTAATGAAATAATGGTCTTCTTCAAGGTCTTCAGAAGCCAACCCTAAAGAGTATGTTTCCAGAGAAATGACATGTGAAGGAAATCGTGGGTGTTCAATGAATAGTAAACAGCTCAGTATTTGTGGGAAGCTTCAAGTACATGATTCAGTTGCAGGTGATGGTAAAGGAAACCGGCATGACCTTTAATGATAAAATACCTGTTAGGTTTGATTCCAGGAAAAGGAAAGGACCTTGAGAAGCTGGTCATATCTCAGAAGAGATTAGTTTCTCAAAACGAATGCTCTTGCAGATGGATGGTAGGTAGCATTGGGGGGAACCATCCTCACTGGCCGGGCTCCTGCCTGTAGCTGCTAATCTCCATTAGTGTGGCGAGCTTTGCAGGAATCCCCAGGTTTATGCAGTTGTTCTATGGCCTGCCTTGAAGTAAGGCAACATCACAGAGGTGGGAATAAGGGCGACAGTGGCGGGCTGTGGCATTAGCTAGGCTTAGGAAGAACAGACTTAAAGGGAATTCAAGATCTCAGAGTGGACAAAACAGAGCTCTGTAGGAGGAGAAAATCAAATGATCCTTGTACGCCTCACCTCGATTATATTGCAAACACTATATTTCTTAAAAGATTAGCTAGGAAACTTCTGGAATTCATCTTTGGAAAGTTATCCATCCGCCTCTATAGCTTCATTTTAAATTGAACATTTTAAACAGTGTACATTTTTTTAACCTGTCAGTGAAAGCAATTGGTGGGCTAAGGAACTAATATTTTGAAAGTCGTTCTTAGTTTCAAGCCAGTGGGGTTCCTGAAGGCTTGTATTAAGAGCATTCCTGTCTAATAATAGCTAACACTTAACTCGCACGGACAAGTTACGCTAGCAAGTGTTCTGTATATGTTAACTAACACTCAGAATGAACCCAGGGAGAAACGGAGGCATTAAAATCATACTAGCTAATCTGCTACAGTTACACAACTTCATGGGACAATCCATTTTTTTTATGTCCAGGTGGTCTGGATACAGAACCTATGCTCTGATTCACCACACCTTACTGCTTCCCAATCTAGTGCTACGGAGGTCGTCATGAGAAAGGCCGTGTGTGTGCATTGACACACACTCTGTGTGGATTTGGACTGAAGCTTTAGAATTTTACCAGCTGCTGTGCTCTGCATTCTTCCATTTATTTCCATACAATTGAATCCATACATTGGACTTAGATTCTTCAGTAATGTGAAGTGACTTCAGAGTGACAGAGGAAAGGCCCCATCACCCTTTTAAGAATGACGTTTGTTATTGTTGCCAGGAGCTATACACAGTTTGACCATCAGTGTATTTTTAGGAATCCACTTGATTTCAGTTGGCTGACCCTAAATTTCCTCTACTGAGTAGTATCAGGTATCACGGGGTCTGAAGGTAAAATTACACAATGTTGGTTGAGAGGCTGAGTAGGTGGCCCATTTCTATTTGAGAGAAGCTGTGTGCTGTGGATTTCCAAATTCAAGCTCAATGGCATTTGGAGCCATTCAAACACTGGGTAGAGGACGGCGTGTAGGAGGGGAAACAACCACCCCCCAAAATGGATTCCCCACCCAAAGCTATGTATTTAAATTGTTTTTAAAAAATAAAAAAAAACATCACCTTCAAAGTACTCTCCATTACACTTAATACATTTGTCAAATCTGAGAGTCCATTCTTGGAAACCTTGTTCAAACTCATCTGTTTGGATGGCTGACAGCACCTCCCTCATTTTTCTTCACCTCTTCTACGTCCTCAAATCGCTGTCCTTTCACGTCCCTCTTCATTCCTTGGGGGTTGGTTGGGGGGAGTCCCATGGAGCAAGGTCAGGTGAGTCAGGTGCTTGGGGCAAGAGAACCATGCTGATTTTTGCCAGAGACTGGCTCACTGAGATGGCTGCGTGAGCAGGGGCATTGTCGTGGTGGCAAAACCAGTCCCCCGCCTGCTACAAATCAGGCCTTTTTTGTCGCACATTGTTGAGCAATCTTTTCAGAACCTCTAAATAGACGGCTTAATGAACAGTCTGACCTGGTAGAAGAAACTCCAAATGCACTGTGAGTCGACATTTTCATCTTTTCCAGAAGTTGACAGACATCCAGAATGATGTTTGGCATCCATCCACATTTCACCTTTTTGTGAAGCGAGAAAACCACTCGTACACCTGAGTTTTTCCCATAGCGCTGTCCTTGTAAGCTGTGTTCAACATCACAGCAGTTTCTGTGGCATTTTTCCCAAGCAGGAAACAAAATTTCCCAGCCACACGCTGCTCTCTCAAATCAGCCATCCCCCAAAACAAGGTTTGAGCAAAACTGCTTCTGTCAAAAGATTCACTGGGACCAGAGAGAACCTTCCCAGGCGATGCGTTACCTCGGAGCAAGTTGCTAGATGCTCAACTATGGTGGAAAACGTGTACTATGAAAGATCGGCGCCATCCAGCACAATTCGGTTTTCTTTGGGTGCTTCCTCTTTTTTGGGGTGCAAAGTGGGAAGGCGCAGAGGCTCAGAAACCACATAAGCAGGGGTGTAAGTCCTAGCGCTCTTTCTAGTTGGTAGTTCAGCCTCTCGGATCCTCAGTCTCCAGTGGAGGCTCACTCTGCAGGTTTGTTGTCCCTGCCGATGCTCCAGACAGTAACTCTTTACAGGCGTAGGAAGCCCCATATTTCTCCCGAGGACCAGCTGGTGGTTTCAAATTGCCGACCTTCCTGTTCGCAGCCCACTGCGCTGCCACCAGAGCTTCTCAGAACGGAAAGAACTCCCCAAATATTTACTGTCCTGCCAAGCTTAGGTGTTAATCTCTTCCTTCTTCTCATTATGCAGATAAGAAACTGAGAACCTGAGCAGGTACATTTATGAAGTGATAAAGATGATGTTGGAACTAAGCACCCTACCTCCTTCTGGGCCATATTTCCTGATGCCCACTTCTTTTCTCTGCAATGAAAGTCTTCCACCGATAGGGGTCAGGCAAGCGCAATCCTCATCCTGAATCTTTCATCTCGTTTCCACTCACCACCACTGTCATAAAATAAATTATAGACTAGGACAGGTCAGAAAAGTCTAGGTTAGGGTAGACTCTCGGATGTCCATGAAGGATACAGTTACATTGGATAGAAAGCATGATTATGGTCCAGAGGAAACGTAATCTTGGAGATGGTCCTTTTCGTCGAGTTATTTGGTCCAGGAAAGTACACCTGGTTTGGGCTTCACCGGACCCCCTCAGGGAAGTCAGAGACAGTACCATTGTACCTCACCAATGGTACCAGACAGTACCATTGTACCTCACCAAGTGGACTCTCTACATGGTGTGTGCCATGGCAGACTGTATGAAAATTATTGTGCAGTTTGAAAGTGTATTAAAATAGCAGTTTTTAAAAAGACTTTATTGACAGCCTACATAACAGATCTGACCATGCACGCCGGTGGTCTTTTCAATGCCTTTTGCCTGTGATGTCTATAGTTGAGTGGCTGTTGGGGGTCACCTTTCTCTAGAGTCCCTGGGTGGTACGAATCGTTAACGGATGCAAGAGCTCAAAGCGCTCCAGGTCCACAGCCACCCAGAGGCACTTTGAAGAAAAACAGCTGGTCTACTTGCAAAAAGTCAGCCCTTGAACTCCCTAAGGACCACAGTTCAACTCGGACACACCTGGGGTCATCATGACTTGAAATTGGCTGCAAGGTACCATTCCCTCCCTTGCCAGTCAAGTTTCCTGTGGTTGACGTCGTGAGACTTGTTCTTCTCTTTTCTGTCTGCCTGTCCTTCTCCCCTTCAGCACACCAATCACCAGTTGTCTCAAGCTCAGCAGTTCAAACCCACCAGATGCTGTGTGGGACAAAGAGGAAGCTACCTGCTCCCAGGAAGATTGACAGTCTTGAAAAACCTTAGAGAGCAGTTCAACTCTGTCTTAGATGGTCGCTCTGGGTCAGAATCAACTCTATGGTGGTGGATTCCCAATAAACCAGTTTATGCACTGGTTTTATAAGATAAATGTAATGGATTCTCTGTTAACTTGTCTTTTAGAATGTTCTATTGATCATTCTACTTGTCCCGATCTCATTTAGTAAATAATAATTTACGTTTCGTTTAGTAATAATCATCTTTATACTATATAAGAAATGCTTCATTTCTATGGACACAGAACTTAAAATAGCACAGGGATAGTTTGTTTACTTATTTTTTTTCCACATTCGTTATGATTTCCACACTGCAGAGGAGGCTTTCATTTGGGAGGAAAAAGAAGTTTCCTATATGCTTGGCTTGTCTGTGTAAAGTCGCTAGCTGCATCTTTTAGCCTTATAGGAGGGTGGAGATCCCCAAGGTTTTTTTTCCCACTAACTGACAGCAGGGATGTTGAGATCTGAGAAGATTGGTCATTTCATTTACATCCTCTTTCCACCCACTCCCACCAATAAAAACATCCTGTGGAGTCTCTTTCTGACTCCGAATGTTCCTATAGGACCGAGCAGAAACCGCCCTGCTGGGTTTACACGGCTACAGATCTTCGCAGAAACAGCGTCCCATCATTCTCCAGGGCACGGGGCCGGATGGTTCCAACTGTTGCCCTTCGGGATGGCAGCTGAACCCTTAACCACTGACCCACCAGAACTTTTCCCTTTTCACGCGATCTTATTAAAAGCTGCAGTGTTGCTAGGCAGAACAGTTTGGACAACACAATCAAAATGACAATAACAGCAGTAAATAAAACCGGAAAGGGAGTTTACTTGCCTAAGAATGTAAATTGCGGGCCTGAAACTGAGAAATCTTTCCAGGGACTCTGTTTCTTGTCATGTTATATTCTTTGCAGTAGATGGGGGTACCTAACAAGCATATAAAGCACCAACTGTTGGAAATGTGTGTTTGTGTCAAAAAAACAACACAAATCAATTTGTATTTGAGCCAGCCAGTCTTTCCCTGTCAATGGACAGAGTTCTTTGTCTATGTCTTCTCGGGGACGCCTCATTTGCCCCGAGAACACTGCGAGGGACAATTTCAGAATAGCTGTGATGGAGCGATGAGGAAGTCACCAACAAGCTTAAGGCACACTTCCCTAAGATGCAGCATCTCCAAAATAAGTGGAACTACTACAAATGTTTCTCTAGGTTGCTCTACTAAGCCACCGCTACCTCCTGCCAATATCTGCACTGGGATCAAGGAGAGCAGAGTATTCCGATGCTCTTGGCTGGACTCCAGAATCATATTGCCAAGAATTCTTGCTCAGGAAACACAGCCCTGGGTGTCATCGCTAGACTGCAGGGTGTGGTGGGTACCAGTTTGCAGTGGCTGGAGGAAAACTTGAGAAAGCTGTCACAGCAGCTCCTTGGAAGAATTCTGTAATTGCTTTGAAAGAAAAACATGTTTCCAGAAAAGGAATTAAGGCCACCATTGGAAATCAGAGTTGGTACATGAAGCAGCTAGTTCTGTCATCCTTTGTTTGGGGACCTACGAGATCAGTTGGTCCCAAACGATTTATTGACATCAACCCAGTCCAGTGAAAAGACCCTTCTGTTTAGCAGTGATTGATAATGATTCCTCTTTACTGTCAGGAAGGCATGGGCATAGATCATCTTGCCTCGGTTCCTTTCACTCTGCAACGGGCATTTCAAAAGGACCAAAAACAGTAGGTAGGGAATTTTCTCTAGAAAGTCCATAAATAAGAAATGGACTTTTACATCTCATTCAGAACCAAATATCCAATTGAATCTCCCTCCAAGGGTAAGGCTTTGCCCCACCAGACAGTGGAGAAGGGCTAAGTTCAGATGAGGAAACAACCACTCTCTTTTGGTCCCTAAAGGTTCATTCCTATAGTTCTTTACTCAAACCACCAGAGAACCTACATAAAATGAATCTGTTCCTCAGTTGAACTATTAAGTCCCTGGGGAGTGTGAATAGTTAACAACCTCTGCTGTTAACTGAGGCTAGTGGTTCAAGACCACCCAGAGGCAACTTGAAAATATGACCTATCAATTCTACTTTTTTTTTTTTTAATGACCATTGCAAACCCTATGGTCACGCACTAAGGGTCTGAGCAACTAGACAAAAACCTAACTAGACAACAATCTTTGTTCTTAATTTTAATGTTGGCATAAGCATGCATTCTTAGCTCCGCTCTTCCTTTGTAAAAATCCACCGACATCTTGAGAGCCTAAACCCAAGCCTTCTTTAAGCTCCAACGCTGCAGAGAGCAAGCTCCATGCCGTCTCAGGTCCCCCAAACGCTGCCAGGACAGGTTGCAGTCAGAGAGGCAAAAGATGAGGCCATGGAATAGGATCCAGAAGATCTAGTTTTTGCTGAGCTGTAAACAAACTGCCTTTACGTGCGCCACTCCAGTATCGCCTGTTTAATAAAACTAATTTCAGGAGAGAGATGTGGAAGAGATCATTTACTAAGGAAACTAGGTTTGTTTTGTTTTGCATCTCTTATCACAGGAACTTAAGAGCAAAGGAAGGCTTCTATTAGCAAGCAGCGTTTGTCAGAAATGAACTGGTTGCCTTTACAACCAACCTCCCCCAACTGACAGGAAATATCTCTGTCTGCCTGGGAGCAGAGAGCTTAAAGATGTCCGGGCAAACTGCAAAGGAACAAGGGACAAAAGCCATCGAGCATGAGCCTGAACCCTCCTTTTCAAAGATTCCACTCTCCCAACAAGTGTCTGCATCAACATAGTCAAAGACCCAGTGCTATGTAAATCTGCGAAGAAAGTCTGTCTTAATGAAGTGTTCCCCTCTGAGAGCCAAACCTCATTTGATATCAAATTCAAGACGACTGGTAGGCAGTAGAATACAGGGCATTCTTCTGATGGATGATTCGATTATCTATTTGATGCCAGTCTTTCTCTTGCGCCTCAGGAACTCAAGGCACCTGCGATACGCTGTATCCAGGTATAGATTATTGTACAGTTCAAAACTAGCACTGTGGGGTTTGTTCTTGAAGTTCGCACTCACAAAGTGAAATAGAGGATTCTCACCCATATCAATCAGGTCAGAGAAAAATCAGATTCCTTGAATTTGTGGTGACAATATAAATATTCTGTCGTCTATTCAATGCCTATTTATATCTCTTCCGGAGCCTAACAGCGTGGACGCAATGCTGCATTCCTTCAGAAGAAATAAAGCCGCAAATAGAATTGCACTAAGTGGACTAGGGAAAGTTGGCAACTCATTTGCTTCGTTGTTAGGCCACAGTATTTTTAAGACCAAGGTTTCGATGGAAATTGTGATCCTATTAGCCAAAAGAGAGTAACTTACTCCCCGTGGATCTTTAATATCCACGTCCAGGTGATTATCAATATGGGTGCAAAAGAAAACTAGTCAGAAGGGTCACTGTCCTCCCGGAATCATAGCCAACAGGAGAAAGATGGCTCAGGGACAATGCCTGAGGATGACAAATAAGGATCTCTTGAAACACATGACTCAATTATTTAAATGAAGAAACTCCTATAGCAATTGCAAAGTGCAAGAAGCCTGCCTTCCAAAGGCCCCCCACAATATTGATTTGTTTGGCCCTGGCAGTATTTCAAAGTCCTCTGAATTAGTTGCCAATATGAGAAAGCTAAAGATATTACATTAAAAAAAAAAAGCTGGGCTGACATTTACATCTACATTCTTAATGCACCAAATCTGTTAGGTCTGAGCAATCAATGCATCTTTGGGCAGAGCTCATGCTTTCGTAGTTCACCCCAGTCCCCACCATTCTGAATGTTCCTTCCTTACTCCCTTCAGTGATTTGCATGGTCTGTTGAAGAGACAATCAATCGAGAGCTGCTCTGTGATCAAGGGAAGAGTCAAAAGCTTGTACCATCCTACCTGTCTTGCTCCAGTCTGTGCATGGAACCATATACCTGAAGGCTCTGCTCATGCAGAAGGCAGCAGTGAAGCACGGGGACTGGACTCTCCCGTGCACAAGTGGAAGAGCGGGGAATGCATCGCTCTCTGTGTGTCTGCCCACTCGCACTTCTCTGAAGTCTGCCGGCGTGTCACTCCCAGACTGACACAAACCGCTTTCCAATCCGCAAACGCAAATCCAGCGCTCCCTTAAGTGTTATCCTTTACAAATTTACTCTGATATCAATAGAGGGCTTATAAAGCAGCCCACGGACTAAAGAGGATCTGGCGTTCACCTGTATATGTTATTCCCAAAGCTACACATAGCCTAAACATCTCAGCAAGAGCACTAGCAAGCCTCTACAGAATCACAGGATTCATAGCAGCCCTGATGGGATAGCAGTTTGAAACCACTAGTCTCTCCTCGGGAGAAAGATGAGACTTTCTATTCCCTTAAAGAGTTCCAGTCTGGGAAACTCACGGGGACAAGTCTACCCTATCCTTAGAGGGTCAGTATGAGTCAGAATTGACTTATTGGCAGAAAGGGTTTTTGGTTGGGTTTGGTTTTATTAATCTCTTTATACAGTCATAATAATTCTGCAAAACACATGCTGCTTTCCCCTCCTTTTTGAGATTAGTCATATTTTCATATATTTTTTAATCTGTTGTATTTGAGTTACTAAGTCCACAGGTAATTAATTATTGTTTTGTCTAGAGAGGATTCAACTAAATTGACTCCTGATGCCACCACTACACCTACCCCACCCCCACCACACACGCACTCGCACGCACGCGTACACACAAACACACACGCACACGCCAACACACCAAGCTGATGCTCAATTGCAGAAGAGCAGTCCAGATCACAAACTAGCTTTCACCCTCCTTCAGAATACAAATATGGGTGAGGATGTTGAGCTGTAGAATCTAAACACCAAAGCCCATTTGTCGGCCACTGGAGACCCCCTTGCAGAGGGGTCTCGGGGAGGAGACGAGTCAGTCAGGGTGCGATCTAGCAACGATGAAAAATACAACTTTCCTCTAGTTCCTAAATGCTTCCTTGCCCACCCCCTCCCACTTATCATGATCTGAATTCTACCTTACAAATCTGACGAGACCAGAGGATACACACTGGTACAGATAGGAACTGGAAACACAGGGAATCCAGGGCGGATGATCCCTTCAGGACCAGTGGTGTGAGTGGCGATACTGGGAGAGTAAAGGGAAGGTGGGTTGGAAAGGGGGAACTGATTACAAGGAACTGTATGTGACCTCCTCCCTGGGGGACGGACAACAGAAAAGTGGGTGAAGGGAGACGTCGGACAGGGCAGGACATGACAAAATAAACAATTTATAAATTATCAAGGGCTCATGAGGGAGGGGGGAGTGGGGAGGGAGGGGGAAAATGAGGACCTGATGCTGGGGGCTTAAGTGGAGAGGAAATGTTTTGAGAATGATGAGGGCAATGAAGTACAAATGTGCTTTACACAATTGATGTATGGATTGTGATAAAAGTTGTATGAGCCCCTAATAAAACGATTTAAAAAAGAATCTAGAAAGAAAATTAGTGGAACCTGAACTAGCTAGGTTAGGGCAAGTCTCAAGGCCCACAACAATGGACTCAAAGCTACCAGCCACCGTGCGGACGCCACAGAGACCAGGCAGCTTCCTTCTGCAATGCCTAAGTGCACCGTGACTCAGAGCCGACTGCATGGCCCGAGCAACACTTTGCTCAATGTCTTAAATCCCCCAGGAGGCTCCCATGCTCAATGTCAGTTGTGATGGGCGAGCAACAAGTGAAAGGTGCCCCTTCCCTCTGTAAGACAGAATTCAATATTTGCCCAGCTAGAAACAGCCTTGGGACTTTGATGGAGTTACTCGAGTTTACATAAAGGTGGTCTTTGCAAAATGTTGGAACCAAAATGAAATGCTTCTGATGGTGGGGAGGTAGCACTTCAGAGAAATCAGCTTGTACTTTTCCTCCATGACCCAACCTTGAGTGCCACAAAAACTCTCTGAGCCTGGAGAGGTTGGCTAGATAGACTGAGGGTTAGCGAACATTCATAATATTCAAGTGGGCATAACTGGTAGGCCCAGTGCAGTGTATAATACATAATTTTGTTTCTATCTCCTATATAGTCCTGCCAATCACATGAATTGCATAATTGTGTGTATGTTGATTTAGCAATACTTCTATGTCATTTCCGCTACCTTTTCAAGCAGTGTGATAACATGTAAAAGAACAGTTGTGCTGACAATGTGACTGTGGGCAAAATATGCCTCAGTTTCCTCAGGAAAAATGGGTTTCACAGTAGGTGGATCTGATAAGGTGCTGGAAGATGAGTTATCTAAGTTATGAGGATTAACAGAGAGTGCATGTTTTTTATGTTAAATGTTCGTCTTTACTGCTTTCCCAGCAAGTGTGGTGCTCTTGACCTTGACCAGCAGTCTGAACTTCACTGCAGCATCCATTGCATTGCAGAGGTCATCTACTGACTCGCAGTGTCAGGGGTCTCCTGTTCTTCATGTTAGCTCAGCTTAACCGAGGCCAGAACACCATGAAGAATACACTCAGCTAGACATTAGCTTATTCTAGTTAAGGTCAAGTTCATTGGTGATGGAGACAGATGGTCTACAACAGCTTTGTTTCTTTATTCACGGCCGCACACCCTCAGATGAAAGGAGCTGTAGGTAAAAAGGAGGCAGAAGCAGCCGAGTAAGTCTTGGGCCTGCCTTCAGAATGGGATCACCTCTCAATGCCAACCGCAGCTTCTGGCGCTGGACCACTCTCAACGGACGTCAAGTTGGGTTGTGTGAGGAAACAATCACTTAGAAGCAGATGTGCCGCAAGTGATGATGTAGCCTGTGCTCGCAATGACTGGGTCTCCCCGTTTGAAACTCAGCCCTAGTGTGCTGACCCTACTCAGGGTGATGGCAGAGTCCCCCGACCTATATATGCAGTCAGTGTGGTCTAACAGCTAAGTACACAGTATCTCACATAGGCAAAAGCCACCGATTTTCAAACCTAGACACTTTTCTGAATGACTTGGTAGTAGCAATTTATAATTGTGAATCCTTCCCCTTAGTAGATTAAACAAGTAATACTGAGGATGAGTCTGTACAATTTGTCCACACAAAAACAAGTACTTTTATTCCAGAGTTTAGATTCCACTTTCCATACCCTAATTTCAAAATGATTAAAGACCCAGAGAATACAATTATATGAAAATGTTAAATTGAATAGTTTAATAGCATATTCTACATGCAGCTATGCAGTTTTAAAAGTTATATAGGGAATTTTCTGCTATCTGATTTTCCACCAGGCCATAAGTTATTCTGTATTTGTCTAAGTGAAGATCTACTGCCTCTCAGTAATGGTAGGCTCTCCCCATCCACCTGAAGTCTACGTGTTAGAGCGAATGCAACAGACAGCCATATTCATCCTTCGCCGTGCCCTAACTATAAGGTAATGAAGGAGAGTAGCCTGATTGGTACTAGGTTGTAAAGCAGACCCTTCCTTCTCCCACATAAAAAACTACTCAGGTTGACATTTCAACTAGTATTATTAGGTGTATGCAAATTATCACCCACATTTTCACTCAACAAAAAGAACCGCAATTTCATCTAAACTGAAAATGGCATGAAAAGTGATAGGAAAATAGATGGAACCATAAAGATCGAACCGTTAGAGGAGAGCATCCTGGGTTAGTCCAGAGAACACTAAACCAATGTGTGGTGTGTGTGTGTGTGTGTGTGTGTCACTGAACAAAAACATTCCAGTATAATTCTGCATAATTTGTCATGAGATTGTGATTGTTCCTATTCTTTCATAACTAACTGTGAGGTTGCAAGGTTCTAGGCTACCCAAAAGAACTTTTGGAGGAGGAGGAGGAGAAGTAAGGATAATTCTCTGGATTCAGTAGATAAGTTTAAAGATACCTAAGGAAACCAGGAGGATAAGGTGGCAAGAACACTAGACAAACTCTAGCAGGCATCCTTTTCCACCAGCATGATGTGGAACAAGTGAGACTCATTTTCCTAACCAAGAAAATGAGGGGTCTGGGCTAAGCTTTCTTCTGACTAATATCCTATATCTATAAGATATCCAAAATATGTATGAGTACAGGCATTGTTTCTACGGATTAGTAAACACATGGATATATTATGCAATGAGGAAGATACTGACCTTGCCAATTCAGATGAATAGATTTTGATGTTTGCCTTGAAAGAAAGCAATAATTTCTATTTTTTCCCACATATAAAATAATGCTTTTCAGAGACCAAGCTTTTGGCAATGAATCTACCTTTCATCTGTTAAATGCCATTATATACAGTGTAATATTATTATAAAGTATCATTCATGGTGGTGGCTGGGTATTCTTTGATTTAGAACAATAGTATTGGCCTTTTTGAAAATCATTTTATTGGGGGCTCTTACAGCTCTTATCACAATCCATACATACATCTATTGTGTCAAGCATATTTGTACATTTGTTGCCATCATTTCCAAAACATTTTCTTTCTACCTGAGCCCTTAAGATCAGCTCCTCATTTTCCTTTCTCCCCCACCCTCCCACCCTCATGAACCCTTGAAAATTTATAAATTTTGTTTTCATGTCTTACACCGACCGCTGTCTCCCTTTACCTACTTTCCTGTTGTTTGTCCCCTTACCCTCCTGTTGCTCCTGAGAGGTTTATGTGCCCTGGATTCCCTGTGTTGCGAGCTCTTATCGTTACCCGTGTACATGCTCTGGTCTAGCTGGATTGGTAAGGTAGAATTGAGGTCATGATAGTGGGGGGGGAGGAAACATTAAAGAACAAGAGAAACGTTGTATGTTTCATCGGTGCTGCACCCTAACAGGCTCTTCTCTTCTTTGTGACCCTGTGTAAGGGGATGTTCAATTGTCTACAAATGGGTTTGCATCTCCACTCCACACTCCCCCTCATTCACATTGATATGATTTTTTGTTCTGGGTGCTTGATGCCTGATCCCATTGACACCTCATGATCACACAGCCTGGTGTGCTTCTTCCATGTGGACTTTGTTGCTTCTCAGCTAGATGGCCGCTTGTTTATCGTCAAGCCTTTAAGAACCCAGACACTATATCTTTTGCACCATCAGCTTTCTTCACCACATTTGCTTATGGACCCGTTTTGTCTTCAGTGATTGTGTCGGGAAGGTGAGCATCACAGAATGCGGGTATTCGTCTTAAGTCATCACTCAGTTAACTTTTCTTCTGAAAGAAAGATTATTTTTTAATGTCTCATTCCTTTCAAACGATTAGATATGAAATAGTATATTCATGACATAAGAACTAGAGCTTTTAAGCTATCGGTGCAATCTTTTCCAGTCAGCTGAGTACATGTATTACCTTGTTGTGTGGTACAAAATGACTCAAAGTAAAGTATCTTTTAATCCCCCGAGGAAAAGAGTTGTATATTTCTCTGGTCTGCTTTCTCTGTTAACGATTTTGCTTTCTCCTGGCTTTGACCATTAGATGAAATTTCTTAAATAAATAAATTCATAAGATCCAGAAAGGATTCATGTCTGGTAAGAGAACCATTGTAACCATACTTTTCCTGTAAAATAAAACAAAGTGCTAGCATTCATAAAGCAGCGCAGTTACAAATCCAATCATAGAATACCTTATAAAGACATCTTTTAAAAACTTGTCCATATTTGAGGTCAGGGTATTCCTTGAAATAATTTTTTTCATGGTTAGATCCAATCTCAAAATTTAGTACTTGACAGACAACCAAAAAGTGGATGAAGGGAGACGTCAGACAGGGCAAGATATGACAAAATACCAATTTATAAACTATCAAGGGCTCATGCAGGAGGGGGGAGCGGGGAGGGAGGGGAAAAATGAGGACCTAATGTCGGGGGTTTAAATGGAGAGAAAATGTTTTGAGAAACGATGTACAAATGCGCTTTACACAATTGATGTGTGCATGGATTGGGATAACAGTTGTATGAGCCCCTAATAAAATGTTAAAAAAAAAAAAAGACAGCAAATTGTAATTGATAATTCAATCGATTATTAGCAATCTAAATACCACCACTGAGTTGATGGCTGAATCAATTGTGGTTTTATGTACTAAAGTCCATAAAGCAATCAAATATTGAGTGAAAAAAGTGAATTGTACAAAAATACAGGAGGATTCTAACACCATCCTTAAATTTTAAAAAGGTGAAAGCATACTAGATATTGTTTATAGACATAGATATGTAATAAAAGCATACAACTTTAAATGAGGCTGATACTCAGTAGATGTAATTATTGAAAAGAAATGGAGAGAAAGAATCGCATCATTGTGCTTGTCGAATTATGTTTATTTAAGTGCAGAAAGCAATGTGAAAATGAAAGTGTCCCAAAATCAACATCCTGATTTAACTTTGTGTGGTATGTAATAAAATATGGCAATCTTAAAAAAAAAAAAATTTAGTACTTGTTGCAATTAGTTAGAAGGAGGAACAGAGCACAGAATCAAGGAAACAAGACCTTTCAGTGATCAGGTGGAGAATCTGTGGCTGTAAGAGAGCTTTAACTGTATTGCCATCTCTTTACCATCACTTGCATTACTGAAACGGAACGACACGTGTTTTTGTCCACTGCTGAGAGGTTTCTCCTCACACAGGGTCGCCCAGGGTCCAATGGTAGGAGTCCAGACCTTGGATTAGATGCAGATACAGGCTTGTCACCGATTTACCACATGATCATGTGTACATCGCTTTGCAAACTTCAAGTTTCTCACTTCTACATGCTGCCCAGGTCTTTATCGCCGGACATTGGTGACAACAAAAATGACAGACTGTATCGAATGCACCTAGCAAAGTCCCTAATATTCAAAAATATAATAGTTACCTCTTTTAGAGCTTTTCTTCTCCATCGCCATGTCTACAAAACCCACATGTTAAAAGACAGGCAATATGGGAAGAAAGCACCCCAGGGAACTCTCCGACCTTCATCTGTGCCCTGCTCCCTTCTGCCACAAGGGTTTTCTGAAGTAGCTCACTGTGCACCCTGCCTCATCACGTCTTCCTCTGAGAAGTGCTTTCTGACCCAAAGAACGGTTAGGCCTCCAGTTATACATTGCCTGTACTTCTTTTCCATTCATCACTTTATTTTAAATATTGTCTTCACGAGATGAACGAGCACCTGCATTCAGATGCAATATCTGCCTCCTCCACCTATGACCTGTGTACCCTGATCAAGTTACTTGATACATTTGCGCTTCGGTTTCTTCTTCTGTAACACAAAAATACTCACCTCAACGAGACAGTAAAGCATTAAAATTATGCCATACGCAGAAAGCTTCCAACAGAAGGAGTCATAACGGCGGCAGTGGGACTCCCTGCCAGACATGGGCACACATTGTTGTTGAGATCCTACCTCCAGTGCCTAGATTCACAAGTGAACATAATAGACCATCAAATACATTTACTGTCCTACTCATGGTTTGGGGATCAATTACCTGGGTAGTTCTTCAATGTGATGTCAATTATTTTAATAGCTACAGTTACAATGAATATTATTGATCGTCTGGGTTACAGTCAAAAAGTTGTCACAGTTAAGAATCTGTGCTCTGACCTCAGTGTAGTGATTTTATATGGACATGCTGTGTGACTACAAAATTTGCTTGCTGCACGATTATCGATTTCCTTGGCGGTAAAATGGGAATTGTAATGAGGATTATAGATAATATGTGTAAAATAACTAAGTGGATTGACTTACACAGAGTAAATCCTCTTCTGCCTTCAACAAGCACCAAAGGGTATTCTGTGGAAGTACACTATTGTCCCTTAGGAATTATTTCAATTTTCATTAGGAAACTTCCCAAAGTCGGCAATTGGTTTATCTTAAAGGAAATTCCACAGCCAGCTGAGTGGCAGTGACAGGTGAAAACAGTAATGACATCATCTACCAAGCACACCAGAAGAAAAAAAAACACTGCCATTAAGTGGATTCTGACTCATCAGGACCCTATAGGACAGGGTGGAACTGCCCCTCGGGGGTTGTGAGACTGGAAATCCTGACAGGCCAAGGTAGCCTCATGCTTTCCCCAGGGAACAGCTGGTAGTTTAGAATTGCTAACTTTGTGATTAGCAGCCTCACACTTAGCTACCCATGCTACCAGGGACACTTAAATTTTTCTAGAAGAACTGAGGTCTTTATAAAATTGACTTTGATGTAGACTGACATTCTAAACATCGACTAGTCTGATGTTGCCTTTGGAGAAGGGCTCCCAGTCTTGCATTGGGATCATGAAATCCTATGCAAATTCAAGGCGCTCCATTGCATGAGCTGACAGCTATTCAGCAGATACAATGTCCTGGTCTCCTCCACACTTCCCTCTCTTAGCTGGCATCCCTGGGCTCTAGGGAATGCAGGACAGACGGACCTGTCAGGACCAGTGGTGAGAGGGGATACCTGGAGGGTGGAGGGAAGGTGGGGTATAAAAGGGGAACCAAGTACAAGGATCTATATGTCTCCTCCTCCCTTGGGGACGGACAACAGAAAAGTGGGTGAAGGGAGATGTCAGGCAGTGTAAGATATAAAATAGTAATAATGTATACATTTTCAAGGCTTCAGGGGGGAGCAGGGAGGGAGGGAAAAAAAGAAAAACAAGGAGCTGATTCCAAGCAGAAAGCAAATGTTTTGAGAATGATGAGGGCAACGAATGTATACATGTGCTTGACACCATTGACGGATGTATGGATTGTGATAAGAGTTGTATGAGCCCCCAATAAGATGATTTTTAAAAAAGAAAGAAAAGTTCTAGAAAAACACATAGGTTACACACGCTCTAGTTACAAAGAAACGAAATAATACGTGAATAAAACAATTTTTTTTAAAAAATCCTCTAAAATCACTGCCCTCGAGTGCGTGCTGCTGATTCACTGGGACCCCAAATAAAACAATAGTGGGCAATCATACAGAAGATTTGAAAGGAAGTGAATAATTGTAAGTAACAATAAACAAAACAACAATAAGCAAATACAAGCTATATATGATCAATAAGTAAACCAAATCTGTGACCATTCTAATTTGGTTGGATAAGTGATACCGGTTGGACATAGATCACAGTCCTGATGAGTAGTCATATTTTTTATTTCACCGCCCCAGTACAGTACAAATGAGATAATAAATAGGTGCTTTCATGGACTTTAAATTGTTTTTCACATAAAACAGGCTGCTTTCCTCAAAGCTGGGTTTGCTAAAATTCACTGACAGCTGGAAGCCAAATGTATTCACATGAAATTGTTTACATCATGGAAATGTTTGTAGATAAAATACATTTCATTTATTAATGTATGACAAATAGAAGAGATCCCAACTCCCATCTTTAACTAGATATGTTTCACATAGTTTCTAATGCTTACACAGTTACTGAGACGTGGGGTGTGTGTGTGTGTGTGTGTGTGTGTGTGTGTGTGTGTGTGTGTGTGACAAAAGTTTACTTGTTCTGGCAGTGTGTCCTTGTGTGGGTGTGCATCTTGTTTGTTTTTCAAAACCGGAGCGTGGATTTGCTCTCTACAACGGCGCTGAGTTTTAAGAGCTCGGCCTTCATCATCCAGTGCTGCTCTGGCTTTAACAGGAGGATGCACCTTTTCTCACGCTCAAGGAAGCTAGAGGATCAACTTCGGGGGGCCAAGGCTCCGGAAGGCTGCTTTCTCTGTTGGCCCTGGGCAAGGTCCTCCTGTCTTCTGCTTTTACGTCCTCTTTTCTTGCCACTTTCTGTCTGTCTTATCCTTAATTCTACTCCATCTGCTTGATAGCTTGCATGTAATCCCTTTTATATTTAAAATGAGACTCACTTGAAACACACCTAGTCTCCTAAACATCACAAAGAAAGCCTCTTCCCAAAGGGGATTATAACCGCAGGCATAGAGGTTAGGGTTCATAACACATTTGGGGGGACATTAGTCCCCTTCACTTTTCCCCATTCCAGGGACACCCCCCCACACACACACCCTTTAAATTTTTTTTATCAATTTGTAAAGGGATTTTCTGCAATTGCCATTGATTTTTTTCTACAGACATTGGACCTGAGGATGACCCTTAAAAAAAAGGTTGTTGTATTTTTGGTTAAAATATGCGCAATGAAACAGCTCCAACAATTTCTGCACCTAATGCTCAGTGACATTTGCTTGCATTCTTCATAGTGGGTCTCAGTTTTGGCTTGGCTGTTCCATTCCCACTAACTTAGTCCCTCCATCCTCCTACACGCCCCACCCCATGCACACACCATTTGTGCAGGGTTGTGTGTGGAACAGTATTCACCTCTGCTGCCCTTAACTCTCGTTCTCCTCCCACTGCCTTCCCTGAATTCATCATTTTTTGCTAACTGGTCTCCCTCTCACGGAACATTGCCTTCCTCTTCTTTCTGCTCCCACCCATCAAAGGGGGGAAGACCTTTGCTTGATTATTTACAGTAATGGTCTCATAATATTTATCCACCCTGTGATTTAGTTTATTAAAATGTGACTGCAGTGCCAAGTTTAAAAAGAGCCTCCCAGCGGTCTCAGGGATTCCTCTGGGGTTAGTGATGGTGTCCAATCCAAAATCAAAGTCACCATCAAGGCAACTCAGACTCAGTCAGCAACTCTGACGAATAGGAAGGACAGAGTAGAACTTCCCCTCGGAGTTTCCCAGACTGCCAATCGTCACCGGAGTAGAGTAGCAAGCTTCATGTTCTCCCTTGGAGTGGCTGGGTCTTTTGAACTGCTAGTCTTGTGGTGAGCAGCCTAATGCATAACCCACCCCACCACCAGGGCTCCTGTTAATAGGTTCAGTAACTGGATCCTTTGAAATTGTTCAGTTCTGTCCCACAATCCCCCCTTTCTATCAGGGCTCATCTATTGACCCCCTATCACAAGGTTCTGTATTGTAGCCACGCCTGTCTAGTTCTTCCAGCCTCAAGGTTAAGGGGCCTGTAGTTCCTTCTTTATTTGTTTTTAGCAAAAGTTTTAATGGGAATTAGGGGGGAGGGTTCATTTCAGATCATCAACTTTGTATCCAACAATTTCAATGACAAAGCAACCTCCCCCCTGGCTGACTTTACCCACCCCACTCCTCTGATTTCTCTTCACTCTCTTGTGGATTACTGTTTGCCCCTTCACCCCCAAAATATACCTGTCAGCCTATTGCTCCATCTGTCTTCCCTTGCCCTCCCCACCTTGGTAGTGTGTAGTATTAAATTAAAATGGCGAGGACGTGGAGGGGTGGGGAGCCAGCCCCCACCACTAATCGCGGGCTCAGTAATACTACTTCTAGGTTCAGTAATGCACAATTGTACGGTTGAGATATATAAGCGCTCTAGTAAAGTCATCGAGAGCATGAGAGATAATACAATAATACAG
>NW_022103919.1:14643094-14657047 GCF_000313985.2 Echinops telfairi
ATTTCCCAGGTGATGAGAAATACTGCTTTACAGGTTCAATCTCACTCTCCAGAGAGGTTGTACGTTTTTTACAGTCCCAACAGGAGTGTGTGCGGGTTTGATTCCCTCTGTGCCCCAGGTTGCCTTCTTTATCTTTACTTCCGCTAAATAAAGGCCCATAGTTGTATCTTACAGGAAGATGTCCCTTTCCAGTGGGTGATAAAAATCAGGCAGTGAGGACGAAAACTTAAGTGAAGCCACAAGGCTCCCAGTGGATACAAATGAAGAGCGGGTCCGCCACTCCCTGGTCACTCTGCCAGGAAACTAAGACTCTTGGTGACTCTCTTCTGTTATACAGTCGGGTTATCTTTCTGGCCACAAACATGTCTAATTGCTAAAAAGAAGAAAAATCCATGGCTCAGAATGATAGTGTCTCTGCTACTGCAAACAACCCTCACTGCCATTGAGTCAAGTCTGACTCACAGTGGCGCGATCAAACAGAATAAAACTCCCCCCGCAGTCTTCCGAGACTGGAGACATTTATGGGAGTAGAAAACCTTATCTTTCTCCATCAGAGCAGCTGGTGGTTCTGAACTGTTGACTTCACAGGTACCAACCCAACCTATAACCCACTATGTTTCTAGTTGGTCCAAATAAGAACAGAGTGGAAAAGAACTAAAAGCCCCCAAATCTGCCCCGAATCCCATTGCTCACTCAAGTACACAGGGCATATAATTCACCTGAAGAAATAGCTCTCATTTTCCTGCTCTAAACATGTCCTTTCTTTGTATGCTACTTAAGACTAAACTACATAAAACGGGATTCACATTATGTAATTACTTGCCTTTTACACTGAGCTAACTTAATTTGCTTTTCATTCTCAGGTATTTAAGAGACCATTATTTTCCCATCAGACTTTACTGTCTGCCAATTAAAGCATTAGATCGATGAGGTAGAGAGGGGCTGTTGCTCAGGAAGGTTTCAGGTGGGCACATTGGCCACAAGAGCCCGACATCATTTTCCGTGTGTCAGAGCGACTTTGTCCATGTACTGGGGGGTGGGGTGGGGGGGGGCGAGCGGGGAGGGGACACTTTCTGCACACGGCCCACTGCTCTTTGGCTCCATTTACAAATAAAACATGGCTCAGCTGCCTTGGAGACTGTAGTCTTTGCAGCTAAGTGCAAACGAACTTTCTTCTTTATGAAAAAGCTAAGTGGATGAAAATAAGGTCAGGAATTATTTTGAGGTGACAGCCACCTTCTGGAGGTGACCTAAACTGCAGAATCTCTTAGGAGGGGCTTCCCGGTGGTCCCAGAGCCATGCTGGCCCTCTGTTTGCCACAGTCCTTGCATCAGACACCACATCCCAGCTCCATAGAACCCAGGTCAATCGCATGATCCAAAATGAGTCATTCCCCAGGAAACAGAGGCATGAGGTTACTTCGAGAACAAACAAAATCACCCTGCACGTCGCTTTCCTTCTTAATCACGCCGCTTTAAGGAAGCAGAGCTATGGCTCTGCAGTCTTCCTCTCGCACGTTAGACCCGGGCCTCTTCTTTGGCTCTGGGTCAGTATGGAAAATGCCCATCTTTGGGAGCACAAGGAATCACAATAATTGCCCAAGAACTGTGGATGGGAAAAGAGTTCAGGAAAAGGTAGAGACCATTGCCAGCTCCAGAAAGCATTTTTTTAGAAAAGAGGGGGAAAACAATTTGCTAAGGGTATTGTAAGCAAAGCCAGATAACGCATACCATTAGAGAATTAATAGATGGGCAGTGTCTGATAACGCAGGAGCAAAAGGCAGCAGAGAATAGCTTATGCAATTGCTAATTCCAAAATATGATTGTTGTGTATCATGGCCTTCAAGGCTCTTCTTCTGACCTGGAAAAGTAAGTCCATGAATCTTGATCAGGCAGTGGGATACAGACTGTTTGGATCGCCCTAATCCCAGGCTTAGAATGGACCGGCTCGATGAATCCTTGTGGCCCTCTGTTCTCAGAGTAGGGCCAGGAGAGTAACAGGATGCTCACTCTCAGGTTCTGCCTCCCAGTTAACCCTAAACTAACTTCACGTTTCGAGCCATGATCCCTGCAGTTACCAAAAAACATGCGTCCCTGTTGATAAGAGAGCTTCATTAGCTAGACATATGCCACCCTCTCAATTTAAGTTTAACTGACTAAAATGAAAACTTGGTTCTACATTCTCACTAACTGTATCACCCTGTCCCACAACCATTGGCTAGTGGTTACCATGTTGGTCAGCGCAGATGCAGAACATGTCTCTCATGGGACTAGGTTCTATTGCACAATGCTTTCGGTTCCAATTCACCCAGACATGCCTCAAGAGAAAGGCCTGCTATCTGCTTCCAAAGGTCAAAGCCACGAAGACCCGAAAGTGCTACTTGGAAACACGTGGGCTCATCATGTTGGAATCAACTCGAAGGCAGCTGATGTCTTGTGTTTATATAACTAGATGAATCAGAAGCGTCTGTTGTCTTGGCATCCTTCCACCCCAAGAAGCCCCCCCCACAGGATCCCTCTTGAACCTATAGCACCAACTCTCAAGTGAGTGGCTTGTACTGGAGTCTCCTGAAAGACTTCTTAAAATATAAAGTGCTGACTCTCATCCACCAGAGTTTCTGCCCCATGAGGGCTGGTATAGAGACCTAATGATTTTCATCTCTAGCAATTTCCCAGGTGATGAGAAATACTGCTCTACAGGAAGTAAAAGTTATGTCAGAAGGATTTCTGGTATATGGGACACAGCTGACGAATATAGTAGAAAACCCAGATTTTAGTCTCTAGTCTACAACTAACTTTTACCAACTATAGGGTAGGTCCCCAAAACACTGCCATTGAGTCAAATTTGACTGATAACCACCCTCTCTGGGGTTTCAGAGACTGTAAATATGTCTGATTGCCTCATCTCTCTCCTATAGAGCAGTCGGTGATGGGTTTAAACCTCGGGGTTCAGGTGAATATCAAAACTAACTACCCAAGAAGAAGCATTATCTTTCCTTGTGCTGCCCAACACAGAGGACTAAAGAATTGTTCAAATATCCATCTAAGGAACTGAATTAAATTTTTTTTAATAATTATGATCTAATTATCAAAAGAGCATTAAATTTCACAACCAGAGAGAGATGTGGCTTAAGTGTAAAATGAACATGAAATTACAAAGATTTAGTATGATAAAAAAGAAGAAAAAGTATTTCATTGGTAATCTATGTTAATTACATACTAAAACGTTAAAGTTGGTACATATTAGGGCAAAAGTAATGCATTTTAGAAATTATTTCCACCTATTCCTTTTTGCCTTTTTAAAATGTGGCAACTAAAGACAAAATAATTCCTTATGTTATCAACCTTATATTTCTACAGGACTATGCTGATCTAAAATGTAACCTCATTCTCTTGGTCCATCAATCATGGGAGTCTTGGGTGTAGAGCGGGAGGAGTGGTGCGCTAGTGATTGCTAAGGTATCAGATAACTGGGAGCTCTATGGTTCCTATGATACAATCAGCAACAACACCAATCAAAACCACAACAACAGACCCACTGCCATCAAGTTGATTCCAACTCAGAGTGACCCTATCAGATAGAAGAGCATTGCGCCATAGAACTTCCAGGTTTAAAAATCTTCACAGAAGACATAAATCTTCTATGTCTTTACAACCCTTTCAGTTAAAGCCAATCGTTTAACCAGGTGAATCATAATCACTACTGAACTGAAGAATGGAGTGAACTTTAAACATCCCAACCACCTAAAATACTAAGAAACGAAACATCGACAGACCCAATTTACAAACTTGACTACAAGCATCCCTCAATAAACTAGAATGACTGAAAGGTTTCTTGAGCAAATGTCAATTTTTTTTCTTATGCTTCTATCTTTTGTCTAGTTTTACCAACACAGTCACTACATCATAAGGACAAGTTTTGATAGTGGCATCCAAGACAACTGTAGACATAGCCTCTTTTATTAATTATTATTATTAAATATGATTTTATTGGGGGCTCTTACAACTCTGATAATAATCCATACATCAATTGTATCAAGCCTATTTGCAAATATGTTGCCATCATTTCTTTTCTAGACATTTATTTTCTATTGAGCTCTTGGTATCAAAGAGTTTTTTCCCTCTCTCCACCCCCCATCCTGGTGACCCTTTGATACATTATAAAATATTATTATTTTCATATCTTACACCAACCGCTGTCTCCCTTCCCCCATGCATTCTATAGTTTGTCTCCCTGGAGAGGGGCAGTGGTTAGTGTCAATCATTGTGATCGGTTTCCCCTTCCTCCCCTCCTCTACCCGCCTTCTCCCTACCCTTCTGGTTTTGCTATTCTCATTTCTGTACCCGGATTCCATGTGTCATGAGCTCTTATCTTTTAGCTGTTCTGTGTACATGCTCCAGTCTAGCCGACAGTGAAAGGCAGTACTAGGGTCATGATAGTGGGGGGTGAATAAGCCTCAAGGAACCAGAGGAATATTGTATGTCTCATCGGTGTGCTTTACTGCGCCCTGGTTGATTCATGCCTTCCATGTGACCCTTCTGTAAGGGTATGCCCCACTGTCTACAGATGGACTTTGGTCTCTGCTCCAACCCCCCTCATTCTCAACAATATGATTGGTGTGCTTGTTTGTTACGGGTCTTCTGATGCCTGTTACCCAGTCCTGATGACATCTCATGATTGCACAGGCTGGTGTGCTTCTTCCATGTGGGTTTGTTGCTTCTCCGCTAGATGGCTGTTAGTCAAACCTCAAGCCCTTAAAACCCCAGGCGCTATATTTTTTGATAGCCAGGCACCATCTGCTTTCTTCACCATATTTGCGTATGCCCCCATTTTGTCTTCAGCAATTATACCCAGAGGTTGAACATCACAGCATGCTAGTTTGTTAGGACAAAGTATTCTTGCATTGAGGGAGGGTATGAGAAGATGCCAGAAGTCCATCCAGTACCTCAGTGTATTGCCACATAAATATATGTACATAGGCCAATACCTCTCTTATTATTAATTAACGTATTAACATATGTGCACACTTATGCTTATATTTTTATCCATAGCTTTGCTTCTTAGATCGTTCCTGTTTCCTTTTACCTTCCTCCTGTCCCACCATCTTCTGCCTCTTAGTAATTCCTCTCAGCTAAACTGCTGTTGCTCCAACACCCCCAGGCTCTCTGCATCCTCCCTGTTGTTGATTTTAAGTCCCTAGTTGTTCCCCTGTCTATGGTGTTGTTTGCTCACCGCTCCTTGATTTCCCCCATCACCTCCTCCCCCAAGTCCCTCTAGGACCATAGCCTTGTTGCTTTCTCCAGGGGGTTGAGTCCCATGCCTATCTTATATAAGGAGGCAAACCAACAACAACATAGACCAAACAAAAAGAAAACAGACTTAATAAGAAAGAACACATTTAATTCCAGGTCTGTCCGCTGACCTTTATGACTGTCTTCACTGGTCCGGGGGGATTCTAGGAGCCTCCCCCACCAGCCTGAAGTCTATTTGGCAGGCTCTTTAGGGGCTTGTGGCTTGGCTTTGATCCATTTGCTCTGTTGTGTTTCCTTCTGGGTTCACCCTGCTGCGGGGTGTTCAGATCGGACTAACTCCCTGCCATGTGTCCCCAGTATTGTCCTCTGTTGCAGTATGCTCCAGTAAGGGACAACATGTCTCGACTGTTGTCGGCCTTGAAGTCCGCTCTGTGTTTCAGCAGCTCCTTCAGGGACCCCGTCCTACGGGCTGGGTGTGCCCAGATGGGGTCAAGAATGTCCCTTTCTCTTTGTCCTTCTTGGTTGGCCGGCCCTTCTTCCCAACCTGTGGGCTTAGTGCTGCTCTCTGTCACACATACTTCTAGAGAAAGGGGTCATTTTGGCTCTGATGGGGCGGCCCTGTCGCCCCATCTTTTCACACATTTCTCCACGTGGTTATGTTGCCCTCAAGGTTGGGTGTGCCATGGTGGGGTCTGCATGCACACTCCCATTTCTGTGGGGACATCATCATTCCTCTCCCCCCGGGTGGGTTAGTGCCCCGTTCCCCCCATGCCATCATCTCCTGCCTCCCTTTTCTCCCTCCCCCGCCCCCTTTCCCCATCTTTGTGTTGGAGCCCCTCTTTCCTTTTCCAGAAAGCGTATTCCTCCTGTGTCTCCTTCACTCGCTGTTTTGCTAAACTCCTGAATTAATTCACATGTACCAAAAGAGGTGATTTTATTCTTAAAAATAATTCCTTAAAGAAGCAGCGTCCCAAACAGAAAAATCAATTGTCAAAGAGAAAACCTCAGACACTAGCCAAACCAGAGATGAGCTATGGTCAGTCTTTCATTGGTGAGGTTGTCCTTGATGACGTTATGGAAACAACTTTTCTAATTTCTATGTGAAGATCATATTCAGTGTGAATTTCTGTTCGCCCTGAAGGTGCTTTGGTCATCTTGCCACCTGGAAACTCAGATGTAGAAACTTCAACAAAACCCCTTCTAATGACATTGGATGGATGTCCTTGTGTTAATTAATGCACCACACAACTTATCCCTTATAGTCATCCTTTCAGATTGTCCTCTGAGTCACAGCTGAGCCATGCTTGTGCTACATGCACTGATCTGAGTTTAGGATCTCATGCTGCCTTGGGTACTGTATTCTCACCGAGATAGATTAAGATAGCTTCTTTTAATTTAAAGTGAATTTCAGAGGTAGAAGCATTAATACCTTTAAATCTTTTATTGTAATACAAATCCTATTTAATCAGCATAGTGTCTTTGCATTCACAAATGATTCGATTCTCCATCCAATGAAGCAGAGCTAAATGGTGGAAAATTTACCAACATCTTAAGAAATCTAAAGATGACTTCTATTGAGAGGTAAGCAGATTTCTCTTTAAAGTGATAGCTTGCATCCTTCTTAGACTGATTGTTTTGGTCGTTTTCATTCCACACATAGATTCATACAGGAAAAAGCCTTAAGAACAAAGAGTCATGGTAAGTGGCAGGTAAAAGCCAATCTGGGGTAAAATATGTTATCGCATCAACATATTAGGCTATTTTGCACATGTTACATTGGCAGTGACTCTTTTTTAAAAATATTGTAATATCTGGTGTCCTTGAGAGTACACAGAGTGACAGTATACTCCTACCATGCCTAATGTTGCAAAGATTTAAAACAATTGTGCTGTTCTTCATGCCCATTTTCAATCAGGGATTCCCACAGAAATAAACAAACATGTATATTTTATAGAACATAAGATGTATAATTTTGGAATAAATTCTTAAACTACCTGCTAATAAGGGAATTTGAATAAATTAAAATGCATCACAAGATGGAATATTCTATCCCCACTCTTTCAGTTATCTAGGGATGTTTTACGAGAAATACCACAAACGAGTGGCTTTCACAAACAGACATTTGTTTTCTCACAGTTTGGGAGGCTAGAAGCCCAGTCAGCTTCAGGATCTCAGCTCCAGGGGAAGGTTTGCTCTCATCGCCTCGCGAGGAAGGCCCTTGACACTTTGTGCTCCTGGTGCTGCATCTCACACTCCTGCGTCTTCCGTTCCTTGCTTGATCCGTTCCTTCTGTATCTCAAAACAATTGACTCAGGACATAGCCTCCACAAATATGGCTCCATTAATAAAACAAAGAACCAAGTCCTACATGGAAATCTAGCCACCAGTCTAGTGGGATTTGGCAACACATACTTTTGTGGGTAACAGTTCAGTCCACAGCACCTACTAAGAATATTTTAACAGTCTTTTTTTAACTTTAATTTAATCTCAATTTGAAAAGAGAATTAAATGTAATTTAACTTTGCATAGGAATACTTGGATATTATATGTACAATGTTTTAATGATATAAAAGATATTCAATTAAAAGTTTTCTTCACACCCTTAATCTTCTCCCCAAAGGCAATCAGTATTACCAGTTTCTCATTTATCATGTCTTATATATTTTATGCATATACAAGTTCAAATGTGAGTGAATGAACTGTTTTCCCCCTTGGGGAAACATATATTAAATTTGTAGTTCCTAAAAGAGATTATTATTCAAATACTCGAAGTAGTTTTATTTCTGACTCTAAAGCTTCCTATGAAATTTCTAAAATGTTTCTTGTTGACGGATTTAATACCATATGATATTGCTAGAAATCTGTCCTTACCTGTCCATGGAGATCTTCTGACTAAGAAAAAACCCGTAAGGAATGGGAATGACGTGGTCACTTTCCCTTCTATTTGCTGGTCGCATATATTGTGTGGAGGAACAGATGAGAGGGAAAGAATTTCCCTCTCTCAAAGCCGCCATGCAGAAGAGATGTTCAAAGTAGCTTCCCAATCTCTGCATTGGCTAAGCAAGACTAGACCCTGATCCTAGTTTAGCTCAAAGTCAGAAGAAAAGTGCACTGGTTTTTCCACCATCAAATATTCCTGCTGATGCTAAGAAGTCAGCTTTGTCATCCTGGGACACCCCGATCCCATACTGGTCCGCCATCAACATCACCCTCTCCCCACTGTTTAGAGAAAACGTCACAAACCTTAGAGAGTAACCAAGTAACCCTCACCTGTTATCTCCCCAAACCAAAAACCCAATCACGCTCACTTCCAGCCTGTTGATTCTGGCTTGTCGTGGTCCTCTCTGAGCCTTTGTAAATCTTGAATGGAGCCTCATCTTTCTCCTGAGGAGGCTGGCACTGGGTTGGAACCACTGATGATTCAGTTAGCAGCTGAATGTGCAATCCATGAGGCTACCAGGGTTCCTTGCCACCTATCCAACAGAATGGTTGTTGAGACTTTCTGTTTTAATCCAGATTTTAATATTTAATGTACAATTTATTACACAAGCATTTTACTGAGAATCTGGACCCGGCACATAATTAGCCCTTCCCCCCAACCCCAACCCCCCCTCCAGGACTCATCTGAATGAAGGGATCTTACACGATCTCACAGAATAAAAATTAAAAGAGGCATGCACAATACCTCTTAACTTTTCATATTCAATAAAGGCGGCACAGGTGCTGGTGATGAGAGCAGGCCTTCTGAACTTACAGGTGAGGAGGGCTTGCTGCCGGGATGGATTCCAAAGTACTCAGGATGATGAGGTGTACGACATAAAGGCAGGTGGGGCGTACACTTTGCAGTTGACCTTACTGGCAGACTGCTGTGTCCCCAAGCTGTTTTGTTTCAACTGAGCCGTACATACAGAGGGGTGGTGGGGTGGCGGTGGGGAACATTAAAGATCCTTGAGTTTCATAGCACCTTTAACAAATAGTTTTTCTCTCAAGAACTTCAGTATTAGAGATCCCCTTGCAGAGGGGTCTCAGGGAGGAGACGATGCAGTCAGGGTGTGATGTAGCAATGATGAAAAATACAACTTTCCTCTAGTTCCTACATGCTTGGTTCCCCCCCTGCCCCCCACGCCCCATTATCATGATCTGAATTCTACCTTATAAATCTGGCTAGACCAGAGGATGTACACCGGTACAGAGAGGAACTGGAAACACAGGGAATCCAGGGCGGATGATCCCTTCAGGACCAGTGGTGTGAATGGTGATACTGGGAGGGTAGAGGGAGGGTGGGTTGGAAAGGGAGAACCGATTACAAGGATCTACATGTGACCTCCTCCCTGGGGGACAGACAACAGAAAAGTGGGTGAAGGGAGATGTCGGACAGGGCAAGATATGTCAAAATAATAATGTATAAATTATCAAGAGTTCGTGAGGGAGTGGGGAGCGGGGAGTGAGGGGGGCGGAAATGAGGACCTGATGCCGGGGGCTTAAGTGGAGAGCAAATGTTTGAGAATGATGAGGGCAATGAATGTACAAATGTGCTTTACACAATTGATGTATGTATGGATTGTGATAGGAGTTGTATGAGCCCCTAATAAAACAATTTTTAAAAAAAAAGAACTCCAGTATTTCATTGGCAATTCTTTTTCCATATCTGGTTACTTAATACATTTCCTTCCATGTTGCTGAAAAGTTCTTCACTATGTAAACTGGCTTCATTTCTAAATGGTGAAAATGTTAAATTTTTTAAATGTGCAATGCTTTGCGATGATATAGTATGATTATTTATGATAACCATTATTGCCGTTATAATTAGCAGAGGAATGATAATGTGTATCATGGTCGCCCGAAATAACAGTCAACTTGTTAACTGGATAAATAACAAGTGTAAATGAACACTAAAGAGGCAGTTAGTATGCATTTGGTAAGAATTTATTACCGAATTAATGGGGAGATGTGATTTTTCCCTGTCGGTGGAATTACGGGGCGTCGGGACTCGCTGCGGCGGGAATCGCTCTTCTCTGGGCAGCTCTTCTTGCTGGTCCTTCAGCAGGTCTTGAGGCGTCCGACCGGAAACATGCACGTCCCGGGGATGTTTCTTCCTGGTGCCGTGGCTCAGAGCTCAGCAATGGAGCAGAGCCTTTTCAAGGGGAATGAAGTCCACCGCACGCTGACCGCTTCCAATATTGAAACACAAGCTTCCCAAGAGGCTATCGTCTTATTTGTAGAACCATCTCTTGAAACAGCAACAATAACAACTTCTGATTTGTGGGAAAACATAAATGCAAAAAGCTCAATCACCTTGACTCAGGAAGCGTCTTCTAAGTGGACTAGGCCCAAAGCCCACGCTTCAAACCCGTGTTCTCAAAGCGCCGTCCACCGAGCCGTCCACCGAGAGGCTCCTGCCTCAGTCCCCAAATTGGCCTTTCGCTACATATGCTATGTCCGTTTTTCGGTTTCTCTAACAGGCAAATGACAATGTTAAAGTTTCATTTTGACATAAGACTAACTCAGGCTCAGTTCACTGTTAATGTACCTTGTGGGTTACTGAACATTATTAAAATATTGGTATTTAAAAACTATAATTAACATGTTATTATCTAGTTTACAGACGGCTTTAATTCACTAGTCTACTAAGAAGGCGAGATACTGCATTTTAAAGTTGTTAGTTTACATATATGCACACAGAGATATTTGGAAATCTACTAAAAAGTCGGAGTAGGCAAGGTAGGTGGATCGGAAGGCCACCAGAAAACGGCTTCCCAAGTCCCAGAAATCTCCTATGTGGGAAACAGGGGGTTTTTTGGGCTGGTTTTTCTAAAATAGACCAACAGCTCTTTCCTCTGAGAAGTTTCTGGTTGGACTTCAGTTTCTCTAACCTTTTGGAGAAGGGCTGAGCATGCTAACCATTCGCACCACCTAGGGCCTTCAGTATTTGAGTCTCACTGTCATCTAGTCAGTCAGAGCTCACAACCCAACAGGACAGAATAGTACTGCCCTTCAGGCTTTCTAAAGCTACAATCTGAACAAGACCAGATGAACGAACACCTCTGTCCTTCAGCGCAATGATGGGTTCGTCCCCCTGACCTTGAGGTCAGCAGCCAACCACTCAATCCCTGTGCCCCCAGGTCTCCTTAACATTTTAGGCATTGTTGTTGCGCGCCATCAAGCCTGTTCGGACTCAGAACGAGACTTCGCCGTCCTCACAATTGTCCTCCTGTTTGAGCTCATGGCTACAGCCACTGCGTCCATCCATCTCGCCCAGGCCTTCCTCTTTGGGCGGCCCCTCCACTTGCCCTGGCATGATGGCCTTCGCTCGGGTGACATGTCTGAAAGACTTGAGATGAACCCTGGACCTCGACCAAGGCAGGCCTGCTGGTTCTGCTGTCAGTCCGTAGTATTTTCAAGTTCCCTGTCAACAGCACACTTCAAATGTGTCTTTGGCCTTCCTTCTTCAGTGTCCAACTTTTTCCATGCACGTGAGGCGATGGAAAATACCCTGCATTGCGTCAGGTCGGCCTTAGTCCTTAAAACAGCATACTTGCTTTTCAGCACTTTTAAAAAGGGTCTTTTGCAGCTGATTTACCTAATGCAGTCGTCATTTCAGTTCCCCTGTCCTAACCTTTTTCTTAAAATCATTTTATTGGGAGTTCGTACAACCCTTATCACAATCCATCCGTACATCCATTGTGTCGAGCACATTTGTACATTCATTGGCAATGGCATAGAATTTAAGGTACTGTTGATATGAGGAGTTTATGTAAGTCTAGTCCAACTGCAAGCTGTGATTTTACAGATTTTCTTCTTTTTTAAAAAAATCATTGTATTGGGGGCTCATACAGCTCTTATCACAATCCATACATACATCCATTGTGTCAAGCACATTTGTTGCCATCATCATTCTCAAAATATTTGCTTTCTACTTAAGCCCTTGATATCAGCTCCTCATTTTCCCCCTCCCTCTTCACTCACCCCTCCCTCGTGAACCCTTGATAATTTATAAATTATTGTTATTTTGTCATATCTTACACTGTCCGACATCTCCCTTCACCCACTTTTCTGTTGTCCATCCCACAGAGAGGAGGTTATATGTAGATCTTTGTAATCCGTTTCCCCTTTCTACCCGCCCTTCCCTCCACCCGCCTGGTATTGCCACTCTCACCACTGGTCCTGAAGGAGTCATGTGTCCTGGATTCCCTGTGTTTCCAGTTCCTATCTGTACCAGTGCACATGCTCTGGTCTAGCCAGATATGTAAGGTGGAATTGGGATCATGATAGTGAGGGGGTGGGGGAAGTGTTTAGGAACTAAAGAAAAGTGCTATGTTTCATCGTTGCTACCTTGCACCCTGACTGGCTCATCTCCTCCCAGTGACCCTTCCATAAGGGACTGCCCAGTTGCCTACAGATGGGCTTTGGGTCCCCACACCGCACTCCCCCTCATTCACAATGATAGGATTTTTTGTTCTTTGATGCCTGATAATCTTTAAGGAGCCCTGGTAGCTGTGTGGGTTGGGCATTAGGCTATTAATGTCAAAATCAGTGGTTCACACTCACTCGCAGTTCCTTGGATGCCATCTAGGGTGACAGATGAAGCTCCCACGAAGGCTCCAGTCTCAGGCACTAGATACAGGGACCCTCTGAGTTGGAATGGACTCCAGGGATGTTAATTTTTATGCTGAAATGCAGAGGGAAAGAGAAGCTTATTCCCTTATATGCCGAGCAAACGGAATCTGTTAGTATGCTTTTCCTGTACCTGGGAAGAGAGCTCACCCCAAAGAGGCTGTTTTCTCTCCCATCCCTAAAAGAGATAAAGAGTAAAATCCTAAAGAAAATATTTTATGGTTATTATTTTCTGAAGTAATTATCCAAAATTTCAAATAAGACAAGCCACATCAGATGCTGATGATTAAGCTTTGCTTTAATCCTCATATGGATTCGTTTTTTAAGGAAATATGGTTTTAATCCATTGCCTGTTTGAAGGTATCCTAACAACTCTGACTTTTTCATACCCTAAGCAATCTCATCTCCTCAGTGAAGCCATTTAGTCTCCCTTCAGAAAATCAGAATAAGCACTTTTCTGAAACATACCTAAGGCGGCTGTTCCTCAACACATCACCCATCAACTGCCTTTAGCAAACAAAAGATCATTTTTAGATTCTAAGCATTAACTATTCTTGGACCCATTAGTCGCAAGGGCATGGGCAAATTGGGCGATTCACTCCCTGAGCGTTTCTGCCACAGTGTCAAAGATATATATTGCTCTTTATTTACCAAAATGTTCTCACAGCAGCCCTGCCCTGTTCATCTGTAACATTCCTTGGCCAATAGAACACAGTTATTCATTTTCAACTATCAGGCAATAATTTAACATTTATTCCTCCAAATATGCTCATTAGTATTTGTTAGTGAATGTGATGCTGTTAACTAGCAATTATTTCTACTTAGCCATTTTATCTCAGCCCAAGAAAAAACAAAACAAAAACATAATGTCTAAATCGGGTAGGAAAAGAAGTCTTTGATATGACATTCATCACTGGAAATTCCGCAGGCTTTGTTGACCCCCAAAGCAGTTATGTTTTAATAATGATTTTCAAGCACTTTGAAAAAAACTTTAATTTACCACTTAATAGTGCTTAGGACAGCGACTTGAGCACCTAATAAGTATTAGGGATAATTATATATATATAATAGAATAATATATATATAA
>NW_022103919.1:14657147-14659717 GCF_000313985.2 Echinops telfairi
ATATAGATATAGATATATATAATGGAAATGCAGATGCCACTCAATTCACCAAATTGTTTCGCCATTCAGTATGCCACGCTTTGTTCTGACACAATAGAGTAAAGGCTCCAAGCTTTCTACAGTAACCCTTTAATCGGAAGAAGCAAGGGACAGACATCAGTGTGAACATATATATTCTTCGTTGTTCTCCCTCTCTTCTGGGGGACTAAAGAATTTAAATGGTTCATTCAATGATGAAGTAACATTCAGTCGAAGCGTAAAAAGAATGTTCATAATGATAAATAAAAATAGCAATGATGAAAATGCCAACGCAATCCAATACTCGTGATTAAAAGGTAGGAGGGACATCGGGACGATCCTTGCCCCAGTGAGAGACAGGGACTACAGATGTCATGAGGGTTGGGGGATCGTGTAGGAGTTTTGAAACCAAAAGCTCATCCCTTGAGTCACCAGCTCCTTATGGACCAGCAGTGTCACCAAGAGGAACCTTCTGGGGAATTTTGACCCCACCAACAATGGCCTGCTCTATGTTCCGCCGTCTAGACAGTCTGACCAGTGTCTCGCTGCTTTTTGTTTATAAAGAGGGAAAGGGATGCTGAAGATATGGTCTGTCTTTGGTTACCAGGTCTTTTGTTTGTGGGTAACAGCCATTGACAGCAGAACAAACTATCGCTCAGTGTTTCACCATCCCCGGAATCAGACCATCGTCAGCCACGTGATTTTCTAAGTGGATCACCAAACCCTCCTTCCTAGTGTTCTAGTCTAGAAACGCCACGGTGTTTCCATCCACCACCAAATAATGTGCAAAATTCTACTGACAGCCTAGCAATTGGAAGTCTAAAATGCTGCCACTTGAAATCTACCCCTACTGCCCCAGGTCATCGACCATGGAAAACTGCCCGCGGGATCAGAGCCTGGCAGGGCATCTTCAGATAGAAGAAACAAGCAATGCTTTCTATCTAAGAGTAAAAGGTGTGTCACCTCGTGAAGTGCTCCCAAATACGACTCACCCTTGTGAAGACATCTATCGATTGGACATGTAGCTCAAAGCCTGGAATTAAGCACCCAAACAGACCTGGATCTCCCCGTATTAATTGTGTGACCCAAGCTGTAGTTCTGAGACTGTAAGTCAATAGATTAGCTGGAACATTTCTTAAGACACATGTTACTGTTATGTTCGCCCACTGAGTTTTTGTTTCAGTGGGTCTGAGATTGGGTCTCAGAACTAGCCTTTCAATCAAGCACGCAGGGCTCGGGAGAGATGCTGATGTTGGTCTGTGGGTCACACTTTGAGAACCACTGCTCTGAGATTCTATTCCTTTAACGCTTCTGTGCCTCCGTTTCCTCGCCAGTCACTTGTCAGTAACACTTATCTCCCAGACTGGTGAGACAAATAAGGAGAGACTATCTGGCAGGTACTAATTCTCAATCCACGTTATTACTGTTTGGTTGTATGGATCTTGGAGGCTTCTAAAATCAAAAAGTGGGTGGCAAATGGCTTGAAAGATTGGCGATTGGCGGCTTCCTTGGCTGTTCTAGTTCCCATTATTTTCAGAGTCTAGAATGCTTTTCTCTTTTGAGTTAGAAATGAAAGACATCACTTTGCAAGGATAATAATTTGCCTTTCGCTTGGCAACCTTTTACTTGTTTATATGGTTTTACATGCTTCTTTTTCTCCCATTTGTTTTCAGTTCAATATTCAGAACGTTACCTGGCTGACAGGTCTGTAAGATGTCCCAGGCTGAGGCAGGAAAACGAACCGTGTGCACTTCTACCTTGTAAGAGACTTCAGGGACAACTTTCTTTCTGCGAGTGCAATTTTGGCCTGCACGCAGAGATAATGCTACCGTTCTTGGATTTTTCTGCATTCTTAAGTAAATTTACTGTATCCAGTTGTAAGTTGTCTCTTGACGAGTATGTTCCTGAGAAGATACAAGATGAGAAACTCGGTTCTTTTGGCTGGTTTCGGAACAAAGCCGCGCAGGTTGATCACTAATGAGTACACCTGCCGTCTTTTTGACAGGATGAACTGGGTCTTGTGTAAATGAGGAGACGTTGCTGGTGCTTTTGTGCAGGAAGCAAACAATAAAATAAAATCAGAATAGAACCCAAGCACTAAATGAGGAGCTCCTGGAGATGCGGGGTTAAAAACCGTTGAGATGTATGCCAAGCAGAAGCTGTTCTTCCTCAGCAGGACCCCAGCGGAGGAAGACCAGACTTTTGAGAAGGGCGGTGTCATTGTTCTCGGGAAATCAGAGCCAGCACAGATGCAGCCCCTACACAGGGATATAGTCACGCGGACCCCACCCATAGCGGCTTATAACAAGCGCTTCCAAAATGAAGCAATCAAAGTGTCCTGAGATGCTGTGTATACAGCAGCACGCAAAACTGCTGCTTCTGTGGCTAGTAGCATTCCTTCATTATATACATACGTCTGAAAGAGTTCATACGAAGTCAACTTCCAAGTTAAGATGTCTTAGGAAAAATTCATATGGCATCTACCCTGTTTCCCCAAAAGTAAGACATCCCCCGAAAATAAGACCTACTTACAGTTTTGTCTCTTGCTGAAA
>NW_022103919.1:14660099-14662125 GCF_000313985.2 Echinops telfairi
TATATATTTTAGGAATGGCATCTTCTCCACCCAGGAGAAAGACCTTCAGACTGGTAGATGAATAGTCATTAAACTAATACTAAGCTCCCCACTAAACAGAGAGTCATGAGAGAGAAACTTACAACTTTAAGTGAACTCTAGTCTCTAGAGAATTGAAGTATTGAGGGGCTATAGATATGTTTTATCCTTGATGGCAATTATTGAGATTCATGAAAAATTGAAAAGCTTACCAAAGTTAAGAAATAAGTGGAATGTCACACATTAAAAGCAGGAGGAGAAAGAAGGTTTATGAAACAATAGACAGTATCCTGTTATTCAGCAAGCAGCAAGACACCAGGACCAACTCCTAACTCAGGCCATTGGATTCATGAGACTTCAGAGGTACAACAGGCAGTTATTTGGTCATACCAGAAATTAAGTGATGACAAACAAACCCCATTGTCCTTTTATAGAATGTACTATACTGGTGTGGAGTAGATTCTGCCTCATGGCCACTCTATAGTGTTTCCAAAGCTGTAAGTCTTCAGGAGAGCAGATAGTCTCGCCTTTCTTCCTCCATGTCCCTGGTGGGTGTGGACCATCACACTAACAATGCCACTATGATTCCTGGTAGTGTTCTGCCAAGACAGCGTATGTACGTCTATCCTGATAAGAAATGGCATGGATGCCTATCAGGATAGTGAGTAGCACATCTTGTGGGCCCACTGCAGATATGCAGATGGTAGAGAATCATAATCAGCAGAATGCAATCATGAAACTGCAAAACACTGAACTTCTTATCATTGAAGGTAGCTAAAAGGATCCTAAGCATTAGAATCTCTTTCCTCCTGCTGCAGACTCACCTCAAGTCCCTGAGAAAAGGCACATCTCTCAGATCCTGGAATGCATGCCCTCAATACACATGGAATAAACGACACTTACATTTGTAATAATTTCAGCCATTTCTTAATGTTCATATCTTTACACTCAAAGGTTTGGAGATTGTACTGAGTTAGAGAGTGTTTTATATAAAAGATTATCTGCAGTTGTTTTATGCTATGAAATAATTGCTCATCCCTCAAAGCCCACCTTATAGATTTTCTCTATCAAGTAATACATGTAAACAAAAGCATCTATTTACATGGTACTGTAAACTTATTCCTCTAAATGTCCTTACATGTTAGAAGGAAGCTGAGGGGTGTGTTATTAAATGACTAATCAGGGCTCATGATTTCTGCTGACTGAATTTGGGTTCTCTTACAAATAACCTCCAGTACAGAAATTCCTAAGTTTTTTGTTCTGTTTTTTTTTTTTCCATTTTATTTTCTACTTTAATAATTTTCTTTGAAAACAAAAAAAAAGTCAGGGCATTGTGGGGAAAATACTTGGAAATGTGACTGTGTTTATAATATGGGAGTGAAACAAAGAACATATTTGCACACTCAATATGGATTAACTTGTGTCCCCTAAAAATATATGTTTCAAACCCTAACCTCTATGCCTGGGGTCATGATTCCATTTAGGGATAGATTATTTTGAATGTTATTTTGAGTTAGGATAGATTATTTTTAATTAATGAACCTGGATTAGGGTTGGGTATGCTTTAAGTCAAACTCTTGTAAGGTATAAAAGAGATCAAACAAGAAGCAAAACCCCAATCCCAACTACATGGACACCTGCCCCAACCCACCCAACAATTTATTTCAGAGGACATCACTGAAGCTGCAGCTCAGGGAGAGGGACATCTTTGATCAGAGTGCATGGGAGCAAATGAAGGGGGAAGAAGAGAGAGTGGAGCACATCCTGGCCCACCAAGCCTTGAGGATGATATTCCTGCTCAGAGCAACCAATCCACAGAAAAGACCACATGGCCGGCCCCACTATGAGACACAGCATCCCTCACTGACCCATAGCCCTCCAGGGGACAAAACTGGAGACACAGTATGGGAATTGCGCCTGATCTGATCCCATCACACAGAGGCAAAACACTAAGGGTGTGCAACAGAACAGCAAGGGGAACAGAGCAACGAAGTCCCCAGGGAATACC
>NW_022103919.1:14664052-14665021 GCF_000313985.2 Echinops telfairi
TTTTTTCTGGTTCAATGTCATGTTCCTCAAAGAAAACAGATAAGGTAGGCAACATGTAAACTTTATTTTCATCCAATTTTTTTTGTGTGTGCCAAAGCTGAAGTTTCATTTGGAATGATAGGACCATTTTAGTCAAATTGAGGCATGTTGCATTTGGTCCTTGCAGTGATCAGTTTCACTCATTCAAGATGTCAACCAAATAAGCCTTTTTCTGCAGTTCACTTTTATCGCTGAAAAGTGCTTCAAACTGCAGTCTTGATTTCTGACTAAAAATGTTTTGAGTTCATCACAAAGCTCAAAAATGCGTTTTAAAACTTTTCATCTTGACAACCATCTCAATTTAGTGTGAAATAGCAGAGCATTATTCAGCACATCCAACTCATTGCACAGTTGCGAAAACAGTCGACTGTTTAAAGTGCTCGCCTTTACAAAATTGGCAGAACTTATGACTTCCTGTATTTCTTAAGGCAGCATCTTCGTTGCTTATATTTTCTGATGAGTCATAGAGTGAGTTCTGATAACTTTTTGTGACTCATTCAGTACCAGACGTTGAAATCAAGATAGACATCTAGCAAAGCTGGGGCACCATCTGTACAAACACCATAAACCTTTCCCAAGAGATCTTATGCTCTTTCAGAAATGAACCAACGGTCAAATACATCATGTTCAGTAGTTGTCATTTCAAGCAGTTTGCAAAAAAGAAACTCATCTTTAAAGCTGCCATCATTAATGTACCTCATGTAAACCAGTGACTGAACAGTTTGCAGTATCTGTAGACTCATCAAGCTGGATGCTAAATATTGGACGTGGAGCACATTTAATTTCCTGGATTAACTGATGAAGAATATCAGCAGACATGCCATCTCTTCTCCTGCGGACAGTGTCATTACATAAGAAAATTGCACTCAATTTCATAACAAACTCATCTCTGATCATAACTCAAACAATGTCTTTGGCTGCTGGCAACAG
>NW_022103919.1:14665957-14667921 GCF_000313985.2 Echinops telfairi
GCAAGTTGGTATTGGGAGTGGGGTGCTGCTCAGACACCTGAAATATGAAAGTGGTTTTGGAATTGAGAAAAGGATAGAACCTGAAAAAGTTGTAAAGTGCCTCATACTTATCGACTAGATTACCTTGAAGAGATTGTTGGGATTATGGGCATCCGAGACAATTCTAGGGAGGTCTCAGAGAATGTCTTTATCCTTTCATAGAATAAATCTGAGTTTTGCTAGACAATCTTGCTAAAGAGATAAAGCCTTTGACTGGTGTATCTAACCAATTGCCATAGCAAAAGAAAACCGTCGTCAACCTAGCCTGAAGGGGAGAGAGAAAGAATCCAAAGAGAAGCCCTGTCTGCCTCTTGGAATTCTAAAGGCAAGAAACAGGGCAAGGAAGTGGCATCAGTTGTCCTCCGAGAAAAGAACAGAAACATTGCCGGAGTAGTTCGGAGATCGGCAGCGCTCCGGAAGGAGCACGCAAAGGAGAACTGCCCTCGTCCCAAAGAGCGGGGCCACGACTTCTGGGCTTTCAAACGTGTAGCCTTGGAGATGTCAGAAGGTCGAGAGAGCCACCGCCTCCTAGGTTTTAAAGAATGAGGCTCCTGGGTACGGGCCTATCATTCAGTTTGGCCAACAGGATGGGGCTACTGCCCAAAGCCGAGTGAGTGGGGTGGACGTGCCAAAGCAGAATGGCCCTGGGACCTGCCAGGCCTGAGAGTGTCGAGCTACCACTCATATGGAATAGGCCCTCCCCAAATCCTAGGAAATAGAGCTGCCACCCTGGTGGAAAACAGATTTAGGGGTCAGAATCCCCAGAGCAGGGAGCATATTGAGAATCTGGAGGCGAGGGCCATGGCCTCAAAGAACAGAAGATTATTTTCAAGCTTCGAGAGCTCATTTCCTCTGCTGAATTGTGAACCTTCTTGATGCCGGTTTCCCTTCTTTTGCTCTAATTTCTCCCATTTGTAACGGAGATGTCTGTCTACCTGCTGCCTATTTTACCATGGTACTTTGGATATAGAACTCTGGATTGTTGATTTCACAGCTTCACAGATAAGAGGAACTTTGTGCCAGGATGAAACGTCCTCAAATTCTCATATGTGATTTAGATGACTCAGAAAATGAGATTTTTCACTTAAGAGCTGATAAAAGATCGTTGCGAGGATGTAATTGGTAAATGCACTTTGAATATGAGGAGGACATGAATTTTAGGGGTCCAAAGGGTAGAATGTTATGGATTGAATTGTTTCCCCAAATACATGTGTTGTAAATCCAAACCTCTATGCCAGTGATTATAAGTCCATTTGGGAATGGGTTGTATTTGTTATGTTAATTAAATGGGTTTAGCTTGAGTGTCCTTTAATCAACCTCTTTTGAGATAGAAAAGAGATTTACAAAGCAAGCAAAAGAAGTGGGGAAAGAGATATGCCAGACCACATGAAGCTCGCCCAGGAGCAACGGGTGAGCCGAGCAAAGCACCTTCCTCCAGAGCCTACAGAGAGGAAGAAGCCTTCCCCGAGAGGCTGGACCCTGACTTCTGATTAATAGCCTCCTACACTGTAAAAAAATTAATTTATATTTGTCGCAGCCACCCATCTCTGGGACTTCTGTTACAGCAGCACAAGATAATTAAGACATTCATTCACCAGAATAATTTAGCTAATGATTAAAGCAATAAGCTCTGGATTGCAAAAAATTAAGCTGCTGACGTTTCTTTACAAATTCTATAAAATACACTCTCAATAGCATCCGTGATGCATTTACAAAATTGTCAATAGATGGATTGACCGACTCTTTTAGCCTTATGGGGAATGTTTAATTTTAACTATATTAAACTATATATTTAATTTGACTTCATACATTCCACAAATCTCATTTTATTTTGAAAATTCAGTTTTGACAGAACAAAATGTGATAATTTGAGAAACCATGTTACTCCCTACTTATTAGGTTGGATGAAATAATACTGTGCAGAG
>NW_022103919.1:14669964-14677354 GCF_000313985.2 Echinops telfairi
TATGTCTGAGTAATTAGTCAATATGACTAAATTTACTACATGGGTAAATTCATGAATGGAAAAACCACTGCTACTTAAAGCCTTTTTCTTTCACTGCCCTTGGGTCAATGTTTACTCATAATGACACCCCTGTAAACACTCCCCAAAAGTGTAACTGTTTACAGGAGTAGAAAGCCCAGTCATTGTCCCGCAAAGGTGCTGGTGGTTTTGAACTGCCGACCATGCAGATCACAGCCCAATGTGTGACCACTAGACCACCAGGGCTCCTTTTACAGGAGAAGAAAGTCCTTGCCAACTGGCGATGATTTTGTTTCTCAGGATATTTTTTGGCAATATTTGAGAACTTATTTCTTTTTCACATTTTCAGAGCAGCACTGATTCCTGGTCACAGAAGCCAAGGACGTTTGCAATGCATGCAGCAGCTCCATACAGCAAATAATGATCCAGTCTAAATGCCCATAATGTCGAGATTGAGCATCCCTGCTCCCGAGTCCACAGTTTTAATAGTCTACTGCTGGTCCCAGCCACTGCAGTGGACAGGATGGCAGAGATAATGCAGAACTAGCCCTGGCATTTCGAATGGTTCATTTTTACCACTATTGAATCTCAGACCTCTTTCTGTTGGAAATATGGAGTATACAGTATTATAACAATATATTATACTAGGCCTGAGAATCATCTGAGAATATCTGTAAAATAAAAATATTTGGTCTAGTCTCTCCCAAATGCTTACTGAATTAGTCTGGAATAAGTCTTGGGAGCCAGATAGCTTCAAAAAGCTGCCCAGGGCTTTTAATGTATAGTCAAGTCTTCAGAGATGCGTTGTGAAAAGGAGGAGACATATTGAAAGTACAGAACACTTGCCATTCTCTACTAAGATTATATTAAAATGGTGGTTGGTAATGGAGGGCTAGACTGTACTGATTATTGTACAATATTTATGGGGTCACCACAGATTGGAATCAACTCAATGAAATTTGTTTTTTTGTTGTCGTTGTTTGGTTTTGTTTTTGCTATTTTCAATTTCTTGGTACATCTGTCCACTCTTCTATCAGGCAGGTGGAATTATTGCCATTTTACAGATGATGGCATGTAAATATTGAAAGATGATAGAACTTGCTTAGAAGCACACAACTTGTGGTGACAGAGTTAACCGTTAAAGCTGCTCCTTCTGGGTGGGAAGTGGATGCTGTAAAGCGGTGGCGCATGCTCTACACCTGGAGAGCAGTCAGACCTAGAGGTTCCGATTCAGGTCGAGGGAAAACAGTACCTGGGGATCCGCCTTTCTAACACATTCGGACACAGTACTGCTGATCTTGCCAGTGCGGGAAACTCATTTTAAGACCCACTGTGAGTCGGCATCTACTCGACGGCAGGGAGTTAGTTTGCTGCTGATGTAGGACTGATTCCTTTCATATCAAGCTATCATTACTTCATTATATCATTTATCACCACCAGAAGAGCCTTTGTTGCATGGCATGGAAACACTGGATCTCTTTTTACCAAGGGGATGGGAAAAAAAAAGGGAATTTAAGTGCACAATGTGTATGCATCTATATGATTGAAGGAAAAATGTCTTTAAAATGTTTCCTCGCATTTTAGCAGATGCTGCATTGTTTAGTGGCTATGTCGTATCCAAAGGCAGAAACAAATTCCCTCCCGCTTCTTTGCCTGAGCAGCCTTTCACCCTCACTTAATGAAATGGAATGGTTGATGCCTTTAACTCGTCTTTCATGTAATCTCATTAATGCAGTCTGTTGGGATTCTAGCTGTGGAATAACACAGGGTAGTCGTCTGTCCTCCAGTGAAAAGAGTCCTATTTTTCAGTAGGACTTTTAATTGCTACGTCAAAATGTGTGAGAACGAGCTCAAAGCTAAAGCTGACGCCACAGGTGAGTTTTACATTTTCTTGTCTCTTGGGACGTGTAGCCTGGTTAGCTACCCTCCCGGCCAGAAAGCGAGTGTTTACAAACTCTCAGCAAAATAAACTGATAGCTAAGTATGGGGACAATACGATGTATTCTGACTTGCAGATGTATGTAATGAACAAGCCACCTCGTCGTAATTTTACACTGGAGAACCTATTTCAATATAAATACTAGCATATCCTGAGGTGAATTATCATATGCATAAATTTGAGATTAAATGAAGGCAATCATCTGGTGTATTACAGCAATGACAATATGAACATCCCTGTTGCAGTTTTGTAGTTTTGATTTTAATGATTGACAATAGTTATAGTCATTTTACTGTCCTAATTTTTTCAATCCACTTAGCTTATCAATATGTTTTGGCAAACATTTTCTCATAAGAAAGAAATATATTTTCAAAAAACTAGTCTGGTTGAATGAACATGAACAATGACATGATTATGATTGATTTTTTCATCTCATTTTTTAATAAGTTAATAGCAGTTTTATAAACACAACTTGTTCAATAGGATAGACAGTTTTTAAGTAATAAAATGCTAAACTAGTATCATTTCTCTGCTGTAGAGCAGTGAAAAATCATAAAAATGTACATGGATAGAAATATTTTCATTTTGAACCATAAAGGTAACAACTGTTTTCAATCAAACTACAACTATTTACATACTATATAAAATCAGAATTCTGTATCTCCACAATAATTAGAACTTTCCAGTGTTGCTTTTTCAGGAAGTAATAGATGTCTCCTCTAAATAGTTATTCATCTATTGCAGCATATGAAGTTCTTAAAGACTATCGACAAAGTAAGCCATTGAGAGCAGATTGTGGCTCTGACACCAATGGAGTCTTTAAACAATAATTCATCCTCACTGCTACCAGATTCACTCAGGATATCGTTGCTATTGTTATTTGGAAATTAATAACAATGGACATATTAGTGCCCATGTCTTAATCCTCTTTGGTTCTGAATGACCACTGGCAGGTACTCTCAGGTGACCAGCAGTGTTTCTTTCCCCCCTGATTTTGTGTTAAGAAAAAAGAAAACACAGTTACCTTCTACCTTCTCTGTAAAATTACATCAAATACAGTATTAGGTTTTAGGGGTTTTTGCACACACAGACGCACAAAACTTATTTTTTAAAATAAATGATATGAAAAAAACGTGTGTTTAAAGCTTCCAATGAGAAACAGATACTGGCTTTTTTCCCTCTTAAATTTCAATAATTTGTTTAAAGATCCTAAATTTGAGTTTAGACTTTCAGTGCGGAAGTAGGACTCTCAGCGCTGTGCTTAGCAATTTGTGTCTCACCCACATTTGCTTGTTTTGTTTGGCTTCTTTTCACTGTGGTTTGGGGGAAAGTTTACAAATCAAACTAGTTTTCTGTTCAACAATTCTTGCAGACTCCGTTTTATGACACTGATTACAGTCCCCACAATGCAACAGCCCTCCCCACTTCTTCCCTGGGCTTCCGGTTCCCTTTGTCCTTCTTTCCTGCCCTTGCAGCCTGTCCGAGTGTCCTTCTGTTAATGGTCTCCATCCCACCCTCTGAGGTCGATTGTTGGGAGGGGTGTGTTTCTCTCCGGTTTTGCTACTGTTCACCTTACAGATTTGTCTCCTGTTTTGCTGAAAGTTGAGCCAAGGGGTGAGGTTCTTTACAGGTCCGAAGGGTGTCTCAGGGGCATAATCCCATATCTTAATCAGACCAGTAAGGCGGGTCCTTTAAATAACTTTTGAGTTTTGTTCCACACTCTACTCCCACTCTATCCAGGACCTCCTATTGTGATACCAATTAGAGCAGTGGTTCTCAACCTTCCTAATGCCTTGACCCTTTAATACAGTTCCTCACGTTGTGGGGAACCCCAACCACAAAATTAACTCTTTTCATAAAATTATTGTCGCTGCTACTTCATAACGGTCATTTCGCTACTGATGTGAATCGTCATGTAAATATCTGTTATGCAGGATGTATTTGCATTGTTACAAATTGAACATCATTAAAGCATAGTGGTTAATCACAAAAACAATATGTAATTGTATATTGCAAAATATTTATTTCTAATGACAAATCATTGAAATTTTCTCTTGAAGCATGGTGTAGCATGGGTAACAAACAGTCTTCACGCCTGGTATTCGTATGAGAGCGAATCTGCATGTGGGCAGACCCGCCTGGAGACGGATAGAGGAACAGTGTCTTGGTTCCTAGGACCATTGGAAATATGTGTTTTACGATGGTCTTAGGCAACCCCTGTGAAAGGGTCATCAATCCTCCCCAAAAGGGGTCGTGACCCACAGGTTGAGAACCACTGAATTAGAGCAATAGGTAATACACGCCAGGTAGCCTTAAGGTTGTGGGGCCTAAGGTGTGTATGGTACCTTAGTCCTTGGGACTAATTGCTTCTTGGCTGTTCTTCACTCATTTTGCTCTCAAGGAGAGCTCCACCGTTATTCTGTAGATAGCACTATTCACAGCTTTTGAGACCCAGTCACTACTCACCAAGATAGGGTAGAGAGAGTTGTCTTTGTGGATTGCTGTGCTTCTTGACCTTGATGTCCACTGAGACGGTGGTCCTGAGTCCCAAAGGCCAGGGATGGGCTCCCTCACAGCATTTGATGATGGGAAAGATACTTTCCTAACTTTCCCCATGGGTCCTCTACTACACAATGCATAGATATTAGCCATGCTTATTCTTCTTGTATGTTTCCTCTAAAATACCTCTCCTCCTTAGGAGGAATTCAAACCTCTACACAAATGACCACAGAAAACCCTTTCTCCCTATGTATCCATTCCCCCTGATCACATAAAACTGCACTTGGAACAAAGTTACGTATAAGCAGCAGCTTGCCTTGGGATGGCCCTAACCATATCTACTCACATGTTATCAATGAGCCGTCAGACAATGGTTATGAATGGCCGTTTGTAGAAAACACAGTTCAATATGAGGGAACATGATAAAATGGGGTTTAAAAATCACAGTGTCTATGTTTAGTACTTTCTCAGTCTGGAGAGAGAGTGGTGTCTCTGGGCACAGGAAGGGTGGTCGTCATGGTCGATAGGACGCCCTCACCAGCTTACAGAAGCACTGAATAAAGCTGTTAGGGATTATGTGCAGCATGTTGAATCTGATGAGCTCAAAACTAAGATTGCACCGGTCCCATAATATTTGGGATTACACTGCTAATCTCTTTAGGGGAAAGTGTGCAGTATCAGCAAAACAGGGACTTCAGTCTTTGAGGAAAGTCTGCTCTAAGCTTTGGCCTCCGTCTCACATTGTGGTATTTATTATAAGGCGAAATGACAAGCGGGGGTTTCTAGAGCGGCACCCTAAATGATCATTTTACCCTTAAAATAATGTGCCGTTTACCCATGAGCACAATTACCTTTAATTCTGACAGACATCCTTCTAAAAAGCTACCGTCTTTTCCTGACCTCAGAATTCCGTCAGCACTCTTGCAATAAGAATCAAAGCATGTCTTCAATTCTATAATTTTACTTTTTTAATTTCAATAGCCAGTGCCGGTACAATGGTAACTGAATTAAAAATGGGATAGATCATATAATAATGTAATTCTCAATGCAGTAAGTGGCAATGTAAAAAAAAGCTGTTGTAAAGGGTACTACCTTTCTAATCGTCTCTTTTGTGACCTTGTCTGATGTGTAGAGCAGTCCAATAGACTTCTGTTTGTTGATCTTGCATCCTGCCACTCTGCCATATTCCTCTATTGCTTCCAACACTCCACTCGTGGAGTTTAAGGGCTCTTCGATATATAGAATCATATCGTCTGCGGATAATGATAATTTCGCCTCTTCCTTACCCAGATGAATACCTTTAATATCTTTCCTTTGTCTTATGTTGTTAGCTAGGACCCCCAGCATGATGTTAAATAGGAGTGGGGACAAGGGGCATCCTTGTCTGGTCCCCTTTTGCAGTGGAATTGTTTTCGTCTTTTCTCCATTAACTACCACGTTGGCTGTTGGTTTTTCATATATGGCTTGCATAATATTGAGGATTTTCCTTCTAGTCCCATCTTCTTGAGTGTCTGAAACAGGAATGCATGTTGGAGGTTGTCGAATGCTTTTTCCGCGTCTATCGATATTATCATGTGATTCTTATAATTTTTCCTGCCAATGTGGAGAATAATGCTGATGGTCTTTCGCATGTTGAATCATCCCTGCATCCCTGGTATGAATCCCACTTGGTCATGGTGAATTATTTTTTTTAATATGCTTTTGTATTCTATTGGCCAGTATTTTGTTAAGTATTTTTGCATCAATGTTCATTAGGGATATTGGTCTATAGTTCTCGATTCTTGTGGCATCTTGGCCCACTTTAGGTATCAAAGTTACGCTAGCTTCATAGAAAGAGTTTGGGAGTTTTCCATCTTTTTCTGTGTTCTGGAAGAGTTTGTGTAGGATTGCAGGCAGTTCTTCCTTGAATGCTTGGTAGAATTCTCCTGTGAAGCCATCTGGCCCCGGGGATTTTTTTGTTGGTAAGCCCTTTAGTCTGAAATGTTACTCCCATCATTGGGGTTTCCCTTTTCAGTCTTTACGTCACCAATTTTAAGTTTGTGTTGTCCCAATATGTTGACTGTTTGGAACCTTTCTTACTATTTTCCAAGACCCAGCTCAAAAGCCACCTCACGTGAACCCTGAACCTTCTCAGTTTCTCCCTGATGGAATGAAAGGCTTTGCTGCCAGGTTCAATTAAGGATCATCAGAGTCGTATAGATGAGTTATTTAGAACTGTTTCCCCACACTATCATTATATTATTTTCAAAGACTGAAACTTGGCTTTGCATGCATCTTCACCCTAAAGGAAATAAATGTTAGTTGAATTGAACTAGATAGCTTTTACAAGCACTCCTTTGAGTAGCCTCCATTGAGTAGGCCCACAAAATCTTCCTGAAGCCCCTTTGATTAATGCCCTTTTGTGCATTGTGAATTTTAACCTAGTAAAACCCTATTGTGTTCATCTTTCCAAAATAAGGCTTTTTGCTTTCTTTTTTTCCCCTCAAGCACATAGCCTCTACCTGTTCACTTAGCATCATCTGTGTGATCTGCACTATAGAGGTAATTCATCCTCTTACAGGCCACTTCACACACGTGACATTCCCGCTGAAAGCTTCAGCTACAGAGACCAGAGAAGGGGGCTCAAAAGGAATAAAGTATATATAAGGAATTTAAAACACAAGATTTATCCACTTGAACAAAGTAATTGTTGTCATCGTCAATGATTACCCAGGGATCTCAGAAAAGCATTTCTTAAACTTTATTAAAGTTTACATGAGAATCTTTTAAAAAAAGCAATTTTGACTCTATTCATCATGGTAAGGTCTGGTACTGTGCATTTTTAGCATCCTCCCTGAGATAGTTTATTGTGCCAGCCTGGCTGATAAACGCAGGTGGGATTGACTGAAGGGCAGAGAGATAAATGGCTTGGTGAGCCTTGCCTTTCTTGTCTCT
>NW_022103919.1:14678756-14680156 GCF_000313985.2 Echinops telfairi
GCTGGTGTGCTTCTTCCATGTGGGCTCTGTTACTTCTGAGCTAGACGGCTGCTTGTTTACCTTCAAGCCCTTAAGACCCCAGACACTATATCTTTTGGTAGCCGAGCACCATCAGCTTTCTTCGCCACTTTTGCTTATGCGCCCATTTGCACAGACTATATTTTGAGTGATCAGGACAGACTTCAGCTGACATCATCCTGAATGGTTCAGACCCCACACACACCTTATTTTATAATTAAAACCTTGGCAATACAAGATATATTCTATGGAAACTAATTTATAACTACACGTTTAAATCCACTACAACTTACAAAAGTGATTGATTTTCTTACAAGAGGTATATTTTACTTATTACCAGTAGTTTTTATTCATGATTATACTAATTGCTGTCATCATTATTCATTGGTCTCATTCTCTGTTACAGTTCTCTGGGGAGCCAGAGTAGTAAGTAAGAAACCCTGCCAGGATAAATGTTCATAATTGATAGATAAATCAAATTCCTTCGTGAAAACTCTACAAATTAAGTCTTTGAAAAGAAACTTGTTATTGCCACTTTGGGGTCGTACTAATTTTTTGTTCTTACTCTAGCTTTCAACGATGTATCATTTAGGGCAATTAAGATAATATAAACCAAACTGTTTTAGATATTTAGAAGATGCCTATCAACTGAATAGAAAGGAACATTCATGTGGCTGCCCACCCAGGATATTTTGGAAAAGGCCTTGGGAAAAGATGAGGCTGTCTGCTTCCGTAAAGATTTACAATCTTGAAACCTTAACTACACAGAATTGATATTTAGTTGGAATCTACTCAGTAGCAGTAGGCTTACTGTGGCCCTCACTCTCTGCCACTGCCATTGAGCCAATATTGATGCATACTGACCCCCTGTGGGTTTTCAAAGCTGTAACCCTTTACAGGAGTAGAAAGCCCAGTCTTCCTTCCACATAGCTGCTGGTGGTGTCAAACTACCTGCCGAGCATGCAGTTAGCAGCGGAACGCAGAAGCACTAGACATGGTTACAATTTGGCCTGCTGCCCCCAAGGTTAACCGTTTGAAACCAAGAGCCAACTCCGAGAGACAAAGCACAAGGCTTTCTACTCAAGTACGTAAACACGGACCGTCTTGGAAACCCACAGAAGCAGTTCTACCTTCCGTATGGTTTGCTGAGTCAGAACTACCTTGATGGTTTGACGATGGCACAGGTGGGGCAGTGCTTTGCTCTGTTGTACATAGAGTGACAGCCTTCCAGTGAGGCACACTTGGCACACATCTGTGTTAGTCTGGGTGCTTTAGAGAAACAAATCCACAAACTCATGTATAAGAGTTTTATATAAAGGCTAAGTACGCATCAAGAAAACATCCCAACCCAGTACTGACCAAGCCCACAAGTCCAACATTAA
>NW_022103919.1:14681546-14683667 GCF_000313985.2 Echinops telfairi
TCTGTTTGGATGACTGAGAGCCCCCTCCTCGTTTTTTTCCTCACCTCTTCTGTGTCATCACATTGCTGTCCTTTCATGTCCCTCTTCGTTCACAGAAACAAAAAGAAGTCAAAAGATAAGGTGAGCAAGGTGCGTGGGGCAAAAAGGCATGCTGATTTTTGCCAAAAATGACACGCTGAGATGGCTGTGTGAGCAGGTGCCTTGTTTGGGTGGCAAAAGCAGTCCCCCATCTGCCACAAATCAGGCCGTTTTTCTCACACACCATTATGCAATCTTTTCAGAACCTCTGAGTAGAAAGCTTGATTAACAGTCTGACCTGATGGAATGAACTCCAAACTCCAAATGTACTATCCCTCTCACACACCCCTCCCCCCACCAATCATCGCCTTGACCTTTGATTTCACTTGAAGAGCTTTTGGGGGAGCGAGGTGATGACGGTTCTTCCACTGACTTGATTGATGTTTGCTTTCAGGGTCATAAGAATAGCACCATGTCTCATCACCAGTAATGACCTTGGGGAAAAGTCTGGGTCACTTACATCTGTTCTTTCAAAGCACAACATGTTTCCACTTGATGCTCTTTTCCCTGGCCAGTCAGAACCTGAGGCACAAATTCGCAGCAGCCCTTCTAATCCCAAAAGCTTCCATTAACTTTTGCTCCAAGTTAGTCCAGATAACTTCCCCATCTCCCGATAGTTCTGTAAACTATGCTTCCCTTAGACAGAAGGAACCCTGGTGAGTTAGTTAGTTTCTTGTGCCAACCTGACCAATAAACACATGTGGGGTTAAGAAAGGCGGAGGGATAAATGGCTCTGTGAGCCACGCCTTTCGAGTTCTTGGGTCTCTTGCTCTCTGATGGTCAGACCAGGGTGCAGCTGCCTTGGCCAGTTCCCTGCTTCAACTGGCAAGGCTCACTTCCTGCAAGACATCCCTGAGGAGAAGCCACATGGACCTACCCCAATGCAGCCCTGGGTGCTGGAGCAGCCGTGTGGAGACCCCTGCCAGCGCTGAGATGCTTACATGCTCACTGACTCAGCTTTCCTCCTGCAGTCGGCAGCATTGTGTGTGTTTTGTGAGATGGAGCAGGACTTTGTGGATTGGTGTTGGACATATGGGCTAATGTTGGACTTGTGGGCTTGGCAGCACTGACTTGGGATGTTTTCTTGATGCGCATTTACCCTTTATAAAAAACTCTCTCTTATACATGAGTTTCTGTGGATTTGTTTCTCTAAAGTACCCAGACTAACACACCTGGTGATGCTGTCAGGTAATCATCAGACCGCTAACTGCCAGGTCAGAAGTTCAAACTACTAACTGTTCCACCAGAGGAAGATGATTCTATCTGCTACCATAAGGAACGACAGCCTCGCAAACCCTATTTAGCATTGAGATGAGTCAGGACTGACTCAATAGAGATGTACTGGGTTTTCTTTAGGTTAGACAGTAAGAACTATTCTTGTATAGCTGATTCATAGAATTAATTGTAAAATCCCGGGAAACAGACTGACAAGTGAACTCAGTCAGTGGGTGCTCTTTTAGACAAGGTTCCCCCAAATCCAAACTGACTGCCATCAACTTGATTTTTACTCATAGTGGCCTGGCAGAACACAGAACTATCACTGGGGGGTGGGGTGGGGGCAGGGGGAGGAGTGCTAGGCTGCAAAACTTACAGAACCCACAAACCTCATCTTTCTCCCATGGAGGTGCAGGTAGATTCAAACTACTGCCCTTGAGGTTAGCAACCCAAAGAGTAACATACTGACACCACCAGGGCCTCTTGTAGGCTGGGTAGACACTTCTTATTTTTCTTAAAATAACAAGAAGTAAACCAAAAGGTGGTGCAAGGACAGTTCCCAATCAAAGTCTGGAAGAATATTGGGTCACACCTCATTGGTTTTAGATCGCCTTGACCCTGGTTTTTATCTCCTTTGCAAAAGGGTCCTCTTCACAGAGAATACCCAATACACACCTTGATTCATTTAATTCTCAGCAGGAAACTTATTATATCATATCATAATCACTTGTGGCCTCTCACCAAACATATGCCCCAAGTTCAAGATACTGAACTCTTCTCCTCTCTCTCAAATTATGGAAACACACTATCACATAATACCTCATTTCT
>NW_022103919.1:14684913-14689881 GCF_000313985.2 Echinops telfairi
ATTTCAGTGCCTCTGAATTTGCCTCCCAGAGAATGCCATGGTGAAGGAGTCCATGAGTCAAGCAAGAGAGATCGAGCCTCCTCCGCAGTCTCTTTCTATCAGCATTATAGTCCCAGCTGGTAGAATCCAAGCTACCAAATCTCTGCTAGAAGTTCAGTCTGAAACCGTGATAAATAGCATGTCACTGGACCTGAGTTCACTGCAAGACAGTCCCACAGGAGGGTCCGGCTAGTATGATGGAAGACATTTGGACATGGCAGACATTGAAGCAATAATGTGATCTGTTGTCTTCATCCACATCTGTAATATTCTATTGGGTAGATATACTTTATAATAAGGTACATAGTATGAACTACTGTGGTTCATACTACAATAGTTGTAGCTCACAAAGAGTCTATTTTCAATGAAAGACAAAGAAGTGGGTTTATGCTTTGAATTTCTACATTTATTTTCTTTTACAGTAAGCCTTGGATATTCCATTCTGATATGCTAGAACACGGTATTGTATACATGCCCCTTTAAACACCTTCATACTCTATTTTAAAATGCTGTTAAAATGTTTATAGTTCTCAAGGATTACATGTTGAGCTAAGATTATAAATATGTATAAATATGCAGATGTTCTAGCAAATCATTCCTTATCTCATTTGTATTTCCAAAGTTTTGTAAAATAACCTTTGTGGCTTTCAAAAACATCTTCTCGCACCCCGGGGGGCAAATTACCTCTATTTTCATTTCCTTTAGAATTAGATCATTTTATAATTAAGAACATATTGGAGTAGATTCTCCCTACGTGTAAGCTACTCCCTGGGGAGTAATTGATGCAAAGAGAGACACTGACTAAATATCATATAAGCCTAAAAAGCTATACAATGAATACCTGGAGTTTGTAGGCAATTTTGTAATCATTATAAACAATCTACTGTTTGAAAGGTAATCATTAAAAAAATAGTCATAATCCAAATAACTTAGAGTGCCATTCATGAAGTTATTTCAAAATGACAAGATCTTTAATAAAAGAATATGAATGTGACCCGCTGCTTTGTTGCAGTGAATTATTTAATATAGCCTTTCAAACCAGTCTTTTTAACTCTCACCAAATGACTAGGTGGGACCACGCAAAGAAGGTCTCTGAGACTCTACTGTGGGGATTAGTCAGGTTTTGCCATCCTGCTGGGTTTAGCATGAACCATCTCCAAAGCAGGAAAAGGGAGTCTCACGGCCCTCTGGAACCCGAGATTCCTGTGAACTGAGCCTTCTCAGGTCAGACAACAGACTTGGCAAGAGGTAGCGAGAAGAGGCAGGGACTAAGGCCGCGGGGCTAAGAGCCAGTGAAAGAGCAGCAGGCTTGCTGGCTTGCAGAGCTAGTGAAGCCGAGTGCCCCCAGTCAGGAGGAGGCTCATTGCAGAGAGGGGTGGCCTCCAGAAACTGAACAGGTGATGAACAGGTGAGCTGTTTGCTGATCCACAGAGCGAAAACAGAGTGTGGTCAGGCTTCTGATGGAGTGGAGTGCCCTGTGGGCATGTATCCATAGAGCTAAAAGAGCCATGTCTCTTTCCCAAGCAGGTTAGAGGCCAAGAGATTGTGAGGCTAATACGCCAAGAACCAAAGAGCGGCAAGCCTACAGGCGTCACTGAGAAGAGACACTCGGGCTATAAAAGAACTCTACCCTGCGTATTTCTGATCTTAAGTCGTAACCCCTCAAATAAACCCCATCACCATGAGTTCTCTGCGGCCATTGAATGAATAATCAAACCCAGCAAAGACACGAAGAGTGTTTTGGAAGGAATGGCCCGGGTCAGAATCACTAAAGGACATTGGCGAACGGAGGCCTGTCTGACCCCAACCTCATAGGACTCTCCCTTGGGTTGATGAGTTTGATTCCCCTTTCTGATTCTGTATTCCGAGGAGGTCAGGCACGGCCCCATGCTTTTTTGGCTCTTGTTATATTTGTTGTCGATGAGCATCAGAAACACCAATGAGCTCTCGGTGTTATGTAATGATGATGTGCCTGGGTTTGTTATGATGACAATGACAAATTGATAAGACTAGTTTGTTTTGCTGTTTACTACTTCCACGGTCTTGGGGTTAAGCTGCCATGGTGTCAGCAACCCCACAGATGACAAGAGGACATGCTGCCCAGTACTGCACCATCCGTTGAGCTGGTCAACAATGAGCCAGACCTTTGTGGAAATCCAGTTCCAGGGGATTTCAACTGGCTGGTTTGGGGGAGGAAAGTTCCAGTCTTCCTTCTTAGTCTGTCTTAATCTGGAATCTGCATTGAAATTTGCTCAGCACCACAGCCTCCAGTAACGTGGGACCAGAGAACTAGATGGTGCATGGCTCCCACCCCTGACCGCTCTGATCCGGATCACCATAAAAGTCCTGAACAGAGGAGGAGGGGAAAAAAGGCAGATAAAGATCCATAATCATAAAGAAGACCAGATGTATTGACCTGATAGGGACCAGCAGAATCACAGACGGATGCCCTTGGGTACTTTAAACTTGGAACTACACCCACCACTGGGGATCAGCTTTCAGCCAAAAAAAAATTGATTAAAAAAATCAAACCAAACTCACTGCTATAAAGCTGTTTCTGACTCATAGTGACTCTATAGGACAAGGTAGAATTGCCCCTGTGGGTTTCTGAGACTGTAATTTTTCTTTCACTTAGATTTGTTAAATGAGAAAGTGAAATTGAAGACAATTTTGCTGTGATGATGTATATACAATGCTTTTTTATCATTTTATTGGGGGCTAATACAGCTCTTATCACAATCCATCCATCCAGCCGTTGTATGTCAAACACGTTTGTACATACGTTGCCATCATCATTTTCAAAGCATTTTCTTTCTACTTGAGCCCTTGTTATCAGCTCCTCATTTCCCCCCCTCCCTCCCAAGACTGTAATTCTTTATGGGGAGTGGAAATCCTCATCTATGTCTCGAGAAGCAGCAGGTAGTTTTCGAACTACTGAGCTTATGGTTAGCAGTCAGACACCTAGCCAGAACACCACCAGGGCTCCTCAAACAATAGACAGACCTATAAAATGAACAATAAGACCAGTGAGGAGCATGTTCCTCAGGCCAACAACCATCCTAGATCCAAACAAAGCAGCACTTTTCTGGAACCCAGAAAGTGGGGAGAATGTAAGGAAACAAATTGAAAACTAAATGTCCTTGTAAATTTTCACCCAAACTTCAATAAAACGTTTTTTAAAGTTATACTATAATATGTATTTTAAATGTACTTTTTATCCCTAAAATAGATCATTTTGAATGTAATAAACTCCACAGCGCTTATATGCTAAAGTTACCTAAATACACCAAATGGAGAAAAACCACGGCAATTACATAAAGATGTAATGACAACTACTCTCCCACAAAAAAAGCTATCTTACAAACCTATTAGTCAAGAATCATTAAAGTAAATCAATTAAAGTATTTGGACTCGTCCCAAAGAACTACCAACCAAATTTAACTATAACTTTAATTCCAAGGCAAAGCAAGATACACATTTTTTAAATTGAAAAGAATGACATACAGAAATATTCCTTAATTTTACTCATTTTACATTATTCACTGAAGGATTTGAGATCCACAAGCACTCATTCTCTTTCAAATTCTAAAAGTACAACATATAATCTTGTCTGACCTTTTTAACTTTTCTCAAACATTTTTATAGCTTCTAGAATAGCTTATTACATTGTGCAAGAAAGCTATGTTTCACTTTTCTTTCCACTTTTACTTTTTAGGAAAAAATTCTGGGTTTAAACTATTTTATGTCTCTTCTTAATCATGCACCTTAATCATCTGTTTAGAATTTTCGAATAAGTCAATAACCCATCTGCCAGTCAAGAGCCCTGTCTTTCTTACACATTTTTCAAGTTTGCAAGAAAATTGTGAAAAGTGATGAGTCCATCCAGATGATAAACTTCACTTTTTTTTAGAGAGCTTTTATTTTTTCCACATTTACCTACCATGTAAGCAATATCCACATGTGTAAGAAAGTCCCAATCTGGTATATATATCTAACATATTATAAGCTGACAATTGCATAAAGGCTGGTTCATTCTACTAAGAGCAATACAAATCAAAAATTTCCCTTTGGAGGCCCCTAAGTAGTTTTTCTTCATACACCACAATTAGGAAGATTGCCCAACTTTCCTGAGGTTCAGTCCCAAGAAGAAAATGGGGCAGGGACAAAAGATTCCTGTGAATGTACACCAATTACTTTGACTTTTGTGGTGGTGGTTGATATCTTCAAATCAAGATGAAGGCATTCATCTAAGGTGAACTTCCCAAGACCCTAAAAAGTAACCAGGATTAGACTTGAAATATAACTAAATGTCAATCCTTTCAACAGAGAATCTCACAACATAAACCTAAAGTTGGCTGTCATTTTTGAAAAGATGCTCAGCAAATGGAACAAAATTTCCTTAAGACAAAGTATCAAATAAAATATTATTTGAGTTTCTGCTCATGAGAGAAACAGAAGGGGGGAAAAGAAATCTGTGTGGCATCAGAGCCAGACATAAGCCTCCGCTGATAGACTGGAGGGGGCTGTGCGTGGCACGTAGTTACGTCTGCATAAAACAGCTCATTTGATCCTCCCAAATCGATGAGGCTTCTCTGCTAAGATTTATAAGCCAGAAAACATAAGATCAGAAGTTTCTCTTGGCCATGGCCCCAATCATTCACAGATTAAGGAATGGGATGCAGGAGAACAGAACTGAGTGACACAAAATGTCCTGTTTTCCCCGTATCACAAAATCTTGAAAATGAGTCCTAGGCCATGTAATCTGAAAGTTGAAAGAAACAGAAGCAAATGCAGATACCTAGTCTACTAAGTACTTTAGCTGAATTCTCCTTTCTGATGTTTATATTATTATCTCTTGAACTACTGGAATGAACAAGTAATGTAGGCATTCAAGCTTCCATACTTATTTTTTTAATCATTTTATTAGGG
>NW_022103919.1:14692407-14733635 GCF_000313985.2 Echinops telfairi
TTCATTTTGTATTATTCAAGAAAGAAAAAGTGTACAAAAGCATTCGAATGACAGATCCATGTATGAAGTATTTTGAAGTATATTTTGCCTAATTATTTTCAACTGAAAGAGGAAATGCCAAATCATCCTAGTCTGTATAATTTTAACAATTCTAAGAACGTGTCCAAAATTAAAACCAAACATCAAATCCTGTTGCTCTCCTCTAGCGAGGTCTAACTCATGGCAGACTCTTGTGTTCCAGAGTAAAACTGCTTAGTATTGGTAAATGTTAAACTATTAACCACAAAGTCAGTGGTTCAAACTCACCAGCTGCTTCATGGGAGACTAATGAGACTATCTGCTCCCATAAAGATTTACAGCTCAGAAACCCTATGCAGGGTGACTGTGAGCAAGAATCAACATAACAGCAGTGCTTGATTGTGGTCATAGTCACCGAAAAAGATTGCCCGTCCTTTCTTTGGCTGTGCTGCTGTGTGGGTTCAAAACACCAATGTTTAGGGTCATTGTTGAGCACAAACTGTACCCCTCAGCTACATTACATGAATTATTATGTTCTAAATACATAGCTTTTATTTTAGGATTATATCCATTTAAACGATGTATCCATAACCTCCATGCTGATGTTTTGAAATCATCTTCCCATAAGGTTGTATGTGCAAATACCTAGAGAGCAGCTTCACACCAAATTGCACACAGGGGCCATGGACATCCCATGCTCCACGTTATTCCACAAGGGAGATCCCTACCAATATCCCAGTTTTTATCAAACTACTACTTAACCTCACCCCACGGGTAGTAATCTAGAAGTCACCTTGTATTCTTTTGATCAACTTCTACTTCTGAGGCCCTTCATCCTCTCTATCTTCTTGTTTCTGCCTCTGCGATGTTTCTACTCACCCCTCCCTCTCCCTTTAGCCTGTCACCACTGTAAGCCACGCTTTCTTCTCCGAAAATCCAGGCAAGAAGAAAGAGCCTGTTAGCTGAGCTTCTACATGTGTCTGGCTAGCCCTCCAGTCTCATCTTTCTAAGGTACCCAGAAGACCACTCTAATCATGTCTTCACCCTGTTGATTTCCTTAATTCCACGTGGCCGGTTGGATCAGAAAAGGCTCTTCTATTTAAATCCCAGAAACTTCAATAGCTGGTATCTCCCTATCTACCAAACCACATTACCCAAAGTTGTGAACACACACATTCCCTTGTGGGCGAGTTGCTTCTCTGGATGATCACAAGCCTTCGTCATCCCAAACTGCCCGTCTGTTTTCATACAGCTCTGCCCTGCAGAAAGAAAGCTCTTCGCCTGTCCCTTTATTTTTTAATTTCCCAGAGTTTTCCTCACCCCAGATCCAAGGAGCTCCATGTTCCTCAAGTAGTAACTTACCATCTCTACACCGTTCCAGCCCCTCCTTGGTAACTAATAATCTACATTTGTTTTTGCTAATTTTTGATATTTCATTTAAGTGGAAGTCATACAAATTGTCCTTTTGCGTCTGACTTACTTACGTTCATCATAATGCTTCAAACGTATTCATGTCATGTCATGTTCTAGGATTTAGTTTCTCTTTATTAAAAACAAAACAAAAAATGCTTCCATCTAGTAGATTTTGGCTTATAATAACTCTGCATATGGTTCCTACGATGGCAAATCTTTATAGGAGCAGACAGAAAGGATCATCTTTCTCTCTCAGTGGTTGGTCACTTCTGACTTATAAATCTATTTCATGTTAGATTATGCTTTAGATTGGACTTTATCATCTATTTATCTGTTGCTGGACCTTGGTTATTATAGATAATGCTGCAGAACCGTGAACGCTGGTGTACAAGTATCTGAGGAGGAATTTCATACGTGCACTTCTTTGGACTATATCCCCATGATTAATTAGGATGGCTGGGCCACAGAGCAGTTCCATGTTAAACTTTTGAGGAACCACAAAACTGTTAGTTACTAATTAGATTATTGGCGTTGTTGACATATTTTATCCTGTCAACAGGCCTGTGTCGGTGTGGTCATGAACATATAGAAAATGCTCAACAAATCTTGAACAGAAGCATGATTGGCATTTTCAAAAGTAAACAGTCAAGCAGATATTAAGACTCAAAGTCCCTCCCTAACAGCTCTACTTTTTCGACTAGCATATTATGGAAACAAGGCAAAGTGTTAGCTCTCAGTAACTTAGTATCCACATCTGAAATAAAACTATAAGTATATAAGTCACATTAGTTTCGAATTGGAAAGGAGGAAATAGGGAAGGCAGGGGTTTAGAACAAAATCCAGTTCCTTGGTTATATTTATTCAGTTTGTGAAAAACTAAGACAACTACAACGGTGGGGTGCCTTATCACTGTGGATAAGTGTGTTGGTATCAGCTGCGTGGAAGTGAGCTCTTCTCATGGTGGGCCATGGACGCAGCAGAGAAAAGACTGTCCAAACCTGTCCCGTCTCCACCATCACCCTCCAAATGTTCACGCCCATCATTCATTCCCCGCTGCCCTCCCCCCACCCCCCATGTGTTTTGAGTGGCCTTCCAGCCCACGGGCTATCTTCCAGCACTATATCATACAATAATTGATTGGGAATCCATAGGATTTATGTGGCTTGCTTTTAGATATAGATCTCCAGATCTTTTTCCTAGTCCATCTTGGTCTGGGAGCTACGCTGACACCTGTCCCCCATTATGACCCATCGGCATTTGACATGCCAGTCATCCAGTTTCAGCATTGAAGCAACACGCAAGCCACAAAAGTAGGACAGCCTGGTGGAAAGAGAAGTCCCCGAAGGCCCCAAATAGCCAATAGCCACCGCACTGCCACCCCACCTCAGTGTCTTCACACACCCACATCAGCGCGTGAGGAGGATAAGAGCAAATACACAAATAAATGAAATGAAAAAGAAAAGTGGTGAACTCAAAATACTTGTTTTCTCCTTTCAGCCCAAATCGAAGTGATACCATGCAAAATTTGTGGCGATAAGTCCTCTGGGATCCACTACGGAGTAATCACATGCGAAGGCTGCAAGGTATGGGGCCTTAGCAGAGCACTGTGCACAGCATGCGTGTTTGCCTCAGGTGTCTTGGCGCTCCACAATGCACCTGGTGATGGTTTTTTTTCTGAAGAAGAGCGGCTAATCTCCTGTGGTGGGTGGTGGGTGGGTGCTCTTTTGCCGTTCACCTTTTACTTATGGTCTAACTGGTCAGAAGCTCTCGATGTTGACTCTATCTTATCAGCAGCATCTCCAGCAACTCCCTGGGTGCTCAGTGCTATAAGGAAAAGTCCAATACGCCTGAAGTTTAAAATACAGACTGTGAATTAATAACACTTAGCTCTTTGCTTGAGAAAGGGGAAATCAAATGAAACGTGGATAGCCATCCTTTAGTTGCACATTCTAGAAAAGAACCCAAAACATGGACACACGGAATGTTGTAAGTGGCCCAGATAATGCCTCTATCAGTATAGAACTCACCCGGTCCTGTGGCCTCCCTTGAGAAAGGAGGACCGGAAGCCTCAAGAAGACGATGTCATTTGGTCAAAGCCTCTGAGATAGTCAGAGAGAGCATGGCCAATATCACAGGCTTTCCTGTCTCGGTGCAGGGTCCCCTCTCACATACACTCGCTCACTCCCTGCCAGCGGAGGGATTCTTACTCTCGGTGACCCTGTGGGACAGGGTAGGACTGCCCCGTGGGTTCAGAGACTGTAACTTTTTATGGGGCAAGAACACCTCATCTTTCTCCTGTCAGACATTCTAAGAAGCTTCAAACGGTTCCTTGAAACATTCCATTATATGTTCATTTCATTTTTTCCACAATTTTTTTGAAGTCTACCCATCATACCAAATCCCTTTAAGTAAGTTGTTGTCCAAATACAAAGCTGGCAGATAACCATTCAGTTAGGCCTCATCTGAGTCCCGGCTAAACACTCCGTGATGCACTAAAAGGTTGGCACTTGAACTCACCACCTACCTTTTCAGGAGAAAGGCCTAGAGACCTGCTTTTATAAAGATGATAGCCAACAAAACCTGTGTGACAGTTCTACTGTGTGACATAGGACCACGCCCCCAAACAAAACAAAACCCATGGCAATGGAGTTGACTCTGACTCACAGCGATCCTATAGGGCAGAGTAGCATTGCCCCTGTGGCTTTCCAAGACTCTAACTCTTTAAGAGAGTAAAAAGCCTCCCCTTTCTCTTGAGGAGTGCCTGGTGGATTTGAACTGCTCACTTTGAGGTTAGCCGTAACCCGCTCTACATAGCATCACTGCTCCCCATTGCGCCACTGTGGGTCTGCCCTGAGTAAGTGATACCTCATGGTAATGGTCTGCAATCAGAGTCTCTGGGTGGCACAAATGGTTAAGCACTAGACTACTGGCAAAGGTTGGTGTTACAAATCAACTGTAGGCACCCTGGGGGACAAGCCTGGTGGTCTGATTCAAAGGTTGCTGCTTTGAAAGCCCTGTGGGGCCACTCACAACGCCCCCTGGGCGTCTTCCTGAGTCAGGAGAGAGTCCACGACAACCCGCACCCCAGCAACAATCTGAGAGAAGCATTCGAAACCTAGCAGTCATTTTTCAAATTAATCTTTAGAAGGAAAGGAAGAGAAACTAAATATCAAGGAAGGATAAAAACGGTTCTACAACTAATAGAGGCCAATGTGTAACCTTAACAAATAAGAGGCAACTAGCTACCGTCTGGGAGGGAAAAGGTTATGCTCCTGCATAGTTTTTGGTGAGATAAAATTTTCTTAACAAAGAGCAAGCAAATGCAATCATTAATTTAATGTCCGTGAGCCGGAGTACAGTCGTAGGTTCTAAAATTCGATCTTAATCCTGGGAGATTTTTGAACATGAATGAAATAGAAATGACCGAGGCTGTCAAGCAGTGATGCCGTGTGAAAAGTTGATGATGATTTCATAATATGTCTCCTGGAAAGGAGGCTACAGGGAAGGCAAATGCGGAGAAATAAGTGAGGATAAGGTGAGCAAGGGAGAGGTGCGGAGATGGGAGCATAACTAATGAACTAACCAACCATCAACATGCTGCCAGCTTTATTAGCAAGAACCCATGTTTGAACATCACGAGATGTTCCTGGAGGCATGTAATTAAGAGCAGGTTATCCACCACAATGCCATGTTTTCAACTCTTCAAGAAGAAACAATAAAGCAAAGGTACAAGCCAGCATTTTATTTTTTACTATCCTGGAATAAATTATTACTTCCTCTGGGAAGAGAGAGAATTTGTTTTCTTTGTAAACAACAATAACTTTGGAATCAGAGCCCTCTCCAACAAATGCATTTCTACCACACCACTGGCTTGTTATGTACTTATAAAAGCTCTGGTCCAATTGGTATTAGATCCACTGAAAATTATTTTTAGATCAATTTTATAGAGGACGTGTTTTGTGTTTCTTGTGAAGACTCTATTTGGAGAATGATTGCTTTTAAAATATGTGGCAAAAAATAAAAATAAAAAAAATGTGGCAAATATGTTAAGGAGCAAAATATTTTAAATAGATCTATTGGATTATATTTGTCCAGTAGTTCGAATCTTTTAGAAGTGACTAAAGGCTTTTCTCTTACCATCTATACTTTTCTCTGTAAAAGAGGAATCAATAATCAAAGAAAGTTTGCTTTTATTATAAAGCATACTCTGAGGTTATAGTAAAAATGGCATTATGCTCGTGTGCTTTTTTTTAATTTCATGAAAAAAATCCACGTTTGCAAACAAGCTACATTTTTTCTAAGTAGAAAAGTCAAGAAATCCTGACCAGAATCAAACGTCAGTGCCTATCATTCAGTATCGATCGCTAAATCTCGTAGTGTTGCGGTGTCAATCCAAACAACGCATTTTGGACAACATCCGTTTGGTCTGTGCATTCATTCAAACTCGTTCTCAACAAAAGTTGAAATAGAACTGTTTTTTCATGCAAAAATGTTCAATTGCAATCATGAGCATCAGGTAAGGGGAAAGTGACTCATAATTAATGTCATGTTCACATTAAATTAGGATTGTAGCTGGAACTTCAGAGGATTTTCTGCCAACGCGTTCACTAAGTTGCACTTGAGTCCCCAAAGATTAAAGCGTGTGTGCGGGCTCGCGTGCACACACACACACACACACACACACACTGATTTCATGAAATGTTAGTTTTTAGTCATCTCTAATCAGGACAGAGGACCTGAGGTGGCGTTTCTGATGCCTCTCGTGGCACGTGGAGTGTACATCGCTTCAATCACTGGGGGCTTGGGTATGATTTCTGCTTCAGGGCGCTCTGAGTTCAACCAATCCGGTCAATCAGCATATCATTCTACTCTCATGGTCCATCCGATACATCAAATACATGGCTCCGCAGGACGAAAGCTAGTCCCTGCTGAATGAGTGCGTAGTCAGAACCACACTACAAATGGAGACTCTCTCTTACCTAGCCACACATCACTTCCTCACAAAAGGCTAAGATATCTCCATGCAGATCCCAACTGGAGTCTGAGGCAGAAGGAAAACTCAGTGATGCCGTTCCTGTCTTTATTAATATGTTTGCATTAATGTTGATCATTGAACATATTGTGTTCGATATTACTTATCTGCATTACTGAGTTTTCTGGTCTCTTAAATTTTATGTCAAATTTTGTGAGGCAGCATAATTGCATCCTAAGCCTCATGCAAATCCCAGTCCTACTTTAATTCCGGTCAATAGTTGAAGAGCCGCAGACACCATTTGATGATAGTCTAGTAAACTATTCTAGCCTCTTTGTAAGATGAACGTTGAGCTTACTGTGTCTGATCTTCTCAGAGCTTGTCCTAAAGAATGTTCCTGGGAGTTACTGGTTCCTAAAATGCCACTTCATGAAAATAGTCTCCTAGACCATCATCCTGTTCTTGGTTCTTTGTGCTTCTGTTACGTTGTTCAAGAGCCAAGAGTGAGAACAGAGTTCTATTAAATAGGTGAATGAATGGATGAATAACACTTTCAAACTGCTGGATAAAATGTTTATTTTCTCAAGCAGGTTTCTGGAACATATTCAAGGCTCATTTTTAAAGATTTTAAAACAATACACTCAGTCTGGGTACTGTATGGTCCATTACAGTTCATTTTGCACCAACAAGACCCAAACAAATTTACCTTCCTGAGAGCAATGAGTCACAATGCACTCGATGAGAGTGGGTTTTTGTTTACAGTCACCCAAGGACAACAGAGAACTTTGATTCAGCTCTTAGTTGTTGCTTATGTTTAATTGAATTGCTTATAGTCTATACTTCTCTCATTTCAGTGATGTGGTTGATTACAAGAGACCTCATTGGCTTGAAGTCAGCTTTCCAGATGCATCCTTGCCAAATTCATACATTTTGTCATGAAGGAAAGCACACATTAGAAACAAGAAACATGAAAGTCCCTGCTACCCATGTTTTCGCTCTCAGTCCCCGCAAGTCCCCACCGTACCTGAGAGCACTCACAACATCAGTAAACTGGGAATGTGTGAGATCTTCTTAGCTCTCTCAGTGGTTCAAGGAGAGGTAGACAAACATGTTTTGATGGAACTCAGTGGTGTACACTGCCAAAGATCAAGCAAGTATCCGTGTTAATGTGCCCTCTGATTCCCTCTGACACGTCTTTCCCCCTCCCATTCTCCGTTTCCCTCTAGGGATTCTTCAGGAGGAGCCAGCAGAACAATGCCTCTTACTCGTGCCCACGGCAGAGAAACTGTTTGATTGACAGAACCAACAGAAACCGTTGCCAACACTGCCGACTGCAGAAGTGTCTTGCCCTAGGAATGTCCAGAGATGGTAAGGCATTGACTTCCTTGTTCTTACTTAAACGCTTTCAAATGGCTGCTTTGCCAGAGTGTATTTAAACCCTTGGTAGAATTCTAGGGAAGAGCACGGGAGGTAGGCAGAATGAAAAAGCACAGCCCTGGTGATGCATTAAAGGGAAAGTATGAAAATATAAAAATATAGTATTTTCTATGAAGAATAAAGGGAGTCTCTTACTGTGGCTCTTGGTGTTCCTGCGCTACCTAGGCTAAGCGAAAGCCAGGTAAGCCTAGGTTGTAAAGTGACCAACTGCTCAGACTTTCCCTGAGACTTGAGGCTTTCAGTGATAAAATAGGAAAATGCCCAGGTGAGCTAAGCCAGGACAAATTGGTCACGGGATAGACCTAATTGGATAAACAAGTATGTGAAGATGCCCAAAACAGAACATGCTTTTAGAACAGTAGTTCTCAAACTTCCTAATGCCGCGGCCCTTTCATACAGTTCCTCATGTTGTGGTGACCGCCCCCCCAATCAGAAAATTATTTTTGTTGCTACATCATAACTGTCATTTTGCTACTGTTATGAATTGGGCAACCCCTGTGAAAGGGTCATTCGACCCTCAAAGGGGTCACGACCCACAGGTTGAGAACTACTGTTTCAGAAGCAGCCCAGAAGTTCTGATTGCTAGTCTTGATAGGTATGTTAATCTGGGTATATTAGAGAAACAAATCCACAGAAACTCATGTATAAGAGAGAGTTTTATATAAAGGTTAAGTGCACATCAAGAAAACATCCCAACCCAGTGCTGCCCAAGCCCACAAGTCCAACATTAACCCATATGTCCGACACCAATCCACAAAGTCCTCCTCCATCTCACAAAACAGTCAGAATGGCGCCGACTGCCGGAGGAAAGCCGAGTTAGTGAATGTTTAAGCATCTCAGTGCTGACAGGGGTCTCCACATGGCTGCTCCAGCCCCCAGGGCTGCATCAGAGTAGGTCCATGCAGCTTCTCCTCAGGGATGTCTTTCAGAAAGAGAGACTTGCCAGCTGAAGCAGGGAACTGCTAAGGCAGCTGCACCCTGGTCTGACCATCAGAAAGCAAGACACCTGAGAACTAGAAAGGCGAGGTTCACCGAGCCATTTATCTCTCCACCCTTCAATTAACCCCACATGTGTTTATTGGCCAGGTTGACACAATAAACTACCTACCTAAATAGGATATGGATTTATCTGCGCCTATGCTAAGGAGCCCTTATGGTGCAGTGAGTGCTTTAAGCTGCTAATGTTAAGGTTGAGGGTTCAAACCCATCAGTCCCTCCATGAGCCAGTTTGCTTTGTAAAGATTTTCAGTCTAGGGAATAGGTCTGCTTTGCCCTATAGGGTCATTATGACTCATACATGACTCAGTGATTGAGGTTTTTGTTTCATTTGGTTTGTTTTTGTTTGGAACCTCCATCATACATTGCAAAAGTTACAGCAAAAGCCTAAGTTACACAAGGGATGTGTGGGTAAAGTATGCTACTCAGAACTGACACACAATTGTCACCTTTAACCCCAACCCAGTTGGGTGGTTAGCTCCCAAACTGTACTTCCTAGATTAATGAAAGGGAACAAATGAGTTCAATCAAGATGAACAAGGAATCTCGCCCAACTTTGATTCCATTTATAGGCATTACCTTTGGCAATTCCATCCCTGCACACACTGGCCACACCACTCCTGTGCTGGATTACAAGTGACCCTGAGTCTTGGGGAGATTAATATCTGGTCCTCCTATATCCACAGGACTTAGTAAAAACAAGATATTCGTTGAATGGCCATAAGATTTCTTCTATCTAGAGCCCGAGAGGGAGACAGTGTCCCTAACATAGTACCTCTTCATGAGAACTGTTGCGGATTCTATTCCCAGTCAAACTCACTCTAGTGAAGCTCAGAGCAAGGTGTGCAGAGGGAAAAAGAAGGAAAAGACACCGTCTAAATTTAAAAATGTTTACATAATTGGCATGCACTGGCCCTTTGTCTGAGGAGGTGTGTGTGTTGTTAAGGGTAAGGCTTGTTGGTGTTTTGGATAAGGATCCCTGGTTATTTGTAAGGGGCTGCTAACTGCAAAAACAACAGATCAAAACCACCAGTTGTTCCGTGGGAGAAAGAAGTGTCTTTCTGCTCCTGGGAAGATTTATACTCTTTAAAACCCACTACCCTGCCTCTTAGGGTCACTATGAATCAGGGCAGTGAGTTTTGGTTTGAGTTTTAGTCTTTTGGAGGGAGCCTGGCTGTGTAGTAGGTTATAAGATGGACAGCTAACCCAAGGTCAGCAGTTCAATCCCACCAGCTGCTCCATTGGGAAAAGAAGAGACTGTCCACTCCCCTAAAGATTCACAGTCATGGAAATCTTACAGAGCTATACAGTTGCTCTGAGTTGGCATAATCTCAACAGCAACGGGTTTGAGTTCTTTGGTCACCGTTTCGAATGAGCTCAACTTGGCCCTTATCTTGCTGTCAAGACATATAAACTGCTTCTTTCTTCATTTGCCTTCTCTGAAGAAGTCCACATTCAATTTTGGGCGACCCTTTCTCTAATTCCCAATTCACCTAAACTAAACCAACAATACACCAGTAAAACATATTTGACCCCTTTTATCTCAAAACAGAAATTGAAAAGAAAACTATTTCTGAGCCATTCAGCTTGTCAGTAGCTTGTGAAGTTATAGAGCTACGCTTCACAACTGATCAACTATTATCTAAGTGGGGGGTGTGTGTGTGTGTGTGTGTGTGTGTGTGTGTGTGTGTGTGTGGACTTGCTAACCATGTACATGTAGTTCTTGGGTAAATTTAAACCATTGTGCACTTTCATATAATTAAGGGAAAGAATGTGGAGGGTGGGAGTTAAGTGATTTCTGTTGGGATTTATATGGCGAAATTCCATGACCATTTGAGTTGATAGTTATGTACCTCATTTGTTTTATTATTGATTCTGACAATAAAAAGCAGCATTTCCTCTAAAGGCATTGGGCAGCAAATAGTGGATGGTCCAAAGCAGCTTCCGCAGGACCCCATAGTGTATGGTGAGAGGATACAACCCTGGTTCACAACATCCCTGATTTTAAATCATGCAGTAATCCCTTGTTCTGTTCACACAAGCTGCTTCTTGATCCATGTACAAATTCCACATACACACAACAAAGTGTTTTAGAATACCTATACTCCTCAAAGTTACCCATCGTTTGTCGAATGCCTTCCTGAATCCATAAAATCAGTAAACCTCTTTCTGGTATTCTCAGTTTTAACCTGAGCTACATCTGACATCAGCAATGATATCCTTTTCTCCACGTCCGCTTCTGAATCTTGCCCGAACCTCTCTGGCAGCTCCTTGTCGATGTACTGCTACAACGATTGTTGGATAATCTTCAGAAAAACGTGCCTGCATGTGCCGTCAGTGATATCGCTCGGTAACTTAAGAAACTGTTCAGTCCCTCTTCTTTGGCATGGGTATCAAGACGGTTCTAGCCGAGTCAGTTGGCCAAGCAGCCGTCTTTCAAATTCCTTGGCATAGACCTGCGAGTGCTTCTAGTGCCTCATCAGATTGTTGAAATATCTCAATTGATATACCATCACTCCTGGAGCCCTGTTCCTGGTGGAGTTTGAACTTCTTCCTTCAGTCCCAGTGGTTCTTGCTCGTATGCTACCTCCTGACATGGTGAAATGTTGACTAAGTCTTTTTGATGGAGTGGCTTTGTATCCTTCACCTCTTCTTTTGAGGCTTCCTGAATTATTAATTAATGGCAATGTAGAGGGGATAATAACCAGGGTGGTGACTACAATCGAGCCATCGCAAGGCATAGTTCACATAAATATAAAGCATGAAGTATATAGAAACCTAAAACAAGGTTTAAATGGGAAGGAATTTTAAAATATGTACCATATCTCTGCCCCTATATTTAAGTTTCTCATTCTGAATGCTTTATCCTTAAAAATCAATAAAAGTAATTTTACTAAAATAAGTCAGAAATGTGTCTTTACCTACTGAAATAAAAATCTTAACTATTACAAATAGAGGGTTGCTGTGAGTCAGAATCCTACTTGACAGAAACAGGCTTTATTATTGTTTTGGGTTTTTTTTATAAATAGATATGAATTTTATATTTGGAGCTACACTTATGCAAAGAAGTGCTATTCTGAACCAAAATTAATGTGAGGGACTGAGAGTCCACAAATAAAGCAGCAGATCCCAATATATTTTAGGAGAAAAATATTCTTCCTGGATAAAAACATGCCACACTTTCTTGTTACTTTTGGGGGCTTTTGTTTTTGGTATATAAAAGTATTATGTTAGATAGTGCTGCCTAGCAAACTATTTGGAAGGATTTAACATTCAGGTACATTGAAACTTGTCCACTAAAACTTATCTATAGAACCTTTTCCGGGGGGAAAACCGAAATATCACTGTAATTAATAATCAAATAAATCTGTCTCTAGGGGAAACTATCTAATAAAGGCAATGTCTCTGCAAACAAGGTTAAACATATTGGTTTAAAAAATTCAACTGAGGTAGAAAAGGGAAGTTTGGTCAGAATTAACCAGATTGCCTACCTTTCCTCAGAGAAATCACTGGATAATTCCCACTTTGGTTTCCTACTTAGGCTGTGTCCAAACACCATAACACGGGGTTCTAATAAGGAATAAGGAGAACGGTTGAAAAGCAAGGTTTTTACTCTGAAGACTAAAGTGTGCTTGATCAGCCATGGTATTTTCAATGGCCTCATAGTCGTGAAGAAGTTGAAGATTGAATAAGGAAGACAGAAGAAGAGTAGATACATTCGAAGTCTGGTGCTGGGGAAGAAAGGTGAAAGTATCATGGACGTCCAAAAACCAACGATAGACTTCGATCTTTGAAGAAGTACAGTCAGGGTTCTCCTTAGAAGCAAAGATGGCAAGATTCTGCCTCACATATTTTGGACGTGTATCAAGAGAGACCAGTCCCCGGAAAAGGCCATCATGCTTGGTACAGCAGAGGGACAATGAAAAACAGAAGAGCCCTCAACAAAATGGGTCGGTCCAGTGGTCGCAATGATGTACCGAAACAGAACAATGAGAGGATGCCACGGGGCTGGCAGTGTCCCGTTCTGTTGACCATGGTCACTATGAGGTGGACGGAACTCGAGAGCACTGAACAACAAGAAGAACTGGGCAGGGTTCGCGTGGCTCTACATACAGCTCTCATGTGCACCATGCAGCAGACATACAGGAAGTGGCATTTCCGACACTTACAGATAGGCCTAGGAAGTGTATTTCACACTTATAATTACTTTGTTTCAACCAGTATTTAATCATAGAGCCAGACCTCACTTGACGTGGGTCCTGGGAAAAGTGGTACCCATCCTTAACAGCACCGACTCACCTAAAATCGGATGGCCGTACAGCGAAAGGAAAATGTAGAAAATGATTACCGGAAGAGTGGGGCTGCTAACCATAAAGTCAGCAGTTCAAACCTGCCAGCTGCTCCCTGGGAGACAGACTGGCTTTCTCCTCTGATACAGGGTCATCATGAGTCCGCGTTAACTCGATGGCAGTGAGCGCAGTTTGGTTTATTGGTAGGTAGTCTCTTTCACAGCAGAAATCCTTCTGTGACCAGTTAATGCTGCAGATTTCTTAAGCACTTCACTTATTCTCAGGAAAGTATCAACCCTACGGACGGAATCCAGGTGATGGACCTGTTTCTACTCCCTGCTTCTTCCTGTCTACATTCTCTAAGATCCAACACCAGAAGATGATGGGAACCCTCATCTTCAACAACAACAGAATGACACACTGCCTGGCCTGTACCATCTTCACAATTGTTCTGTTTCAGCCTGTCACTGCCGCGAATAATTTTTTTAAAAAAGGAAGCTCAGCAGGGAGTGTGTGCTGGTCCCCATCATTTGCATGAGCTGAAGAATATGATGTTGATGATTCAGGCAAGGCAGCCCTTTCAGCTCAGCATGGTCCCAGCCTAAAAGGGGGGTGGAGAGGTTTGGAGGGAGACTGTCAGTGTCCGACAGAGTTGAGGAGGGAGAGGTCCATCATTTCAGAAGAAAAGGCGTGCAAGCGCGAGTGCCTCCACATTATGCGGTGACTTCTTACGAAGCTTCTTCTTCCTGTCTAATCAGATTGCAAAGGATTTTGTTAGAAGAGAGAGACGACGGTAAACTTGAAGTTGGTCGAAAGAAAGGGAGGGATGGCGGTAGGTTTGTTTGCTGGGCCTTCAGGGTATGAAAATGCTCTTTTCCCCAAATCCTTGCAATCTACTGCCTGAGAGCAATGGGAGGTGAATGGTGTGCCTCTTAGGGTTAGTGCTGCCCTAGCAGAAACATCACACGTTTTGACAAACAGGAACTTATTTCCTCGAGGTTTAGGGAAAGGCCAGGGCTACAGGACGGTTTCCCCTTGACTTTGGAGGAGGGTCCTTGTCTCTTCAACTTCTACCTCTTGCTTCCTTAAAATGCTACGTGTGTCTTGGTATTTTACAGATCTCTTCTGGTCCTTTGTTTAGTCTCCTTTAATATTTCAAAAGATCTGGACTCAAAATATGCTATATACTAATCCAGCCCCATTAACATAACACAGACATCACCTTTCCAAGTGTGATTATAAATACAGGTTTAGCAGTTAGGATTTCTAACACAGATTTTTGTTATTGTTGTTGTTGTTAGGTACCTTGGAATGGGTTCTGACTCATAGCAACCCTCTGTACAACAGAATGAAACACTGCCCGGCCTGTACCATCCTCATGATTGTTCTGTTTCAGCCTGTCACTGCAGCAACAGCCTGTCTTGTTGACGGTCTTGCTGTATTCCATGGCCCCTCTAATCTACCAAGCAAGATGTCCTTTTACAGGAGGTGGTCTCTCCTAATAACACATCCAAAATATGTGAGACAAAGTCTCCCCATCCTTGCCTCTGAGGCAGTGGTTCTCAACCTTCCTAACGCCATGACCCTTTAATACAGCTCCTCATGTTGTGATGACCCCCCGCAACCATAACATTATTTTTGTTGCTACTTCATAGCTATAATTTTACTACTGTTATGAATCGTAATGTAAATATCTGATAGGCAGAATGCACTTTCATTGTTACAAATTAAACATCATTAAATATAATTAAAGCATAGTGAATAATCACAAAACAATATGCAATTATATATTGTGAAATATTTATGTTTTCAGATGGTTTTAGATGACCCCTGTGAAAAGGTCATTTGACCCCCCAAAGGGGTCGCGACCCACAGGTTGAGAACCGCTTCTCTAAGGCACTTTCCCACTGTATTTCTTATTAGGTCTTCCTTATTCAAAGTCCAATTTCCATAAGCATATGAGGTTATTGAAAATACCATGGCTTGGGTCAGGTGCATCTTAGTCATCCAAGCGATATTTCAACTCTTCAACAATTTCAAGATGTCTTATGCAGCCGATTTACCCAATGCAATGCATCGTTCGATATCTTAACTGCTGCTACCATGAGCATTGGTTGTGGGTACCAGCAAGATGAAATCCTTGACAGCTTCAATCTTTTCTCTGCTTATCATGATATGACCTGGTGGTCCACTTGTGAGGATTTTTGTTTGCATTACAGTACAGTCATCATCCATTTTGAAGGCTGCAATTCTTGCCCTTCATCAGCAAGATCTGCAAGTCCTCCTCCCTTTCAGCAAGCAAGGTTGGGTCATCTGCACAGAGCAGGTTTTTAATAAGTCTTCCTCCAATCCTGCAGCCACATTCTTCTTCATATGGGACAGCTTCTCAGATTATTTACTCAGTACACAAATTAAATAAGTATGGTGCAAGGAAACAATCCCGGGGCACCCCATTCTCAATTTTAAACCATGCAGTATTCCATTGTTCTGTTTGCACTACTGTTTCTGGACGCATGCGTAGGTTCCAAATGAGCACAATGTAATGTACTAGTTATGTAACTGCTACTAATTTGTTATGATCCACACAGTTGAATGCTTTTGGAGAGCCAATGAAACACAAATAAACATCCTTTTGTTTGTTAAAACAGGGAATACTGTTATCCACCAAGACTCATCTAACATCAACAATGATATCTCGTTCCTTGTCAACTGCCAATGTATTGTTGCAAGCTTGTTGAATTATCTTCAGCAAAAATGTACTTTACTGTGCATCAATGATATTGTTCTGTAATGTGTGTATTCTGTAGCGTCATCTTTCTTTGGAATGGGTACAAATATGATTCTCTTCCAGTTAATTGGCCAGAGAGCTGTCTTGGCATAGATGAGTAAGTGCGTCAGTGCTTTATCAGCTGGTTGAAACATTTCAATTGCTATTCCATCAATTTCTGGAGCCTTGTCTTTGGCTAATGCCTTCAGTGTAGCTTGGACTTCTTCCTCTAGTACCATTGGTTCTTTATCATAAAGAACCAATTCTTTATGATAAATAGTCTTCTTAAAATAGTTTAATGGGTACTCATTCTTTATGGTACATTGATATTGTGTATTTTTTCCATCTTCTTTTGATGCTTCCTACATTGTTCAATATTTTTGCCCATAGAATCTTTCAATATTAGAACTCAAGGCTTGAAATTTTTCTTTAGTTATTTCAGTTGAAAATCTGTTGAATTTGTTCTTTTTTTGGTTTTCTAACTCCCAGTCTTTATACCTTTCATTTTAACACTTTGTCTTCACAAGTGTCCCTTTGAAATGATCTGTTCAGCAATTTCTTTTAACTTCATCATTTCTTCCATTTGCTTCAGCTACTCTATAAGTAAGAGCAAGCTTGGGAGCCCTTTCTGACCTCCATGTAGATGTTCTTTTTCTTCCCTGTCTTCTTAATGACTTTTCATTTTCTATATGTATGATGTTCACGATGGCCTCTGACCTTGCATCAGGCCCTCTGTGGTGGCATCAAATATCTTCTGGAGATATTCTTGGCATTCAGCGGGGAGAGACGCAAGGTGAGGTTCGGGTTCTCTTACACTCGTTCCCATTTCTTCCGCTTCAATGTGAACTTACACCTGTAGCCGCTGACAGTGAGTTTCCCCATCATATCTTCTCACAGATCGACTCCATTTGACTGTTCGGTATCCCACGTTGAGAAGTCCACGTGTGTAGTCACTGTTGTGCTATGGAAAACGGTATTTGTGATGAAGACGTGATTAGTCTTGCAAAATTCTATCATGAGATTCCCCAGCCTTGTTTTTATCACCAAGGTCACATTTTCCAACTACAGCTCCTTCCTCTTTGCTTCCAGTGTTTGCGTTCTAATTGCCAATAATCATCCATGGATCTTGATCGCATGTTGGACCAATTCAGACTGAGGACATTAGCAACTATCTTCATCACGAACTTTAGTGGTCGCTGCATACATATCAACAATAGTTGTATTGGCTGGATTTCCTTGTAGGTGAATAGATACTATCCTAGCACGGATAGCACTGAACTTCAAGATAGACCTGAACTGTCCTTTTTGCCTCTGCATACAGCACCATTCCTTTTTAATGTATCACTCCCCGCATAGGAAACCGTATGCTTTTCTGATCGAATGGCCAAGATCAGTTTATTTCACCTCACTCATGATTTCCATTTCATTTCTGGTGACTTCCAATTTTCCTGGGTTCATGCCTCATGCATTCCAAGGACCAATTATTTCGAGATTGTTCTTTTCAGTTTGAGTCATGCGACATCAACAAGTGGAGGCTCATAAGGCTTATTCCATGCATGTCACATCCTCTATTTTGAGGAGGCAGCTCTTCCTCGGTTATACGGTGGGGGCTGTCTGATCTGAAGTGCTAACCCTCTGGTGTACCACCTTTGACAGGGTTCGGTAGCTGTTTGTCAATTTTTGATCTCTGACAATGTTCCACTGCCATTCATAAGGTTTTCAGGGGCTAATTCCTCAGCAGTGGACAGCCTATTCCTTCAGAGTCTCTTCTGGGGAGCCCTGGTGTCATGGTGGTTATGCATTGGGCTGCAGGATCCACATGGTTGGCAGTTCGAAACCACCAGCTACTCTGAGGGGGAAAAAAAGATAGAATTTTCTACTCCCCTAAACAATTACAGTCTCAGAAACTCAAACTGGCAGTTCCACCTTGTCCCATAGGAATTGGCATCAACTCCTGGCAGTTTTTGCGTGTCTTCTTAATCAAGAACTCTGCTGAACGTGTTTAGGTCGGTGACCTTGCTATTATTTAACATTTCAGTGGCATCGCCTCCAATCTCACAGCAACACACAAGCCACCACAATACAACAAACAGACAAGTGGTGGACACATATTTTAGAGAGTGCATATTAAAGTCTGAAGCAACGAGTTTTACTTGAATCTGTGTTCTTTCACCCTGTTCTGCACCACTGGTTTTCTCCATCATGCTCTTTAGAAAATGGAACTCTGTCAATGGTAGCCCCCTGATGAAGAATGTTTCCATCCCAATGCTTAGTGGGGGTTTCAGAAACTAATGAATGCTCTTGACATGTCAATGGTAAGAAAAAGAACAAGGAATTTGCCCTCTAACATTATAGCCACATGAACCACGTACATACATTTCTACATTTCTTCATAGCATAGATTTAGTTCTCACTATGGGCATAAATAAGAAGCAGCAGTTGTGCAAGTAGGGAGGCATCCATTGGTAGGGCAAACCCACCAGCCACCTTTGTGAAAGAAAAATGAAGCTTTCTCTCTCCATCAATGTTTACCGCCTCAGAAACCATATGTAGGGTCACTGTAAGTTAGACGTGACTCAATGGTGGCAGTGGGTGTGATAGGCATTAGTGGACTCTCTGGGCAATGCAAGTGGTTAAATGCTCGATTACTTGCTGCAAGGCTGGCAATTTGAACCCAACAAGAACTGCCTTGGAAGCTGGCATTGTGATTGACCTCCAAAAAATCACAGCCTTAAAGTTCCTCTGGATCTGTTCAACTCAACGCAGGAGTTGGAATTAGCTTGAAGACATGGATGTAAACTATTACAGGATTACCTTAGAGCGCTCCAGAGAAATAGAATACCTGAGAGATAAGTACATCTTGATTGCCAATATTTCATCCTCCAATATTTTGCATTGAGATAATAGTACAAATTACCGACCGTGTGAGTATTTTGTGCAATCACAATATACAGTTGAGAGTACCAAATGCCGGTGTAAAGCAAAAGTGACATTGACTGTGTTAGTTAGGTGTCACCTCGTCCCCGGGGATTGGTAGTGATGTCATGATGCAATTGGCAGTTGTGCAATGATTTAGCCAAGCTCCAATTTGTGGTCTGATGTGGTCATCATCCAGTTTATGCGTAATGGTGATAGTTGTTTAACAACGTAGTCTTTGGGATCTAACTATGTGAAGAGTGGCTGTAAAGATAGAATTCCTTTCTAAGAAATTGATTCACATGATTGTAGGGGCTGGAAATCTATAGTGCAGGTGAGGTCAGGTGGCAGACTAGCAGCCTCTTCAGGCTCCTATCTCAAAAACTCTAGACAACAGGAAGAGTGTGAAGTAGAGGGAACTGAAGTTATTCCAAATATATATTTACAGTCTGAGAGCATATCATGCCCTGAGAAACTCCTTTGTCTCAGAAACAGTCTTTCAATGGATTGGTTTCATTACAGTATGAAATAGCAAGTAATATCGTGTTTGGCTAAACCGCTGCCAACCATAGCATACTCAAGCTGACTCATAATTAACCACCCTACATATTCTAACAATGTATGGTTATATGAATGGCCTCTTGGGCTAAGAGGCTGAGAGTTTATATATTTAATGTCCTCAGGGCAACCACTGATGACCCTTTGGACCCTCGGTAGGTGGCTAACAAGAATGATAACCACAAATGTTGCTTTCTCCTTTTCTCTCCAACTTCCAGCTGTGAAGTTCGGGAGGATGTCCAAGAAGCAGAGGGACAGCCTGTATGCAGAGGTGCAGAAGCACCAGCAGAGGCTGCAGGAGCAGCGGCAACAACAGAGTGGGGAGGCAGAAGCCCTGGCCAGGGTATATAGCAGCAGCATCAGCAACGGCCTGAGCAACCTGAGCAACGAGACTGGAGGCTCGTATGCCAACGGGCACGTCATTGACCTGCCCAAGTCTGAGGGCTATTACAGTGTGGATTCAGGCCAGCCGTCCCCTGATCAGTCAGGACTTGACATGACTGGAATCAAACAGATAAAGCAGGAACCTATCTACGACCTCACATCTGTCCCCAACTTGTTTACTTATAGCTCTTTCAACCACGGGCAGTTAGCGCCAGGGATAACCATGTCTGAAATCGGTGAGTAGAGCTCTCCCCTGAGAGCCCCTTTTTCGATCTGTTGTTTGGATTTTGTTTTGGTCATATTTAGCGTGGTTATTTTCTTAGGTCTAAGATAAATTAATTACTTGCATTCCTAGCTTCTGAGAGACAACTAATTTATTTTAGCATTTCTTCTAGTAAATGTCATTATCCCCCTCACCCCAGGAATGTTTATTTCAAGCCACAGAAGAAAGAACAACTTCTGAATAGAAAGATGCTATCTGTAAAGCACAGATGCTCTCTGTTGAATTTGGGCTCACCACTGAAGGAGGAAATGCTGATATTTTTCAGCAGGACCGTTTCCTCACACATCCAAAGTGATGTGATGGAAAATGGAATCGCTGGCGGTTGTAGGATGGTTGTAGGATGGTTATGGTTAGGGGGTCACACTCTGTCTCAAAGGAAACGTACATAGACTTTGCTTCAACGTCCATCTTTGTTAAGGCAGGTGTAGACCAGAAAACCTCTTGAGGCTCTTCTGAGTCTGAATTCAAATATCCTGCCTGAGAATGCGATCCGAACAGAGTCCGACTGAAGGGCAATGAAAGGGAAGCCCTGGGGGGTCAGTTTATGGCTAAGATGGCATCGACCACCTGACTGCTGCTGGCAGAACTGTCCTCCATTCCCAAGAAGCGGCCTTCAAGAACACGCCCCTCTGCTCTGTCACAGCCTTGTTTTCTCCTATTAAACTCAGGAGTCCAACCAATGCAGAACCCATTAATCTCATTAACAAACGGCTATACCCATAGTGATGTAGCCTGAGCACATTACCCTCCTGGGAAATAGAGTCGCATGCTAACAGCAGCCTGAAGGAGGTGAACAGCAGCAGCTATAGCGGACGTCCCTGTAGTGTTTGTGAGTATTAAGAAGAACAATCTAGAGTTCAGGCACCACCGTGAGACCTTCCCGTAGCCCACCCTCAGAGGCGGTGCCTAACAGAGCGATTAAGAACTAGGCTACTGAAGTTCAATTCCTTTCTTTGTGGTTTATTAACCAAGCTGGGGCAAGATGCTTAATTCCAGTTGACTCATTTTTTACAAAGGGAGAGTTATTTTTCAAGAGGGAAGATCTTAGGGCTTGTGGACAAATTAAGTGAATTAGTAGTTGTAAAATAAAGTGTTTAGCAGGTGACTCATAACTGCTCCCGATGATTATTTGAATCATCACATGGAATCCCACATCAGCTAACAGTAACAAAATCCTAAGTAAAAATACCATGTCCATTTTTCAGACGCAGAAACTAAAATTTAGGTGTGTCACATGGCCTTCCGGAGTTACTGAGTGATAAATAAAATTCAAGCCCCAGCAATTGGACTTGAGAGACCTTTTGCTCCTCTGCCACCTGTGGCCGCCTCTGTTTTTCATCTCCACAAACCACATTGGGAAGATCTTTGTAAATCGAGTCCCCCCATCTTCCCATAAGGCACATTAAAAGAAGCAAGAAAATCACTTTTTTTTTTGCTTTTCTTCTTCATCATCTCCAAGTGACTGAATCTACTATTGATTTGGAACAAGGCATAAATCCAGTAAAACAAAAAATGAAAAGCTGTTGGGCCACCTTCCGCCCCATGCCCACGAAAAAAGTCTGACAAGAATTAGAAGCCACTGTTGCTTTGTGATTCTGAGTAGTAAAAAATATTACAGAACAAGAATTATGCCTAAGCCATCAGCGATCTGATTTACACTGGACACGTCACTTTTCCTGTCTAGCCCTCACTCTGCTCATCCACGGAATGACACGTTTGGAGTAGATGCTCCCAAAAGTCACCCAGAATCTCTACACCGAGACTGACCCCTAAATCGAACTAACATTGACTCCTGCTGGATTGGTCCGGGTGCTTTTCAGACGTAGAGCTCTACCGTTCCAGATTTTAGACGTTTCTGCAGTAGACTTTTTGAGATACAGTTCGATGATCCTGCAAGTGTTCTCCTGTTTAGCCGACTCCTTGTCTTGAATCAGCTCCACAGCACGAGGTTTCATGTTTATTTGCTTGTTTAGTTGTTTGTTTTTGAATCCCCTGATTCTTTGGTACACATTTCGTTAAAACAGCCACGCCATCTAGTGGACACAAATGCATTCTAAATCCCTTGACTCTAAAATGAACACAGAGTGCTTGCTATACAATCTTCCTTTCCATCCAGAAGACGGCCAATTGTTTCATTGAACTACCGCGTCGGAAACACCATCTCTGAGCTGGAAGGCATAAGTGGTATATCTTAAGGGCTAAGGACTTTGGCTCTGTAGGTAGACTTTCTTGGTTGAGAACTTGGCTGTGCCTCTTTTCTTTGGCAATTCATTTTACCTCCCTGAGTCTGTTGAAAGCCATAGTCCCTGCCTGACTGCAGTCTGTGTGTGGCTTAAATCAGTTAATATTGAACAAATCAGTTAATATTCATAAATTCTTAAGACAGTTCCTGTCATGAAAATGTCGCTTCAATAGTAATAAACTAATTTATAATACTATTAATCTCACTATGATTACTTAATATGAGCACTATTACTTATTACAGGTACTACTATTGTTATCTTTTAGCAAACGCCTACATCGTGATGACTAATGTCCTAAACACAACCTCACTGTTATTTAAGTCTCATATAAAAATCTATATTGCCTATTATGAATGCACGTGCACATTTTATAGATGAAAAATTGAGGCTTAGAAAGTTGTATAACTTGCTAAAGGCCAAGGAAGCAGGTGTTCCTGGGCCTGGGCAACTTCAAAGTCCATTTTTTTAACCACTAATCTTTATTTCCTCCCATCAAGCAAAGGGAGCCCCTCACAATTTATTTGGCATTCCCATGGCAAATTCGGCTCCAGCATTTGCCTGCCTGATCATCTTTAGGGTCTACCAACCAGAGCTTACCAAGTTGAAATGCTGCCATTTTGACTTAGCAACATCTCTTGCCGTCTGGTTAATATCATCGCCATGGAAAGAACCCTGCACACACGCACACACGCGCGCACACACACACACACACACACAACAGTAAACTCAACAACCGTGGCAGCCTGATTTCAAGGCTACCTCTCAGCAGATCACTCCGTAGCATCCCTCTCAGCCCGTAGGACTGGTCGGCTTCCTCTGGTTTCTGAGACAGTGAAATGGGTACAACCAGGTCCGTCTCCCGAGATGCAGTCATCTGAAAAGCAAATGGCTCTTCTTAGCCAGTTTTAGATTCGTGCATGAAAAATAAGATCTTACTGTTTTTAAAACTTTAATAAAAATAAATAACTCAAAACGATGCCTAGGAGCTATAACACAGCTGGAGCAGCAGCGGCACCCAACTACCAACGCTTCATGTAGGAAAAGAATTTGACCAGCGGCCGCCCAATCAAGTCCATCTGTTGGTGACACCATCGGAGTCAGAGGCTGCTTGGTCTCCATGGTGTTTGAACCACTGTGATCTTTCCGAAGCAGCTCATTAGGCCTTTCTCCTGAAAATCCTCTGGGAGGACTCGAACCTTCAATCTTTTGGTTAGCATCGAAAGATGTGAATGGTTTATACTACTCAGAATTGCATAGGAAGTTGCTCTTTGCCCATTTGAGCCTTACAATAACGCCTCCAGGTCGCCAGTGAAGAGATCATCCTAGTGTACAGATGAAAGCCATTTCGGGGTCAGAAAGTTATTTTCCTGGAGGACAGTGTTAAGTGGTAAAGCTGAAATTCTACCATAGGTCGTCTCGTTACATCGGGCTGCCTGTCTGTCTTGGAGCACCCCGTTTTTGAAACATGATAGATAGGCACCTAAAGTGTGTAAAAAGTGGTCCCTGGGAGACCTTCATGAGAAGAAATAATTACAAATCAGTGTGTCATGTTTTAAATGCCCTGTGCAAGGTGGGGCCGCAAACTCTCCTCAAAATTGAGGAGGTTCATCGGAGCCATATCTCTTAGCAGGAATCGTTTCTTGCCATTAGCTAGAGCATCAAAGCAAACCCAAAACATGCAACCCTTCAGGAATTGCTTCCGGGGGTTTTCCAACTACCCAAGGAGGCTAGGGGTGCGGGGAGGAGAGGGCAACAATAAGCCAGCCCCACGATTGGTCTGGGCCTGAGCCCATGGCTGCAGCCTCTGTGTCCATCCGTCGCATCGAGGGCCTGCCTCTTGTTCTCTCCCCTTCCACTTTGTTAAGCCTGCTGTCCTGCTCTGGGGGCCGGTCGCCCCTGACAACATGCTGCCTAAATATCACTTTCCAAAGGACGTACAACGTGTTGTCCAAAGTTGGGGCATGCGGCACACACTTTGGAAAGTACTACTTAGGCAGAAGTATGGACTAGATTTTTGGAATCTCGGAGTGGCATAAACCTTTAAGCATCGGACTGCTACTAAGAGGCTGGCCTTTGTAGGACAGCTAGAAACCTCTTGGGAGAGACACCTGGGAACCTACTTCTTTAAACCAGTCACTGAAAACCCGGAGAAGCACCTCTCTATACACGTGTGTTGGCCACGGGCCAGAATGAACGGGCATGAATTAGATTTCGGGGGCGTGGTACTGCAAGATGACAGGATAGATGGGCCATATGTTTGGAGATAAACTCTTGACTAATACTTGTAATGAAACTCACTCAGGCCTCCATGTCTCTGTGCTATACCAGAGCACGGACAATATAGTCAGCCAAACAGCATGCTTTTAACAGAGAAGGGGAAAATTCATCAAATTTCCTCTGATGTGCTAGGGCTCATTTGCTGTTTACACATATCTTCTGAGTTTTGTTCTGTTAGGCCTAAAACAAATCTACTTACATAGTCCTTTTGTGTCCTATTTAAGAAACCAGAAATTGTAAGCATTAGACAGAGGCATAAACCCCTTTTTAAAAAATTCACAAACTTCAGATCTGAGCATTAATGGTTCTATAAGATTACAAAAAGGGGTTGTCCTAAAGTTGATCTGAGTCATGTACCACTTTATTCTAGAAAGTTTATGAAGAAACACAGAAGATGTTGCCAGTACTACTGTATTTTGGAGAATTATAGAAAAATTGCTGCTTATTAAGAACTCTAAGCGAGTGCTGTTATTGTAAGGCACAGCTTTTAAAGACAAGCAAAAACATTTACAAGTACATAAATATGCTGTATTTAAAAACTCATGTGCAAGTTGTATTGACACGTCTTCTGATAGCATCTATAATAAAACACAGCTAGGGATTTAATATAGAACCAATGTTGTAGTCGCGTCTCAAAACACACATGGCCATCAAGTGAATTCTGACTCATAGAAACTCCATAGGACAGGGCAAAACCATCCCTTTGAGTTTGAGTCTTTAAAGGTTTATAGGAGCTACAGGAATAGACAGCTTCATCTTTCTCCTCCAGAGTGGCTGGAGGTTTTGAACCACTGACCTTGTAGTTAGTGGCTCAATGTGTCGCCACCAGGGCCCCTTAATTATCAAGTAGCTTTTTTAATTGATTAAAACGAAGTTCTTCTCCTCTTGTGTTGAGAGAAGTTATCTTAAGGACTCCTTTGCTAACTGCAACCTTCATATTCACGTACTAACTGCATCGATTTACGCAAAATTGCCTATTGTCTCTCACTATCTGAAGCATACGGAGGTTGGACTAAATGGCTCGAAACGGTATCTCCCAAAAGGTGTTCTCCCACCTCCCGTCGAGTTTGCCCCTGTTGTGACAATCAGTGTGGTGGAGAGGTACGGAGGGACTTGAAAATACCTGGTAAAATACTAAGGGGTCTAAAGAAGTTTCCCCGGGTGGTGGTCAGCCGCACTTCCCTCCCTGGAGCTAGAGCATCTTCAGGGCTTTCCCTGAGTAGGCCTGTCAGGTAGACAGTTGAGAAACCACCAATTGCTGCCCAGTTGACTCCATGGGACTTTTAATGGCTATGATGTTTCAGAAGTCCAGCACCACGGATTTCTTCTAAAGTATCTTCATGCGGATTAGACTCTTCCCCTTTGCAGTGAGCAGCCATCACTTAAGCGTCTGAGCCTTCCAGGAACTTCCAAACAGCTAAGCAAACAAAACACATTGCCATCGAGTCCGCTCCTCCTCCTGTGACCCTCCAGGACAGAGGAGAACTGCCCCTGGAGGCTTCTGAGGGGAGAGAGAGTCTCATCCTTTTTCTTTCAAAGCAGCTGGTGGGTTTTGAACTGCTGATCTTGAGGTTAGCAGCCCAACACCTTAAACCCATTAGGTGACCAGGGCTGCTTTTTTGAAGAAAAAGAGAAAAATATAAGCTGTCGATCTGTTGCCATTAAGAAGCCAGGCACTGCTTCAGAGGGTTTGTTTTGTTTTGTGAGCTTTACACAAGCAAATCGCCAGGCCTTTCTTCCTGGTGCCGCTGGGTGGGTTTGAAGCTCCAACCTTAGGGTAGCAGATAGTTTGCTTAGGTTAGTGCTTCCCTCGGCTTCTCTCTCTGTTGATGTTGCTATACATGCCGGAAGCTGATTTTATTTCATAGTTTACCTTTAGAAAAGAGTACAACTTCCCCATGGAGTTTACAAGTTCACAAATCATCGTCTTTTTTCCTGTGGAACTGCTGGTGGATTTTTTTTTAATTAAATAATCATTTTATTGGGGCTCATACAACTCATCACAATCTGTACATACATCATCTGTGTCCAGCACTTCAGTCCATATGTTGACTTCATCATTCTTACGACACCCACTTTCCACTTGAGCCCCTGATGTCAGCTCATTTTCCCCCCTCCCCGATCCCCCATCCCCCTGAACCCCCAATAATTTATAATTTATTATTATTTTATCATATCTTACCCCATCCCACGTCTCCCTCATCCACTTCTCCACTCTCCGTCCCCCAGGGAGGAGGCCCCATGCAGACCTTGTCATCTGTTCCCCCTTTCTCTTTCACCCTCCCTCCACCCTCCCGCTATCGCCACTCTCTCCACTGGTCCTGGGGGGTTCATCTGTCCTGGGTTCACTGTATTTCCAGTTCCTATCTGTGCCAGTGCACCTCATCCGGTCCAGCCGGATATGTAAGGTAGAATTGGGATCACGGTAGTGGGGTGGAGGAAGCATTTAAGAATCAGAGGAAAATTGCATATTTCATCGTTGCTACACTGCACTCTGATTTGCTCCTCTCCTCCCCGCAGTCCTTCTGCAAAGGGATGTCCAATTTCCCCCGGCTGGGCCCTGGGTCCCCACTCTGCACTCCCCCTCATCCACAATGTTATGATTTTTTTTTGTTTGTTTGGTCTGCTGGTGGATTTTTAACTGCCGGCCTTCCAGGTAGCACCCAGCTCTTAATTCTTGCTCAACCAGGGAGTCCTCCAGTCATCCAGACACGCCCCCTTATAGCTATTATTGTAATAACCATGCACACACTCAACACTACTTTGACTCACAGTGACCCCTATAGGTCAGAGTAGAAGAACTCCCTAGGGTTTGGGGGGCTGTTAATTTTTATGGAAGCAGAGCACCTCATCTTTCTCTTGACTAGCAGCTGGAGGGTTCAAACCTCCAGCCATTTGGTTACCAGACAAGCACTTAGCCCTGTGACACTCAAACTCAATACTCATGGTCATAGCGACCCCATAGGACACTGTCGAACTGCCCTTGTGAGTTTCCCAGACTGTAATTCTTCATGTGAGTAGAAAGCTTTATCTTTCTCCCTGGAGGAAGCTGGTGGTTTCAAACTTCAGACCTAAGTGGTCTAAAATCACCTGGCAGTATACTGTAGTCACTTTTCTGTTAGGGTCAGTTAGGTGATATTCCACAACTTGCATCAATGGTTCAGTATACATGAAAGTTTGTGGAACCCCCGAGGCTTGGAATAAATGCAGAGGTTCACTTTATAAGCAACCTATTTATGAACCATAGACATACTATATTTTGTTAGTCACTACATGCTCGTATCTCTGTTGATACAGCTATATTAATGTGCTAGCATTTACCCAAGTGAGTAATTCTTTCGAAAGAACCTTTTCTATTTTGATTTGAAATTATGCAAATTAATCTTTCTCTGTGGACCCCTTCTAGAGATACTAGTCTGGGATTAATTTTTTACTCAGTATTCAGAGCTCCATCATAAGGTTCTAAAAGCCACTAACACCCCCAAAATGTTATTGAGAGGCTAGAAGAAAGCCAATTTCATTTTGTCCACTCAATTTCAAAAGCTGAAATATGCTATACATATGAAATGCTTTGTAGGAAGGTTGTTTTGTGACTTCTGGGAGCAGGGACTATTTATACTGATCAATTGAACTCAGACACTGCCACCTGTGACAATTTTCACCTTGAATACCATTTTAAGATGTTACCGTGTAGGCAAGCCATCCTTTTAAGATGTTATACTGTAGACAAGCCAAGCTTTTACGGGTCAGAGCCTTGAATTACTGTTCTTAATGAGATAGATATGCACTGTTGAACCACATGTTCCCGGAACCTAAGGCTGGTTAGGATTGGAACACCACAGAAGCTATGGAGTATCGAAATGCCAGCTGAGTTCCAGGGTGAGAAAGGTCTTTGGTGGTCATTAACCAGGTACACCAGCAACTTAACCATCTCTCTACACACCAGTGTGAGCATTATGATGATTTGCAAATGTGGAGAAACTTGTAGGGAATGTTCACACGTGGAAAGACATTTGTTTCCTTTTTTTTTTTTTTTTTTAACTATTTCCTTTGATCATACACCCTCAGTGGTGAGAGGGAAAAATCATATCATTCATTTATTAAATTATTAGGGAATTACCATTTGGTTTTCAAACAAGTTTGGTTTGGGACAATTTGGTTGAACCTTTTCAGAAAATGCTTATTTTAAAGTATGAGAGCCTACACACAATTCATGGAGAAAATGAAATGAAAAATCATGGAAATTCTCCACAAACAAACATCTAAGGCTCCCTTGTAGTAGCAATCAAATGCACTGTTTAAATAATCAAAATTTTTTTTAATTTTAGGTTCAATATAATCATGGCTTTAGAGATTACCTCTGAATTTAATCTTCCTAAAGCTCAGACTGTAATTTTTTTAAATACTTTTATTGGGGGATCTTACATCTCTTATCACAGTCCATACATTCATCCGTTGTGTCAAACACATTTGCACATATGCCGCCATCATCATTTTCAAAGCATTCTCTTCCCACTTGAGCCCCTGATAGCAGCTCCCCATTCCTTCCTCCTCCCTCCCCCGCCTGCCCTCCCTCACGAAACCTTGATAAGTTATAGATTATTTTTTCCATCTCTTACATCACCCACCATCACCTCTCACAAACTATAAATTTTTAAGGAAGCAGAAAGCCTCATCTTTCGTCCAAGGAACAGCTGGTGGTTGGAACGGACTCAAAACCCATCAGAGCAGCTCTACCCTGGCCCAGAGGAGCCCTGTGAGCTGGGTTTGCCTGGAGGGCAATGAGTTTGGCTTGAGATCAGACAAAGGAGGCCTGGCAACTAGTTGGCTATTCAAACCCACCAGGCACTCCGCATGTGGACCTCTGCTTCCATAAAAAAACGACCGCTCTGGGGGACAATCCCATTGCATAGCCTGTAGAGTTGCTGGGATTCAGAATTGATTTAGCAGCGAGGTTGGGTTTGGTGTTTAAAGATCAGATATACTTTGACTAACCTTCCCGAAAAAGTTGGTGGCAAGGAGGGGAAATGTTTCTATTTATCTTGACAAGGCAGACATAAGTCAAGAAAATGCAAAGAGTGAAAATCTATTCTAAATATGGCCCTGCGCAATTTTCATAATTAGGTTTTCATCAGTTATGACCCACTAGCTGTCCTTTGGGAAGTGCAGTATTAAAGGAGAATAGGAGAAGATTTACTGGACTTGGGTTCGCGTTGTTTTGTTGGTCTCCCCACGCTCTTCAAGTGCTTTGAAGACAATGAGCTGTACTCTCATTCCCAGCAGGCCGGCAGGGCTTCTCCCTCAGGAGGCAAAACAGAGAGAAATCCCTATGTGTCCCCTCAGACTCAAACTGCCTTGATTCACAAAGCCCGTCCATGTCCTTGCTGTTGACAAAGCTTTGAAAATCAACACCAAAGGTCACATGACTTCCCAAAGGGCACTGATGAAGCCAGGGCATCTTCTTCTGTCTCAGAGTACAGCTTTCTTAGAGCATACCGATTCCAGAGCATGTAGTGAGTTGATCTTTTTTTTTATTATACTGTCTTTTACTGTGACTGTTAATTTTTAAATGTGATGTTTTCATAAGAGTTTCTTGCACAATGTTGTTAAACTGGCTTCAAGAAGGGGAACTGTAATTTCCAGATAAATAAACATGCTCTATTGCAATAAAACGGAACTCATGATCCCAAACAGCTTGCCATTACTCAATTCTTAAGAAGGCACCATCTTAAATAGACAGTTTTTTCCGGCATGTGCTCCGTTCACCTTTCCCCCTGCTTCCCCCCCATCCCCACACACACACCCCGACCCCGAGCCCGGTATTTTGGTGTACTCTGCGCAAATGCTAAGCAGGTTCTTTCCATTTTGCTTTCTGCTCTATTTCCCGCTTTCTTATTTTCAATTAAAATGTAATTTTATTTCTTGTTGCTGCTATTGCTGTTAGGTGCCAACGAGTCAGTGCTGACTCGTAGCCACCCAGTGTATGACAGAAGAAAGCACGTCCCCGTCCTGCACCATGGCACGACGGCTCTTCTGTGTGAGCTTCCACGCATTTGAAAAAATGATAACTTTTTGGCTAAACGACCCATTTAGTCTTTGCCCAGATCTTATTATTACTAGTTTTAATATGATTTTTATTCTGTTTCATGTTAATTAAATATATTGTATCACAGTTTCATCATGTAAAAAGTTAATAACCTAATCTTATATTCTGTAACTACATCTTTTCCTAAAGAATTTTACAAACATTTTACTTTGGGTCTAGATGAAGTGAAAAATCAGTATTCCAATGATCTACTTTAGGATGAGGAGAGAGAATGTCCACAATTAGGAGACTAGTGGCTACCTCGTTTCACTAGTATTGAAAGAATGAGACTAGACCAGAAGGCTGAGAAAATAAAAACTTATCTCTGTCCCCACGCTGCCTTAAGGGGATTTGAGGAACTTCAATATTAACTATGAAATGCTTCTCTTTTTGAGGTTCTTGGTCGCTCGTCGACCAGTTTGAAACGTAAATGTTATTGATATTTGTATTCTGACAGCACGATTCCGTTACGTTTTCTAACTTCTCTAACTAGAAGTTAGAAAAATGACAAAGGCCTTTAAGGTGCGACTGTTCTTTCTGCTCACGAAAGACAAAATGAGCATTTGCTCAAGTGTTTCCCTTTCAGCCATGTATTCTGATTTAGTGTAGTTATTCATTCAGAAGGTGGACTCTGATGAATCCTGATATTCCGAAAACCTAACTAACATCGGCATACTATTAATACATGCCTCAACAAGTCCGCAGTCATATCCCGGTGTTCACTGGGAATCCCAGTTTTCACCTTGGTGGTATAAACTAACCAGAGAATTCATCGGTTCTCTGCATCCTTAAGGCAAGGCGAATTAGCCGTTCATTCGTCACTTTAATTGAGCCCGAGAGGATGTTAGGAAGAATACAACCAATTGTAGAGAGAGAAAAAAATCTCACAGAAGAAAATGAATAGGGGGGTATAGTTGGCCAAGAAGAAATGATCCATTCCTAAAGAGGATGTCAGAAGAAGGAAAAGAAAGAATTAGGAAGTTCAGATGCAACACCCTGAAAGCTATTTTTAGCTTTGAATCTCGGTTTTCTCTCCGTGGTGCAGTTGGGCCACGGGTGCACTTGATAACAACACTGAAAGCAGCAATTTTAAGGATATATTCAACCCTTCCCCGCTCCCAGGGTGTGGGATTCTAATGACGCCGCCTCGCGCCGCGTTGGGGACACTCTGGCCTTTGGAGAGCGCCATTTGCGGAAATGTCTAGTGAGAGCTAAAATAAGCCGCTTTGGTGGAAAAACCCGCTGAGTGGTTGAAATCAGAGCTGCAGAAGGTCACTGACTATTTTAGTAGCTGCAAGCTGGCCCTCATTTTATAGCACCACAGCTCTAAACAAAAAAAGTGTCACCTTGCTTGTCAGTTTACTTAGTCCCCATGAAAATAAATGGATAGATTCTTTTTTTCCACATAAAGTTGAGCATTTCCGATGACTTGTTTCCAAACTTTATTTAAAAGTGTGGGCCAACATGTTAAAACAGTAGTCATCACATATATTCTTCAGCGTTTCTTCGAAATGTAATCCGAATCTCTTGTGATATGCTGAATTTATTAAAATGCCATCAACCTGTGTCTCAACCAGGCAGCATACCCTGCGGGCCTTGGGGAGGGACTTCCTTTCTGTGCTGACTTATAGGACAGGTCACACTGAAGGCGGCGGGCGGGGAGAAGGAGTGGGATGTAGAATCCCTCAGAGAGAGAGAGAAACAACAGTTTTTAGGATTATTGAATCTTGGTGATTCATACCTGCCCAGTGATGCTGGAGAAAAAAAAAGTACTGCAAAGATTACAACCAAGAAAACCCTGTGAAGCAATGCTTTGTAACACATGGGGTTGTCAGGAAGTGGAATTAACTCAATAGCAACAGAAATGGGATTTTGTGTGTGTGTGTGTGGTCATAGTTTGGGTTTTGAAATAGAGGGAAGAGATTGCTTCCGGTCCCAGCTCTCGGAGCTCAAGACTCAGAAAAACTGTGAGGATGGCGCAGGACCAAGCACCGCTCCTTTCTGTTGTGCACGGGTTGCTATGAGGCAGAACCAACGTGCTGACACTTAACAACATCAACATAAGTATTATACAGGCTATTGGGAAATGGATCCCTGGTGGAGTAGTGGGTAATGTGTTGGTCTGCTAACTTCAAGGTCAGCAGTTCAAAAGCAGCAACACTCTGCAGGAGCAGGAGGACGCTTTCTTGTCCCACAATAGATTTGCATCTCAGAAACCCACGGGGATTAATTTCACATATTCACCAGGGTCTTATAGTAAGGCTACGAGTCAGAACTGACTCCCAGCAGTGAATTGTGATAGAGAAATACCATCCATCTTTATTACAATGATCCCTTCAAAGTTTTAATCTCTCTTTTCTTACTGTCTTCATCCTCAGTGGAATGAAGAATAGCCTTAAGATTTCTAGGAAAGTGACATTTAAGAAGATCTATTTGATATTCTTCTACCTAAAATTATAGAGAAATGCATTTGCCTATTTCAATTATTTAAAACCTTTCTATGATTATGCCCCCCTTTCAATCACATTCTACCTCACAAATAACGTTACTAAGTTCTGAAGCCTATAAATTGTGTAAACATTTGGTTTCAAGATGCCTTCCTCTGAAAAAAATTATCAGAATCAAAGTTTAAAACAAAACAGATATATAGATATATATAGAGAGAGATAGATATATAATACATATAAATTGTGTGGGCATGCATATGTGAAAATGTACATGTATGGAGACAGACATACATACACACCTTATCTGGGAAAATAAAAAGGGGGGAAAAATGAGAGCAAGCTAACTTTCATAAAATTAGCAACTAGAAAATGAGGCGTAGGGGCTTCATATTAACCTCTAACGAAGCACTCAATTTTCTCTTGTCAGCCCCCTCTACCTGGTCATGATTGAAAAGACATGCCTGGACGGTGTGTGTGATTGTTTTCCTTCTTCCCGGGCATAGTTTCAAGTATTCCTGGTGCAGCTGTGGGTTGAGCATGGACGTGGTACCCTCAAGTTCAGCAGTTCAAACCCACCAACTGCTCTCAAGCAAAGTGATGTTGCTCTCTGTGCTGCTGTGAAGGCTGACTGCCTCAGAACCCTACATGGGGCTCCGATGAGTTAGGCTGGGCTAAATGGCAGTGGAAGCGTGTGGTCCATTTTTTCCTAAGTATCAAAGCAGCTCACATACCCTGACATACTCAGCGTCCATGTGGATTGGGCCAACCTCAACATACACACAGTATCACAGTATCTTCGTTACAGGGATATGTAGCACCGTTGTCACTGCAAGTTCCCTTTTACATGCAGAAATCTCCAGCCTTATCCCTGGTCTCAAGAAGACCACCGCGTCTCAGGGTGGTCCACTTTCTGCTGTCAGTCACCAGGCTGTAAGCCTATTGGACCCATTACTCCGGAACAGCGCTTGATGGCTCCTTTTTGAACTGTGCACCAGCCGCCAGGTGACACACACTGGGCGCTGAGACCCAACTGCAATCCAAGTCGGGGAACCGGATGAAGGGTGTGCGATTGCCCAGAGAGTTTCCATACCCTCTGCTCTCTTACCCAGTCTCTTTTGTCCAGACTCGCTCATGTGGTTGGTCCCTGGAGAGGACTTCATTTAACTGTTAGCATTTCTCTTTTTCCAGGCAAGGACTCTGGGAACTTGCTTTTGCTCTCAGCCTGAGCTGTGCATGGTGCACTTATTATCTCTCTCCTCCCCCCTTTTAAAATCTCCCCTTTTCACAACTGCTGGAAAAAAATATATTTTTTTCCTGGCAAATTAAAAAATATATATATATGTATGTATATGGAGTTTAGCCTGTCAATCAAGTCAGAGTCTGATGGTGATTCCTTGTGGATGTGGCCTTCTGATAAGGACCCTGGGACCCTCCCCTTCTCTCTCTGCCTTCACCTTCCTGCTGGCTGACCCTGAATGCTGCCATAGCCCTGGCAATGCGCCCACTGCCCTTGGATCCCTCCCTCTATTTCCTTTTACTTTCCTCTTGTCCCACCATCATGCCACCCCTATATTTTTAATGTATCTTCGAGTTGACATAAAATTATATAAACACCACAATCGAGCTTAGTACTCTTGTCTAAAATCAACTAAGTATAAATCTATGGTTTTATTTTCTGAACTCTCAATTCTCTATTGGTCTATTTTAACAGTATCAGACTGTTTTGAATACTATAGTTTTGTCGTATGTTTTGAACATGTAAAATGTGATTCAATCATCCAGATTTTGACAGATATGGTATTATTAGTAGACAATACTGTGTCTGCAACTCCATTGGATTTCACAACTGCAAACTCTCTCCTCTGATGTCCGTGCATCTCTCCAGGAGTAGAATGAGCCCTCACACATGTGCGGCGCCTGTGAGGCGAAGCCTAGCTTAACAACATGTGCTTTGTAGTCCTGGGCTTTGAGAAGGTCAGTTTTTGCAGCTAACTCACCTTTGCCCTGCAGACAAGTCAATGAAAGAGCAGGAGCACTATTTCTGTGACTGCCGCTACCATGTCTTTGCCTTCCTTGATGTTTGTAAGTCTAACATCAAAAAGTTATTGACTTTTATCTCTCACCATAAGGGTGTGGGAACTAACTAAGCATGCTTAATGTTTGAATTCAGAAACAATATCTGTGCTTGGATCCTAAGATCATCAGAAAAGAAGTCGGGGAGAGGTGTCAATCTTTGCTTTCTCGAATCCTTTGTGAAATAAGACAGATGATATAAGAAGGGGAGAAAAAAGGATGGATGGATGGATGGGTGGATGGATGGACACTATCAGCATACTTTTAAATACATTCATAATTAATAGATCATCTCAAACAAACAAGCAAAAATGTCGTTGCCATTGAGTCTGTGCAGGGTCCCTAGAGGACAGGCTGGAACTGCCCCTGTGGGTTTCTGAGACTGTCACTCTTTAAGAGTGTCAAAAGCCTTCTCTTTCTCACAACAGTCTCTGCTTTATTTCATCTCTCCTTCCTCTCACTAGCACATGGGTTGTTCCTGTGTCTCCTCCTTCAGCATTGTGCCTGGAATTCAGCGCCCACCCCCAACATGTCATTTCTACCATGAGCATGGTCTGCTGTCAGAACATCCTGATTGATTCCACATATCACTAGCGCCACCTCCTCTTTGCCACCACGGAATTACCTTTCCATTTCAAAAGCCGCATCGCTTCCCAGCTTCACAACTCCCACTGCTTCCCAGGTGCCCACAAAACCACATCCAACTTCCCGGGGGCCTGGCTCACGCAGCGGCTTGCGCTCCAGGCACACTTTCCATCCTGCCCGTCTTCGTCCTCCCATACCTCACTCTTCTGTGGCTGAAGGGCAGAGAATTCTTAAACATTGGCCACTATTCCCAAGAAAGGTCACTTTTTTACAAAGAAGATAAAGATCATTTGGGATCTCTTTTCACGTCGGATTCCTGCTAAGAAAAGATCGTTCTGGTGTCAAATGACCATTTGCTAGTTCTGTCACATTGAACCTTGGTCACTCTGTCTGATGGAAAGTGATAGTACAATAGAAGAGATAGCGGTTCTGGTGGCTCAGAGGGCTAAGCATTGGGCTGCTCATCAAAAGGTGTGGGGGTTGAACTCACGCACTGCTCTACAGAAGAAATATGAGGCATAAAGAGTTATGCTTTCATAAGGATTTACAGCGTTGGAGATTTTATGAAGCAGTTCCCTGGCTGCACTATATATGGTCATGATGTGTCAACATTGCCTCACTGGCCAATGAGCATTGGTTTTAGAGTTGGTTTTCTATCTCTGCCTCTTAATTGTTATTTCTTCTGAGATATATCTTTCTCTTGTCCACATAACAAGTTCCTGCACATCCTTCAAGACTCAAGCCAAAAAGTGCCTGTTCCACGTGCCCCCAGATTGAGTTAGGTACTTTTTTCCTTTGGACTCTCATAATAAGTCAAGTCGGACACATATCCCCTCCCATAAGGATATGGCATGATATGATATGGTACATGATATGACAATGTTGTAAGATGTTTGCCATGTTTGTCACAGAGCGGCTGGTAGATTTGCACCACCAACCTTTTGGTTAGCAGTCAAGCACTTCACCACAGAACCATCAGGATTTTGTTTGTTTTAAATCCATCTCAAGACCTAGTGCCTAGTAGAATTCTGAAGTATACTTGTTGAATGAATGTATAAAGCCACTGGGCTGGGCTCTTCAGTTCAGTTGTGGAGGTTCAGCTTATAAACTGGGGTAGAACAAACAGATCTACATAAATAACAACAATACAAGCTTGTTTGGAATTTCAAATTGGAGGGAGCATCAAAGTACAATGGCAGAAGGCCCTATACCCGAGGGCACAGGGAATTCTTCATCAGGAATGGGCATCTAAGCTGAGTCTTGAAGCCTGTGTGTGGATTAGCTTCCACTTTTGCTTGTCTGCCAATGTGTTCTCTATGCCTCCCTCCTTCTACTCTGCAGAACCTTAAACTTGGGTAACAGAAGGCTAGAGAATCCTTGAACTTTGGCCAACAGTTCTGAGAGGACGTCATGAAGTAGGAAAAAATAATTTTTCATAGCACAATTTTGAGTAGTAATAGTAGTGTTGCTTATAAACCCTGTAGCCTATAAATTACTGACAAATCAGCATATCTTTGAAGATGAAAACGAACTACACCCGGAAGATAAGATTTTGAAAACTATGGAGCTATAAAAATCGTATGTTTTCATTATATACCTAACAGAGAACAGATATGTTTTTTGGATTCTCAGTAATTAGACTGCTCCAGTGAAATTGAAAAATGATGAACCATGACATACCCATCTATTTTAATATGATATATAGAGTAATTCTTGCCCTTTTTACAGCATAGAAGAATGTCCAATATAAACTTGGAATATAGGGCTTTTTCAAAGGAAAGGATTTTGTAATATGATGAATAATGAAATTCTGGAACTGCTCAATACTGGATCCAATAGAGCACAACTCTAATCATACGTTATTAGTATTTTGTAGGATCTACATCTATCATTTTATAGTTCTGACTGGTGCCCCTAATAAATATGGAAATATATTTCTTCAGTAGCACTGATGGCAAAAGTAAATATTGTGTCTGTCGTCTGAGATGGTGACATTGCTTCCCTGAGAACAAACTAAATTGAAATGTCCTAATAAGCATCTTTGGGGCCACTATTCGCTGAGTGATTATGTCCCGGCCTTAGGGGTAGAGGAAATCTTATTTGTAAATTTCAGTAAAAACTTAAATGTACATATTTAAGTGTCTACATCACTGAAATGCAAGTTCATTCAGATCATGTATACCAGACTTACACAGGGCCCTGGGTGCTGTCAGTTCAGTTTGGAGTGCTGATGGGAAGTTGAAGGTTCAAACCTACTGCTATTCTGCAGGAGAAAGACGCACTATCTGTTCCCATCGACACTGACCGCTTTGGGAACACGATACAGGGTCACTCTGATTCCGTCTGGCCTTGATGACAGTGGGCTGTTGGGTTTGTTTTTTTCTAATACCAGAAGCTTAGTGGGTGACAACATTAAGCCTACTGTCACTGCATCATTTCATACTCAGAAGACCTTAATGGGGTTTCCGAAACTGGAAATCCTCAGGGAGCACAGAGCCTGCTCATTTTCCTCCACCGCGGGTGGACTTGAACTGCCAACTGCAGTAAGTTAGCTGTCGACTGCTTATCCCACAACACCACCAGGGCTCCTTTTTTTTTTTTTTTTTTTTTTTTTTTTGGTACCTTACGGCTGCTTTGAGCGTTGTCCTAGAAAAACAGAAATGTGGCCATTTAGAAGGGACAAATGTGTGCTTTATATGGACATGGTCAGGCCTGAAAAACAAGAGAAAGTTGTTTTCCATTTCTGTATGACTGGCAGACAAGTTGGTCCTAGTCATCCCAATTACGTCCCATGCACAGAATGTCCCTGAACTTCAACTTCCCAAACGGCTGCACCTTCTTCATGTATGCAGATAACAAAAGGGATCGTGAAGGCTGTCCTGGTTATCTAGCACTGCTATAACAGACATCCACAAGTGGTGGGTGGTTTTAAGAAGCAGATTTATTTTTCTCACAATTTGGGAGTGTAGACATTAACATAGGGAAGGGCGTGCTTCCTTTGTCAGCTCTGGAGGAAGGCCCTTGTGTGTTTGAGCTTCTACTCCTGGGAGCTGTGCATGTGGCTTGGCATGACTCTTTACCTGCCCGCCCCCCCTGCATGCCTGGTCATCTCCTTTTATCTCAACATGCCTTATGCTAATCCTGTCTCATTAATTGAACAAAAACTGGAGGTAAACAAGCGGCCATGTGACTCACAAGCAAAAGCCCACATGGAAGAAGCACACCAGCCTGTGTGATCACGAGGTGTCGAAGGGATGAGGTATCAGGCATCAAAGAACAAAAAATCACATCATTGAGAATGAGGGGCAGTGCAGATTGGGGACCCAAAACCCATCTGTAGGCAACTGGACATCCCCTTACAGAAGGGTCGCAGGGAGATGAGCCACTCAGGGTGCAGTATAGCAATGATGAAACATACAGCTTTCCTCTGGTTCTTTAATGTCCCCTCCTGCTCCCCCCGCCCCCCGCCACCCCACTATCATGATTCCAATTCTACCTTACAAATCCGACTAGACCAGAGGATGTACACTGGTACAGATAGGAACTGGAAACACAGGGAATCCAGGACAGATGAACTCCTCAGGACCAGTGGTGAGAGTGGTGATACTGGGAGGGTGGAGGGAGGGTGGAGTAAAAATGGGGAACTGATTATAGGGATCTACATATAACCTCCTCCCTGGGGAATGGAGAACAGAAAAGTGGGTGAAGGAAGACATCAGACAGTGTAAGATATGACAAAATAATAATAACTTATAAATTATCAGGGATTCATGAGGGAGAGGGGCGGGGAGGGAGGGGAAAAAATGAAGAGCTCATACCAAGGGCTCAAGTAGAAAGCAAATGTTCTGAGAATGACGAGGGCAACAAATGTACAAATGTGCTTGACACAATGGATGGATGGATGGATTGTGATAAGATTTGTACAAGCCCCCAATAAAATGATTTTTAATTAACATAAAATTAATTCCCAAATGGGATGATAACCACGGACATGCCAAAACCAAACCAAACCACTGCCCGGAGTTGATCCCAACTCATTGATATTCTACGTAATGTTTCTTTTTTATTTTTTCTTCTTTTTTAAAAATCATTTTATGGGGGGGCTCGTGCAACTCCTGTCACAAACCATCCACTGCGTCAAGCACATTTGTACATTTGTTGCCCTCATTGTTCTCAAAACCTGTTCTTTCTACGTGAGCCCTTGGTATCAGCTCCTAGTGTTTCTGACACTGAATCTTCACGAGAAAAGACAGCTTCATCTGTCTTCCCTAGAGCAGCCCAGCACCTCACCCACCGTGCCAACAGAGACACTTAACCACAGCCAAAGACGTTATAACTAGCACATGTTTTCAGTGGGCACCGTTTGATCCATAATAAGGATCCTCCCACCAACGATCCCCAAAGTCCACCATCAGGGGACTCCTAGCAGCTCTTTTAATCTGAGCTCTCATGTCCAACTATAAGAATATTGCTCAATTTTCATATCACCAACACCAAACGATTGGTTTTAACTGTAGCACTAAATATGACTCATTTAGGATTAACTTCCCCAAAAGACTAATTGTACTTGTTACAACCTATTAAGAACCATATAACTCTCTCTTCTTTAACTGTCCTAAAGGAAACTTTTACCACATAGGAAATGAAAATTTATCGCAAAGGAAAATTTTTAAAAAGAATAGAATGATCTTCATGTCCCAACTTCAATAATTATCTGTGAATAAGTCAATCTTGTTTAATCGATATCCCCTTTCCTAATTATTTTGAAGCAAACCCTTCGCATCCTTATTAGCTGTTCTACAATATGTCAGGATGTATCTCTAGAAGATACGGACCGTTTCCTTAATATGGCAAAAATCAAGATTACACTTACAATTAACAATGATTCTTTAATATTTTGATGTACCCATACTATGTCTGTGCACCCCAATTATCTCAAGGAGATAATCCATGATACAGTTTTCAATATTCAAAGAAAGATCATACCTGGTGATTGGTTGATATGTTTCTCATAATTTTTAATTTTAAAAAAATTTTCTCCCTGTATCTGATTTTTTTCTTAATGCAATTTATCTCTTGGGTAAATTAGGTTGCTTGACCTGTAGCATTTCACAGCAAGTAACTTCTGTAGATTATATCCATGTGTGTAGAATAGACTACTTCCTGCGTGGCGCTGTGTTCATCAGTAAATGATCAATGTTCTGGTCGACTTACAGCATTAGCAACTGCTATAATGTTCATCGCTGGGATGTCAACATTGTGAGAAACCAGAAAACTCACTATAGTCGATCCTAAGTGAAAGCCTCATCTTTTTTTTTTTTTTTTAACATTTTATTAGGGGCTCATACAACTGTTATCCCAATCCATACACACACCTCAATTGTGTAAAGCGCATTTGTACATCGTTTCTCAAAACATTTTCTCTCCATTTAAACCCCCGACATTAAGTCCTCATTTTTCCCCTCCCTCCCCGCTCCCCCCTCCC
>NW_022103919.1:14735560-14756878 GCF_000313985.2 Echinops telfairi
TTTGAGATACATTCTTCTCAGGGGAGGGGCAGGCATCCACTTAGTATTTGGGGCTGGGACCAGCCCCCTAGACCTCTCCACTGATTCCCTACTCCGCGCCGGAAAGCCTCATCTTTATCCTGCGGAGTGACTCGTGAGTCTCAACTGTCGGCTTGGCAGTTAGTAGACCACAGTGCCATCTGGGCTTCTGAATATTGTGATACTCAGTCATTAATTCGTCGGAGATGGCAAACCGATATTGTACTGCTGTCCTATCTGTGGCTTAGGAAAGAAACTTCTCATCGACCACTGGGTGACTCTAGGTGTGGTTCCTGGAGGAGCTACAGGGAAAGCAAACTAGTGTTTTTTTATCCTTATTGACCAGTTTTTAATGAATAAAAATGTTTCTTCTCATCTTCAAGAATATGGCCTTTCTCCCCTTCATTATAAATGCCCAGATTTAGCGTGTTTTATGTGTTTTAACCAATTAAAATTATTACCCTGGTTGATATTTCAAGTGTCTCAGCTTTAGACAGACCACTTCAGATTGGCTCCGGAGCTCTTTGGACCCATCCTACTGGTCTCTGACTTCTAGTCTTCTAGTCTGAGAAGGGTTATTTGTACATTTCTTGGCCAGATATAGAATTCACTGTTTCTCCGAAGCCTTTTGGGGTAATGATATTTAGAGCACAATCTATTGCCATGTTCAGTAGACACAGCTAGAAAATAACCTTCTTGAAAAAACAATGCTTATGAGTTTATAGAGATTCTTCCAGTTCAAATTCAGGAGCAACGGGTTTTTACTTAAATTCCTTGATTGTATGTCGGTGTCTCTTTCTTCCCTTATTAAAACCCCCACAACAGTAACAAGAATATAAGGACACTTCCTGTATCTCACAATACACATACAACAGTCTGAAGATTTACAAGCCAACAAGTTATGATGATGGAAAACTATTTTTTTCATATTGAATCAGAATTCTGTTTCTTAAGGTGTATTTCTCACTCGTTATTGTAAGACACTTCGAATCGTTCTTGTTTCTTTCCATATGACCCCAGAACTCAAAAATGTACTATATCTATTTGTTTTGCTTTTCTTCTATGTATTTAGAAACGTTGAGGAAATATTAAAATGTTTGCATGGTCTGTAAGTCAAACCTACAAAAAAAAATATCATCAGAGCAGTCTAGTTTTAACCTCTGTCCTTCTCTAGAGAGACTTTTTTCCTTCCATTTCAGTTTTTTGTTGTCAGGTGCTGTTCCATCCATCCCAACCCATCGTCACCCCATGCACCACAGAACCAAACACCTCCTGCTCCTGAGCCGTCCCCACACTGGTGGGGAGGTTGATCCCATTGATGCAGCCACGTGCAATCCATCTAGTCCAGGGTCTTCCTCTTTCTTTCTGCCCCTCACTTTACCAAACATGATGTCCTTCTCCAGGGACTGGTCTCTCCTGACCACAGGTCCAAAGTGCGTGAGATAAACTCTCACCATCCTTGCTTCTAAGGAGCATTCGGCTGTACTTCTTTCGAGATAGATGTGTTTATTTGGGGAGCATCCCTTTTAAGAAATACAAACAAGTGCATTTATATCTTAATCTTCCCTTTCTGAGATAAACAATAGTGGTCTAGTGATTTTCAAAACAATGTAAAGTACTTAGATTATAAATGTTAAGCATATTAGTGGACTTTGAAATCTATAAACAGAGGATAGGATGATTTTATATTTATTTGAAAAATAAGGTAATTATGTGAATGCTTGACAACCTTTAAGACCCCCCGTTGTGATCAAAAAGAGGTATCAAAAAAGAAATGTTTGGTGAAAAGACTGATAATTGACAAGAAGACAATAAATTTTTTTCTCAGGAATATTCAGGATAAATGGTGGTGATGAAGACACGTTATCTCCAAAAAGCGTTTCTAAATTAAATGCATGACAAGCAGGTTTCTTTGAGAAGAGGGACTTATTTTCACCCCTCCAATGCATATTCTTTCTCCCAGATCGAATTGCTCAGAACATCATTAAGTCCCATTTGGAGACTTGCCAATACACCATGGAGGAGCTGCACCAGCTGGCCTGGCAAACCCACACCTACGAAGAAATCAAAGCGTATCAAAGCAAGGTAACTCTCGGGCTCTGTGCGCATGCTTGCTCTCTGTGGTCACCTTCTCTCTCGATGCAGACATTACTGACATTGTGGGCGCTGGTTCTTTGTTGGCAGGCGTTGTCCTGTGCATTGTGGGATGTGGGGCCACATTCCTAAATGTTAACAGCTGCGATGACCCAAAAGGGCTTTAGACCTTGCCAATTCTTTCCTGGGAGGCAAAGGCACTCCAATGGAAAAACACTGCCCCATTGGAGGGACCCAAGAGACTGACCATCCACCCGATGATTTTAGAACATTGATTTCTTAAGGTCAGGCAGGGAGCAGGATTAATTAAGAAATCACAATCATAATAAATGTCACAAATTTATACAACACAGATAAGGAACCAAGCATTCTTTTTTTCTTCTTCTTCTCGTGCCTGGTGTATTAAGAAGGAGCTAAGAAAAAAAGGGGACAATTTATGCTACATTATTAATATTATTACTATTATCTCATTGACTGTTTTTTCTTTATGTCCATTAAAAAGCTATTCCAAAAAGCCAAACCCACTGTCATTGAGCCAATTCTGGTTCACACTGGCCATATAGCACAGAATATAGTTGCCTCTTCTGGTTTCTGAAAAGACGATAAATCTTTAGAGGGATAGAAAGCCTCACCTTTCCCCCAGGAAAGAGCTGGTAGCTTCCAACTGCTGACCTTGAAGTTAGCCGTAACCACCCGATGCTACCAGAGCTTCCAGAACACTTATCAGAAGAAGGAATTGTTAGTGTTCCTCAGTGTTCAAATGTCATCCAGACCGCACTTACTGACGCGGCTGGGTTTCAAAGACCAGATTAGGATGCAAACCAACGTGCTGTGTGAAAAACAGAAGAAGGCCACATCAGATCACAAAATGGAGAATGACTAAATCGTTGCATTACTGCCAGATTATGTCATTACATAGCTGGGGAGCCAAGTTGACACGTAATCTTAACCATCATTCCCAAAATTATTACTGTATGTCGTTGCGGAGCAAAATGATCAGAGTAGGGTTGTGTTTTTTCCCACTGTGGTGATCAAGGCTAGCTGATGAGATAATCAGTAAGTACAGAGCTTGTGTACTTTACTCCGCTGTTTCTCAGTCTCGTAGATGGAATTTTAACAGTTTGTGTCTCTAAATATGTTACTTAATTTGTCTTAGTGGTTTTTCCCTTGATAATCTTTTCATTACAGAAAAAGAAAATACTGTTTCCATAAATTCTGGAAAAAGAATACAACACAAACATATTGCAAGTTTACTGTTTAATAGATATGCATGAAATGATATCAAGGAAGCCTTTGATTTTATTATCTCTCTCTCACCACAAGTTTGTTTTCACTTACTGACAAAGCTGGAATTTAAGTGAGTGGAAGGAAAGGTTGAAATTAGAGTAATAAATAATAACTATTTTATTTTATATCGTCCTCCATTGCCCCTCACCACTTTTCTGTTGTTCATCCCCCTGGGAGGAGGTTATATATATATATATTGATCCTTGTGATCCGTTCCCCTTTTCTCCCCCCACCCTCCCCTAATCCTTCTGGTATCTCTACTTTCATTGTTGGCCCTGAGGGGTTTATGTATCCTGCATTCCCTGTGTTGCGAGCTCTTATCTGTAGCATTGTGCATGCTCTTGTCTAATCCAATTTATAAAGTAGAATTGAGGTCATGATAGTGGGGGTAAGGAAGCACCAAAGAACTAGAGGAAAGTTGTGTGTTTCATCGGTGCTGTACTGCACCCTGACTGGCTCATCTCTTCCCTGTGACCCTTCTGTGAGGGATGTCCAATTGTCTACAGATGGGCATTGGCTCTCCACTCCATGCCCCTCCCCCATTCACCTTGGATATGGTTTTGTTCTGGGTCTTAGATGCCTGATACTTGATCCCTTCGACACCTCATGATCACACAGGCTGGTGTGCTTCTTCCATGTGGGCTTTATTGCTTCTGAGTTAGATGACCGCTTGTTTATTTTCAAGCTTTTAAGACACCAGATGCTATATCTTTTGATAGCCGAGCACCATCAGCTTTCTTCACCACAATTGCTTATGCACCCATTTTGTCCTCAGCGATCGTGTTGGGAAGGAGCATCAAAGAATGTCGGATTGTTAGAACAAAGTGTTCTTGTGTTGAGGGAGTACTTGAGTCGAGCACAATGTGCATCTGCAACCTTAATTCTCAACCTATAGATATGAGTACATAGTTCTATTCCCCTCTCGTTATATATATTTACATATGTACATGCCTGTATTTAGGCATCTATAAATGTCCTTTGCCTCCTGGTTCTTTCCTTGTTTTGTACTTTTGTCACTGTTGAGTATCAGCATTCAAGTAGATTAACACAATACCTTAGAAAACAGCATCTCACTCTTTTAAAGGAACTCAATTCCCACCTGAAATCCCAAGTGGCAGGTGACTGCCAGTAAGGCAAGGCTGGCTATTGTGTTGGCTCTCCCAGGAGTTCATGGCTCCTTTGACATCTTGTGTTTTCTTTCTCAAGTCTAGGGAAGCGCTGTGGCAGCAATGTGCCATTCAGATCACCCACGCCATCCAATACGTGGTGGAGTTTGCAAAGCGGATAACAGGCTTCATGGAGCTCTGTCAAAATGATCAAATTCTACTTCTGAAGTCAGGTGAGCAAGTGAAGATTCATGGGGATAAGAGACACCTGCTATAGACGGGGACACGATGGTGCCTCAACTCATTTGTTCTTAAAAAGCCTCCTTCCAATATCCGGCATATTTTTACCACCCACCATGTAAGCCCGCTCTCAAAGGAAACGCTTGGTAGTAGATATATGAATGGCCCGGTCCTCATCCAGCTCTCCTTTGAAGTCAAATACAATTTTGCTTATTGAAAGTGGAGCTATTAATCGCAGAGGCTGGGACACCCAGCTTGACATGCAGTGCGAGTAATTAGTGTGTCAAGGTGGCTGAATCACTGAGCTGGCGCTAAAGCACACTACTTGCCTTCTGTAGAGGAAGAAAAATTCCTGGCTGGCTGGGCTCTGCCTCTGTGGTCATTGGGATCATTTTAATGAGTATTGCCTGCAGCCGGTGTACACCAGGAGAAATGTTACTGTGCTCCAATTTTTCCCTCGGCCTCCCTCACACGCGCTGACAACCGCACAGCCACCTAGCAAGCAAGTGCAAACAACTCTGAAAAAGATTGGCTTTGCACATGCTCTCACCCAAACAAGCAGCGTTTGTCTCCCTTCCACCCCTTTCAAATTCGAAAACAAGAACCAGTGTGGGGTTTGTCCTGTCATCGGGGCCCTAGAAGACAAAGCAGAAATGCCCCTTGCAGGTTTATGACACTTTAACCCTTTACAGGATTAGAAAGCCTCATCTTTCTCCTGAAGAGTGGTGGGTTGTTTTGATCTGCTGACCTTGTGGTTTGCAGCCCAACTCCTATGACCCTTATGAGTCAGAATTGACTCGATGGCACTGAGGGTGGGTGCTTTTTATGTTACCTTTAGTGGTCCTGGACCATAGTAATAATACTATTCTTTATATATATATATTAAATACTGTTACATATTTATGTCTATGTAGGACATCTCATCGAATCATGTGAGATTGACATTCTGATTTCCATCTGATAGAGAATAGGGCAACGGCCCACAACAGTGCAAGGTCCTGGTCAGTGTTCCAACGTCATCACGTGGCAGAGTTGGCATTTGAACTTGATTCAAGTTTAGGGTTGATTCTAAATTCCTGCTGCTTCGTTACCAGATGATGCAAATTGACGCAAACCAATTTGCTTAAGCACTAATCTGATGTATGGAAAATGGAAAACCAGTGTGCTCTGTACACTTTTACTTAAATCACAATAAACAGTTAAAAAATAAAAAAGTTCATGAACTAGATTTGCCATGCTACAAAAGTTCTGTTGGGGTCAATTATGGTCAAAGGTATATAAAGAATTGAAACTCATTTGAATAATAATGTTAAAATGATAAGAAGTGTATAGTACAGTATTAAAACTTATTCCTGGCCTTAATGGGAGCCATCCTTGAGATACAGTTTATTTTCAATTCCTCAAATAAATATCAAGGGAACTTTATTTCTAACAAAGTGGTTTTCAATATGGAAATGAATCTCAAGGAGTTTTGCATGTGTGTGTGTGTGTGTGTTGAAATTCCTAAAATCTCCTGACCTGTGTGTAGTAATAACCTCATGATAACACATGTACTTTCCTGTTTGTTTTCCTCACCTAGGTTGCTTGGAAGTGGTTTTAGTGAGAATGTGCCGTGCCTTCAACCCGCTAAACAACACTGTCCTGTTTGAAGGAAAATATGGAGGGGTGCAAATGTTCAAAGCCTTAGGTAAGTTCCCCTTTGACGACACCCTCTTCTTAGCTATCCTCTGGCTCTCCACTTATGTCAACATGCAGGCATGCGTACATTCCTTGATCCTGCCAGGTGAACAACAACAATGAACATTAACAACAGTGGGCGGATTTGATTCTGGCTGGCGACTCCGTGTGACAAAGTAGAGCTGGACTGAACAGGGTTTTCAAGGCTGTGGGCTTTGAGGAATAGACCAGCAGACCCTTCATCTGGGGTGCCTCTGGGTGGGTTTGCGTCCCCAGCCTTTTGGTTGGTTGAATGATTAACCATTTGCACCACCAGAGATTCTTCATGTGAACTCATATTCTAAAAGGGCTGGTCTAAGCCAGTCTGCATGTTTCTTCTGACTCCCAGTTTGAACGGTTATGGCTTCAAATGTAAAAGGCAGAAGACATCATGGAGGCTGGGAAGACCCTGCTGCCCTCAATTTGATTCTGAGTCATTGGCCCCTACGTCTCATTAGGAAGTAAATAAGGATGCCTTCTGAAAGGGTTGGAATGCATCAAAGGTCATTCTTTGCAGAACCAACTTTACTTTTACCTTCTATTTTATTGCTTTTAAACGTGTATCATAGACACACACCCTGCAAACTTTCAAGAGGCAGCCTGTTAAGTTTCTTTTTGAAATTGATAATCAGGAATGACAATGTTTAATTAAAAGAGGGCTACCCCAGATGAACATTGGGCTTCTACTCAAGTACTCTCTCAACACAAGAACACTTTGATCTATTAACCTGGCATTCCATAATGCTCACCTTCCCGACACAATTGCTGAAGACAAAGTGGGTGCATAAGCAAATATGGTGAAGAAAGCTGATGGTGCCTGGTTATCAAATGATACAGCATTTGGGGTCTTAAATGTTTGAAGATAAACAAGCAGCCATCTAGCTGAGAAGCAACAAAGCCTACATGGATGAAGCACGTCAGCCTGTGTGATCACGAGGTGTCGATAGGATCAGGTATCAGGCATCAAAGAACAAAAAATCATATCATTGTGAATGAGGGGGAGTGCAGAGTAGAGTCTCAAAGCCCATCTTCAGGCAACTGGACATCCCTTACAGAAGGGACGCAGGGAAATGAGGCAATCAGGGTGCAGTATAGCACCAATGAAACATACAACTTTCCTCTAGTTCTTTAATGCTTCCTCTCCCCCCACCCCCCACCCCTCTATCATGACCCCAATTCTACATTACAAATCTGGCTAGCTTGTACAGACAAGATCTGAAAACACAGGGAATCCAGGACAGATAACCCCTCAGGACCAATATTGAGAGTAGCCATACCAGGAGGGGAAGGGAAAGGTGGGGGGGTGGTAGGGGGAACAGATCACAAAGATCTACCTATAACCCCCTCCCTGGGGGACAGACAACAGAAAAGTAGGTGAAGGGAGACGTCAGAAAGTGTAAGACATGAAAAAAAATCTATAAATTATTAAGGGTTCATGAGGGAGAGAGGGTCAGGGAGGGAGGGGAAAAATGAGGAGCTGATACCAAGAGCTCAAGTGGAAAGAAAATGTTTTGAAAATGATGATGGCAACAAATGTACAAATGTGCTTGACACAATTATGTGGTAAGACCTGTAAGAGCCCCCAATAAAATGATTTATTTTAAAAGAGAGGGTTTCCCTGTTAATTTATGATGTTCTAAGGCATACAGAGTCGACACTGATCTACAAAAATGGTTTGCAGGTTATTCTTAATGGAGGACCAGAATTCTTGCATATCTGAAAGTGTCGTGTCCCATTCATAGCCAGTCATCAGTCCAGGCACCCGGATAGGAAGAACATTAGCAGTGATGGGCTAATGCCAGGAAAGTTTTCACCGAGTGATTGAACCATTTGTTCCATATCCTGCTCGTGGACATCAAAAAAGGACACCACTCTTTCACCTCTTGTGCTGTTAGCTGATATGGTAGCCAACTGCAAACCCATCAGGGCTGGCAATATTTCCTTTCTGCTCTTGATACGCATCCATGCCATCTCCAAGGCTAGACTTTCAAGGAAGAAGGAAAAGCCTTGGCAAGCAATTTCAGTATATTTCCAGCTTCATGAAATAAACATTTCCCAGGGAACCATGTAGGGACAAAGCCGGGTTTTGTAGAATTCGTGATGGCTGGCAACTTACTTGTGAGTCATCTCTTAGAAGGTGAAAATACAGAAGCCCGAGCCCTTTGGTCATATTTTCAGGGAATTTTCCAAATTGGAGAGTCCCTTACCTCTCTTCCCTAAGAAGTTTCTACCAGCTCAGTTTGAGGCACCTGGACATCTGACATGTGTAGGTTCGGGGCCACTGGGGCTGGAAGCCCTGTGCCCTTTTTAACGTAGATTTTTTTTGTGATGAAAATCACCATTCTAGGAGTTCCAAAATCCCTTTTAAAAAAACACATTTTTAATTGAAAATAACTTCATGCTCATAGGATTAGATAATGCATTCCCAAGCAGAAAGTGCATTGGAAGGTATAGTCTGTCCACTTGCTTCTCAGGGGTAGTGTTAATTTTGATTACCTGGTCAAGATGTTGCCCCGTCTCTTCACTCTAAAGCTGCTCTCAAGAAGCCTTAGTGACACAATAGTTAAGTGCCCAGTGTCTTCCAGAAAAGTTGGCCGTTCAAACCCATCAGCCACTTCATAGGAGGAAGACAATGACTGTCTGCCTTCATCAAGGTTAAAGCCTTGGATACGCTGTGGACAGTTCCACTTTCTTCCACAGGGTCGCTGTAGGTCAGGATAATTACTCTCAAATCACTCTTTTACACCAATATTAATATTAACCCAAACCTTGGATTGGGTTATTAACCCAAATCATGTATTTGAACTCATAGCAAACCAATGTGTGTCAGAGTACAAACATAGGCGTTTCAGTGACGGACTTTGGGGGGAAATATACTGCCCGGTCTTTCCTCTGAGAAACAGTTAAGTGGACTTTGACCACAAACCTTTCTGTTAGCATCTGAAAGAAGCCATTTGGACACCCAGGTACTCGTTTATTCTTTACAGGAACTTAGAAATAGTCTCCATATCTAGTGTACAAAACTCTGCGGCAGCTTCTTAATGATGCAGTTTCTCAGAGCTTCCCGGGGCCACTTACTAAATTTCATTTCCTGTTCTCTCGTTCTTTATAGGTTCTGATGACCTAGTGGATGAAGCATTTGACTTTGCAAAGAATCTGTGCTCCTTGCAGCTGACTGAAGAAGAGATTGCCTTGTTCTCATCTGCTGTTCTGATATCTCCAGGTAGGGTGGCCCGAAGTCCCTGCCTTTTTTCCTCATGGAAAACCTGGTTTACGGTCTTGGCTATTAGCAATACTAATGTAAGCCAATGTGTTCAGGAGAACAAGATTTTTCTTTATCAACCTTACAATCCTTTTGGACATAGTAAAGGAAAACGGACAAATCAATTGCTGTGACCCATTTTGTACTGAAATCAAAGGGATCTTTCTAGATTGAGAGAAGCAGAATTGTTCCTAAATGGATCATGAGACCAGCTAGTGACCTAGGTTTTACAGCTGCGTTCTGTTTGAACTTGAAGAAGAAAGGCTATCGGGGGACATGGCCAATAGGGTGAGTCTTGGTTGCAATATACTTAAGTGACAGATCCTAGGAACTAAAATAAGTCAAAGGTAAACATTCCCCTCTTTAGATACTGTTCATGGTTGGCTTCTCAGACCAAATTAATGGTGGTTTGCTTATCTGAGCAAAGCAGTACCTCTTCTCTTAGCAGGAGCGTTGCTGTTTGAGGTTGTGGAGTCAGTTCTGTCCCACGGCAGCCCCGTGTGTGCAGAGAAGAACTGCTCCGTAGAGTCTTCAAGCGTTCCACCTACACAGAAGCCAACAGCCAGGACTTCCTTCCATGGTTTTCTGGCTGAGTTTCTTGAAGGTGTCTCCGAGTTACTTAAGAGGGTTAACTTTTCCACCAGTAGCTCAGTGAATAACTGGTCGCTCTACCCAAGATTGGGAGCCTTAAGAGGAGATGAGCACCTCGAAGCGAACAATAGCTCCTGCTGAAGATGGCCAGGGAGGGGGACAGGAAGGGTCTACGATGTAGACACAGATATTCTAATACGAGTTATGTTTTGTGTGACCTTCAACACGTGACCTCTCCGAATTCCAGTTTCCTCATCTCTAAAATCATCACTAAGATCGGTTTGAACTCTAAAACAGCATTAAGTTACCAAAAAATGTTTCAAAGAAGTAGAGCCATGACCAAGCCCAACCCACTGGCGTGAGTGGGTCGCGACCCCTGTGACCTGTAGAACAGAGCAGAACTGCCCCTGTGGGTTCCCGGGACTGTGAGCCGTACAGGAGCAGGAAGCCTTGTCTTCCTGCCCCAGAGCGACTGCTCAGCTTGCTGTTAGCAGCCCAGCAGCAAATGGCCCACTGTGCCACGAGGACTCCACAAGGCAGGGCAAGGTATATTTTTAAAAGAAACAAACAAAACACGGTTGCCCTGAAGTCCATTTTGACTCACGGGGAGTCCCTGTGTGTCAGAGTAGAATTGTTCCACAAGCTGGTGTGCAGTCTACTGCCTGGCCTGCTGGCTCTGCTCCGACCAGCCACCTTCAGAGTGGCCGGTGGTACTGGACGTCTGACCTTGCAGTTCGCACCCCAACTTGTGAGCACTACCCAGGGACCTAATAGCATAAAATAACCCCAAAATTGTCAAAGACATTAAGGTGTGATCGTGTTTATGGGTCAAATAAAACTGTCGAAAATGGAATATTTTTTAAGCATTGCTTGCTATCATTAGAATGCTAATAAACATGTGGCTCGCTATTTAGTTAAAAAGGGAACTCAAGAATCATTAATCCAGTTGTCTGTCAAGTTAGATTTGGGGTCCTGGACAGCATGGTCATTGACAACTCTTTATAGGAAAGACATGTTCCTCCTTAATATTTTGGTCAAGAGACTCTCTCCTATAACTCTAGAGACAAGATTGCTTTCTTATACGCTAATGTATTGTCAGTGATGTTACACCATCTGTTGCTACCAATAATTTCAGCCTCTACACTTTCCATCACTTAGATTTTATTATTCCTAATATAATCCCTGATAGATTCATCCAGTGTGTGTGTGTGGGGGGGAGTGCCTTTATTTCTTTTAAAAAAAAATCACTTTATCAAAAACAAAGATTAGTTATCACTCCAAATATCATTAATGACAATTTCCTTTTTTTTTCAGTTATATTTTTTTCTTTAATCATTTCATTGGGAGCTCGGACAACTCTTATCACAATCCGTACATACATCCATTGTGTCGAGCACATTTGTACATTCGTTGCCATCATCATTCTCAAAACCTTTGCTTTCTACTTGAGCCCTTGATATCAGCTCCTAATTTCCCCCCTCCTCCCTCCCCACTCCCCTTCCTCATGAACCCTTGAAAATTTATAAAGTATTATTTTGTCCTATCTTACACTGTCTGACGTCTCCCTTCACCCACTTTTCTGTTGTCCCTCCCCCAGGGAGGAGGTCACATGTAGATCCTTGTCATCGGTTCCCCGTCTCCACCCCACCTTCCCTCCACCTTCCGGGTATCGCAACTCTCACCACTGGTACTGGTACTGGCACAATGCCATTTATGGCACAATTTCTTGTATGGCTGTGTCACAAATCAAGCCTGTTTCTCTGGGCCTTTTCATCATCTTCTTCTTCTATCATTTTATCCTAAAGATCCCCGGTCCTGTCAGCACAAAGAAGTAGCGAGAAATACCATTCCTGAGAGCAACTACATGCCAAGTTATACTTCTCCCACTTCTCTCATTGTTTGTGATGATTCCCAATGAGTGGTTCATTGCAGGACGATTTCTAACCCTCGGGGTTTATGGTTTTCTCTCGGGTGACTGCTTGCTCAAAGGAGTCCTTGTAGATTCTTTCTCCTCTTTGGATACACTTGTGCCAAGTCAACTGGTCCCTAGGAGTGCATAGTTAAGATATGGCATATCAAGTCTGGTTCCTGAGGGCTCCGCCTTAGAGAGCAGAGAGGGCTCTGAACGGTCCTTGAAGACGCGATGTCACAGAAGGAAGGGACGTCTGCTCTTGATGGGTTAGAAATCAGCTCAGCTGATTGGGCTTCTTCTAGAAAGGGCTGTGACAGCCATCAAATCCTGCTGAGTTGGGAAGCATGACAGCTGTCCTGTGGGATGCAGCGGAGGAGCGTCATTCCGTCTTGAGAGCAGAGCCATACTCAAGAACCGGCAACGACTCCCCATCCCCTGCTTGCCTCCCTGGTCTCGCACCACCTTCAGAAAGAGAAGGAAGACAGATGGACAGCTTTTCTAGATTCCATTTCGTGCCAGGTGCCAACTTCCCCTTGGTTCTAGCGTGCAAGCCACTGTGTTTTCTACTCCACACGGAGGAGGGCCGGGAGAAGGGAGGAAACTTAATTTCTTCGGATGGACAATTGTCACTGCGGGCTTTTGTACTCCTTTACGTAAGCGTTTGCCTACCGGTTTGCGAGACTTGTTCTTGCCCTGTATAAGATGACAGAATCGGGTTTCTCACCTGCCCTGAACTGTGCTCAGGAGGATCACGTCCGAGTTCTTCTCCATGAGTCCTTGTTTAGCATTTGAATATTCTAGTTGTCTCGTCATTGCGGTTCTGGCCAAAGGCATGGATGTTGGCTTTCTTTTGTCACGGTGGTGTACAAAGCCGATAGAAAAAGAGAAAGAAAAGAGGAAACTGGAGAAAGAAGGATGAATGGAGAGGGAGAGAAGGAAAGAAAAGAAGGAGGGAGCAAAGAAGGAATTTTCCCTACCCACCATTGAATATTACGGTGTTTTCAAATGTCTCCAGAACAACTTTTCAAAATTCACTTTTGTGCTCAGGCTACGTAAATTTTCACAAAGACTCAGCTTCGTGTCTGATGAGGAAATAAGTTCAGAAAGGGAAAAGGATGGTTTTGAATATAAAAAAGTTTCTTGTACAATGAATTTTTTGCACAAATGGAAAAAAAAATTTTTTTTCTAGAAATCAGTTACTTCCACTTTGAAAGAAAATCTGGTGATAGTGTAAGGAGACATGAGTTGCCCCAGACAACAAGAAACACAACAGAATTTGGTTGCACCCTGATTTTCTACGACAATGTTTTCTGTGTCGCCAAAGCCGCCTTTAGAAACAATTTAGAACTAGCAATATGAAATGCCTCTAAAATCCAGCATGTGTGCTAGCAGATCCCTTCTCCTTGCTTATTAATTCTGTTTTCCTTTGTCAGACCGAGCCTGGCTGATAGAACCAAGGAAGGTCCAGAAGCTTCAGGAAAAAATTTATTTTGCACTTCAACATGTGATTCAGAAGAATCACCTGGATGATGAGACGTTGGCAAAGGTAATTTTTCAGACCACAATCCCACTCTCAGTAAAAGAGGGAGCAGAAATAGCCTAGTCACCCCGCGAGCGGATGTTGTGAGCAGCAGCAGTTTGGAAAAGAACACCATCCGTTTTGAGATGCACGTGGTGGAAAGGAGCCCGGTGTGCGGAATCGAGTTGAGAATGTCTCCCGGAGGATGCTATTGACAGATGTGACCTTCAGGCAGAGGAAGGCGTTTGAAAGGAACTGAGAGCCTCATCTGAAGAGGAGGAAGTGGCTAGGAAGGGAACATCAAATAGGTGATGTTCAAAATCACAGGGGAAGTAGAGAAGGCTTTGTGGCACGTTGGGAGTCACACCTAGACAGAAGGGTGGGCCAATTTTGATTCAAAATAAGGAAAAATGATCAATTGATGAGATTTACTGAACAAAGGGTGCCTATTTTCTGAAGGTGTGAGCTCTCCATCATTGCCTAGCCTCCTCGACTGGTAGATTATAAAAGGTGGGCCCATCTGGGGTGGAAGCTGAGGTGGAATGGTTTGTAAATTTCCCTTCAATGCTAATCTCTTCTTGCAGGATTTCTAAAGCTGAGATGAAAGGTCAGCTCTATAGTCCTTTACAAACGGGGAACTCTTTCAAAGGCAAAATGCATGCAACTATGCTAACAACTGCTTGATTGGGTTAAATTACAAATGATGATCTCTTTTCAAAAAAAGTAGTAGGGAGGAAGCTGTTTATCAAAGTAAAATAATCCCAAAAGGAAAAGTCATTTTCTAATTATTGAGATCTGGTATTATTTTAGATCTTATCATTGATTTCTTAAGAAATGGAATTTTTTCAGAAGGACAGATTATTTCAGATCTTAAGCTAGCTTTTATTTCTTAAGGACTGGAATTTTGTAGAGGGTAAGAAAGTAGAAAATGGAGCTTACTCTCGTTAAAGATATTTTTATCATTAAAACCTTCCCATTCTGTCCTGGAAGTTCTTTATTTGAAAAAAAAAAAAGGAAGAAGAAGAAAGAGAAGGTACAGACTCTATTTGGAGGCATTGTCAGATTTTACTTTGCCCGTACAAAGAGCAGTGCTATAAAAAAATTAATTAAAAAACCCTCCATGAATAAATATACTGCTTCATTATGGTAACGTTTTGTCAAATCTAACACATCACCAGAAAGAACATTTCCACACTAGAGTGCTCACCCTTTGCAGTGTAACTCTTCACATATTATCTGTGTGACCAAGAACATATCAGCTGGTCTCTCCGCCTTCGTTTGCTCCCAGACAAGAGCAAAACTTCATAAGGCTTTCAGCTTCACTAAACAGAAAGGACCATCATTATATGTACGGATCTCGATAGCACCCAGGTTCGATTGGCTCACAGCAACCCTGTGGATGTCAGAGGAGAACTGCTGCCTGTCAAGTTCTCAGTGGCCTAGTGTTAGGAAGTAGATTGCGGGCCTTTCTCCTGATACCTCTGGGTGTACTCAACCCTCCCAGTTAACAGAGAGCACTCTGTAACTCCCTGTAGGGTTCTGGGCGATGCAAACCATGTGTGCTCCACAGCAAACATAGAACTTGGCGCTTTGAAACCCCCCCCCCCCCAAGGTGGCCCAGAAGTATGGAAATCTGCTACCATAAAAATTACAGACTAGAAGACCCGGGTGGGGGAGTTCTATCCTGTGACGCGTGGAGCCTCCATGAGTCAGAATTACCTCGACAGCACAAGTGCGGGTTTTAGATTTTGTTTTTGGTCCATCTCCCTGGTGGAATACACACATGCTTTCTGTGTTTGGGCTCTTCCCAAAAATTTTGTCAAGACCATCACCACCCTAAAATTAAGGTTTTGATAAAAAGCCAGAATTACCTATAACCTGTCCCTATTCTGCTTAGAATTGTCTGCTTGTCAAAACAACAACAAGACAAAACCTCAGTACCCTCGTTTGTAAAAGGATCTCCTTTGTTGCTCCTGTACAATGTGAGATTCGGATGAGCTACGCACTGCATAGACATTCAGACCCTGCGAAATCAGGAGCAGTACTCCCCTAAGAGCAAAATTGTCATGCTTAAACCACTTTCTCCTTCATCGTTTCCTGGTAAGATGTGAACCTTTAGCGTATTTGAGATAGAAATGAGGCTGGGAAAGTCAGCTCTAAACGATCAACTATGTAGCTCAAACCCTCTCACCTTCCTCCATCTTTAGCAAGAAAACACACCAACTAACTTCATTCCTTAGAGGGAATATTCAAAGCTAGGGTTCAGAGAAACCATTAAAAGTAGTTTTCTACTGGCTTAATATTCCTTGGAGCCAGATAACAGAGCACTGCTTCCAAGTTATATGCAACTCCACTTAACTCACTGGCATCCAGTTGGTGCCAACTCATAGCTACCTATAGGGCAGGGTAGAACTGTTCGTGTGGGTTCCCCAGACTGTCACTGTTTACAGGAGTAGAAAGCCTGTCTTCTCCCAAGGAGCGATTGTGGAATAGAATGCACACTGGATTGGTGTTAGTCTGAGTAGACTAGAGGAACAAATTCATGGAGACGCATATGTGAATAAGAAAGAGGTTTGGATACAAGAGCAATAGAATATTGAGAAAACATCACAGCCCAGTCCAGATCAAGTTCATAAGTCCAATATTAGCCCACATGTCAAATACCAATCTATAGAGTCCCCTTCAGACTCACGAAACATATGCAATGATGCCAAATGCAGGAGGATCACAGGCCAGTGGGTAGAAAGTCTTTGGGTCCAGTGGCATTTTAAGCATCTCAGTGCTGGCAGGGGTCTCTCTGTGGCTTCTCCAGCTCCGGAGGTCTGTTTTCATCAGGGTAGGTTCATGTGGCTTCTCCAGCGCCATGTGTCTTGTCAGTAGAATGTCTCTCAGGGAGTGAGCAGAGAGAGAGAGAGAGAGAGTCTCCCACCCCCAAGGAGAAAAATACAAGAGTTCCCAGAATCCTCAAGAGGCGGCCATGCCCACACAGAGGCCTCATCGGCTATCTCCCGATTGACAGACTAGACTCTACCCCTTCACTCCTACTCCTCTCAAGTCCCAAAATGACACCAGGTTATATAACTACCACGGGATTCTCGTTTATCCCAGCTCTGCACTGTGTGTCTTGGGACAATCACACCATTGGTCTGAATCTGATTCCTCAGGGGTGGCACCCCAGCCAGGGTGAGGGGGTACCTGCTCTCAAGTTCCCTGCTGCTTTCACGTTCCATGTATAGGAGGCACCCCTTCAAACTCACACCCCTCAAAATAATGTTGTTGATATAGCTGATACCAAGTTGACTGCTGACTCATGACAACCCATGCACAAAGGAACAAAATGCTGCCTAGTCATGAACCAGCCCCATGATCAGATGGCTGCTGCTCAGACCATTATGATCCATAGGGGTTTCATTGGTTGATTTTAGAAGTGGGCTTTCCTTCCTAGTCTGTCTTAATCTGCCGAAATCTATTTGGCATTGTCACTTAAAAGTAAGATTTTTGTTTGATTAGGGAATCAATTGCAAATTATGTTTGACGAGATTGAACTATGGAATGATATGACATATGCAAAGTTAAAACAACAACAGCAAAAAGATCCAGGAATCAGTTTGGGGCTCACACTAAATCCTAGCTCCAACTTAAGAACAACTAGTTCTTACATCATGGCTCTGCTCAATATTCACCTTCATTAAATGATCACTGAAGACAAGGTTGCTACAGCAAAGTGTGGTGAAGAAAGTAGATGGTGCCCGGCTATCAATTGGAATAGTGCCTGGGGTCTTAAAGGCTTGTATTCAAATAAGCAGCCATCTAAGTGAGGAGTCAACTAAGTCCTCATGGAAGAAGCACATCAGCTTGTTTGATCCAAAGATGACAATTATAAAACTCAAATATGCCAGATGATGCACAGCGGTACAGATGGGAATTGGAAACGCAGGGAATCTAGGACAGATGAACCTCTCAGGACCAGGGGTGACAGTGGTGATACCAGGAGGGAAGGAGGGTGTAGAAAGGGGGAATTGATCACAGGGAGCTACATATAACCTCCTCTCTGGGGGACGGGCAGCAGAGGAGTGGGTGAAGGGAGAAAAAGAAAAAAAAAGAAGAAAAGATAACTCAAATATGGTGGAAAGTATCCGAGCTAAAATTATGAGCATCCAATTTGTAGAAGGCTATGGAGAAGAAAGGGAACCCAAATCCCATCTGTAAAGTATCTAATCAGATTGAGCCATTGACAGATCCATTCTAGCCAAAGGCAAGAGTCTCAGACAGCTTTACTATCAGGCAGAAACCATTATAATCTTGATTAGACTGAATCATACTTGGTATTTAGCAAGTGGACCTCCCTGTAGACATGACCTGTATTTGTACTGGGTGTAAGTGTCTCTTACTTCTTCCATGACAGAAATTTCTTCCCTAACTTTTTGAATGCTGATGGGGCTCTTTTCCTTCTTATGAATTATTTGTAGTTTTCTCTTTATACTATTATGATTTGATCCTTATCACCTTAGTGCAATTTTGTTTTTAATTGCTTTCTGTTGTGTTTCGTGGAGTGGATGCATAATGAGAATAATGAATACAAGGGGTTATGGGAAATTCAGGCGTGGGGGAAGGCAATTTCAGGTGTAGATAATGAAGGCAGGAGCGGGGAGGGAACACTGGAACTAACTGTGATTGCACAACTCATTTTAAAGGCGGTTTAACCAATGGGGGCAGGGGGATGCTCTAAGATTGATGTGGTGGTGATGGTACAATTCTCCCTGATGTGATTGAACAATTGAACTACTGAATTGTATGATATGCAAATTATGTACCAATCAAATTGTTGAGGGGGAGTAACATTTTTATTTAAATCCAAGGATATATTTCAATCCCACCATTGATTAACTCATGATTTTAGTAATGCTCCCTTGTGCCTTCACAATCAATAGAGACATTCTGCCTCTACACCATCTCTAAAGCCGTAACACTCATTCTATACTGGTTGTTTAAAGAGCTGTTGAAGACTCTAGAGAACACAATGAGACCTAGATCTCCAGAAAAAATGCACACTTAACCACAATGTTGCGCTCATAGCCCAAGGGCCCCCTCCAAATCCCCAGCTGGATGGTTTTATCTGCCCTGGATGTAATGCGCAGAGGATCGGTGATGCTCCTTAGAGCCTGAACAGGTGTAACAAACATCAGGTTAGAGGCGTGGAGGTCATGTATGATATTGAAGTGTTCTGCAAAAGAACAGTCTCCAGCACACTGTCTGACATGTGTTTAGGTAGCAGTGGTCGATCTGGACTCCCTGTGTGAAAATCAGGGGACTCTGTGTTCATGAACCCAAAAGTTTCAAGCCCGACATGTTAATCAGGATTTTGTATTAGAGGTACAAATACTTCAAAGATCCAGCTTTATATACAGCCTATTTAATGACTCGCCATTCATTAGCTGTAACCCTAGATTTGTGATTTGACCTCTCTGTGCCTCAGTTCTCTCCTGTGTAATATGTGATGGGAGCTTTCAATCCCAAACGGTTACTTTGAAAATCCAATGAGAAATAGATACAAAAGCAAACTCCCTGCCCCCCGAGTCACTGCCGACCCATAGCAACCCCACCGAGGAGGAAAGGACGGCCCCTGTGGGTTTCCAAGACCGTAACCCTTGACAGGAGCAGAAAGCCCTGCCTTTCTCCCAAGGACTAGCTATTGGTTTTGAACAGCACACCTTGCAGATCACAGTCCCACAAGTAACCACTATGCCACCAGTGCTCCATATATGATGCACGTCCATGCTAAACCGTATGGAAGTGCCGCTGTAGTTGTGGGCAGAGAAAGGGGGATATAATTGCTATCTAAGGCTCTCGCCAGCGGGATTGTTGTCCAAGAGATGATACTATTTGAGCAAACCACTGATGAGTAAAGATGCTTCCAAAGGACAGAAGTTGGGCAGGTGAGGAGGTGGAGGATGGCCTTCCATGTGATGGGGCAATGCTATGGAAGTAGGAAGATGGGAGGCGTGTTCAGTCTATAACAGATTTGGGTGCCAAGAAAAGAGAAAACGCTGGTCACTTTCCCAACAGCATGTAGGGGAAAGGGATGTATTTATAGTCTTCTATTTACACATGTAAAAATATATATGTATAAATAATGTTCCACATATACTTTTAAGCCCCATCTGACTAGGGGAGGCAGCCCATCTGTTCTCTGGGCTCCACTTTCCTCATCTGGGAAACAAGGGGGTTGAGCTGGACGATCTTCCAGCTGGTCCTTTCAGTACTAGCATTCTTTGACCCCGAAAGAGAAAAATCAAGGTTCCTCTTGACTTCCTCTTTTGCCCTCCAATGCCCAATCTCAACGCACTGTGGGGTTTTCATTTTTTTCAAGATGCATTAGACACATTTATCATTGTTACCATAAGTGAATAAAAGGACCGATTCCACTAAGTCTTGCAAATCCAAATTAGTGCTGCGTGCACTCTGGGAACGGAGTGTCGAATGGCTCTCCAGATCACAGTGGACTCTATCTCCAGAGGCTGTGTCTCTGCGTGCTTTCAAGGGGGCCCGTTGGCATGTGCTTTGAGTGTGGTGACCGCCTCTGTGAGAAGCATCCTTCCTATATGAGGATGGCGACAGGGATTCAGGACCAGTGATTCTCCTTCTTCTGCACTCAGGGGCTCCACTGCTCGGGGTGCGGGGAGCTGGGTCATAAAGCAGCGAATGCTTCAGCTGCAAATATTGGGGGTGCTTCTCTTCTCTGGGCTTTATTCAAAGCGGTGGCCATTGAATGGACTCCAGTTAGTTTAGTAGCCATCCTGCGTGTGTCCGACCAGAGCTGTGCTCCGCGGCTTGTCAGGGGATGATTTGTGGGGTCGGGTGTTTTTCCAGAAGCCCATGGGCAGGCTTTTCTTCCAAAGTAGCAGATGCCTTTCAGATAGCACCACCCATGCACTCTGCTTCTTTTATCATGCGCATACTGGAAAGTTCTTAAACCGGGAATGTGCATTGCAATGGAATAGGATGAAATGACATCCCCTATAGCCACCATCCAGTGGTAGCTCAGGAGCCCCCCTCAGGCTTCTTCACCATAGCAAAGACATTTTAAAATAGCACAAGAGTAGGAAAAGTATAGGAAACTGTCCAACATGGTCTCCAGTTTTACATTTGGTATCTGCTGAAGAAACATAGCACTAGCTATGGATAGTTTTCCACTTCAACCCACAGTGATTCTGAGTGTGCGCTGTTCATGCAGGGGAGAGGCGAGGGAATTGTGAATGCACGTGGCCTCTGCCTTTGGGGTGTCCTTGAGGAATTCCTGTGACAGATGAGAGTTTTTCAGTGTTTATAGTTTGCTGGCATACACTCCAGGTCCTATACCCAGAAATCGCAAGTATTGTCCCACAGACTGGAAATGAGAAGACAGGTTTTCATGACTTCTCACTCATCAAGTTTCAAGCTGATAGACTAATGAGAGCTCTTTGGTTACAAGGAACAGAAACTTACTTACACTGTCTGTGTGAGTCTGGGTACATTAGAGAAACAAACCCACAGAGACTCATGTGTAAGAGAGAGTTTTATATAAAGGTTAAGT
>NW_022103919.1:14757505-14782055 GCF_000313985.2 Echinops telfairi
GCTCAGACTTAGCACCCTAGGTAGAGAGGGATATGCTGGCTTTCAGCTGCATTTCCAAAATTCAGCATCAGCTTGTGCCCGGCATCTACTTGAGCACAAATATGCGGGTGGTGAGAACATGCCATCCCAAGGATGGGCAGCACTGGTGGACATAACTCTCAAAGTCACTGTAAAGCCTTCAAATCCAAGTGCTGGATTTGGCTAAACAAACGCCCCCAAAATGAACGCGGGAAATAAACAGGAACTGTTATCTATTCAGCCTCAGGTGAGCCCCGCTGTTTTCACCTTTGCGGAACCGCTGAGGGGTCCCTACATTAGGATGGAGCACGTGTGGGTGGCCTGGAAGCCTACACAGGAACAAGATCACTGGTCTCATGCTCTGAACGTTCCATTTTTTCCCAACACTAAATGTGCCAGTTATAAAATTGCGAGTGTTTACAGAAAACCATCTTTGGAGAGATGTGCGGCTTATTTCTGTCCAAGCAGCCGTTTTCCGTCTTTCAGACCCTGTACATATAAGCAAAAGCATCCTTCTTAAAGAAATGCTCAGCCTAAGAAAGAGATGAATGCGAACGTGTCTTTTCATAGGCCATCTGTTTAAACCTGCTATGGGAATGATTGAAACCTAAAGGAACTTCATGATGATCTGAATGGGTTACCCCCTCTGTCTCTACATGATTCTGGGCCACCTTCCCAGCTGTCTCAAAAGGTGTTGAGCCATTAACGGCTGCTGGGGCAGCTCTGGGCTGCCTATGAAAGGGGTTCACTGACCACAGTTCATAATGGCGATCAACAGGAAGTGACGGCCCGCTGCGTTCTCCACCAGGCCCAGGTCCTTGCCACCGCTTGCGTGAGGCCCCTGGCCCACCATGCCTCCCGAGTCACGAATGCTCCTGTCAACACTTCTGTTTACACAGGTGACCAGAGGCCTTCCAAGCAGCCTCTTCCCAGAGCAGAAACATTGGGGAAGCGCTCATTTTTTCTTAGTGTTCTTTGCTCAGTGGTCCCAGTTCCCTTGAGCAAAAAGCCATTCTCACCGTCCAGCCACAGAGACTGAATCCAAATCTCATAAAAGGGCGAAGAGTTAGATCCTAAGCCACATACTTCTCGTATCCCAAATTTGGGCTGAAAAATCCATATACCTTCCAAAACCAGATGCAGGTTTACATATTTCCAGTGCGCATGAGTAGCTGTTGATGGATATATATAGAAATATGATATATAGGATATGGAGATATGTGTGTATACCTATATTCTTGGGTGGTACAAACGGTTTGCACTGCACCTAAAAGTGGTCCTCAAACCTACCCAATGGCATCACCGTAGAAAGTGACCTGCTGCTGAAAAGATGTTTTTTGTGCTCTTCGGGTTTCCAAGAATCTGTTCGAGTGGCAGCAGCCCCAAGTCCAACAGAACAAAGCCCGGTTCGGTTCTGTGCCATCGTCACAAAGCGACAACCAGGAATACCTTATGGGGCTGTTCTGCTCTCCCAGACACGGATTTAAAATGAGTCAGACTCGACTCAGTGACAACAGACTTGAATTTGGGGTTTGTTCCATACACTCTAACTCCCAGGCTACTCCTTCACTAAAGGAGCCGAGAAACGCTTCAGGAATTATTGTAATAGAATTCTACTCCATGAATCATAGTTAAGCAATGCAAAGTTTACTCTTTATCACTACCCAAAAAATGAAAATCAATTTGCTTTTGCTTTTCATTTCAATCAAATTAAATGGCTCGTGTTCTCATGCATGAACATGTGGTATATGGAGGTACCCCCTCAAAAAATGGGGGGGAAAGCTCTGCTCAGCAGAGCTTTCATAGTAGAGATTTTTCCAGCTAGGCAAACATTAAGCAACTAGCTCTGCATTAGTGCACCCAGTGGCGTCACCTAGGAACCTCACTTTTTGTGATGCACAATTTAAGAGAACAGCTGACAGCTATAAAATTTTGTTTCCTGCTCAGGAAAAATCCTGCAGAAACTGCTGTGATATTCAACTCAGCTTAAAAGGGATAGCACTACGGGAAAAACTCAAGTGTATGAGTGTTGTTGTTTTTTTCGTTTCAAAAAAGGTGAAATGTAAATTGATGACAAACCTCTTTCTGGACATCCATCAACTACCCTAACACGAAAATGTCCACTCAGTGCATTTGGAATTCATTTCACCAGGTCAGACTGTTAATCAAACTTTCTACTTAGAAGTTCTGGAAAGATGGTGAAACAGTGTGCAACATGAAAGGCCTGATTTGTGCCAGACGGAGACTGGTTTTGCCACCACGACAATGTACCTACCTGCTCATTCAACCATCTCAGTGTGCCAGTTTTTGGCAAAAAACAGCATGCCTCTGTTGCCCCAGGCACCATACTCAGCTGACCTCACTCCATGCGACTTCTTTTTGTTTCCATGAATGAAGAAGAACATGAAAGGACAGCGATTTGATGACATATAACGGGTGAAGGTGCTGTCAGCCATCCAAACAGATGAGTTTGAAAAATGTTTCCAAGAATGGAATAATTAAAAAAAAGAATGGAATCACAGATTTGACAAATGTATTTAGTGTAATGGAGAATATGTTGAAGGTGATAAGGTTGACTTTTTGTTTGTTTGTTTGTTTATTCTTTATTGGGGGCTCTTACAGCTGCTATAGCATTCCATACGTCAATTGTATCGAGCATATTTGTACATGTTATCATCATCATTTCCAAAACATTTTCTGCTTGAGCCCTTGGTTTAAGATTCTCTTTTTTTCCCCCTCTCTCCCCCACCCTCGTGCATCCTTGATCACTTATATTGTTATTACTTCATCTATTACACTGTTGTCTCCCTTCACCCACATTTCTGTTATTTGACCCCTTTGGGGGTGGGGGGCTATATATCTAATCTTGTGATGGGTTCCCCCTTTCTACCCCTTCCCCCTCCCTGACCATACCCCTCCCCTCCTGATATCACTACTTCCACTACTGTTCCTGAGGGGTTTATCTGTCCTGAGTTCCGTGTGTCGAGAGCTCTTATCTGTACCAATGTGTGTTCTCCGGTCTAACCAGATTTGTAAGGTAGAACTGAGTCATGGTAGTGGGGCCGGGGGTGGGAGTAGAGGGGGTAGCATTCAGAAACTAGAGGAATGATGTGTGTTTCGTCAGTGCCATACTACACCTTGGTTGAATCATCCCGTCCTTATAACCCTTCCGTAGGGAGATATCCAATTGTCCACAGATGGGCTTTGGGTCTCCACTGCAACCCTCCTGGTTTGCATCAATATAGTTGTATGATTTGGATCTTTTGGTACCTGATACCTGATCCCACTGACACCTCATGATCACACAGGTGAGTGTGCTTCTTCCATGTGGGCTTATTTGCTTCCCTGCTGGATGGCTGCTTGTTTAACTTCAAGCCTTTAAGACCCCCGATGCAATATCTTTTGATAACAGAGCACCATCCACTCTCTTCACCACATTTGCTTATGCACCCATTTTGTCTTCAGTGATCGTGTCAGGAAGGTGAGTGTCAAAGAGTGCCAAATATCAGAACAAAGTATTCTTGTGTTAATGGAGGCCTTGAGTACGGGCCCAAAGTCTGTCTGCTATCTTAATACTTAACATATAAATATATGTACATTGGCCTCTATCCTTTTCATTATTAATTAGAATATTTACATATATACATGTCTATAGCTATACCTCTATAAATAGCTTTTACCTCCTATTTCTTTCCTCTCTTTCCAATAAGGTTGCTTTGTTAAAAAAATTAAATACATGTCTTTGAAAATATTTTGCTGTTTTTGTTAGTTTTTTGATACCCCCTGGTACATAGACTTAGTTTGGGGTGCTTGGTTAAGGGCTACGGTGCTTTCTTGTCCATATGATCCATCGGTTAAGCACTCAGCTAACAGCTAACTAAAAGGTCAATGGTTTGAACCCCCAGCAGCCCCACTGGAGAACGATGGAGTAGTCTGCTTCCACGAAGATTCCAGTCTTAGAAGCCCTCTAGGGTAGCTCTATCTGTCCTATCGTGTAGGCATGCATCAGCGTTGAGTCGACAGCAACAAGTTTCGGTGGCCCCAACGCTTAGTTACACCCCACTTTTCCTTCAGGGCTCAGTGTAAATGTCACAATCCGAGGGATGCCTTCCTGGCCTTCCAGTTGCCAAGGCATTCTACAGTCCACCCCTTGGCCTGCGCCATTCCTCCATAGAACTTACAGCAGGTGTTCAGTCCGCTTTTGACTCTGTGTGCTTCTTTAGCTCCATCTTCTCATAACTATCAAAATCAAACACTGTGACTAGTCACTTGTACTCAGGCATCTAGTTACATAGCAGACAACTAATCCTTGTGGGGGGGGTATCAGGAAAGAGAAAACTGAAGTAACATAATGTTGGAGAGAACGTCTTGGTAGTCGGTCGGTCTAAAATTTAACATCCAGGCAATAAGAAAAGATTTCTATCACTCTCTGAATATTAAATGTCTCCTGATGTTGCAAATGGTTAAGGCTGTGGCTACTAACTGAGTGGTTGATGGTTTGTACCTAACCAGAGGCACCGCCAAAGAAAGGCCTGGTCATCTGCTGCTCATAAGCCACAACCATAAAGCTCTCTGGAGCATGATGCTGCACCACAGCGCTCAGGGTCAGCACCAGGCAGATCTCCGTGTATGAAGGCAACTGGTTACAGCTTCTTCAAATAGCAATGTTGACGGTTACATAGGCTGGAAAGTTTGAATCCCCCAAATTTCTGTAACTGTGCTAGAAATTTCATGAAGATGTTGAAATCCCTAGTCCTGCTACCTAACAAACTGCTCGCCCCAGAGTGTCCTTGGTTCGAGAAAGAAAAGTTAATGAAGAGTAGAAATGTCTGATTTTGAATAAACACAAAGCAACTAATTATCTATGAGCAACTAATTATCTAGCTTGTATTTGTCTTTAACGTCAAAGGCTGAAAGGGACTCCTGCTATTGAACAGGGCAGGGAACACAGTGAGCCTAATTGGTGATCAGATGGATTTCATGTTATAATTGTTTTCAAGTGTATCTTTGGTCAGCTTTATGAATGAACAAGCTTATCTTTCCCAAAAGTGTGCTCTATAAGAGAATGCATTTCATTCCTCCCGGTAAATTGAGTACGGGGATACTTTTTTTAAGCTAATTTGGACACAATGGGTTTTCCACAGCTAGGTAAATATTCCTAAATCACAGATACATTAAAGGACGGAGTTGTTCAGCTTCTAAGACCTCTATACAGCACAAACAATGGACATTGAACTTTTTATACAATATTGTCTTCTGGGTCTTTTAAGTGACCATCTTGCACCCTATATGATTCATCTATATAAAAACCTGATGATTACAGGTCAATAGTCTCTCATGGGCTTTTAAAACCTCTCCCTAAGGGAGCTAAGTGTCCCTAACCTCCTAGTCTCTTTGCCTGGTGTAGACCTCGGTTTCATTTTATGCATTACTGTGGAAAGGGATTAGAGAGATACAGGTAGGCTAAGGGAGCTTGGTGGCACAGCGAATTACACATTGGGCTGCTGATCACAAGGTCAACAGGTCGAAACCACAGCCACTCTTTGGGGAAAAAAGATGAGGCTTCCCAACCCCATAAAAGTTTACAGTTTCGGAAACCCACAGGGGCAGTTCTACTCTGCCCCACAGGGTCACTATGAGGCAGCATCCATGCGACGGCAGTGAGCATGAGCTTCGGAGTGAGCGTGACCAGGCTCCTGGAGAGCACCGGTGGCTTGTTCTTGACTACGGTCCTGAAGATGGCAATTGGAACTCACCCAGAGGTACTGCGGGAGAAAGGCCTAGCGTTGCTTCCATAGGGATTACAGCCAAGCCTATCTTTTGGACCAAGTTTACTCTGGGACATAGGGGATTGGCATGAGTCAGAATCAGCTCGATGGCAACAGGTTTCAGTGTGCTGGACAGGAAAACAGTCCAAGTCCACTTGTTAGCATGTCACATGGTCATCTTCCAACAAATAAAACATCTAAAGTTTATAACATTATAAAAACCCGTGGAACATAATGGATATTAACAATGATAACAGTAGCTAAGAAGTGTGCTTCATCTAAGGCCAGGAGAGACACCGATTCCAAAGACAGAGCATTAATGAGCTTCCTCTTTGTCTCCCTCCCTGTCTCTCCGTCCTGCAGTTAATAGCCAAGATACCAACCATCACAGCAGTTTGCAACTTGCACGGGGAGAAACTGCAGGTATTTAAGCAATCCCATCCCGACATAGTGAACACACTGTTTCCTCCATTGTACAAAGAGCTCTTTAATCCTGACTGCGCCACTGTCTGCAAATGAGGAGGACCGGAGAACTGTCTCGCAGCCATGGGAGGCATCGCCACGAAGACAAGAGCAATGTGTTCATGGAGACTTAAGAGATCTGTCGCTACTGCAACATTAGGAATGTCCTGCACTTAATAGAATTATTTTTCACCGCTACAGTTTGAAGAATGTAAATAGGCACCCGAGTGGGGCTCTTCCTTGTTTGTTTGTTTTTGAAATGACCATAAATATACAAATATAGGACACTGGGGGTTATTTTTTTTTTTAATTTTATTCAGGTATGTTTTGGGAGACACCTGTTTATAGAATTTTATTGTAGATATATACGAGAACAGAGCGGTACTTTACATGATTACTTTTCCTGTTGATTGTTCAGAATATAATTTAAGAAAATTCTACTGAATAGGCTTACCTATTTCTATGTTTTTAGATAGTTGATGCATGTGTAAATTTGTAGCTGTCTTGGAAAGTACTGTGCACCTATGTAACATATATATAATATATGAGAATATTATATATGACTGTTACATGTACCTGCACATGCACCCTGGCTTAAAAGACCATCCCTACTAGCAAAGGAGGTTTACTCAGTCTATCTTCTGTTATTTACCTCCTGGGTTATATGTGACCTGTATGTTAGACAATCAGGATGTTGTCTTCCTGGCCAGACTGTCATCTACAGTCAGTGGCAGGATGGTACTGATTCAGAAATAATTCTAGCAAGCAGTAAATAGAAGACATGGCCGCTGTATAAGAACTCGGTTTCTATCAGTGACACCAAAGCCTTGTCCAACGGGTTCTTATGAGGAGGAAACAATAATAACTATTTGGGGTCATTTTCCCGTTTTCAGACTTAGACTGCAGATCACACTGAGGGGCAGCCGGGGGCGGGGCCGGTTTCCATGACGTATTTGAACAAACCATAGACATTTCCGGTATCTCTTAAGGACACATAAAATCTCCCTTTGGGGATTTCCTGTTGTGAAGGAAGCTTGGTTTGGGGGGCGTTCTTTAGTGCTTAGTGTGTCTTCAGCTGAGAAATACAGTCTGTAGATTATGATCATCAGCAATGTTTTTTAATAAAATGAGAGGAAAAGAGGAAATCAGAACCCAGGAACCCACATATTTTCTCTATCACCACGTTTTGTCCAGAAGAGTTAGGAAAAGAACATGCAGGGGACAGAGCAATTCTTTATATTTATTGTTTTCAATAAGTTTGTTAGGAAAAAAAAGTAGCACTAAATGGGGAGGAGGAACATTACATATACTTCTAGTCTGGGAGGTCTAGTATATATATATGAATTAATTGTATTAATTAATATTGTGTTCATATAATTAATTATATTATATTAATTGATACAATTAACATATCTTGATTCCCAAATCCTGATTTATAAAACTATCACGCAACCTTGACAGATTAGCAAACACGTTTGAATGACCCTGTGGAACTAAAACCAAGCGCCCCTGCTATGCAATTTGAAGCTATGTCATGTCCAGCTAGCCTGGGATCGGTGTGAAGCAAATCTTAGCAACACAGAAGGAAAGCAGTGAGTGAGCGCGGGAGCGCTGACCCGTGCCTTTGCTCCAATCCGAAAAGGGTGCGCGCCAAGCAGTTTCCTCCACCTGGGTCCTGCAGGGCGCCCTTATGCCTGGATCCGAAAGAAGAGGCGGAGATAAAGGGCAGCTGCAGAAACCAGGCAAGAAAAATCATGTTCTCCCTCAAGGATAGCCCAGCCACCCACTTATTTTAAAAACTAGCTCTTCTCGTTGTCAAACACACACACACACACACACACACACACACACACACACACACACCCCTACAAAGTAAAGTATCCATCCGTGGAAACAGACTCTCTTGTTCTTTTTCATTGAGTTCTCTTGTGAAGCTCGCGCGGTTGCGACCCATCTTCCAGTCCTCTCAGAACTCGTCGCTGAGGATCACAACCGTAGGGTTCGTCTTTCCATTTAGAACCCAGAGCCTTTTCCCGTTTCGTGATGGATGAATTCCAAACCAATGGGGAAAAGCGAAAAGCCTTTAAAATAATGCATCTCTTTCTCAACTACTGTTGTAATCAATTAATTTCACGACATTGAACCAAATTACCTTCAGCGTCTAAGAAGACAGCTGCAGACTGCTTGTGATGCGGCCACGGGGACTTCATTCTTTTCGGTTTAAATGTCACTCCTGCTAGCTCTTTGTATAAAGAATTAATTCCAAGAGTCATATTTCCTCCTAATGGAAAGATTACTTTACTGATTGCTAGGAAAACAGGGTAATGGAAGGCACTCAATTAAACCAAGCCGTTTCCAAATGCAATGTATGTTTTATGATTGGCTGCTGAGAGGCGATGTTTCATATGTCTATTTGCTGTTTCCCTTTGAGCTTTGAACTTATGTCAAACTTTTTCCTTGTTCTGTTAGCCTGGTGTTTTCCACTGTCGGCCTGTAATCCCTGCTCGGTTGCAAAGGGAATCATTTGTCTCCTCTAATTTACCTTAGAGGATTTAAATTGGCTCAATTTATGAAGTGGCTGAGAATTTTTTCCTCCTGTGTCCCACGGTGATGTAGGAAAGATTGTTCCCCCACACTTGCCTCAGGACGTACTGGCTTGGCATGTGTGCTGCTCCATCGTGCAAGCATTTCACTGGGACGTGAACCTTTCGAAGCTGGAAAAGAGGAAATGGAGCTAGTGATTGAACCGGTACCAAACAATCGATTTCAGGGCACAGTTGCTAAATCGGTCCCTTAAAAGAGAATCAAGGCACGTTTTCCGTGGTAACAACGTTTTCACAAGCTGCCCTGTGAACATTTCTGTGACTACATCCCAAGGTATTTGGAACCGTGGTAAGGGTAGCTTGCTTTACCACGTGCAAACCCCAACGCTTTGTCCCTTCACCACGAAGACTGAGAAAGGTCTCCAAACCCTCCTGAGAAAGTGTGTGCTGGGAGAACACACCCTGGTCCTGAACTCGTCACTCCATGCTTCGGCAATGACAATCACTGCTTGATGCAGATCTTGCACTCAGGGATGCCTCATTAAAGGAACAAACAATACGTCGAGAAGGATAAGGAGAAACAAACAAATAATCAGGCACACGATTACAAAATGAAAAATGACATAGATTGGTGTGCCAACCAGGGACCCTCTCCCACAAGGCCTTCAGACCAACCCGCAGTACAGTCCCTTCAGGGTTGAAAATGGAATTTGCTTTTCTTATTTGGACTTGCTGAAAGATTGCACACAGTCTCTTGAACAGAGACCTCTTAGTCTCATTTTCTAAAATCTGCTAAGAGCCCAGTAATCCAGTGATCCCATTTGCAAGAATATTTATTTCCCCAAGCTTGAGATGTCAGTCTGGAGCAAAAAATAATAAATCAAGCACACAGTAACTCGACAAGGGCAAGAGAAGGTGTGTGAATTCAAATCCCCTGGGAACTGGGTCTAGAGAGGCAGAGGTAAAGTTGGGAGGAAGAAAAGAGGAGAATAAGGAATTCCATATCTGGTTTGACATCCTGTTCATACCCCTACTGCCCAGGACTGGAGTCATCTTGGTACTCCTTTGTCTCCAGCAATTTAATCCCCCACCACTGAAAACAGAGGTGTGCTTCTTAACTATACCCTTTCTGTTGGGGTGCTGCTGTTCCCATCCCATTATAAGGGCTCTGGACTCAACACAGAGAATGCACGTGGTCCCTTTGGTAATTGGCGTTATTTGGTAGACCCCAAGAGATCCTCTGCGCAGAGGATTCTGGTCATGAACTCAAGAGTTGTCAGGGAGGCAGCCGTACATGGTCTATAATGACTGTCCCATTCAACGTCTAACTACCCAACAGCCCAGCGAAACTGTAGAAAATTATACCACCCATTGTCAACTCAGTCTCACGTTCTTCAATCCCACGGAGACCCGGCTTAAATACAAAGACAAGTCTGTGTTCCAGGAGCAATCCAACACGTCACAGCTTGTTTCAAAACCTCCGGAGGATGCAATTATGTCCGTGCTGCCCCAGGTCTTTGTTTTCCGTGTTATTTTCTCCTTTATGATAGAAATGGGCAAAGCGTCTAATGCTACTGGAAATTGGAAGCAATGTTCTTTTCCTGGACCCTCTCTCTATAAACTTTTGTTTCCCATGGAGTTACTCCTGCTGTCCGTAAGTCCAGGCAAAGACGCTGGGCCCTGACAAGAGAACAGCAATAGCTTCAAAGCGTGCATCGCCACTGACACTTGGCACGCAGCCCCCCATATAGAGAGGAGGGAAATGCGTGCCATGGAAACATCCATGCACGCATGGAAACATATTTTGTTTCCACTTTCTACAAGTGATGGCTAAACTAAAAGCCTGACGTGGCAAAGCCATGTGGGTCTTTCTGAAAAGATCTGAGACCCCCTTCTTTTTCCATGTCCGGGCCTGAAGCAGGAGCTATAAGCCCCAAAGCCGAGAAGGGCCAGGTAGTCAAAGCAAATGGTGAAGCAGGCTGGTGGAGGTGGGTGGGGGGAGAGGTAGGGACAAACTAACCAGAGGGGAACTGCCCCATCTAAGAAGGACATTCTCAACTCAGCTGACAACGGTGTTGATAGAGTTTATGGATTATAGGAAGACGTGATTGACGTAGAAGTCAGTGTGGACCAAACAAATAAATCACTGCATGCAGGAGGGACCCCAGGTTCCCCTACTGGCCCTGGGCTGCTAATTTCAGGGTCCGTGACTCAAATGTAGGAGCCTGTTAAACAGAAGCCTGTCTGGCCAGATGCAACCTGAGTTCTGGAGCCGTGGTCCACATTGATTGTCACTGCGAGAGGCTCAGGAGGTTGGCTGATCCCAGGCAATGCAGCAGAACTGCCCGAGGGGGTTCTTCCCGGGCTGCAGTTCACAGCCCCTGACAGTGCAACTAGAGGATAGAGGAGAGGGGAGGTGAAAAACAAGGAAAATGGCTGGTAAGACAAAAGAAAACAATTCTTTGTAAGGATGCCGAAGAGAAGGCATTTGTGTTTATCTTGGCCAGACACCCGGCTTCGTGAAGCCAGGTGACTGGATTTCTTGCTTAGCCTTTTCTAAAAAGCATGACTTGTCTATATCTTTGATCTCTGAAACAAGTTTTTATTTTTCCTTCACTGTATCTGAAAAAAAACAACAAAAAACTTGTAGAGTCATGAGCAGGAAGTCCTTTCGTTCATCTCAAATGGGGACTATGGATTCTACGCGGCAGATGGGGGTTGTCCATTTGAGCACTTTCCCCCCCAAGCTGCTGACATTTCACTGAAAGGAACTGGCCTGCGCTATCTTTGCCTTCTGCTTGACTGTGAACCCGACCTTAGTGGATCAGAGAAAGCAGCCTGGTGACTGTTCTCCTGGCCAAAATCAAGCACAAGGGTTCTCGGTGTTGAATAAGCCCAGGTGCGTGCATCACAGGGTATGGGCCCTGCAGCTGGGCAGCACGATCCATGTCCTACATCCTCCTCCTCTGACTGTGCTGGCGTAGAGCATAGTTACACCTGTCACAGCCATACATGCGCCAACACACGTGTCTGAGAAGCTACAGATATCACCTCGAAGCACAGTGCCGGCTGCCTCATCTGGCTAACAGGCACACACAGAAAATGGAGTACGTATTGTAGAAATGTAGAGGAAAAATAAAAATATTTTTTCAAATGTAATTACTTTTAATATATGCTTGTGGAAGGTATAATAATACGGTGTACACTGTCTCTGAAATTTTTGCTGTAAATAACTGGAGACGGTGAATACACTGATTTTTCTATGTCTCTGTTTAAGCATAAAACTTTGTAACGATTTTTTTAGAGGGGGAAACAAACACAACAAAGAGCCAAGACGTACTTGCGTCCTTTATGAGTGTTATGTACTTCTCTATTGTTTAGTGGAAACTGATTGTAACAGTTCAAGCATCTTGACGGGTTGTCGGTGTTGTGTCTGCTTCTTTTTGTGAAACAGCTGAGAACAGGACAGGGCTGTCCACGAAACCTGCCCCCAAAGAGTTGGCAGTGAAGATTGGTCTGAGACTCACAAATTCTATCTCCTCTAGACAGTTTGAAAAAGAGAGAAACTCGGAGCAAAAAGTTGCCTGAATAAGGAAGTCCTCTTGCCTCGTAGCAAATGGCTCTGTCCAAACCCTCCCTGCATGGAATAGCTTACAGAAAACAAACTGCTTTCTGACGAACAAAGTATTTTTGTACACGTTTATTTCTTATGAGTATCCTGAGGTCAGACCACTCATTCGCTGAAGCCATAACTGACCTTCACCAAATAAAGGTTGTAAGAACCCTTGGGGGAGGGCGGGTAGGGGGAGACTGATGGGGAGCAAAGCTAAGCGGTCGAAATCTAGAAGCAGCCCAGGCAGGAGCACGTCTGACGAACATGATGCCTTTCCTGCATCCCAAACATGACTTTCAAAGGCTAGTATTTTATGATGATCAATTTATAATTTTAAAAAATGATATTTAGATTTAAAGGAGACTTTCCAATATTTTTGAAATCCCTGACAATGCTCCCCTGCTTTTAGGATGGAGAGAATTTGATTTTCATACACTCCCAAAGTTCAGAGGTTTTAATGTTTTTATCTTGGCTCCAGCCTACACTTGTAAAGGGCAGAGAGACTCTACGGAATCCAGCAGTCGAAACGGGGGGCTCTCCGGGTTCCGTTGCCCCTACTAGCATTGCTGCTCAGTGAGGGCAGTGCGGACCAGCGCTGGGCAGTTGGCATCTCGTATTAAGCATGCACACCCTTGTGGGCAATGCGCAAAAAGTGCATTGCTGAAAGTATGTAAAATAAAAATATTCCTTCTACAAAGCATAATAATTGTACTTCTTAACAAGAATGATACCTCCTCGAGTCAACATTTGTTTCTTTGTCCGGAGCTTCGTTGCATTATTACCATGTATGATTATGATCAGCCTGTAGAGGCAAAAGGCAAACAACAAGTAGACCCAGTGACATCTATAGTTTAAAGTCTACCATGTTCTGATCTCTCGCTCCTTATTTAATATACAAGCCCTAATTTCTGTATATCTGAGTAAAACTGCAGCCTGAGTCATTTAGGAAGTACGCATTAAGTTGTTTTATTATTATAAATATACTAGAATAAAACATCGCTCCCTAACAATTTTTAAAAAAGGAGTTTTATATTACTTTAGAATGTAATAGGTTTTCGTCCTTATTTCATGTCTTGTAAATTATTAGTTGAATACTGTTAGCATTCCCTGATAAATGCACACATGATTTCTGAATGTTTTCTGTAAATGACAATCAATGTTTATGAGGTTCCCTCCTTTAAGGCTGAACAAAATTAAAAGAAGAAAAAAAAAATCTTGCCTACTGGTTTTCTTTCCCCGACAGAGGAAAAGTAAAACGAATGAAGAACATAGACACACTTGCTTTGAAAACAGTGCCTCCCACTTCTTGCATACAGCCTTGTCCTTTTTTCCAGTAAATAGCAGGGATTTTCTTCCCCCTTTAGGAAGTGCTTGAGCCGGAGGCCTGGGTTAGAAATGTTCACCAAGAAGAACTCTGATGGAGCCCGGCTATCAAAAGATATAGTGTCTGGGGTCTTAAAGGCTTGAAGATAAACAAGTGGCCATCTAGCTCAGAAGCAACAAAGCCCACATGGAAGAAGCACACCAGCCTGTGTGACCACAAGGTATCAAAGGGATCAGGTGTCAGGCATCAAAGAATAAAAAAATCTTATCATTGTAAATGAGGGTGAATACATAGTGGAACCCAAGGTCTATCTGTAGGCAACTGGACACCCATTTGCAGAAGGGTCAAGGGAGGAGATGAGCCAGTAACATACAACTTTCCTCTAGTTCCTTCATGCTTCCTCCCCCCACACTATCATGACCCCAATTCTACCTTAAAAATTTTGCTAGACCAGAGGATGTACTTTGGTACAGATAGGAACTGGAAAGACAGGGAATCCTGGACAGATGAAACCTTCAGGACCATGGTGAGAGTGGCGATACTGGGAGGGCGGAGGGAAGGTGGGGTAGAAAGGGGGGACCAATTACAAGGATCTAGCTCAGAAGCAACAAAGCCCACATGGAAAGAGCACACCAACCTGTGTGATCATGAGGTGTTGATAGGATCAGGTATCAGGCATCAAAGAACAAAAAATCATACTGTGAATGAGGGGGAGGGCGGAGTGGAGACCCAAAGCCCATCTGTAGGCAAGTGAACATCCCCTTAAAGAAGGATTGCAGGGAGGAGAGGAGCCAGTCAGGGTGTAGTCTAGCAACAATGAAACATACAACTTTCCTCTAGTTCTTTAATGTTTCCTCCCCCCCACTATCATGATCCCAATTCTACCTTACAAATCCGGCTAGAGCAGCAGATGTACACTGGTACAGATAAGAGCTGGAAACACAGGGAATCCAGGACAGGTAAACCCCTCAGGACCAATATTGAGAGTAGCCATACCAGGAGGGGAAGAGGAAGGTGGGGGAGAAAAGAGGAACTGATCAAAATGATTTACATATAACCCCCTCCATGGGAGATGACAACCGAAAAGTGGGTGAAGGGAGACATCAGGTAGTGTAAGACATGAAAAAAAATTATAAATTTATAAATTATCAAGGGTTTGTGAGAGAGCGAAGGTGGAAAGGGAGTGGAGAAAAATGAGGAGCTGATACCAAGGGCTCAAGTGGAAAGAAGGTGTACACATGTGCTTGACACAATGGATGCATGCGTGGATTGTGATAAGAGTTGTAGGAGCTCCCCCATAAAAGGATTTTTTTTAAAACAAACAAAACAAAAAAGAATATTTGAGCTTATGGATTGACAATCCAATATTAAATTTGCTAGACCACAGTTGTTTGTTTGTTTGTTTGTTTGTTTGTTTGTTGCCTGGTGCAAAGGAAGGAAGTCAAAGCAGCATCAGAGAAAAACTAAGGAAATTCGAAAAAGTTTAGAGGTAAACAGATTGACATGAATGCAGAGATTCCAACACCACTGCTGCTGTTACGTGCCATCATATGGAATCTCTGTACATCAGAAAAAGTGCCACCCAATCCCATGCCGGTCCCACCGGCCCCGCTCTGCTCAGACTTACTGTTGCAGCCACTCTGCCAGGCCCTCTCATTGAGGGTCTTCCTCTGTGACCTACTTTAACAAGCAAGATATCCTTCTCAACATTCTGGTCCTTCCCGATATCATGTACAAGATCAGTGAGGTGAAGCCCACCACCCTTGATTCTGAGAAGAATCCGGGCTGTTCTTCTGCCACACAGATTTGTTTATTCTTCTAATAGACAGCATTGTTGTGTTATTCACTAACACCATAATCTAAAGGCATCCATTTATCTTAAGCCTTCCTTATTTTTGTACAATTTTTGAATGTAGAGGAGACTATTGAAAATGCCATGAACCATGTATCACTCCGTGTGCACTTTAGAGGAACCATCTGAAGAAGGGGACCTGACATTGGCTGGGGTCACTCCTTCAAGAAAGAGGAAATGGGAGACGACCACCCACTTGCTGCTGTAGGACACTGAGACAAAGCTGCGACAAGTCAGCGGCCCTCCGCAGGAATGGGAGGAGAACCTTCCCGGAAAATCAAGTTCAGACCAGGGGAGGGGAGCATCTACATTTCAGAGGAGGCGCCGAGGTTTCAGTTGGGGGAAATGGTGGGTAAATGGGGAGGAGCCACCTCCCTTCAGGAAGGGATGCTAAACGATAATTGTAGAGAATTTCAGGGGAGAAAAAGCCCAGTTCTATGGCCTTGGATAGACTTTTAAAATATGTTTCTAACCAATCCTAGATGAACCATGCTATGGATTAAGTACTATCATGACTTTAGACGCTGGCCTTTTAGGAAATATGGCATCTCTCAAGGGCCACACAAGGACTCAACTTGGAAATCTGACTGAGTGACCTGGGCCCTATCTCAAAACTGCCTGTGCCTTTGGACTTAGGACTAAAATACTCTGATGGGAAAGGAAGCAAAAAGAATGGACACCCCAAGAGTGTAGAAACCGCGGTCATTGGATCTTGGGTGAGTCTGTTGGCTTAATGGGTGCCCAATGAAAGGGGACCCAGCAGCACCTCACATATCGTATCTCACTGCTCCCCTGCCATTCATAGGACCAGTTTTAATCTGAAAGGCAAGGGTCTGCTCTTCTAAGAAAGGATACAAGAAAAATTTCCCCTCGGACCAACCCCCTTGCTCAAGGTAAACAAAGCTCAATCAATTAAGAAATCAATCTGCACAAAAACAGCTCATGGATTGCCGCTTGCAGTTGGACTATACTTGCATAAACTGCACATATCAATAGTACCTTCAACTCTATGCCATTGGATAAATTATTGATGTTATCAATACAATTGCTTTATACCTCAGGGGGATGACTGATAATGTTTGGCTTTTTTGTTTCCTTTCTTTTTTTGTTTTTGGAGGTTTTTGTTTGTTTGTTTCTGTGGTTTTTGTTGTTCTGGTTCTTGTAGGTTTTGGTTTTTGTTATAATGTAACCGCCAAAGTAAACCAAAGTCGTTGATAACCCATGGGAAAGCAGATGGCTTCTGGGCTCCCATCTAATTCTATCCCCAATCCAAGAACAGCAATTTCTTATACCATGGTGCTCATTGATACTCGCCTTCATAAAGAGACCATTGAAGGCGAGAGCTACAGAAAAGTGTGTCAGAGAAAGCACATGGTGCCCTGCCATCAAGTGGAATAGTGTCTGGGATCTTAAAGGCCACATCGAAGAAGCACACCAACCTGTGTGATCGAAATATGATAATAACAAAATCCATATATGACAAAAGGGAAAGTATCAGAGCTTAAATTATGAACACCCAATTTTAGAAAGCCATGGAGGACAGTGAGAGTCCAAAATCCCTCTGCAGAGAATCTAGTCAGATGAAACTCTGGCCAATCCCCTCAAGCCATAGGGGAGGGACTTCAACGCCTTTACTATGAGACAGAGATTATTGTAAACTTGATTAAGGCGAATCAAACAATGGTATCATGTGATACTTGCTCAGTTGACCTCCCTCTTGACCCAGCCTGAATTTGCTTTCGGCTCAAATAATTCTCTCTCATTCCACAACAGAAATTTCTTCTCTGGCTTTTAAAATATTGTTGGTAGTCCATTCATTATTAATCTGTATTTTTTATCTTTATATTATTATCATTACTATTTTCTTCTTTCTGTTTTTTATTGGTTCTGTTAAGTTTCCCAATTTACGAAGCACAGAGGAATGGATGCATGGAGACAATAACTGATGCGATTGTTTATCAGGGTCTGGGCTGAGGCCTGGGGAGGGGCCTGGGAATTGAGAAGCAAACAATGAATGCAGGAGGGGGGAGGGAGTCCTAGAACTTATTGTAATGATGTATATCTGACACTATTAGAAAGCAATTTAACCATGGAAGTGGGTGATGTGTGACTATCATATCAAGAAAACCACTGAAAAAGCAAAAAGCAAAGTTGAACTATGGTTCCCATGGGTGAAGGATGAAGAGTATCTGCTTTGGGGACATAGAGTGTACATTAATGGTGGTGGAATAATTTGAAAAGGAGACCAATAATGTTATACAACACGAAGAGTATAATCGGTGGCACGGATATACATGTAGGAGTTACTAAGTTGGAAAATGTTTTGTTGTGTATAGTTTTACCACAATTATAACACGCATGAATACAAAGAAGAAGAAAAGGTTCTAAAATTGATTGTGGTAATGATTGTACAATTCTTCCTGGAAATTGAACGATTGAATTGCATGAGATGTGCATGACGTGCCAATAAAGCTGCACAAAAGAATGCCAGGGCTTGGGTCAGGGGCATCTTAGCCCGCAAGGTTGCTATGTAACACCTCCAGGAGCTCTTTCAGTAGCAGATCTTTCTAATGCAATACGCCAGTTGAGTTCTTGACTGCCGCTTCTGTGGGAATGGATTGTAGATTCAAGGAAAATGAAACCCTTGACAACTTCGATATTTGATTCATCTATTGATCTTGCTCATTGGTTCCATTATGAGAATGTGTGTTTTGTACGCTGAGATGTAATCCATACAGAAGACCATGGTTTCTGAGCTGCACCAGGGAGTGCTTTCCATCACTTGTGAATTCCAAATATCCCGACCCTTCCTTGCATTCTTCCCAGGATCAAATGCCCCTGTCATGTGTGCCAACATAAACAATGAGAATCTGCAACCCTCTGACAGCTAAAAATGTTTCTTGAAGAGGATAGCAAGAGGAATTGATGATCCTTTTACAGCTCCAAGCAGCAGGCAAAAAAGGAAAGAAACGAGTTTTCAGATGGTTAGAATGTTGTCCTGGAGCTGTGACCCATGATGAGTTACCACTTGGCATCATCTAGGCTTTGTTAACCACTTCCTCCTTAGTGCCTGCCCTCCCCATCACACTGTGTGAGCCAAAAATCCCTCCGTTCTCAAAAACACTCATGAAGCAATGCCAGTTTGGGCTCACTGGAAAGTAAAACATTGCTTCAAAGGCTCTGGCAAGGGCTACTCGAGGGTTGGAAGTGGGTGAGTGGATAAAGCAGAATCAGAAAAGATGTTCCTAATATAAATAATATCCTGCCTTCCAATCTGTGGAACTGTCCACTCCCAAACCCTACACACGTATTGTCCAAGAAATTCCCATACAGTATTCGGTGAAACTCCTTACACATTTACACAGATCATGGCCATTGGCTCCATTTCTCCTCATGGCCACCCCATACGAGTCCAAGGAGAATTGTGTTCCATAGCATTTTCGATGGAGGATTTTTTTGGAAGCTGATCACTGAGTCTTTCTTCTGAGGTCTTTCTGGGTAGACTTGAACCTCCAACCTATCGGGTATCAGCCAAACATGTTAACTGCTTGAACCATACAGTGTAGCGCACAAACCCGATAAATTAAATACATCAAGCACGTGAGCACTGCTTATTTCTTTGTCTTCTGCTTACAAAAATTAGGCCCTAAAATGTTTCTAATGGTGAAAGAAAACATTGTAAAGATCCCTTAGTACACATCTTAGTGCTATACTGTTCAGGTAAGAGAAAACCTTTACCTTTATTTTTGTTGATTTTCGCTGGCGAAAACTAATTAATTGTCCCAGGCTATGGGAAGGAAAGGGGAGAGCTCTAAGTTTTCTGTCTTTAAATTCTCCTTTTCAGAACACTGTTCCTCCCTGAAATTAAGATTGGCATTTCAAAAAAGTAATGATAGCTGAACTTGTGGAGACCTCCACGTTCAGATAATTAAATGGCACCATTTGGGAAGTTACTCTTTTCTTTCTTAGCAGAATTTAAATCTTATCCAATCAGGTCCAAGGTGGCAGTCAGATTGTTCTTCCTAATTTGCATACCAAGGGGGAATTCAGACGTCCTCAGAGGAGGCCCTCTGGCTTCTTTCTTTTCTAGCACTCCCGAGTTCCCTCCACCTTAGCAAAAGCAAATGCCGGCCCAGGTGCCCTCGATAGACTCTGACATAAAATACTCATTAAAAGTAAACCCTTCAAACAAAGCGCTCAGACAGTTTTTGATACAAGGACTTTTTTTTCATACTAGTTTTCCCCTAGATGGTATCAGCTACTTGCATGTTTTCCCTCACGCTCAGGGACAACAATTCCTAAAAGGCAGGCGCTGGAGCAAGTGTGAAGGAGGAGTTGGAAAGACAAAGCGCAAATAAGATAGGAGCTCCCTCGAAATCATCGGCATGTCATCCATTCAACCGGTAAGAGGGTGCTTCGAAATTCATGGGAAACAGGAAGTTCGTTAGGTTTCTATATCATTTTTCCATGAATCTTTTGAAGCTCCATCCTATTTATTGAGTGCTTACTATATGCTGCTCTTGATCCCAGGTCTTAAGAATAGAAAAATAATTTTTAAAAATGGCTGCCTTTGACCCTGTCTTTGAGGTTTTCACTGTGTGCCGAAGTAGGAAAACCCATAGTCCTAAACGACAGATTTTGACAGAGGCTTGCCAGTGGGATGTGTCTGGATAGAGGTTTGACAGTGGGATGTGCTGAAAAGCTGGAGCTAGGCCACCAGCTGCGTAACCCATGCCATACATGTTTCATCAGAGCTTCAGGACCAGAGAGATGAGGAAGAAAGAGTAGGACCTTTACTTCAAACATGACTCAACAAAACCTCTGTAGATCAAACAGAGCACCGTCAGATTCAGTGACAGAAGATAAGCCTCCTGGGGTGGCAGCCCCTCAAAATACCCAGTGGCCTCCACAATAAACTCAAGCCCACTGATCATCACAAAGATGGTGGACGACCAGGTCATTTTTCGCTCTGTTTTATACTGAATCCCTGCGGGTCACAGTTGACATCACAGCAGCTCATTGCAATTTAGAGACGGGTTTCTGGGAACTGAAGAGGAGCCGTTTCATCTGCTGGGAAAGTATAGAAAGATGCTTGTAAATGAGTCCTGAAGGATGACATCCGGTGGATCAAGACAAAAGAAATTTGCTACAAGTGCCTCGAATGTGCCGGAAAAAAGGGATTGAGAGTGAGTGATGTCTACATTGTGACAATGGGCAGTTCTGTCCCAAATATTGCCTCCAGATGGGTTTTAGTTTATGTATACTGCTATCGATTGAATTATGCCTAAAAATATTCGTTGTCTATCTTTATACTGTTTAACTGTTTACTTATTATTAATTGGGAGTTAATACATATTCCATAGTTCAATCAGTTTCCAAACTTTCTTTTATTTCCTGGACTCCTTGATATCTCGTTGCCCTTTTATGCGCCCCACCCACCCATTACCACTGTACCCTCCCAAAACCCTCATTCTACTTGCTGTCCCTGTAGGTTCATTAATCCTGGATTTCATACACCAAAAAAACAGAAAACTATAACACCACTTCAAGAGCCAAAATGACATGACACCTCGGAGATAAACTCTAATATGAACAAGCAATATATATATACAGATAATGTTAACAACCAGATCAGATCCAGCGTGCATCAGAGTGGGGACCAACTGACAAAATGTTAACTGTTGAAATCAGGTTTATCCCTTTGATCTTCTGTACTCATCTCTCCAGTGCACTCTGTTTAGTATCCTCCCATCCCTCAATGATGCCTGCAGGAAACTAGGTAGTTCCCAGAAACGTATCTTGAGCTCTTGCCATTATCCACCCACAGCCTCTGCAGACCAGAGTCACGATGTACACTCTGATACTAATCCCTCCTTAGGATTGGGATTCTTTATAAACCTTCAGTGACTGATGATGGTGTGCTTCGTCCATGTGCACTCAGAGGACATCTCACTTAGATGGCTGTTGGTTTGGAGACAAGCCTTTAAAACCACAGACACTATTTTGTCGGATAGCCGGGCACCATCTAATTTCTTCACCACATTTTGCTATAGCAACCATATCATCTGTGTTCCCTTCCTGGGGGGTGAGTATGGATCAGGGCCATGATGTAAGAACTATTTTTTCTCAAGTTGGAGCTAGGATTTAGGGCGAGCCGAAAACCCATTTCTAGATCTATGTTTTTGCTTTTTTTAATCTGATGTTGGTTCCTTTTCAAAACCTCCTGGTTAATTTATGGTAGAGAGTCTTATCAATCATCCCCCTGGGGCATAACACTCTTCCATTAATATTGTCTTTGACTAGCCCCTGGTACTAATTTTTTAAACCCTGTTGAGAGAGGGATATTGGGCCAATGTAGGCTAACTCCATATCACAATACCTGAATTATTCACCTGTACAGAACCAATCCTTTCATGGCTACATGCTATTCACACAAAGAATGGGGGGTTAATTGTCATGTGAATTCACAATAATAATCACTGAGGATATCCGTCACAAGTCTGTCGGAATAACACACATCTTAATACAGCACACAGGGCATTGCTGTAGCAAGACCACGTTTATCCACCTACCAACAGTACGCCGCTCTTGGTACAGCTGTCTTCTGCTTCCTCAGACACCATATCTTTTCCAACTTAAGTCCTCGGGTTACACGCATGTCTGAGGTAGAGTCCAATTTACCCAGTGGGTTTCCACATGCCATGGGCCTTGAAGATCCAGGATTCAGTATCCCAGCATTCCACGGCACCCAGCTTGGTCCTCAGGATGCACGAGAGACCTGGGTCCATGTGTCCCACCAAAGACACTCTCCCACTAGGGTTCCCAAAATCATTTTCAGTCATTCTTACCCCCAATTGGAGGTCAGTCCTCCCTCTTCTCCGACCAACAGACATGCGTTTGGGTTGCATGAAACGTATTTGCTCTTTCCCATCTCCTGACTTGTGTCTCTCATCAGTATCCTTCAGCCCTCTGGTACGGCTGTCTGTCTTAACACTGCACATAGAATCCATTTGGAAATTGTCTTTGTTATATGAATGGGAACAGATTCCAAGCCGATCACTTTTGGGATACTGAAGGAGCAAATTAGGCACAGAAGCAAGCAAACACAGATGATGGAAGATAGACGCCACGCCACACAAAGATCTCCAAAGAAACAAGACAGAGGAGTGGAAAAGAAACAAGGATTTTCCCCAACCCCAACAGAAAGACAACCTTCCCCTGGAGATGCCACACCCTGAATTCAGACTTGCCACCTCCTAACCTGTGAGCTAAACGTTTCCATTTATTAAAGCTGCCCTCTTGTGGTATCTCTGTTACAGCAGCAGTAGAAACATAAGACATACATTTCATTACAAATTTTCTTATAAAAATCGGAATTTCCAGTTCCCTTGGTTAAAAAAAACAAACGCAAAACAAGCCATTGGCCAACACTAACCTCACTCACATCCTTAAGAGGAAAAATGGCCTGGGGTTCTGTCAGGTCTGTCCCTTTAGGACACAACACAGTTCTCTAGCTCTCGTGGCTCATTTCCTACTTGCATGGCTCCTTTTACAGTTTAGTGAATGGTGAACAATGATTGGCAATCAATGTAAAAAGATCAAAAGTAGACTGATCATGGAGAATCTGAAATCCCTACTTGAGAAACTTCTCTATAGCCCAGTAGTTCTTTTGACTCTCCCCTCACATTAGCCATCCACTGGCTGCATCAAAACAATTTGTTTGCTTAATTTTTCTTATGTCATTTCACCAGCATCAAGACTACTTGCCAATCATCTCCATGGGTATTCGTAAAGTAATATCAGACTTTATTATAAAAGCCACTTGCTGAGGAAAGCTATTTCTAATAGATACAAAACCTTTGGTGATGCTGAGACGTAATGGCTTTGTTCTTGGACGCTCTGGAGGAAAAGATCTCGGAGTTTCCCGGGCTCTGCACATGGCAGAACAGACTTGTACTTGAGGAGGCAAACACAGGCAACGTCAAGAAATGCAGCAATGAGACCTGAACATGTGAGCGTTGAAATTGTTATAGTCTGCTTCCTGATGATACTTTGCTTGATGTTCTGTGCATGAAACCCAGGATAAGTAGAGCTCTGGAGACAGTAAGTGGATAGTAGGAGCATGGCGGGGAGAATGGGGAGAAGTGGGACTGAATAACAAATGAGAAGAGAGATTGTGGAGACTGGTGCCCAACTCTTTTTCGTATAATTGAATGATTAAATTGTATTATATGTGATGTGTATCCCAATAAAATGATCTAAAAATAAATCAATGAGATGAAACCATTGAGCCAATTTTTAAAGAAAAGAAATAGAGTTTTTCTGATATTGTTTTTGTCTAAATCATTCTACCACTTTTGTCCAAATCGTTGTACCACTATTAACATAAACTCCGTGCCCACTGAACAAAACCCCTCCTTGCTCTCTTCCTTATATCCCTGGTAACGACTAATAGGCCTTTTTCTTTCATATAAATGATATCGTGCAGTATTTGTCCTTTCGTGGCTAATTTATTTTGCTTATGTCATTTTCAAGGTTTCATTTGTTTTGTGGCATGAATCAGGATTGCTAAATAGCATTCCATTATATTTGTATATACCATATTTTTTAATCTGGTCACCTGTTGATGGATATTTTGTTGTTTCTACCTTTTTGCTCTTGTGAAAGTGCTGAAATGAATATTGATATACACGTCTCTACTTGCAAAAAAAATTTGAGCATTGATAGACCAAAGGGTCCAAGGGAATGCTTCAGCAGTAAGATTACTGCTTTAGGAACTAGGGTGATTATCCTTTGATTCCAGATGGAGTGTTGCGCAATGACCTTTTTGTGGCTCCTGATTTCCAGTACAGTCAACCTCAGAGTAACTTTGGTGAACCTGAAAATTCAAATGCCCAGAAAGTCACAGAGGAGGTTTAGATTTTCATAGAACATTATGTCTCAGCTATTTTTCTAAGGCTATAAAAGCCC
>NW_022103919.1:14782155-14788018 GCF_000313985.2 Echinops telfairi
GATAAGAGCTGGAAACACAGGGAATCCAGGACAGATAAACCCCTCAGGACTAATAATGAGAGTAGTGATACCAGGAGGGTAAGGGGGAGAAGAGGGGAACCAATCACAATGGTCTACATATAACCCCCTCCCAGGGGGATGGATAACAGAAAAGTGGGTGATGGAAGACAATAGTCAGTGTAAGACATGAAAAAATAATAATAATTTATAAATTATCAAGGGTTCGGGAGGGAGTGGGGTTGCATGAGGGAGGAAGGGGAAAAAATGAGGAGCTGATACCAAAGGCTTAATTAGAAAGAAAATGCTTTGAAAATAATCATGGAAACATATTACAAATGTGCTTAACACAATGGATGGATTGTGATGAGAGCTGCACGAGCCCCCAATATAATGAATTTTTTTTTTAAGAAATGTGAATCAACAGAAGGTGTAAATTATTGATCAATACCATTCATCAGTAAAATTTTTATATTGCTGTTATTCGGGTCCATCAAGTCCTTTCCAACCCTAGGGGCCCTATGCACAACAGAAGGCGACACTGGAGCCCTCACAATTGTTCCTGAGCTGGAGTCCAATGCTGCAGTCGCTGTGTCGATGCAGCTTCTTAAGAGGCTTCCTCTTTGTTCACGGCCCCTCTGCTTTACCAAGCAGCACGGCCTTCTCCAGGGACTGGTCTCTCCGGACAACACGTCCAAAGTAAGTGAAAAGACAGTCTCTCCTCTCAGGAGCATTGTGGATGTACTTCTTCCAAGACGGATCAGTTTGTCTTCTAGCAGCCCACGATACTTTCAACATTCTTCTCCAGCGCCATAATTCAAATGCATCGAATCTTCTTCAGCCTGCCTTATTCAATATCCAACTTTCACATTCATATGAGGCAACTGAAAGTACCAAGGTTTGGGTTAGGTACGCCTTAATCCTCAAAGTATATCCTCGCTCTCCAACAGTCTAAAGAGGTCTTAGGCAGCAGGTTTACCAAATGAGATACATCTTTTGATCTCTCGACAGATGCTTGCATGAGCACTGGTTGTGGATTCAAGTAAGACAAAATCCTTGACAACTTCAACCTTTTCTACATCTATCACGATGTTACCATGGGGTCTGGTTGTGAGGATTTTGGTCTTCTTGACATTGAGTTGTAGTCCATACTGAAGAGTGTAATCCTTGATCTTCATCAGCAAGCGCTTCAAGTCCTCCTTGGTTTCAGCAAGCAAGGCTGTGTCATCTGCATACTGCATGTGGTTAATAAGCCTGCGTCCAATCCTGATACCACATTCTTCTTCACATAGCCAGTTTCTCTGAGAATTTGCTCAGCACACAGATTGAAAAAGTCTGGGGAGAAAATACAACGCTGACACACACCTCTCCAAAACCATGCAGTATTCCCTTGTTGTGTTAGCACAACTGCCTCTTTATCCATGTACAGGTCATAGTAAATATTGTGTAGCCAATAAAGCACACGTAAGCATCTTTCTGGTATTCTCTTATTAGGAAAGATCCATCTGACATAATCAATCATAGCCCTCATTCTATATCCTCTCATGAATTTGCCTATAATTTCTGACAGCTCCTTGTTGATGTACTACTATTTATGCATTATCGCCAGAAAAATGTCCACCACTTGCCCATCAGTTTGTTGTTCTGTGATGGTTTGTGTGTTCCTGTGATGCTGGAAGCTATGTATTTCAAGCCAGCAGAGTCATCCAGAGTAAACAATTTTCAGCTGAGCGACCGGCCTAAGGCCTAAGAATAGAAAACAGAGCAATCAGCTGTCCACTCTAGAGGAAGTAGCCACCGGAAACCGCATGCATACCTTTGAAACATTGTCAGAAACTTACGGCCTAATGAGAGGATGTAGAATGGAGACAGTGCTGGAGGATGAGTCCCGAGGGCGGGAGAGCACTCGGAATGGGGCTGAGGAGGAGCTACTTTCTCAGAGTGGATTCCCCCGCAGAATCTACGCTGGCCACGTGAATGGAGTACAGCCTGCAGTAGTGGAGCCTTCAGGGGCTTCACTTGCTGATGGGGTGTTTATTCGAGGTGAGAAGAATTGGCTGCAAAACTCTGCTAAGGATTGGAACTTGGAGTGCATGAAGTTTGAATCTAGGAATACTAGGAGTCGTCAAAAATGAAATGCATAAAGATCAATATCCTAGGCATTAGCTCAAATTGTAGAACAATATAATTGATATCACATGCAAATAAAATGTTGCTGAAGATTAACTATCAATGGTTGCAGCAGTACATTGACAGAGAGCTGCCAGAAGTTCAGGCCAAGGTCAGAAGAGAATACAGAACAAAGAATGTAATTGCTGAAGTAAGATAGATGGATCTTGGCTCAAAGATGAGGAAGACTCATTAACAATCAGATGAGACAACTTTGCTTGCTGAAAGCAAAGAGGGCTTGAAGCACTTGCAGGAAGATCAAGAACTGCAGCCTTCAGTATGGTTTACACCTCAAAGTAAAACACAAAAACCTCACAACCCGACCAATAAGCAACATCATGATAAGTGGAGGGGGGTGCGGTAGGTACTGAAGGTGTCAAGGATTCCATGTTACTTAGAACCACAATCAATGTTCCAATGATCTATTGCACTGGGAAAATCTGCTACACAAGACCTATTAGTGTTCAAGAGCCAAGACATCACATTAGAGAAAAGGTGTGCCTGACCCGAGCCATGATATCTTCAGGTACTGACAGGCATAGGAAAGTGGACAAAGACTAAGGAAGACTGGGGAAAACGTATGTATTTGGATTCTGGTGCTGGCAAAGAATACTGGCAGGACAATGGACGCTCAGAAAACAAACAGATCTTTCTGGGAGGAAGTGCATGCAGAACAGGCCTTGAAATGAGAGCTTTGTCTTGAGAACTTTATCTACAATATCAGAAGAGACCAGTCCCTGGAAAAAGACATGGTGCTCGGTGAAGTGGAGGGGCTACAACAATCTGCTCAACTATAAAAACATCATAATAAGGCACCGGCCTGGGAAGTGCTTCATGCAGTTGTGCTTAGGCTGGTGATTGGTCAGCGCTGACTGGAGGACACCGAACATCCACACAACAACTCAATTGGATAGAACTTATGATTTTTCTATAAAGAGCAATATGGCTGGCAGGAGCTCTGAGACCTGAACACATCTGAGGAGGGTAAAATCAGAAACGACTTTCTCAAGTTCTCTCGTCATGTGTTTGAGAAGTAGCATGTGGAATCTAAACGAGGAGGAAAATGTGTCCCAGGACATTTTTTCAGACTTTCCAATAATGTCCTTATAACCCACCTCGCCAAGTCAATTCTGACTCATAGGGACAACTGTTCCATCGCATTTCTGCGACAGTGAATCTTTGTGGGCAGAGACAGCTCCATCTTTCTCCCAGGGAGTGGCTAGTGACTTTGAAACCCAGACCCTCTGGTTGGTAGCCCAACGTTTAACCTAAAGCACCACCGAGGGTAAAATAAAACAGGTTGCCTTTGAGTCGATCCTAACTCCTGGAGACCCTGGCTGTGTTTCGGAGTAAAACATTTCCCCATAGGCAGAAAACGTGTGCTGCTTCCTTCTTGTTAATCAGTGTAGCACGCTATACATTGGAATTCACTTGTGAGCTCTCACCAGCTGGTGAAACATCTTCAGTCTCTAATTCACCTTCTGGCTCTCGATCCTTGTGCCTGATGGATGACAAGCCCCAAGTTTCCCATTGCAATGGCTGTCTATAGCAAACCTTGTATCTCACCATAAATCATCCACCTATAATCCTGCTTTTAGTTGGAATGAAATGTGTTCCTCCGATTTTCTAGTCTGGACGTTCTTGCCAAACAAACAAAGGCCTGCCAGGTGGTAAGGGATCAAGCAAGCATCTGCTCAGCTTAGCATGTGACCAAAATGAGCACAGGGCAGCATGAATTCCACAGATGTATTGTCCAAATCACCAGCCAAAAAAGACCCAAAGTGTACTTGAAGAGGAAATTCTTCATTCATTTTTAAACAAATACTCCCCATAGAGCTTCTATGTCTCTGGCCACAGGATCTCATATCCCTTTCGAACAATATGTAGCTCAGTGGAAAAGGAAGTACATGGTAGGGACTCAAACACAAATTGACACATACTCTAATCATATAGCCGGAACGCTCCTTAGAAGCAAAGGTGGTGAGACTTTGTCTCGCGTACTTTGGACATGCTATGAAGAACAAACAGTCCCTAGAAGAGGACACGTGGGTGGCAAACTAGAGGCAGCCGAGAAGAGGACTGTTGACAAAATGGATTAATAAGGAGGCGGCAACAATGGGCTCCAGGATGGGAAGACCTGTGACGAGGACCCAGGACTGGACAGTGCTTTATTCTGTTGTACACGGAGTGGCGGGGAGTCACAAGCAACTCAGCGGTACCTAATAACAACAGCAGCAGAAAACAGAACCTCGCATTGTAGAGCCCTTTTTATCCTCCACCGTATTTGCATGCATTCTTCCATGTGAGCATCACGACGGCCCGTGGTGTGGAACATAAACATATTGCAAAACAGGCAACAGTCAACAAATTCTTTTTTTTTTTTATTGTTTTCCCTCCCTCCCCCCTGCCCTCCCTCCCTCCCTCCCCCAGGCAAAAAAGTCTTAAAGAGAGTTGCAAAATTCAGGTGTGGGATAAAATTGCCCACCAGAACACAAAATAAAGTATAACTGAGAACATAAGAATATAGGAAAATCCTTCAGATTTTAATATCAAAATAAATTCAAGATTAAAGTCACTTAAAGTTGTTAAAATAAAAGCTTCCACTTAAAAATATGACATCATTCCCCAACAGCCATCAGCCGAGCTGGGATTCATTGTCATTGCGGACTGAGATGTGGTGTCAGTTGCTCTCAGTAAAGGATTTCTTTTTTTGAAAAAAAAATATATATATGACATCATTGTATTATATAGTAATATTATCCCTTCTTGCATTTGCACTGCCAAGAAAAACTGAAGTCTTATTAATAACTCCCAGAAACATATTCCTAAAAATATGTAAAATATAAATATAAGTGACTTTGTATACCTGACAAAGAAAATTAGATAAGCATTATAACTTAAACCAAAACCAAATTCACTGTCATCAAATCAATTCTAACTCAGCGACCCTGTAACACAAAGTAGAACGGTCTCTCTAGGTTTCTGGGACTGTAAGTCTTTAGGAGTAAAAAGCATCATCTTTCTCTTCCTATCATTATAGAATATTTTAAGTAAAATGATCTCTATATTTTAAGTAATATAGCCATATACCTATCGCTAAGTACAGCCAGAAGGCGCCTGAGAAGGGATGAGGGTGAGACTTCCTTTCACATCCTTTAGACATGCTATTGAGGGACCGGTCCCTGGAGGAAATCACGATGGGTAAAGTCGAGGATCAGTTAGTTAAGAAAGAGGAAGACCCTCAAAGAGATGGACTGGCACAATGACTGCAACCAGGGCCTCAAACAGAGCAATGATCATGGCACAGGAAATGCTTCCTTCTGTTGAACAGAATGTCACTGTGGGAAGTGACTTGGTGACCCCTGAAAACAGCAGCGCATCTAGAAAACTGAAATAACTATGTTTACAAAGCCTACTTAAATTTAAAGATAATTTCATTAGAAACTGCATACAAAACCCTACATTTTAAATACTATATTAGTAAAAAATGAAGTGAGAAATAATGCCATTTGATATATTAAATATTATAAAATACAATGAATAAATTTAAGAATAGAAATGAAAAATATGGATGGAAGTATGGAATGTGGGTGAAGTACACACAATTTAACCAATATAAACCATGTCAGTAAGATCTGCCTACATTCAAAGAAGAAAAAAAATCATATCATTGTGTGCTCACCTTCCCTATATGATC
>NW_022103919.1:14788254-14796186 GCF_000313985.2 Echinops telfairi
TCAAATCATTGTGAATGCGGGGGAGTACAGAGTGGGGACTCAAGACTCATCTGTAGGTAACTGGACATCCCTTTACAGAAGGGCTGCAGGGAGGAGATGAGACGAGCAGTCAGGGTGCAGTGTAGCAATGATAAAACATACAACTTTCTTCCAGTTCCTAAATGCTTCCCCCTTGTCCCCCACTATCATGATCCCAATTCTACCTTACAAATCTGGCTAGAGCAGAGGATGTACACTGGGACAGATAGGAACTGGGAACACAGGGGATCCAGGGCAGATGATCCCTTCAGGACCAGTGCTGAGTGGTGATACCACAAGGGTGGAGGGAAGGTGGGGTAGAAAGGGGGAACCGATTACAAGGATCTACATATAACCTCCTCCCTGGAGGACGGACAACAGAAAAGTGGGTGAAGGGAGATGTCGGCTAGTGTAAGATATGACAAAATAATAATAATTTCTAAATTATCAAGGGTTCATGAGGGAGGGGGCAGCAGGGATGGAGCCAGCCCCATAATTCCAATACATCAATTCCCTGTCTGTCTTCTTTATTCGGTGTCCAACTTTCACATGCTTATGAAGCAATTGAAAATATCATGGCTTGGGTCATGCGCACCTTAGTCAACATCCTTGCTTTTCAATACTCTAGAGAGGGCTTGTGCAGCAGGTTTACGTGGGCAGCCATCTAACATATCTTTTGATCTCTTGACTGCTGCTTCCATGAGCATTGATTAGGGATCCAAGCAAGACAAAATCCTGGACAACTTCAACATTTTCTCCATTTATCAGGATGTTACCTATTGGTCCAGTTGTAAGGATTGTGGTCTTCTTGACAATGAGTTGTACACCATCCTGAAGGCTGCTATCATTGATCTTCATTCGCAAGTACTTCAAGTCCTCCTCACTTTCAGCAAGCAAGGTTGCGTCATCTGCATATTGCAGGGAGTTAATAACCCTCTTCCCATCCTGATACCACATTCTTCTTCATACAAGCCAGCTTCTCTTATGATTTTCTTAGCATACAGATTGAGTAAGTATGTCAAAAGGATACAACCCTGACACATACCTTTTGGGATTTCAAACCATGCAGTATGCCCTAGTTCTGTTCACACAATTGCTTCCCGATCCACATACAAATTCCACATGAGCACAATAAAGTATCCTAGAGTTCTCAAAGGCTATCCATTGTTTGTTATGATACCCAGCTGAACAACTTTGCATAGTCAATAAACACAAGGAAACCACGTTGTGATATTCTCTGTTTTCAGTCAAGATTCCTCTCAAATCAGGCATGATAATCCCTTATTCCATGTCCTCTTTAGCCTGAGCTTCTGGTAATTCCCAGCTTCAATGTACTGCTTCAACTATTGGTGGATGGTGGAAATGGCATTAATGCTTAAATTCTGAACACCTGGTTTGCAGAAGTCTGAGTGTCAGTGGAAGCCTAAAAAGCATTCACAGGGTTGCCATGTGGATTAAGGCTCCAGCGAATTCCCTCTGACAGTAGTGCAGGATGTGAATAGCCTTGTTACCAGACAGAGAGTTTTGTAAAGTCAGTTATGATAAATGTAACACCTTATCATTTGATCTCTTTTGATTCATTTTAAATTTGTTCCAGCTTCAAATATTTTCTGCTTTCTTTTCAAGTGAGGTTTTTCTCTATTTTATTTTGTCACTGTTGGAGAGTTTGTTGGTTTATTTCTTGTTTTTGTTTTGTAGGATTTTATGTCTATGAAATCCAGGCTAGGTAAATCGATAGAGCCGGTAACAGGATTAATAATGACCTAGGGGCATGGCAAGCAGCTATTGTGGCTTAGGATTTGAGAGTCGGGCTGCTAACTGTAATGTCGGCAGTTTGAAACCACCAGCCTCTCTGCAGGAGAAAGACAGCTCTTCCTATTCCCGTAAAGAGTGACAGCCTTAGAAAATCACAGGGGCAGTTCTAAATATGCCCTCTGGAGTCTCCATGAGTTGGAATAATTGGCATTACCCTGGCTGGCAGTACGTAAGAGGGGCAAAGCTGGAGAGGTTTGTGGGAGGATGGGAAGTTAATAACAATGGCCACAAGAAAGAAGGAAATATTCTAAAATTGATTGTGGTGGTTGCCCAATGCTTCTTAATATGATTGAACCACTGAATTGTATATTGTGTAAATTATGTGCCAGTAAAACTATTTTTTTTGCCATCGAGTCCATTTCTACTCATAGTCATCCTATATAGTGTTTCCAAGGTTTTGCAAATCTTTACAAGGAAAGACTGCCTCATCTCCCTGCTAAGAACGGCTATTGGCTTTAAACTAATTACTTCTCAGCCAGTCCCTGGGAAAGGACACCATGCTTGTTCAAATAGAAAGAGGCTCAACAAAAAGAGGCTCTCGTCGGCATGGTTTCACACAGCGACCACAACCGTGGGTCCAGACCTCGCAACGAGATCAGTCAGTGCTCCATCCTGTTGTGCATGGGCTTCTATGAGTCCGAATCAATTCAACGGCACCTCGCAACAGCAAGAAACTTTTTCACAGTGTCTCAGCAGAATATTATTATTTTGTATGAAATAGTTATTATCGGATTCTTTATAACAGCAAAATCATGTTTCACAAGGCCAGCTTACATACACCAACATATCTCCAGGCCAGCTCTCTTGTAGAGCCTTCCGATGTTCTCTGCTCAGGGCAGTCATTGATACCTAATTTCAGTGATGCTTTGACTCACCTGGTTTCACTGTGAACAGAATCTCCGCATTGCCTTAATTATTATTCTCTGCTTCCTATCTCTGGGTTCTACAAGGGGGTACCAAAAAAAGCCGCAATCTTTTTTTTTCTTCCTTTCCCAAAGCTATGTATTTAATTTTTTTTAAGAAGAGTCTCAAAAATAATTCACTGCTCCTTCAGGCTACGAGCATACACTGCTGTTATCATTGCTACTAGTGGTTTCACATGCACTGACTTTGTAAAAATTTAAGGTATTTTAGTACAATAGTGTGGTAAGTAGCATTTGTAAATAAGTGTCAAAACTTTTTTGAGAACAAAGTCATAATTGAAGAAAAAAGGAGAAAATGAAAATGTTGCATTTATTAATAATGTAATGTTACAATTTAATATAGAAAAATTTTGAAGGTTATCTCGATGAACCATGAAACAAAGAATTACTATTAACTTTTAAGCTAAATCTTAAAACGAAAATGCATAATAAAATTGTACCCAAAAAAGAAAGAAAATTTTGAAGGCTTGGCATTTGAAAAAGAATTAATGTAATCTACCACATAAACAAGAGAAGGGATAAGAACCATGTAATCATATCAATAGATGTAGAAAAGGCATTTGACAACATCCAAAACCCATTTCTTATAAAAGTACTCAATAAGATGGGAATAGAAGGGAAATACCTCAACACAGTAAAGGGTATGTTATGAGAAACCAGCAACCAATACCACACTCAATGGGGAAAAGCTGAAAACATTCCCATTGAAAACAAGAACCCAACAAGGATGTCCCTTTTTGCCACCCTTATTCAACACTGTGCTGGAAGTCCTAGCCAGAACCTTAAAACAACAACAAGAAATTAAGGAAGTATAATTGGGCAAAGAAGCAGTGAAATTCTCACTATTTGCAGACAGTATGATTTGATAGAGAGAGAATCCCCAGGTCGCCACAATAGAATTATTAGAAACAATTTAGTAAAGTTGCAGGATACAAGATGAACTCCTATATACTAGTGATGAGAGATCTGAAAAACCAGCAAGAATCAATCCTATTTGCAATAGCCACACAAAAGTCGAAATACCTAGCAATAAACCGAACCCCCAAACAAAAGCCCTGTACAAAGAAAACTACAGAACATTAATACAAGAAACCAAAAGAGGCTAACACAAATGGAAGAATACCCCATGTTCTTGGATAGGAAGACTCAATATTGTGAAAAGCAATGCTATCTAAAACAATCTACAAATTCAATACAATCCCAATCCAAATCCCAACATCATTCTTTAAAGAAATAGAAAAACTAGTTGCCAACTTCACACAGAGAGGGAAGAAGCCCAGGATAAGCACAGAATTCTCAAAATGAATAACAAAATGGGTGATCGTGCAGTACTTCACGGCAAAACCTACTACACTGCCATAGTGGTCAACACATCCTGGCACTGACGTAATGATAGATACATAAGCCAATGGAACTGGACAGAAAACCCCAGAAATAAAAGCATCTGCCCACAGACAACTGATTTTTTGGACAAACACCCAAGAAACATTAAATGGGCTGCCCTCTTCAATAAATGGTGCTGGAAAAAACTGGATCTCCATCTGCAGAAGAATGAAACTAGACTCATGCCTCACCCCATGCACAAAAAGGAACGCCAGGTTGATCAGAGACCTTCATGTAAAACGCAAAACTATAAGGATCATCAATGAGAATTTTGGGAGAAATCTAAGGGCTGTAGCGCAGGGCTCGCCTACACAGGCTACCAGATACAACAAAGGAAGCGCACACAGTGGAAGGGAAAATGGATGAATGCGACCTATTAAAAATAAAACCCTGTATACATCAAAAAATTCAGCATTAAAGTAAAATGAGAGCCCACAGATTGGGAAAATATATTTAGCAATGACATAAAGGACAAAGGACTAAATAATAAAATCTACAGAATTCTGCAAATCTACAAGAAAAACACAAATAACCCTTTTAAAAGGTGGACAAAGGACCTAATAGACAAATTTAAAAGTATGATACCCAAATGGCTAACAAGTCCATGAGGACATTCTCTCATTCATTAGCCATCTAGGAAATACAAATCAAAACAATGATGAGATACCATCGACTACCCATAACCATAGCCCAATTAAAAATCAGAGAGAGAGAAAGAACAATAAATGCTGAACTCTTACACACTACTGGTGGGCTTGTAAATACATACAGCCATGGTGAAAAGTGGTGTAGCGATTCCCAAAACAGTTGGCAATAGAGATACCACGTGTCCCAGCAATACCATTGCTGGTCATATATCCCAAAGAAGTAAGAGAAAGGTCACCAACAGACATATGCTCTCCCATGTTCATTGCAGTACAGTTCACAACAGCAAGAAGTTGGAAACAGCCTAAATCCCCATCAGTAGAAGAATGAATTAAAAACACAACAACTTTGCTATATCCACCCAATGGAATACTACGCACCTCAAAAATAAACAAAAAAAGGGCACATGCTCTATGAGTCCACTGCTGTTGGGATGGGCAATGGGATGGGCACAGGCTCAGGCTGGCAGACCATTCAGTCTGCTGGGCAGAGTGGCCAGACAACCTACCAGAGAGTCTGCCTGGTACACCATCCTCCCTATCCATGAATCTCAAAGGTCACGTTGACAGAGCCATCCTCCGGTCAACTGGAATCTGAATTTTAAGCAAGAGTGAGGGTGTATGGCCATGTAGAGGCTGCCATGTAAAGTTATGACGAGGTCCCCTGGACAAGTCGACATTGCTATCAGAGGCATGAGGAATACTGAGGAGAAAGTCAAGTCAGGAGATGGGAAAGTGTGTGAGTCTGGGTGCTTTAGAGAAACAAATCCACAGAAATTCATATGTATAAGACAGAGTTTTATATAAAGGGTAAGTGCACATCAAGAAAACATCCCAACCCAGTGCTGCCCAACATTAACCCATATGTCCAACACCAATCCACAAAGTCCTCCTCCATCTCACAAAACACACCCAATGATGTCGACTGCAGGAGGAAAGTCGCATCAGTGAACATGTAAGCATCTCAGCGCTGGCAGGGGTCTCCACACAACTGCTCCAGCACCCAGAGCTGCATGGGAGTAGGTCCATGTGGCTTCTCCTTGGAGATGTCTTGCAGGAAGTGAGCCTTGCCAGCTGAAGCAGGGAACTGGCTAAGGCAGCTGCACCCTGGTCCAACCATCAGAAAGCAAGAGACCCGAGAATTCACTCGAAAGGCTAGGCTCACTGAGCCATTTATCCCTCTGCCCTTCAATTAACCTCACATGTGTTTATCGGCCAGGTTGCCACAATAAACATTAATGATCTCAGAAAGGAAGCACACATGTCTGGGAAAAGACAAGTGCATGTCTGTTGGTAGAAAAAAAGGTGGGGGAGGACACCAATTTTCTAGTGGGGGGAAAATGACTAACAATACTTTTAATGACCCTAAGGAGGGAGTATATATGCATAATAAACCACATTGGTCAGCTTTTCTGTACTTCTTCCAAGACAGATCCATTTATCCTTTTAGTCGTCCATGGTATTTTCAACATTCTGCTCCAGCACCACAATTCAAATGTATCCATTCTTCTACCATCTTCCTTATTAAATTTCCTTATGTGTACAAGGCAATTGAAAATACCACGGCTTGGGTCAGGTGCACCTTTGTCCTCAAAGTAACACCTGTGTTTTTCAGTACTCTAAAGAGGCCTGTGCAGCAGATTTTCCCAACGCAATGCACCTTTCGATTTCTTGACTGCTGCTTTCACGAGCACTGATTGTGCTCCAAGCAAGAGAAAATCCTTGACAATTTCAAGTAGAATATAAGTCTGATATTCCAGGGAGGTTTTTGTTTAAAGGTGTATGGTGTGTGTGTGTGTGTGTGTGTGTGTGTGTGTGTGTGTGTGTGTGTGTGTGTAAAACCCAAACCACTGTCATATAGTCAATTCTCACTCATAACAGTGCTGTATATAGGATTTCCATGATCATAAATCCTTATGGGAGCAAACAGCCTCATTATTTTTCCTAAGAGTGGTTGATGAATTTGAACCATGGACTGTGTGGTCAGAAGTGCCACACTCCACCTACAGCCTCGCCAGAGCTCTTTCTCTGTAGCCAAGTGAGCAGGGGCAAACTTATGTCAACTTGATTCTGACTCATGGAGACCCTGTGTGTTTCAGAGTAGGATTGTGCCTCACAGGGCTGTCAATGTCTCTGAGCTTTCAGAAGTAGATCCCCGGGCATGTCTTCCATGGCACATCTAGGTGGATTTAAACAGCTAACCTTCTGTTAGTAGACAAGGTCTCAAGCATTTACACTACCCAGGGATTCCCACCCTCTATAAGGTTTATATGTTACATAATAAATGGGTTATTTTTCACAATATTTCTACATTCAGATTTGCTTATCATTGCTGTTGAATGACTGAGACTATAAAACATTCCATTAACCAATGTACAAATATGAAAAGGGTTATTTAGATAAAAATCCAATAATAGGCATCTCAGGATGGTGAGAGAATGGATGATTTTCACATTATTTGCCACATGATTTGAATTTTTTCACATTAACTATTGAGTTAGTTGGGGTGGTTGTTTTTTTCAAATACATTAACACTATTTTTAAAGAATATTAGAGAACATTTCTTCTACCTGCCATGAATTCTGAAAGTAAATATGTCCTCTGGTCCAAAAAGAAGGCACCCTGGTAGTAGAGTGGATTACACATTAGGCTGCTAACCACAAGGTCAGCTGTTTGAACCCACCAGCCCCTCCATAGGCGACAGATAAGGCTTCTGCTCCATAAAGATTTACAGCCTAAGAAATCCAAAGGGAGCAGGTATATTCTGTCCATAGGGTTGAGATGAATCAGAATTGACTCCGTGCCCCATCGCGCTCAAAAGCAGCAAAGCCCTCGTGAAAGAAGCACACCCGTCACAAGGTGTCGAAAGGATCAGGTATCAGCCATCGAAGAACAAAAAAAATCACATCATTGTGAATGAGGGGCAGTGCGAAGTGGAGACCCAAAGCCCATCTGTAGACAACTGGACATCCCCTTACAGAAGGATCACGGGGAGGGGACAAGCCTGTCAAGGTGCAGTGTAGCAATGATGAAACATACAACTTTCCTCTGGTTCCTAAATGTGCCCTCCCCCCGCCCTCCCCACCATCACGATCCCAGTTCTACCTTACAAGTCTGGCTAGACCAGAGGATGTACACTGGTACAGATA
>NW_022103919.1:14796401-14805989 GCF_000313985.2 Echinops telfairi
AAAATAATAATAATTTATAAATTATCAAGGGTTCATGAGGGAGGGGGTGCGGGGAGGGAGGGGAAAAACGAGGAGCTGATACCAAGGCCTCAAGTAGAAAGACAATATTTTGAGAATGATGATGGCAACAAATGTACAAATGTGCTTGACACAATGGATGGATGTAGGGATTGTGATAAGAGATGTATGATCCCCCAATGAAATGATTTTTAAAAAGAAAACAGAATTGACTCCTTGGCAGTGAGTTTGGTTTTTGTTCCCCTAAAATAAAACAAATGTTTAAATCATAGCAGTAGCCCTGTTTCACACAAAGAACTGACACGAGTTTGAAACATTACAAATGACTCATTGGCAGGCTACGTCTGGACCAGATGCCCTGTGTCCATAAGCAATGCCGGTGGAGTCTGAGCCTGTCTGGAGATAGGGGGTGTATATGGGTTACATACATATGTTCACATGAAGGTGTATGTGGGCACAATCTGAATCAGGACTTGGCAGGTTCCTTTAGCACCGGTCCTGTAAGACTCCTTGCAAAAGAGCCCTGCCTTTTAATGAGTTTACCACTTAAAAAAAATGGGGACACTGCCTGGTTCCACAGTGTTAAGTGAAAATAACATTCCGAGTTGAGTTAATCTGATTGCATGGGATCTAGCTCCCCCCTTGCTGCAAATCAGAGCCATTTGCAGCTAACAAGAGTGGATGCCCTACTTGAAGGGGCACAGGCACCACTGCTAGTCAGAGCAGCCCTTAGCATGGCACTGCCATCATTACATCCCCAGGTTCGAGGCAATGAAACTCCAGGAGTGGCCAAGTCAAATCAGTTCAATTGTCTGATTGTTCATACTCAGAAAGTGGGGAAGCTGGCGGGGGTCCGGCATGAAACTCGGAGATCGGCAGTGGAGCTCCTTTAAGGTAATTCATGGCCCTCTGCAGTAGCTTAAATCAGAGGGGCCAGCATGGTCACAGTAAATGCAGCTCCCCACACTGCTTAAGAGCAATATCGCAGATAGCCGGCTGCTATGCCAGATGTCAAAGGTGCACTAAAAGCACTGGGTTTTGATCTGCCCCATTCCCGAGAAGTGCAATGGATAGGCCTTTAAGCACCGCCATAAAAAACGATGGTGATTAATGAAGCAGCACAACTTAATAAACCAAGCTGACTCCCGCTTCCTTCTCCTAGGCATTTTCACTGTCCACAAAGCAGTTCTGTTACTTAGCAGCAGGGACGTGTAAAATGTTAATCATCAATCTGTGGGCCATTAGAAGAAGTTGCTTTCCCTTTCTCAACTTGAAAACCAAGGGGGAAGGATAATAGGTTTGGTTAACAGCGCTGTTCACATAATGGAGATGTACAGAGGAAAGCTTTGATGGAGTCAGTGTGGGAGCCCTGAGCACGAATCCATCCTGCTCTGGGGACCACAGGTTCAGATCCTAGCTGGGGTTGGGAGGCTCATCCAGGAGGCTGGGGTGAGTGTCTTGATCCCTGCTGGGCCAGCAGGAGGTTACTGTACTCAGGTGAGGCCAAAAATATGATGAGAAGACAAGGGAGTTTTCTATGTCAGCAGAGAGGGGCTGGGGCTGCCGGGCTGCCTGGCCTTCCTGCCTGGCCTTACGGGGCTTCTTCCTCTCAGAGTACACCACAATGGCCTCTCCCAGGCAGCAAGTGATTGTAAGGGGAGCCCCGGGTAATAGAAGCCTCCCTCACCCAGAGACCAGCAGAGAGTTTTCAACGAATTCTCCAAACCCTAATGGAACACTTTGGCATTGTGTGGAGGGAAAGGTACATTAGTCAGAGATGCACAATTTAAACCGTTTTCATGATGTTGGAATTGCTTTGGGCAGGAGCACAGGTCAGGAGACAGAGATTCCAGGGTCGGGCATGTGTTTTATTGGGTCAATCTATTCATATTTGTGGGAAAAGAGAAATCACTAGAAGACCGTCAGGTTTGGACATTCTGAAATGTTTATGCTCAGAAAAGGCAATGCTAATATTAGCAACAGGTCACTGCTTGTCTTTTCCCCTCACTAGGTAAATTCTTTGCCTTGTCTTCTAGTGGTAAAGAAAACACAGACTGCACAGTGACCACGCCAAACCCTAGGATCCCTCAAACTCCTCTAAGGATGGAGGGAGTGGGACCAACTCGAAGAGAGCCAAGGATCCGTGCCCTCGCAAGAAACCCTATGGGGTCAGCCAAAATACCAGTGCCCTGCAACACCAATAACCTTCCACCATTACTCTTTCGCTTGGTTTTCTGTGAAAAAGAAAATTAAATGGGGTCAGCCATTCTCCATTGTTTTAAAACCATGTACATCAACAGTCCTTTTCATTTGGGTGTTGTTGTGGTTCTTTGTGTTTCTAGCTCTTGAGTCTACGACCCCCTATGCTGCCTCTGATGAAAATTGGTCTCCTGGTAACCAGGCCGTCCATGTGCGCTAAGTACGCCCGCTAGCTCAGCCTCACACAGGGAGCGTTGGACCATGAGGAGAGATGTCGCCCACAACCGTCAAGCTGATTCTGACTCATGGTAACCAGTTAAGAACCAAACCAAACCCACTGCCAGCGAGTCCATTCTGACCCATAGCAACCCTACTGGACAGCATAAAACTGCCCCTCAGGGTGTCTGTGACTCTCCGTCTGTTTGGAAGCAGACAGCCTCCTCCTCCTCCTCCCAAGGATTGCCTGCAGTGTTCACATGGCCGAGCTTACCAGGGGCAGCTCAAGTGGTAGCCCACCACTAGGGCCTTGCTTGGAAGAGACAAGAGCAGAAGAACTCTTTGGCAGATTACACGGGAGTCACAGTTTTTATTATCTTATGAGACTTCTTAGAGCAAGCGAAGGCATGCTGGGGAAAGCTACGTGGCGTTAGTAAGGACTCGGTGGTTGGGGACTCGGCTGAGAACCACACGGTTGATTGTAGAACTAGTCTGTATCCGTCAGCACTGCAGCACAGTTCGACACGGCCCTATCGTGATAGCACTAGGAATTGGCTCCGTGGCCACAAGTGTATGGCTTGCCTGTTTTACAGATATATACATACACACTTGCACACCCAGACACATATATATATACATCACACACGTACACACACACATATATACATCACACACATATGCTTTGTGTGAAACAGCATTAGCATGATTAACGTCACTGAATTGCACAAGCGAAGAATGTGGAGAAGGTAACATTTGTTAAATATATATTTACCAAATGAAAATAAATTGTGGACTTCCTTCCACCCCCACCCCGTACACTTGAATGCATTTGTTGTTTGTACAGGAAGAGATGTTAGACAAATGGGCCTGAAGATTCTTTCCAAAGTCTTTAATTCACCAGGTGGTCAGACAGTTCTCCCCCGATTCCTCCTCCACAGAGCTCCCCGACCCCATTCCCGGAACACTCGCTGCTGCCGTGCTCCCTGGACTTCCCTCTGCTGGGAAAGCGTGCTCCCTGGACTTCCCTCTGCTGGGAAAGCCTGCTCCCACTCTTCTCGACCTTCCCGTTGCTTGTGGCTCAGTGCAGGCTTGACCTTTCTTCAGGAAGCCTCTCCTCCTCCTTTGCTCCCTAGAACCCACACTGTCATCTAACAATTGGTCAGTGTGTCCCTCTATTAGCTAGAGCCCTGGTGGTGTGGTGGTCACACATCAGGCTGCTAACCACAAGGTCATGAGTTCAAAACCACTGGATGCTCCATGGCAGAAAGATGAGGCTTTCTACTCCCACAAAAAGCTACAGTCTTGGAAACCCACAGGAGCAGTTCTACCCTGTCCTGTGGGGTCATTCTGAGTCAGAATCAACTGGATGGACAGTTTGTTTGTTTGTTGGCTTTGGTTTTCTGTGTTTGTTTTGGTTTTTCGTCCCACGGTTAACACCATATTAGAGTAACAACTTACCTCCCTAGCCATCAAGCCACAAAAGCTGGCACTCCAGAATTCCTATAAAGGGAGGCTGGGGGAGTTCTTGGGGCAGGCTAGTGAACCTAGATAGGACATTCATTGCTTATACACGGGGATCATATTATATTCAATAAAAGACCGATGTTTTCAAAAGACATGCTTGATGAAACAAGACATAGTATTTGGAAAGTCCCCACTGGGCCACATCGAAAAGAATGGTGAGGGTGATATGCATGAATTAACAGGAACAATATTGGTAGTGTGAGGAACTAGAACCCAAACTGTCTATACGGAGGCACCGTCAACTCTGTGGATCATAAGAAACCATGGATAACTTGGAAAAGAACGGGGATTCCAGAACACTTCATTGTGCCCCTGCGGAACTTGTACACGGATCCAGAGGCAGTTGTTCGGATGCCTGATCCAAACAGAACAAGGGAGCGCTGCATGGTTCAGAAGCACAAAAGATTCACAACAGGGTGGTATCCTCTCACCACACTCATTCAATCCGTAGGAGGAGTGAATAATCAGGGAAACTAGCTTATGCGACGAAGAATGTGGTATCACGAATGGAAGAAGGTTTATTAACCACCTGTGGTATGCAGATGACACAACCTTGCTTGCTGGGAGGAGCATCACGATAAATGAAGAAAAGGTGGGAGCTGTCAAGGACTTGTTTCTTGATTGGCTCCACGAGCAATGCTCATGAAAGCAGCAAAGACAAAAAGATGAGTTGCGTAGGTAACTCTGCTGCACAAACCCTCTTTAGAGCATTGAAAAGCAATGATGTTACCATAAGGAGAAATATGGTGTATCTAACCCAAGCCATAGTGTTTTCCATTGGCTTATATGCTTGTGGACGTTGGACATTAACAAGAAAGACCAAAGCAGAATCTATGCATCACGGTTGTGGAGAAGAATACGTACGGTACTAGGGACTGCTACAAGGTCAACTCAATCTGTTTTGGAAGAAGTTTGGCTCGAGTGCTCCTTAGGAGCATGACTTTATCTCACATACATTGGACATGTGGTCAGCAGGCACCAGTCCCTGAAGAAGGACATCATGTTGGTAAAGCGAAAGGGCAATGAAAATGAGGAAGGCCCTCAAGCATCTCCTGCATTGCCCTGGATTGACACCAGGGCTGCAGCAATGGGCTCCAGCATGAACCAATTGTGAGGGCGGCCCTGGACAGGGCAGCGTTTCATTCGATTGTTCAGAAGGTCGGAACCGACTTGATGTTACCTAACAACAACAAAAACACTCACTACCATCAAGCAATTCCAACTCACAACAATGCAGAGTAGAATTGCCCCTGTGGGTTTCCCAAATGGTAACTCCACAGGGTTGGAAAGACTCAGACTCTCCTTTGGAGCAGCTGGTGGTTTCCAACTGCTGACCTCGTGGTTCGCACTGCAATGTGTAACCCCTACACCACCAGAGCTCTTTATGAGTAATGCAAGCCATTCGTAAAAATCCCTTTAGTGTAAGGTGACCAGATGTCCCGCTTTTGGCGGGACAGTCCTGATTTTTAACAAGTTGTCCCGCGTCCCACGGCGTTTTTAAAAAGCCCTGATTTTTGGAAAGAATGCACGAGAAGCTAGTGAATACGGTTTTCTGTTGCCATGTGGCTATTTCGCCAGGATATGAGTTTTATCAATGGTGTCTCGCTTTACTAATGTTAAAATCTGGTCACCTTACTTTAGTGCCTTCTGTGTGGTTGCAATAATTCAGTAAACTCTAAATACCTTATGAATAGGGTTAACCTCTTATTCAGTGTTATAGGTCCAAGGTCAAGGTCAGAGTTGTACTCAGTCGCTAGTTGGCTTCATGAATACAGAATTGTCTGTGTTTCAAACCTTCCCTAACCTCCTGCTTCCTGTCTGCAAAATGAAGCTGAGATATTTACAATTGCAGGAAATGTTTCCAAAACATGACTCAAACCTTTCCCCAGGTTCCACTTCTAGCTCCTTCTACCACAGCCACATAAATACCACAGAACTAACCACACACCTGCTCACCTCCTCCTACGTATGGAAGAGCTTTGATTCTCTCCACCAGGGAAACCCTTTTTAGCCTCCTCTGTGAGGCTGCTCTTCCTTCGGACAGAAGAGCACCCTCCCCTTTCTTGACTCTCACAGCTCTTGATACCAGTTGGTTTAAACTATCTGTCTTCCAATGGAACTATAAGTACTTGAGGGAAGGCATCCAAGTGCATTCATCCTGGCACAGTGCTAGTCAAATGCTGAGCGATAAATTAATATTACTTAAATCAATGGCTGAATCAATAAAGTTATCAGGGAGTAACTGGGCAGTTACAATAAGATCACATGTTCTGTCTACCTACACTCTATGAGACAAAGTTGTCAGACAGTTTTGAAAAGAGTAGATCAAGCAACACAATCGTACCGGAAATGTGATCAGTTTTACATGTTGATACATTCAAGCATATCATTAAAATTTTCAACTCCCCACCCAATGCCCTTCCAAAAAGTGTGCAAGATGACTCTTAAAATCATTTTCAGGCTTATGAACCCACATTTTAAAATCAGAGCACCATTTTAAGGTCTTCTACTTTGTGTAAAAGGTATCTAATTAACTCTCTTCTTAAAATTTAGTACCATCCCATGCAAGATTCCTGCCTCCATGGTAAAAATTTACCGTGAACATGGCCATTAAATGTAGGAAATGAATTAACATTCTCCACAGGACCGTCCTCTGTATGGTATATTAATAGGCTCTTTATGTAAATTTTTACTCTTACCTCACTGCTTATTTGCCTGGTAGCTGATTATAAGCAATTTAGATAGGAGGGCAAGAAATGTTTCATTTCACAGAATGTTGCTTAGGAGCGAGATGGTTCGGGCCAAGCAGTGAGTGAGCATTACAATGGAAATATCTTATAGCTGTCATCCAACCAGCAGTGCTCAGTAAAGCTAACGCCCATTTTAGTTCGATTTTACTACTTATATACAGTAGAGTTTGCCATTGTAAGTGAATGACGAAAAAAATTAAAGGAAACATGGCCGATGAGACTTTGAAATTTCTGGGGCAAGAAGACAGGGAGAGAAAAGAGGAAAAAGGAGCTGATACCAAGGGCTCAAGTGGAAAGAAAATGTTTTGAAAATGAGGATGGCAACATATGCACAAATATGCTTGATACAATTGATGGATGGATTGTTATAAGAGCTTTAAGAGTCCCCCAATAAAACAATTGATACATATCTATTTAAAAGACAGGGAGAGTTTGTCAATAGTGTTGGTGTCCTAGAGAGAAATCTTTATTAAAATTTTCGATCGATAGGGGAAAACACACACAGACCAGAGCCATTCCAAAGAATGCGCCATCTCCCAGAAGTATCCACAGTTATATGAGGGATTGGACCTTAATAAATAATCCTTAAGTTCCCTTGAAAGAGATTGCTAACAACGGTTCTTCAAAATCCTGTCCTCTGGTTCTTCGACATTCATCTGGACTGCCGTTTCCTAGTGTCTCTTGCAAGCAGGTGTGCCTTGTCATTGTGTTCCAGCCAACGCAAACAAAATGACGATGTCGCTTCTGGGGCTGGCTCACAAAAGCCTCCACACAGAAAGGGAATGGGGCCAGGAAGACCATGGAAGAAACGAAAAAGAGTCGTTTTCTCAGCATCGTCTCAAGGCTGATCAAGAAGTCGCTTGGTAGTCTGTGGCTTCCTTTGGCATTCAGCCTGGAGTCTTGCGAACTTTGGGGATTCCAGTCCCACTGGAAGACCCATCCTTCTGGAGTTGAGACCTTGTGACCTAGAATCATGAAATGTGTGTTATCTCACTCCCTTTGTTCTGCTTCCATGTGCTTCCAGAAACTTTCTGATGATGATCCAACTTCCAAATCCTCCAAGGACACAGCGTGATGGTCACATTGATAAAAGTATCCTTGGAGTTCACTCAGGTTGTGTTTTTCACTGTAAATCTATAAGCTGGTAAATATGTCAGTGCTGTTACGATTAGGGGCCTAGTCAAATCTGGCCAACGGCAACCCGCTGTGACAGAGCAGAACAGGCCCAGAGAGTTTTCTAGACTATAATTGTATGGGCTGCCTAGATGGCTAGGCTTGTCAACCGTGAAGCCAGGTGCTGAGTGGGTCTGAACAGCCAACCTGTGGTTAATAGTCAAGTCTTCTGCCACTAAAACCCGTTGCCACGGAGTCAATCCCAACTTACAGCTGTCCTACAGGACACCGTAAAACTGCCCCGCATGGTTTCTAAGGCTGTATGTCTTTAAGGAAAAAGACAGCCCCATCCTTCTCTTGAGGAACAACTGGTGGGTTTGAACAGATGACCTTTCAGTAAGTACCCAACACTTAACTCACGGAGCCACTGGGACTCATGATTGCGCTACTCCAAACTCACTGTCTTCAAGTCCATAGGACTGGGTAGAACTCCCCCTGTGGGTTTCCAAGATGGTAACTGTTCACAGGAATAGAAAGGCCCATCCTTCTCCCGCAGAGCAGTGGGGTGGTGCTATGAGGGCTCTTCAGATAGTAAATATTGTTATGCTGCCCCGCCAGTATCCAGTTATCATTACCATGGCCTCTGCTCTCCATGTCCTGCCAATCAAGTTTCCAAAATCTCAAGGGCAACTAAAGAATTCCAGTAACAGAGCAACCCACCAAAGACTTCTTTTGATTAGCAAAACATCTTAAAGCATCATGATCTCTTACAGAATTCAACTCAAAACCCACTGCCATTGAGCCGATTCTGACTCGTGGCCACCCTCTAGGAGACAGAGTTGCACTGTCCCTGCCGGATTCCCGAACTGTAACTCTTTACAGGAGTAGCAAGCTTCCTCTTACAGACACCCTCCCATAGTGACCAATAAAATACAGAGGAAAAGAAAGGCAATGGCCTGGAGAGAATGATGACTCCTGAAGAGTCCGGCAGCAAGGGGCTACTGCTGTGCGCCCAGATGGACACTCCTTAGTGAAAGGGTCTCTACCTTCCACCTTCACATCGTGAGACCTGTGTGACTAATTCCACATATGGGCTTTCCAAAGATGCACAATGAAAACAATCTCTAGGAGAAGATGAGACATCTCAAAGAAGTTGCTAAGAGAAGACTCCTGACAAGTGATAGGTCAGAATTTTATCATTAAACACCCTATAATTGCAAAAATTACCAAATTTAAATCACCATTCAAATTTGAATGAGAACAATCACTTTTACCAGCATCAGGACACTGAAGCTGTTTTTCTGTATATATTTTCGCCAATCATAATAGCAACAGATTTCAGAAGTACTGAACCTACCTCCTCTTCTTTCGTGCCCAGAAAAGTCACCAATGATGGTGCAAGCTTTGGGCTTTACTTCTTCTCCTAGAAGGCTTTATTTGCCAGAGGAGGACAAAAGAAATTGATGAGGTAAGCCAAGACCCATTAAAAAGGCAAAAATAAATAAGTGACACCTGGAATGATAAAAGTCCTGATGTTGAACTATTTAATTAAGCTCCAAAACAAAACCAAGAAAAAGAGAGAGAGCAGTAAGCTTTCTCCCTTGGAAAGGGAGAAAGAGTAGAAACCACTTTTGTGTTTACACTGAAGCAGGTCCTCTGAGGACCCTCTGTAAACATCAAATAATGATCACATAATATAAAAAATAGAAGCCCTTTATTACTTATTGAACTGAATACCCTGCTCTCTCTCGTGCTTTCTCTCTCTCTC
>NW_022103919.1:14806089-14809011 GCF_000313985.2 Echinops telfairi
AAAAGCCGTTTCAGTGAGATTATCAAAGAGTGTTCGAAAAGCTCTCATGATTTCTCACCTTCATTTGAAGAGGTAAGTACCCCGTCTCCATGTCAGTGAGTGGGGAACAGAAAGGTTAAACAAACGACATGCCGTTATCTCAAACGTCTGAAACAGAAAAGGCAAGACCCAAGTTTGCTATTCCTTGAGCACCAAAGATCTTTCTTTGAAAAATTAAGCAACCAATTTACTTATTTTAGGAAGCCTTTTCAAGAGCACACAACATCTTATCTGAACATCATGGTCTAGGAAGAAAAGTCACAAGTAATCTGTTGGAAATTAAAAAAAAAAAATCAGTGTGGTTTCCAAAACCCTTTTCTATTCTGTGTACTCACCCATGTGGCTGGAGATTTAAAATGCTATTTAAGTCTCATTTTCCTTCAGAAGCTAACCCTTGTGGAATAAAATGCTGTTGGGGAGGGGGGGTAAATCTTTTCTGTCATTTGACTTCAACTTATGATAAATTAGCTTCAACTAGTTTCTTAGAAAATTGCCCAAGAAATGACTACAGAAAATTAAATACCAAGACTTCAAAGAGGCAAACACACAGCCTTCAAATTCCGACCTCAGAGAATAATCCTCCCTTTCTCATGCTTTGGAGAGATGCAAGTAAGGAAATTGTACTAGGGCATGGTAATGAACGATCTTTCAAATGACTTTTCTATCAATTTTCTTTTCAAAGGGTAATAAAGTGATGATTTCTAGGCAGTTTCTGGGAAGCTATCGTCTCATTTCAATAGTCACCAGTAAGGCAGGGTGCATTCTGGCATTATCACTGACGATGATAGGGCTAGAGCTGGATGAGAATGGGCAAGGTGTAGGTTGTTAGAAGCCTCTCCTGGAAAATTACAGCAGAGGGAGATCAAAAGAACTGTGTTGGTCTTAAGGAAATGGTAGTCAGTTCCTTCTAGATTAAAAATGCAAATCTGACTTATTACCTAGTGAATAAAACCCACTATCATTCAAAGGGTTTATTACTTCATTCAAAACACTTTTGAGAGTTAATTAGCTTGCCATGTTTTGTGCTAGAGGCTAGTGGCTGGTAAGTGGAACAACAAGATAAAACAGGGACATCTATGCTCTCTGACTTGTAGAGCCAAAGTGGTCTAATTCTTCCAAAGCAACAGTCGTAACAAACCACAACAAAAATATTACCCAAAACGGGTTGTTTTTGTTTTTAAGTATTGTGCAATGAGTCGTTGGGAAGTCTTACTCACCAGTATTTATTGGAAAAGCCACCAGAAAGGATAACAGGATGAGAAATAATCCAAACTACAGGATGAGAAATAATCCAAACTACATTTGAGTCGATTTCCCAGAGCCATAAAAAGCTTTAAGACGGCACGGGGCAGAAATGTACCCAGCAGGTTCCCCTTCAGTCAACCTCAGGAGTGCTAGCATAGAATTGGGCTCCACGGTTTTCAGTGGCGGATTTTTTTTCAGAAGTAGATCAACAGGCCGGCCTTCTGAGATGCCTCTGGGAGGTCTCAAACCACCAAACCCTTGGCTAGCAGTGGAGCCCCCCAACAATCTGGTGGAATCAAGTATCTGCGCACTGGGCAGCTTCAGGAGAGAGCAACTGGAAGCTGATTGTTCTCTGACCCCGGAATAACGCCTCCATCTGTAATATGGCCTTGGGTGCCCATACAGGGCGTATACAAGTCATTTTTTCTCAGTGGTTCCGAAAACCAGCCCTAGCCTTTTTTTTTGTTTTGTAGCCTTCAGTATGGATTACAACTCAATGTCAAGCACACCAAAATCCTCACAATCTGTAATATCACGATAAATGGAGAAAAGGTTGCAGTTGTCAAGAAAGTTGCTTTACTTGGATTATAATCAATGCTCACGGAAACAGGAGTCAAGAGACCAAGAGACAGTTTGCTTTAGGTCTATCTGCTGTGCAAGGCCTGTTTAGAGTATTGGAGAGCAAGGATGTTTCTTTGAAGACTAAGGTGCACCTGACCCACGCCATAGGATACTCTCCATTGCAGCGTACGATATGAAAGTTGGACTTGGCATAAGGAAGACCGTAGAGGACTAGAAGCATTTGAGTTGTTGTGATGGAGACGAATGTTGAAAGGTCCATGGACTGCGTAAAGAACAAACAAATCCATATTTGAAGAAATAAGGTCAGAGTGCTCCTGAGAGGCAAGGATAGCAAGACTGGTCTCACATACTTTGGGCATGTTATCAAGAGGCCAGTCCCAGGAGAAGGACATGGTGTTTAGGAAGCTGGAAGGCTAGCGAAAGCGAGGAATGCCTTCGGGATTTGGACTGATCCAAGGGCTGCATCATTGGTCTTGAGCAACAGTGGTGAGGATGGCGCAGGACTGTGCAATGGTTTGTCCTGTTGGGCCTAGGGCCACTGCGAGTCAAGAGACCTCGATAGCACCAAACAACAACATTGTTTTATTTGTGCTGATTCTAGTACCTCAGTTAAATGGACTGTCCACTGGCAGAGTAATGAGACGTATCTCTGGGTTACAGATTTTTAATCAGGAGTCAACGTTTTTTTTTAAGACTAGCTGGAAATACAAACTTGAAACAGAAAGTAAGAGAAAAAACAAACCCTGAGACATTAAGTTTTTTGACCGCAAAGCAGCACCCTATTCGTCACATTAGCCTCACCACAGTGCAGTAGAGAGGGCACTGGACACACATCCATTGGATAAAATGGAAAGGATGATCGGATGAATACCACAATCTTTTTACCTATGTAGTCCAAAGTCAGGACTGTCAAATGGGTATTTTGAGGTTAGCAATCCCACAGGTTCATCTTTTTTAAATGTTCTTCTGCTGGTTTCTCTTTTTAAAAAAGAAAGAAACGCAATACAAAATTTTGAAATCAAAGTGTATTTGCTTTCAAGTGACATTCTGGGTAAC
>NW_022103919.1:14810271-14820189 GCF_000313985.2 Echinops telfairi
ATAGAGCATATGGTATGCAAGTGAGACAACTGGTCCCCCAGACATGTAACTTGCAGACTCCTTGACTTCAGGCCTCAGAAACTGATTACACATTCTCAAGCCACCCTTAAAATACAAACAGCACTCCACACAAGCCAATGAAAGGGCACTGGAACAAAGTAAACACCTTGGAACTAGTTTCCAGTCAAAAATGACATCTTTCCTCATAGGACTTGATACAGAGTAAGTTCGCCTGTAACATTCCATGCATCACGTAAGAAAAGGGAGTGGTGTTTCAAGATCAACGTAGTCAACTCTCTAACCAACAAGAGCCCTGAGCTTTACAAAGGGGAAACTATTTCTTAATAATTTCCAGTTTTTCAAGCCCTTGCCTTCTTATATTAAAATTAATTTTATTTTTAAGATACAATGACACTAATTTTGTATTTCCCACTTCCAAACGCTCAGAGAAAACTGAGGTGTCCAGATATCATATGAGTCAGATCTAAATTCATATGAAACCCATCTTGATTTCACCGGAACGCTGACCTCTCACGGGGCAGTCTGTACAGAAGGGGTGTGCTACCATCCACACAAACACACAAAAACCACTCTCATCCCATTTCCTCCCATTATAGCTACTTTCAAAACTTTAATGCTTTGCTGCTGGGAAGAAGAAACAACATGTTCACTTAATTTTTATGCATACCTATATGCATATATGCATATACATATACATACATACATATACAGTCTGTTGTGAAGTTGTGAATAACAGTGGGGGCAGGGGCAGGATCTACTCAGAGGGAGAAAAATCAATGCCTCTCAATTGTTCTGTAGTGCCTAGCACTCATTCTGTTCCAAGAGTCCCAGGAACCAGATGAAACAACAATGGAGTGTGAAGAAGCCATCTTCCCATGGACTCATTTGCATGGACTCATCTGCATGGACTCATTTGCATGCACTCATCTGCATGGACTCATTTGCATGGACTCATCTGCATGGAAGTGAGGATGAGGAATACATGGCAAGTGCCCCGACAGAGAGGGCAGTCTTGAGGAGAAACCATTCATCAATCCCAATGAGGCGTTTGGGGAGTGGGGGACACAAGGCTCAGAGAGCTTATTAGCACAGGGAGGCCCACAATGTAAGGTGACCCTGGCCGAAGGTTTGCCATAACCTGTGCCCCATCTCCTTAGAACCAAAACACCAGTTGTCATCCAGTCAGCTCCAACACATGGAAACGGCGTGTGCATCCGAGTAGAACATGCTCTGGAGTGTCTTCAGAGGCTCGATTTGCACACGCAGAGCACCTGGCCTTTCTTCTGAGGTGCCTCTGTGTGAATCCAAACCCCACCCTTTCTTCTCACGCCTCCCTTTTTACAGCCGTGTGATATCTTCTGGAGAACCATCGCTCTTTGCCCTTGCTGGGGCCCCTTCGGCTGGTTCTGTTTTGGTCTCAAGTCCAAGGGCAGGCTTTATCCTTCCAGGGCTATAGTCATTTCTTTTTAAATCTGCAAGGCAGACAATTTAGACCATCACAGAGGATCCTTTACCAACACAGAGGTCCCCAACCTTATTTGGCCCACCACCCCATTTTTGGGAGAAAAAAAAATGAAACAAACAGGTTATGGGGACTCATGCCATCCTCATACCCTGCAATTAAAAACCTTTGTACGACAGCCTATAAACCAGGATAAAGTAAAGGTATCTATCTGATTTTGAGGCTCCCTTTCCTCAGGGAGCAGTAATTCATCCAGCTCTAAAAGGTGTTCACACACATAGATTGACTCTAGACTTTGCCAAGCATTTAGAGTAGACTCTTCTTTTCCAGGTCATGAATATATGGAATTCATGCACTCAACCATGTCTAAAGAAAACCCCTCTCCCACATCCATGTGCGATTCAAACTCCCTCCAACTCTTTCAGGTTTGTGTCCACTCTGGCTGGGGAGGAAAGATGCTGTGCTTTAAAAACTTGGCAGGAGTCAAGTGAGGCAAACAGGGAAAAGGACATTTTCATTGATGAATGGAACCCAGGTCAGCAACCAGGTCCAGAGATATCTGCCCAAAGCATAGCCCTGTGGTCAGTTTTCAGCAACAAAGCTGTATGAGGGCAAGTCAAAAAGTATTGCTGTAAAATAATAGAAACCTATATTAAACAAAAGTATCAAAATATGAGGCTATTATTTCTCAACATGATCATCTATTTAGGTCTACAAGCTTCTGAAGGTGATGGTTCAGCCTCTCTAACCTCTTCAATTAGCACTTTGTCACAACTGCAATTTGGGCGTTCTTGAGGGCCTCAAGTTGTGTTTCTTTCCAACGTCCTTTGGGTTTGGAGAGCAAACAAAGTTTGAAGAGGCAAGATCCAGGCTGTCAGGTGAAATGGGGTAAACTTTCCCAGTAAGATTCTCATACAACAAGCCTTACTGCCCTCCAGGAATGAGCAGATGCTGGGTACCATTTTCCTAGTTCTTTTCTCACCAATACATTTTTCAATGTTCTTAAAATTACTGCTTTGTAACCTCCTGTAATTGTCTCATGACCTTTGAGAAAATCCATCAAGATTGTCCCTGCCCGCCCACCCTCACCTTACCCCCCCCAAACCAGTTGCCATAACCTTGTAAGCTGACTTCTCTACCGGGAGTTTCACTGGCCCAGCAGATCCTCCTGAGAACCACTGTTCTGATTGGACCTTGTCCTCTGGATGATACTGGTAAATACAAGATTTGTCCACGGTAAGAATTCATTCCATAAATTCATCAGTTTTATCTTCGATCTTGCTTAAAAGCTTGAAGAAAATATCACCTCTTTGAACTAGCTGACCTGTGTGTAATATTTTTGGTATTCATGAAGCTCAAAGCACTCTGAAGCCAAGATGGTCACTTAAAATGACAAAGGTTGACCCATGTGAGCTCCCAACCGCTGTAGCTACATCACCAATGGTCGTGCTGTGGTCTTCTTCCACCACTTTCTGGACTTCAACCAGTTTCTTCATTCGTGGAGGTTGATGGTTTCTTCCTGAAGTCTCCCTGACCTTATTCCAAAAAACAAACATTTAATTCGCCTGTAAACATGTTACAAAGCTTCAACATCTGGGAAGGTGTCCACCAGAGTGTTACTAAACACTTGATGTTGCTCTTGTTAGCTGCTGTTGCATTGGTTCCACTCAGCAACCCTACGTACAACAGAACAATTGCTGTTATGTTCAAGGTCACTATTGAAGCTCCTGTGTGAATAGTATTGTTCAAGGTCTTCCTCTTTTCTCACTGCCCTTCTACTTGACCAAGCATGATGTCTTTTTCCAGGGACTAGTCTCTCCTGATAATATGTCCAAAATAGGTGAGACAAAGTCTCACCATCCTCCTGTCTAAGGAACATCCTGCTGTCTGCCTTCCAGTAGAGTTGTTCGTTCTTCTGGAAGTCTACGGAACTTTTTCTAATCTTTGCTAGGCCCATCATTCAAATGCATCGATTCAACCTTGGTCTTCCTTGTTCCTTGTCAAGCTTGTATATATGCACATGAGGCAATTGAAAACAGCATCATTTGGATCAGGCCCACCTTTGTCTCAAAGCGGCATCCTTGCTCTTCAAATTTTTAAAGAGCAAATTTGCTTAATGCAATACAATGTTTGGCTTTTGATTGCTGCTTCCAGGTACATTGATTGTGGATCAGGAAATCTTTGACAACTTCCATCTTTTCTGTTTTTCATGAGATTATCATGATCCAATCGAGAGGATCTGTATGTGAAGATCCAACTGGATCCACATGGTCCAGTTACGAGGGCTTGAGTTTTCTTTACATTGAGATGTAATCTGTACTGAAGGTTGCAATCCTTGACCTTTGTCAGCAAGTGCTTCAAAATCTCCTCACTTGATCAAACACGGTCGTGTCACCAAATTGTTAACAAGCCTTCCTTCGGTTCCAAAACAACATTCTTCGTCATCTAGTTCAGCTGCTCAGATTATTTGCTCAGCAACTGATTAAATAAGAACGGGTAAACAACACAGCCCTGACACACACCTTTTCCTATTTTAATCCATGCAGAATTCCCGATTTCTATTGGAATGAGTGTCTCTTGGTTCAGATACAGGTTCTACATGAGCAGGGTGAAGGATTCTAGAATTACCATTCTTCTCAGTGTTATCCATAATTTGTTATGATCCACGCAGTTCAACGCCTATACATAGTCAATAAAACACAAGTAAGCATCCTTCTGGTATTCTATGCTTTCAGCCAAGACCCATGTGATATTAGCAATGATCATCCTTGTTTCATGTCCTCTGCTGAGTCTGGCTTAAATTTCTGGAAGCTCCCTGCCCATGCACTGCTGCAACTCCTATTGAATTTCTTTCAGCAAAATTTTACTTGCGTGTGATATGAATGATACTGGTTGATCATTTCTGTCCTTCATTCAGTCACTTTGTTTTGAATGGGCACAAATAATGGGCCTCTTCCAGTAGGTTGTCCAGATCTCTGTCTTCCAAATGTTTTGGCATAGATATGTCAGTAATTATGTGCTTCGTCGGTTTGTTGAAACATTTTCCATGGGTATTCTGTCAATTCCTGGAGTCTTATTTGTGCTACTGCCTTCGGCTTGGACTTCTTCCTCCAGTACTATCAGTCACTGATCACACATGCCAATTCTTGAAATGGTTGTATGCCAACCAGTTCATTTGGGTGCAGTGACTCAATGTTTCCTTCTATCTACATTTGATGCTTCCTACATCGTTCGATATTTTGCCCACAGACTCCTTCAATATTTCAACTGTGACTTGAACTCCTTTCCTTAATTCCCTCAGCTTGACATCTGCTGAGTGTGTTCTTTGTTTTGTCTTTCTAAAAATTTGGATATTAGGCCTGACTTTAAAATTGTTTTTTTTCCTGTGACACAAAAGGCATCCCATTTTTAAAGGCACTGTAACAAGACTAAGGCAAATGTGTCGCTGAGAGAACTTGTCTACGGCCACTTACTGATGGCACAGACTTGTTTAGATGCATTTTATTTGGACTAAATTCATATATGCAGAAGCTGGAACCCTACTTAACCTATGAAACCTTCATCCAATGCTACCTAAAAGATCCTTCTTCCATTTTAAGAAGACATTATCACAAGACACTATTAATAGGGGTAAGCTTTGGTAAGAAAGATAGGAAGATGGGCAGGGTTTACATTTTTATGTGCTGATTACAATTTCTAACTTTAAATGAGTATTCCTTTGATTGTTGTTTGATGCTGAATGGGGGATATCTTGGCAGAAAACTAGTAAATATTGTACTTTAATATCAGAGTATGTTTCATTGAACACTCTGTTTTTCATCTATTACCTCATTCAATGCTCCTGTCCTTTCTTGAAATGGTGCTATTATTCCTAATTTTACAGATGAGGAAAACCAGGCCTAAGGGCTTAGGGCCATTAAATAGCAGCTGGGTAAGACCAGACCCTGTCTAATTCTAGACCTCATTTCTCATATACTACCCTAAAACATCTCGCTTTAAAAAGAAAGAAAGAAAATGAGACATAATCAAACAAAAAGAAAAATCACTCTTTATCCTCTTTTTCAGACTAAACATTTTAATTTAGATTACCAAATGTCTGTGTAATAAAAGTATTTCTGATTTCCACCTAAATGTGCTGATGAAATATTTGGTCGGAGACTTAAATTAGGTATGGTGATGAAGGAATTATTGAATTAATCATTCAGACCCACCGGTATAGGTAAAGTCATTTCAACCTTAATCATAGAGAACTGACCACTGGGCTTAACAGCTGAAAGTAGTGGGCTAAAGACCAAGCCCTCCTTTCTGCTGGGTTAGCACTAGGTCTTCTAGAAGGAGTGACAGTCTTGCTAAGGGGCTGATGAATCAGACCTGGGAAGTGGGATACTGAGCCAGTGGTCTGCACACCAGCCTGGAAGCCATGGACAACTGAAACACTTCTTAGCTTATGGAGGCCTGGGGCCCCTTAGCACAGCCTAGACTCTTGTTCTACCCGAGCAGGAGGCCAGGCAAACAGCCCTGCCCATCATCAGTGTGCTGTAGACAGTCTAGTGCATAGCTTGTTTAGAAGGCATGCTGGGTAGCTGTACCATAACCACTGTGGCCTCCCTCCATGCTCCTTGTTTGACCACCCTCACTATGCGCCTTGGGTTAACTCTCGATTTCCCTCTGATATTGGAGGCTTTCTTCGAACTCTAGCCTTTTGCTGTCTTGTTCTTCTCCAAACCCCAGCCTTTTTCCTTCTAACTTCAACAGCAGTAGAAATGGACCTTCTTTTCCCCCCAACTTTATTGCTAACCAGGGGTTATAACTAGAAATTGACCTTCTTTCCATTAAATTTATTCCTGCTTTATCCCAGGTTACAAAGGATGATGATCTTTTACTGCTTTTCCATTCAACATGTCATGGTTTACTTAGCTTCAAAATATTTGAAATTCCATTCTAGCTTGGTATGACCCAAGAAAAAGAGGAAGCAAGCTGAGGGAGACTGTAAACATCCCTCTCAGTCCAAAGAAATAAAGAAAATGTAACCAGAGATCATGGAGCAGATGAACCAGGACTGCCAACTTGCAGGCTGGGCACAGCCTTTAGCTGCTTATTCCACTCTTGGGAATATTTTCTATGGGGACTATATTGGTTTCAGAGAAAATGGGCCATATACCAGATACGAATAAAAAAGAATTCGTGTAATGTATGTTTCAAGTGGCAGGTTTTTGTTGAAAAGCAGCTACTTTGACTACTGGCTGCTATGCCCCCTTCTCCACCCTCATCAATGCCTACTGGGTGAAAGAATGAAGTAGACGCGCCGGGGCATCATGCCTCAGCCACCAGTGGGAATGGACACGATCCAGTGGGGAGGGCCAGAGAGCTGGCTCCCTCTGATTTTACCCGCTTCCGTTGAGAGAGCTTTTCCCTTGGAGTGGCTGTGACAAGCAGCAGCCCCAGTGCTGTTTTATCACATTTTAGCAGAACCCGGAGTAAATCCCTGCCCTTGTAATCCCTTTAGAGACTTGGAAATTTTGCAGTCATAAAGTCAGGCCTTGACTGCGAATGAGATAAAAATGTGATTAAGATTTTCTCCTCCATCCCAGGTTACAATGGATGTTGTGCTTTGAGAGATTTACTTCGAGGAAAATAAAATTGTTTGGGACATACCCGGGAGTCTGAGCTTCCGGCAGCAGGAGTTGCAGCGATGTTTTGCAATGAAGTTTCTCATTGCATCTTCCCCTAAGTTGGCTGGTCCAAACACCATTCCTCTTGATCTAGAGGAAATATCAGAATATCAATTAGATCACAGTGAAGAAAAAGGAGCTGCACTAGGATTCTCTAAGATACCGAACAGTCTCCCATAGTAACCCAGTAAACTTGAAGGAGCCAACAAAGAACAGAGCACTTTGGGGAGGCAACAATGTTAGGTTGGCAAATTTAAAATTCAAATGCACTTAAATCTTTGTACTCAACTCCAAGACCTACTGTGAAACTCATTTCAACACTAATCTGATAGAAGAGTGAAATTTCTCTGGGCCGCATTAAACCGAAATACAGAGAGACCCTTTTGAATGCATATGGGGTGAGAGAATGACGTTCATCACCAAATGTTCTACCCAAAAGGTAAGGCAGGAAGTGAAATAAACTTGTGACTGGAACATATGGTCTTAAAGAAGGTCGTGTGCATTATTTCAAACCCAGATACTTTTTGAACAATAACCAATGTCCTAAAAGTAAATAAATAGCTCACAGAACAAGAGATCCAGTGCTCTAGACTCTCCCAATCGCTGCCACAGCTCTCTGTTACCACACAAAGTGCTACACACGTAACTGTGATTCCCTCCTGGGAAAGTGAGGCCATGATTAGAGGACACGGGTGGAAGCAAACTACATATGCTAAATGTAGGGGACCAAATTACAAACAGAATTTTTATACACTAGGCACAGTTGAGATACTAATGGTTATACATATATTATAATTATATAGAGATCTGATATATAATTATAATACATCCTTAGCTGATTCTAGCATCACTGCTCAATCATTATCAGATCACACACCACCATTATTCTTTAGACATTAATTGACACGCTAAACTCCACAGAATACAGCACACCAGAAACACTTCCAAAGGAACTCTGTGAAAAGCTAATATTTTTTAAAAGAATAAAGAAAAGCTAATATTTTATTTTAATGACATGCACAGTGGAAACAGCACATTTTAAAATCTGAATTCAATTACCGCCCCTAAATACCAAGTTTTAGGAAAAAAGACAACCAAAGCATCACAAAAGGAAACAATAAACTCCGTTTCTAAGGAATGCGGTTTTTCAAAAGGGACACGGTATAAAAATGGACTTTTTTTTCATCTGAGGATTGAAACATTTATCTCAATTTCCACTTCCTTTTGGCAGACAAACAGGAGCGGCTCTGAAGATGTGCCAAGCTTGGAAGGAGGGCTGATGTCAGTGGGATCTCAGATTGCCTCTGGGCTCCGAGGAGAGCGGGCAGAAGAAATCTCTTGGGAAGACCAAGTGAACAGACACCCAGTATTAACTCTATTGGTCACTCAATCGTTCTCAAAGCACAGCTCTGGCGGTATTTACCCGTCGCATAAACTGTCTCTTGTTAACTCTTAGGAGGCACTGCAATAGGGGAAATTAAAAGTGACAGAGAAGTAGGGCTCTCTCCGTATGGCGACAAGAACTTGCCAGCACTGTTGCGTGCACGCTGACGACACTGTCACTGAGATGGGAGAAAGCCTTTTCCTAGCTCTCCAGCAGGACCCCACGTTGGCATTCATTCCATAGCTGCCATTTCTGCCCTCGAAGCAAAGCACAGAAACTCTCCGTACACACACAGCACCGACTCTAAAACGTTAAGAACGGTGTGCTCCCTCATTTCCATAGACCAGCTTAACCGTGAGATGCGTGCAACGGCGAGCTGACCACTTCCTGTGCCAGGAAGAAGAGAGGGAAGGTTGCAGGAACGTTCATTCGCATTTACACCACGCAGCCTGCCTAAAGCCCTGCAGCAGCCTGAGATAACTAAGTGTTTCACAAATACAACTTACTGAGTGCCAGATTTTTCACAACACGGGAAAAGTAAGCGGTAGTTTGTTTTTATACGCAAGGAAAAACTAATCCGTGCCATCTATACGTAGATTAATAGGCGCGCTGGTGGCATGGTGGTTAAGTGCTCAGCTGATCATCTAAGGTCAGTGGTTTGAACCCACCAGCTGCTCTGTGGGAGAAAAATGAAGCCGCCTGCTGATATACAGATTGACAGCCTTGAGATGTGCTCCTTAGGCTACTCCTTTCTGCCTCTGGGCAGCTCAGAGGAAGCATCACTAGGTTTCCCTCTCCCCTCCTCCTACTCTAAGTCAGTCTCCTAAAGAGAGCCCAAACAGCTGGAAACTCTTAAGCAGAGGGTTGAGCTTTCAAACATCAGCTGAGAGTCTGTGGAGCCGTTTAAGCATCGGGCAATGCTCATGGACTGTGTGGTAATGAAAGATTCAAACATCAAGTGCTGCAGAACTTTGTCCTTTACTGGGGAGGAGGTCGATGCAGCCACGAATGCAAGGACATAGATGATGAAGGGAAGAGACGGGGCACCAAGGAGGGCTGCCTCATGAGAAGACACTCCACATCCAGGTGCCCATTTAGCTGTGAAAAAGACCTCCTGCCTGGCACTGACGAAGACACTGAAAAGCACCGCCTAGGAGATGATTGTGAGCAAATGAGAATATTGCAGCAAGGCGGGGGGGAAGGAAGTGGGTGCTAACAAACCTAGGGACAAGGGAACTACAAGTGATCTAAAATTGATGGCGAGGAGGGTGTTGGAGGCCTGGTAGGGTTTGATCAAGGGTAATGTAACTGAGAGGAATTACTGAAACCCAAATGAAGGCTGAACATGATAGTGGGAAGAGAGGAAAGTAAAAGGAAAT
>NW_022103919.1:14823418-14852602 GCF_000313985.2 Echinops telfairi
AGTGCTTGTAGTACAAAGTTCCTAGCACAAATCCTTGGGTGGGCAGGCTATTGAAGAAATAATATTTTTACCTAAAAACACCTTAGTAGAACTAAAGTGAAAAATAATAAAACCTGTATGAGCAGCCTCCAGGTTACAACATGGGCTCCCTAGTCAAATATCATAGGAATTGAAAATCTCAAGAGCAATAAGGTGGACTTGTATCTTGTCTAGCTCACCCAGTCCAACTAAACCGTTAAAACACTTTTAGAAGGACCTCTCTGATTAGAAGCCTACAGATGGGACTATATTTAAATAGTTCCATGAAAGAAAGGAGAATTAAAGCAGTGAATATTTATTAGTCTCTGTCTGGGGGAAAGCAAAAATTTCAGATTTTAATATGAAGGTTTGTAGAAAGTTCATACTATCTTTTAATATAACCTTTTGAGGCCCCCTAAGATGTAGAGAGGACCGATTATGTAGGGTTTTTTCCCTACAGTCCACGTGTTAATATAGACATTTAAGAACAACGAAAAAGTAAAAGTGTCGTATGTCAATAGTTCTCAAAATGTGGTCTCCAGATCAATATATTACCTAGGAACTTATTAGAATACAGATTACAAGGCTTAACCCCACATCAACTAACTGTAAACCCTAGGGGTCCAACAAAAACCCCTTACTACCATCAAGTTATTCCAACTCATAGTAACCCTATAGGACTGCATAGGACTGCCCCTGTGGGTTTCCAAGACTGTAACTCTTTGTAGGAGTAGAAAGCGTCAAGAAGATGTTGTTAGTTTTGAACCACTGATCTTGTGGTTAGCAGCTCAACTCAAAATCAAAGCTGATGTTTGAGAATCGCCATTATCAATCAATGGATAAAAGCAGTGAACCTACTCAGCTACTCTCCAAAGGGCTGGAAGGTCAAGTTCACCCACAAGTGCCTCAAAAGAAAAATCTACTTCTTAAAAAAGCAACCATTGAAAAAGTTATGTCGCACAAGTCGCTGGAACCAATTCAATATCAGCTGGTTTGTTTGGGTTTGTGTTGTTCTTGTTCTGTCTGCCATATTGACCAGTCTTTAATTAGCAACACCACTTTGCTTTTCAAATACCCATACTCACCATCTGCTGTACTGACCAGTCTTTATTCAGCTCTACCGCTTCACTCTCTCAAAACCAAACTCAATGACATCAAGTCAACTTATACTCATCGTAAAAGTTTGACAAGTGTCCCCCAAAACCTGGTCACAGGATTAAATGCCCAAAAGAATTCAACAGATGTTCAGATCACACATCCTTCTATATCATTTAAATATTGGCCCTGAATTAAGTCAGACCGTCTTAATTTTCACCCACACTGTGTTGGCCTCTCGTGCATTTGTTGGAACTAAATAGAACCGTCTATGCCTTTAGTGAAAGCTCACAGAGGCATGTGATAGAAGATATTGCCTGTGATAAGATGCAATGTTTCACTGTGAGAGCCACAAAGGAAACCATGCCTCTTCTGTGACATTCACTGATTTCAGGAATGTCAGGAAGCCAGTAGGGACTAAATTTGCTCATAAGTCTCTCTTTTGTTTGGACACTAAAAAGTTCAAAGCCAAATTTGCAGCAAAATCTAACCACGTTGTTGCTGGTGTTCTTCTTGGGCTCCATCAAGTTGATTCCGATTCATAGCAACCCAATGAGCAATGGAAGGAAACGTTGCCTGGTCCTGGGCCGTCCTCACGACGGGAGCCCATCAGTGCAGCCACAGCGCCAATCCATCTTAGTGAGGGTCTTCCCCTTTGCTCTGCTCCTCTACATGATCTCCTTCTCCAGGGACTGGTCTCTGCTGACAACATGTCCAAAGTACAGGAGACGAAGTCTTCACCATGCATCAAAGAGCATTCTGGCTGTACTTTGCAAACACTGGTTTGTTTGTTCTTTTCGCAATCCATAGTACTTTTCAAGGGCGTAGAAAGCCTCATCTTTCTCTTGCAGAGCAGCTGGTAGTTTCAAACTGCTGACCTAGCGGTGGGGCTCCTCAGTGCTACTGTTAATTGCCATGAAATTGGCTACAACTCCTAGCTGGTCTACGTCCAAGCGAATGAACCTGGTTCTTTACTGTTCTCACAATTACTGCTATGCTTCGACCCACTGTTGTGTCCAATGAGTCAATTCAGCTCAATGAGTTTTTTCTTGTTCCCAGTGATCCTCCACTTTACCAAGCATATTTGTCTCCATCCTGATAATATGTTCAGAGTGCATGAGATGAAGTCTCCGTGTTTTCACTTCTTTGTGTGTGAGTGTCTTCTTTTAAAAAATCATTTTATTGGGAGCTCTTACGGATATTGTAACAATGCATCATTCAATTATATCAAGCATAATTGTACAATTGTTGCCACCATCATTTTCAAAACATTTTCTTTCTTCTTGAACTCTTTGATATCAGCTCCCCTTTATTCCCTCCCTCCCCGTCTCTGCCCTCCAGGAAAAGTTATTATATTATGATTATTTTGCCATATTTTACACTTTCCAGTGAGTCTGTTCACCTACAATTCTGTTGTTTGTTCCCCTCCAGTGGGGTTATATAGTCATCATTGCTATCAGTTCCCCCTTCCCCTCCGTCCCCCCACTTCTCTTCCCATACCCTCAGGAAATCATTATTCCCATTATTATTTCTCACTTCTAAGGAGCATTTTGACTATACTTCTTCCATCATTCATTAAATGTGTTTGTTCTAGTAATTCGTGGTACTATTTATGAGAGCTAATCTAACTCCAGCCCCAGTGGCACTGTGGGGTAGATGGTGGACTGCTACCAATAAGGTCTGTGGAAAGAGTTAAGACTATCTGTTCCCATAAAGATTGACAGTCCTGGACATTTTAGATAGGCTCATTGTGAGTCCTAATCCTCTTGAAGGCAGCAGGTGTTTTAATCAAACTACCGTCGTAGTGGTGCTAGTAGGTGAGTATTGTGCTGCCAGCTGCAAGATCCATGGTTTAAACCCATCAGTGGCTCTGAGGGGAGAAAGTTGGATAGACTCAACAGCAGTGGGTTCATCTAACTCCAGGAGCCTCAGTAGCACACTGGCTTAAACATTTGGCAGTTCAACCTCACAAACTGGTGTGAAGGAGAAAGACATGGCACTCTGCTTCCTTGATGATTGACAGCCTTGGAAACCCTGTAGAATAGTGCTCGTCTGTCCTGAAGGGTTGCTAAGAATTGGAGCCGACTGGATGACAATGTGTTTGGGTTTGGGGACCTACCTCCAGATTGTTTGTTATTGCTATATTGTTGGCCTCATGGCCTAATATAGGTCTTGATTTAAAAATCTCTGTGTGTGTGTGTGCGTGCGTGTGTGTGTGCATACATAAGATAGCTCGAAGTTTTTCTAAAATCTAGACAAGTATATGTATGTTTATAAGTTACCAAAACAGGTACAATGTGATCAAAGCAATTTTCTAAATAGAAATATCATACATTTACTTACCGTTTGTCTTCAGGTTTTATAACAGATGGATCTGTCAAATTTTCTCCAACACCTCAAAAGAAGAAACATTGATTTAACAAATGGGGTTTCATTTTTCAGAAACTTAAGAAAACAATAATCAAATTTTAATTTTGTTTTTAAAAGCAACATTCACTGTGTAGTAAACTAAGTGCCATACGGATTGCATGTACTCTAAAGCCCATCCAAGAGTGTTTGCAAATTAATTAGTTACTCATTCCTGCAACCCCCTCAATTCTGCTATAATAAACCCCGTAGGCCAAAACTTGTCTTAGTTGTGTGTTTGCAGCTACTAATAGCAGTAGTTGTCAATCATTAACCACTTATATATAATAAACATTTTAATTTGATTTTCTCTAATCCTCAGTCATCACAAAAGGAGAGTATCAGTATCCATGTGTCCTCATTTGACCTATGAAGACATGGATGTCCAGAGATTAAGTAATCTGCCGGAGGTTGTACAGTCCATTGATGGCCTTAACAAGATTACAGCTCAGACTGGTGGAGCCAACACACTTGTCTTCCTCTCTGGGGGGATTCCTTCAGAGCTCAGCAAGTCGCAAGCTGCTGTGTGCTCTTGCAGGTACAACCTCTGCGCCATCAAAGGAACAAACACCAGACAGTTATCAACCTTTCTCCTAAGCTGACTGCCTTTGGGAGACACACTGCCTAATGCAGGAGTTTCCCATTCCTTTTTATTTTTTTTGGGTGGGGGGGTTGGAGGGGTGATGTCTGTCACTCTCCGCCACCGCCCACCGCCACCCCACCCCACCCCATGTCAGAACACTTTTTTTAATGGCATCATTTAAATACATAGGATTGACAAGGAAACCAATGATATTGAAAAATAATTAGCAAAATCTTTTTTTAAGTTGATTTATTGCAATAAAGGCGTCCTGGTGGTACAGAGGGCTAAGTGATCAGACTGCTAACTGCAAGACTGCCAGTTCAAACCTTTCAGCTGATCTGGAATCAACCTCATAGCAATGTGCTCGATGCGTTTGGGCATTGCTTATGCTCGTGCTTATTTGTTAATGTGTTGAATAAGTTGTTAATATGTCGAGTAAGACTTATCAAACACCTACTGACTAGGGTGACTTTTAAAAAAAATTATCAATGTAAACCTTATCTTCAGATATCTGCCACAACGATAGTGTGTTATGTTCATACCTGGTTTTCTATTGCCAATAGTTACAGGTGGTGTTAAGCACCCTGCGATTTGCTACCTACATTTATAATGAAAGGAGATGATGGATTTCAGTTAGAGCTTGGTGAGAATAAAGATAGATCTGTTTCACTGTCCATGTTCAGTAGCCCTATGAATTCTATAAGGGACCCCTAAGCACCCCGTCTTAGAGTCTTATTGGTGCGTTGGTTTTGAGTGGGGTGAGGGAAAGTAAAAGCTGAACTACTTGGTGAGACGTGCAGGGTGTGGAGAGGGGTGCAAAATGTGCTTTCTTTGCTTGGCTCAACAGGGCCTTCCTCTATTTTTAGAAAACAATCGTGTGACGAGACTGGACTCTTTATGCTTTTCTCTGTACACACACAGGCAGTAGCAAACTAGAGAGAGCTTGCTTTCCAACCATGCAATGAACGAGACAGAAAGATGTCCCAAGTATCCTCAACAGGCAGACAGATGATTACACATACTTTGTATGTTTAACTCTGACCTAACTTTAAGTCCAAAGTTTCCAGCAATAACAACGGCTTTAAATTGATGTCTACACAAACTGTAACTTTAAGATGGATGTCCAAACAGGATCTAAAGAAGGAATATCAGATGAGAAAAGGAGGATTGTGATAAAAGTTGTATAAGCTCCCAATAAAATGATTAATCTCAACAACTAAATGCATAACTCTAAAAAAATCACATCAGCTACTTTAAAGTGTGCTGTTTGTTAGAGAGGCAGAAGTCAAATGGCCTGGGTCCCACTCACAGCTCCATCACTTAGTAGCTGAGTGACCTTGGGTAACTTCCTTAACTCTCTGAGCTTCTGTTTTGTCAAGTGCAAGTGTGAATGATCATGGCACTCGTTGCTTAGGGTTACTGAGAGAATTAAATGACCTGTACAAAGTGCTTAGAGCAAAGTGTCTCATCATATGAAGTTTAAAAAAAAGGTAACTGCTATTACTTTATTCTATGAAGGACTTCTTGTGAAATACAATTTTTTTTTCTACCAATGGTAAAACATTTTTTTTAATTAACTCATTACCTAAAGTAGAATGAAAACTGCGAGACCCAAAACTCAATGGGATTGGCTTGTTTTTCCCATTCTCATAAGTTTTCTACCTTCAACGGGGGACATTTTTCTATCACTCCCTAGGAATGGGAGATATTTGAGTCTTTCTGCTCTGTCAGATGTCCACCTTACACGGGCTCCGGCTTTCGCAGGTTTTACTACGCTTCCTACGCCAAACCCCAAAGCAACGTGTGGCTGTCAAGTCAGTTCTCATGGAGACCCAACAGGCCACGTCTCGCTAACCGTCTTGGAGGGTTTCAGGGCTATGATCGTCATGACAGCTGACAGTTGTGCCTTTCGTTCATGGTCTTAAACCACCGGCCTTTCTTTCTACCTTTCCGATAGCAACTTGGCACTTCACCACTGTGCCACCAAGGCCTTCTAAAGAAGAGCAAGAAGGTAAGACGGTAAAGAGCAACCAGGCGACTACAAATAGAGCCACCAGTAGAACACCTAACCAACCTGCCAACGCTAAGCCTAACCACTAAATGTGTGGTTGGGGGTCTGTGTGGGGCCGAGGTGCACTTCAATCTGCGAAAAGCGGAGAAACCACGCTATTGAGAGAACCTCCATCACCCCCAGAGTCAGGCTGCCTCATCTCCACACTCGAGCCCCTCCTTCCTGCGACCCGACCCGGGAACCATCCCTCTGGCAGACGTTATCTTCAGAACCCATTCAACCTGCATAGACTGCGACGTAGATATCTGGACGTTGTGGAAGAAAGAAAGACCTGGTAATATCAAAAAAACTCCCCCAAAGTCTCTCTCTAGTAGCTGTAAACAGGGTCAGTGTCCACACACAGGTGAAACGTAATATGCCCTTGGGAGAAATCCAGAGGATTTTGTCCTGATGCCAACAGCACTGGATAAAGTCAATGACTGTCTCTGTCCTTCGTTGTCGCAAAGCCGATGCTGCTTATGTGACTGTAAGGCTGACCTCTTCTGGAAATCGCTTTTTGCATCAAACAAACAAACATTGGTATCTCCAAAAAGTTCTTTGAGAAATAAATTGAGCTTCAAAAAAACAAAGAGAGAGAGAGAGAGACGCTTGAATGCCACAGCCTACTGTAATTATAGCTTCTTTTAATTCCCATTATTAGGAATTAAATGTTGGACATCAAGGGTGATGGTGAGGCAGGTCCTCCTATGTCGGTGTTTAAACAGACACAGAAAACTAAATTATAATCAGAAATTGGTCAAGCTGGTCCTCCAAGTTCCCTTTCCTGGCCGGTTTTGGCAGTGCCCAAGTTAATCATGGGCCCTCTCTCAGAAAAGAGTAAAAAGGAAAAGAGAAGAAGCCTAAGGAATGAGCTGTCTGAGTGTTCGTCCTCCACCTTTCCCTCCAAGCATTAGGGAGCCACAACAAGCTGGCCAGGGACTCGTCTGCACAGGAGCTGGGCTCCCCCACAAGTACCTGTAGGACTACCCAGAGCAGAGCAAAAGCTCTTCAACTGAAGATGAAACCACGTTTTGAAGAGTCACGCAGGTTAAGAATAGTAACAAGAACTAATATTTACTGAAGGCCTATTTGCGTCTGGGACTTGTCTCATTTGGGGTGCTTAATAGCACCTGTCCTTTGGGGAAGCAAATCATTAAGTACATGGCTGCTCTCAAAAAGGCTGTACGTTCCAGACCCTCTGGTCACCCCATGAAAGAAAGGCTAAGAGTTTCGCAAAATCGGCCATTGTAAACCCTATGGAGCACCCTCGGGATCTGTAGGAATTGAAGTCAACTCTAGATGGCAGCTGGGTAGCATTTTTAATGAGAACTGAAAGTGATGGATGCCTAATATTCTTTTCACTCTGTACCAATGAGAGAAGAGGGACCAGAAGAGGTCGCTCATAGCTACATCGTGAATTCACGGAGGGGCGAAGGGCCATGTCCAGGCACTCTGCCTCTGGAAGCGCCCTGCCCCTACGTGCTCCTCCTGAGCCTCTCAGTCTTCACACCTCTCTTCCCAAACAAGGTGCCTCAATTCTCCACGGCCTACAAGTACAAATAACTAAGCATAATGTAAGACTTAACTGAAAACCCCAAGAAGATTTCGAAAATACAAAATTATATTTTCCCTAATTTTGCTTTGCAACCTGGGTTGGATTAAATATGATAATATATACAAGCCTTTAGCCAAGTTCCTGGCACAAATAAGCAAACAGTAAATGTAAGCTATTATTATTGCTATTAGCATTATTATAAATGTTTGCAATTACTACTATAGGATTCATGCTTGTCCATTAACTCAGGCCTTGCCAATTGGCCTAAGCTCTCTGTATGTCAATTGCTCCATGTTTATTCTATGATGTCCACTCTTCCTTCTTTGAAGGTCAATGTTTTGAGAGAGTTTGTTTGGAATGACCTATTTCTACAATTGGCATAATTGCCCAGTAAAAGAATAAAGTTAATTTCCCTTTTCCCTTAAGATTATCAACACAGCATTTGTTCTGTTTAATGTCACTTTGGATTACTAAGAGACATAAAAATCCCCAAACATAAACATCATTAAACAAAAACCTATTCAAGTGGAATACAAAACACACTAAAGAGACATCAGTAATTCCTTATAGTTTTTCTTTGTTTTTGTTGTTGTTGTTGTTGGTGGTGGTTGTTTGTGTTTTGGGTTTTTTGAAACAACTCCACCCAAAACTCAAAGCACAAATACACAAATACTGATGTGAATCATCAGCCTTTCCCCAGCTTGAGTTGCAAAACCACATGCTTTCGGCATCAGGGCCCTGGGTTTCTTCGGATCAAGTACGCACTGGCTTAAAAGCTGATTCGTGTTGGTTGTCTTAATTTTGTTTATATCGCTTCCTAGATTATTGTGTCTGAGGGTTAGAATAATAATGCAACCCTGTGGACAGCAGTAGTTTAAAGGGACATAAAATCTGATGCGCAGCGTAAAAGAGTATATGCACCTTGGAGCACACGACACCATTTTCAGTCAGAACGACTCTACAATCGTACTAGGCACAGTTGACAAGGCCTTGGGCTTTCCTAGGTCTCCACGCCTTGCTTCCAGCATCAAATCCCAGGACAGGAGAGCTGGGAAAGTCAGAAAGGAAAAGAAAAATGGCTGCGTTGTTTAAATGAACCACAACATGGATCTATCCCGTGGGCATGAATCTTAAAGAACAGAAAGAGAAAGACAGTGTGGAGAAGAGGGACAAGTGGTCGAACCAGCTCAGTCTGCATTGCTGCGCTCTCCTCAATAGCTGCGCAACCTTGGGCAAACTATTTAAACTTTCTGGGCCTAAATTCCCCATAATATCTACCTGGAGGTGCTGCTGCTGCTGCTGGGATTAAATGTGATAACTTACATAAAAGTTCCTGGGCTAAATCCCTTATTTAAAACCAAAGTCCCCATCAGTGAGCCCAAGGACTAAACTTTGACCTGAATACACATTTCGTTCTGTCCCTGCCAGGAAAGCCTGCCGGAGATGCTCTGTTTCGGGCTGCAGGATTATCAATCACATGTGAGGTGTTGATAGTGGGGAGATGAACTGATCAAAGGCTTCCATTAAAAAAGAGTGTGCCGCCTCTCTCAGACCAAGGGTGTGCTTTTGTGAACTGCAAAGAGAGCAAACGAATTATAAAGTACAGCGGCAATGAGCTCAAAACCCCAGAAACTGACCCAAACTGAAAGGCTCCGGAGTCTACTAATACATACCTCAATTTTCCTTGTGCATATGAGACCCGGGCAGAGTCATAAAATGAGACAATTTATTACAAAAATCATTCTCTATTACATCAACCTGTTGTTGTTGTAGCTGCTGCTATTGCAGAGTGCTGAACTGCTGTGCCTCCTGGTCATTGTTTGGGACATCTATAAATTTTAAGCAGCTAGTCATCTGCCTATACTTGCCCTTTGATAAATGGGAAACATATCAAATCCTCGTTATTATCCCTGTACAAAGTCTCTGAAACAAATGACCACACCTCCCTTCTTCAAAGAGAGGCGTGCACACCGAACACTGTTCAGAGTTGTTCTCACCCAAAAAAACTCAACCAAGCCCCTGAGCAAAGAAAGTACCAGCATGTTTTCCTGAGGCCAGACACATCTGACAATGGCGGTAAGAAAGCCCTTCACACCCAAGCTTTTCTAAACTTTTCCTCCTGCTGACTGTACCCTGTTTTCTGCCATCAATCACCTTGTAAGTCTAAAACGAGCAGCTCTCCCCGGGTGTACTCATAGGTCCAGTGAGAGAAAGCCAACATCAGTTCCTCCAAGGCAGTGTTGGGGGCAATTTCATCACCATTGTTGTTGTTGTACTTGCGAAACTCTCCTGTCATATACTTCTCAATGGTCAACCATTGCTTAGCCGAATGGCAGTAGATTAGGAAAACTTCCAGGAACCTGTGATGTAAAAAGACACCATTGATTCTCACCCGACAGCAACGGTGGGATTTAGCTTCCTCAACAGTCAAGAACAGGTAAGATGACCTAACTCTGGTCTGGTGCAGCCTCTCTGCACCTGCCCTTGCCCTTTCTATGGAAAAGGCAGCGAGCAGAGAGCTTTCCTCCCTTCCCTTTGAGTGATCATTTCAGCTCAACGCTTGTGATCAGTACTAGGCCCAACTTTTCTTGCCGCGGTCGACAGAGTTCCCTATCAATGAAACAATAAAACCTAACTGTACAGAACCAAGTTAGTATCGTATTGTTAGCAAGGTCTTGACAAATGAATGCAAGAGCGTAGTCTTACAAAGCTTCTAATTTCTATAAGATATCTGGGAAGAAACCATGCTTAAAACAGAAAAGCCTGTCTGTTTTTGTGGATGTTAGGACTTACACCTAGGATCTGCTCTTTCAGCAAAACAAAACTGTTCATCGTGGCCTCTCCCAGAACTTGCCGCATTCTTTCATATAACTTCAAGTAATTGAAGCAAGATCCTAAAAACAAGGTCCTCGGGAACGTCCCGGTGAGTCTAGGCCTTTCCCCAGATAAATGGAGCTGAGAAGAGGTCGATGGGAATTCCTTTTGAAATGAAAGGCCAGGATCCTCACCTTGGCGTGTGGGGAATAGTTTGCGGTTTCACTTGGTTGAAGGTATAGATCAGTTTTTGAGCCGCTCTTTGTTGCTGAATTTCCTGCAGGAGCATTGATTTAAAACAAGAAGTTATTACCACAGTGCCTACAACAATCGGCTCAAACACAGCAATGACTTTGGGCATGGTGCGGTGCGCCATGCTGAGTTGCCGTGAGTTGGATTGATTCAATGGCACCTAAAACAACATCACCTACCAACTAGTTAATGACCATGCATTCCTAGAGACGTCCTAACTGATTTTTAGCTTTATTCATCTTCTGCCATGCCCCTAGCAGCTTCCAAACGAATAAGCTATCCTTTGGGTTAGGGATCATGGCCTCAGACAGGACGTAGCCAGCTCTCAATTCTCGGACTGAGCTCATCACTGCTCCACTCCTAGGGGATGCAGGCTTACCCTGAGGCAGAGATGGAGCACGGTACTCTCCCGGAAGATTTTACGCCAGGTCTGTACCACCTCCGGAAGAAAGGACTTCACAATGAAAACCTGCCCTGGCTTGAGAACGTCCCCCTCCGACCAGGTGCTGACAACTTTCATGGCTTTCCGGAGGCCGCCGTCCATCTCTTCTCGGGACAACACCTGGATCATGGCCATTCTCCCATGCTGGGACCAGGAGGACATGCTTCGATCCAGGTTCAAAGGGGAACTCTCCTCTAGCCTGTAGACCGTCACTTCTTCTCCTGTTGCAAAAAGAAGGGAGGATGTTGACATCATGGCAGCCATAAATATATCAGGTCGGAGCCAGCTCAGTGATCAGAGAGGAATGGGAATCGCACCTAAGACGGGACAAGCGCAGAATAGGAGCGTGGATCTCAAATATACAAGGCGAAGCTGTTCTTCGTGAGGACTATCATTCTCGACAACAGTGTAACTAAGGTAGTAGAGCAGCGGGTGATACCAAAGTTGCACATTTACCACCCCAGAGGGGGCGGTTGCTGGAGCAATGCAGGGGGCGCAGCAAAAGCAGATGACTCCATTTGACCTTGGATTATTGACTAGAGTACAAAGGTTTTTAATTGCCGGGAGAAAGGGGAACTGGGTAATTTTTTTTTTCTGAAAAGGAGGAGGTAGGCCAAATAAGTTTGTGAACCTATGTTGTTACTTTTGTTAACAGAACGTCTCTACAGAGAAAGTGCATGGTCATCTCCTTAATTAAAGGACCTATCAGACATATTACCGAACTTGCCCCCCCTGAGATCTATAACCATGCACATGCTGAGTACTTTTTATGTGTCTCTTACAAGTGTAGTTATGCTCTATACATACAAATAAAAAGATGCCATTGTCCCTTGGAAGTTCATTACCTCCATTGAGACTGCAGGATTGAACCCAGTTAGAGAGTCAGACATGACCAGGGGCATGTGCTTTTGCATAAGCTATTTAAGCACTCCATTTCCTTACTACTCCAGCCTGTAAAAATGACCACTGCTTTCTGAGCTCTGAGAAATTCGTGGACACCACACAAAACAAAAAAAATAAGAAAACAATTTACAAAGCACTTCTGTTTGGATGTTTGTTGGCTTTTGCCACGTCGACCTTGATGGCTTCCTCGGTTAGTATGCATGGTTGCTTTGACCCTTTCTTCACTACTTACTTCCAGTCTTGAATCAGTGAATGCCAGGTGCAACATCATGGCCTTCTTCCCACCAGCTGCTCAGTAGAGGTCCCATCCGCAGAGAATCAGGTTGTGATTCTAGGTAAACCACCAGAGCACTTACCAAGAGCTTCCATTTGTAGGAAATCAATCTCATTACACCATAGCCATCCAGAAAACAAACATTTCAGCTACACGATGAAAGAGAACCCATTCTCTTTGGATGTATTTGAAGGTGGTTCTGGCCTTGTCATGGGCATACCTCAGCAAGGCGGAGCAGCACTCACCTAACAGCTGGATTGGGGTAAATGGTATCGTCTGAGAGAGTCTCATTAAATTGTTCCTTTCAATGGCTGCAGACAAAAAACAGACTCACGTGAGCGTGATGGAGCGTAGTGATGGTTACACAGCATGATGTAAACCACAATGAAATGGCCCTTTTCTCTTATTGTTGTTACACATACACACACACATACACACACACACCAAAAAATAGTTACTAGTTTAAGTATGTCTCAGTGGGTTACGTTTGCAAAAGCCTTCCCAACATCATTATATTAATATCATGCTAAAACATTCCATTTTGAAAACCAGTTTTTCATTCTTGACATGATCTGTGCTACAATTGACATTGAAAATTAATATTACAATATTACCTATGATACCGTTTTAAAGCAATACTTTAATAGAGGATCTTGAAAACTTTGATGTCTTTTGATACCTTACATAGGCACCATTTATATGAGATTATGTAACATGGTCTCGCTTCCACTCTCCTGCACACCAGATTTAGATGAATCCATGCATACGAGGAACTCTCCTTTAAACGGCATTCTGATCGGGGTCTGCACACTGTTCTCTTTTCCAGAGCAAAGCTAACGCACAGTGGACTGTGGGGACATCTACTGTTCATTCTGCACATTTCATCTTTATCTCCCAGAGAGAACCAAAGACCGATTCTAATGAGGAGGAAAGAGGCAGCGCTTTCTTATTAAGAGCCCTACCGCAGCGGATCAGAGTCCATATGAATTATGCCATTCCTCACCATTGCCTTTCAAGGGTTGACAGCTGACGCAGAAGTAATAGATTACTGTTGAGCTGAAAACAGTCCTGAGAGCGTGAACGAAAGAGTCAGGACTCCACAGAAATACTACCCACCGCCAAGGAGAATTCAGTATAAAGCAGTCTATTGCTGGACTCTAATCAAATGACCTTAACATATTAATAGTTGTAATTATGATACCAAAAGCTCTTACCTAAGTGCTGAACTTTAGACTGGGGGAAAGGCTTGCCCCTGTATTCTCATCCACCGTGGCAGGCAATGACGCCCTAGAGACCACCCAATGGCATTAGCCCAGTTGGTTGTTATATTGCTTTGCATTTAAAAGTGTTTTCTCTAAATTCTCAACTAGTCCTTTGGCAGATGGTTCCTTGGGAAAGGGCAGGTACAATTATCCCCACTTTGAAAGAAAGGCAACCAGAGCACTATAAAATGGTGTTGCTTAAGAGAGTCAAGACCCTTTGTCGAATAACATCTTTGTAAAGTGTCATTGTTGATCTTACTCTTTGGGGTTGGCGTCCAGTCAGTGGACATGTTTACAGAGGGGCCGGGGAGATGCAAAACCTCCCAAGAACTAGTTGCAGGTCTGTGGCTACCCCACACTAAAGTACTGAGAACCCTGGCCTTGGACTGGTTCTGCTCCTGTAAGGGATGTTTAGTACCAAAGGTCTTCTTTTTCCTTCCCACTTTGGAAATTGGCCAATACAAACCAACATTTTATTAAACCTAACTTTTCTCAAATCCCAACAACTTGTTCTTCCCAATGAAGAGAAAGGTCAGAAATTTGAATGTTCATCTCATGAGCCATAACTCTTCAGGTGGGACGCCATTGCAATCTTACAGGACTCATCAATATATCTATTTGCAAAGGCAGGACCACAGAGGTTTGGTTCAGTCGACATGTCCATGTGCACACGCATCCTACCTGAATAATAATGGTGAGGCTCTTGAGGGCTTTTTAAGGAGGCTGAGATTTCTGAAATTAGAGAGAAGATTGGCATTTTAATTATTTGGCTGGAGATAAATACATGCTTATGAATATATTGCTTTTGAAGCTGTTATTGAGCAGGTTAGTAAGAAAGGCTTCTCGGTATTTGAAAAAGATTGCCTAATATTCTTTAACCACATTATATTAGGGGGTATCCTGACAGCTTCCAATCATCAATGTAATATCTCCAAACATATTTATATGGGGAATTGAAGAAAGACAGGTAATATTAGCCTCCAAGATGTATTTCCTCTGAACCAATTATACCTCTGGGTTGCAGAGGGCACTCAGCTGCCCATCACACTTCATGACATCCCCAAAGCACAATTCTCCGAGCTCCCGACCAAGATGCAGTACCCATATAAAGACATGATTAATACCAAGTTATTTGCAGACAACTTCACTGACCTAAAATAGCAACAAAAGTATGGCAACACATTAAAAGGTATATACCAAGAACAAAGGAGGCAGGAGATAATATAAAACCAAGGGATTTACTTGGTTACAGGGGACTGTGTGTTGAAAACATCTCTTCCGAGTTTAACTGATTCTCTTCTAGCAGGTCAAGTCCTAAAGCATAAGACTTCCAAGAAATCCTCTGCCGCTGTTTCACCTTTTCATAAAAGCAAAATTAAAGCGAAGAGCTTCCGTCTCCTGGTAGTAACTGCTTTATACCAAGTAGAGTAAACAACATAATGAGCCGAGTTTCACCGATCGCTCTGGGTTCTCTTGCTGGGTAAGCAAAGGAACCAGAATGACCTCCTCTGGGGCTGGGTGAGGTGCCTGGTAAAAGTAAGACCAGCAGGAAAAACCATTCCTTTCTGAATTCATTCAAGCATCAAAGAGCAAAAACAAGTGTTCAGCTTCCACCATGTGTCGTGCCAGAGAGATACTGAAGATACTGCTTCTAGTCAACAAAAGATAGACTGGGAGAGAAAGCAATGTCAACTAGAGTCACAGTGTGCTAACAATATATTAGAGGTCGATACCAAAGGTATGGAGCAAGCTAATTTTACTCAGAAGATTACGATCTCTGTAGACAAAGAGAGGGAAATATTTTAAAAGTAAGGGCATCTGAGATGGATCAAACTAGCTTTCAATCTTGACTTCATCACTGCAGGAATTGTAAGATTCTATTCACATTCATTCAGGCTCTCTTTATTGGGCACTTACTATGGCTCAGGAGCCCTGGTGCCATGGTAGTGGCGCTAGGCTGCTAACCACAAGGTTGGCAGCTTGAAACCAACAGCCGTTCAGACTGTCTACTCCTGTAAGAGTTCGTCTCAGCAAACCCCCGGGGACAGTTCTGCCCTGTCCTTATAGGCCTGCCGGGAGTCAGCACCAACTCAACAGCAGTGCGCCTGTCTGTGCTATGTCTCGGGCACTAGGCTACGATCAAGGGGAAAGTGGTCATCAAAACAGATCGATGGTGTCTCTACGTACATCCGAGTAAAGATAAATAGAAACCGAACAAATAAATAAGTGAAAATATAGTGTGAATAATGCCTGTTGTTGTTGTTAGGAGTCTTTGAGTTCGTTCCAACCTATAGGGCCCTACGTGAAACACAACCAAACAGCACAGTGTCCTGCACCACCCTCACAATTGTTCTTCTGTTTGAGGCCATTGGTGCAGCTGCCTGTGTCAGTTCACCTCGTCAAGGGCCTTCCTCGTTTCTGCTGCCCCTCCACTTTAACAATGATGTCCTTCTCCGGGAAATGGTCTCTCCTGATAACAGGCCCAAAGGACATCAGACATAGTCTCGCCATCTGAGTTAGTTAAAGTTTAGTGTGCCAACCTGGCCGATAAACACATGTGGGGTTAATTGAAGGGCAGAGGGATAAATGGCTCGGTGAGCCTCGCCATTTAAGTTCTCGGGTCTCTTGCTTTGTGATGGTTGGACCAGGGTGCAGCTGCCTTAGCCAGGTCCCTGCTTCAGCTGGCAAGGCTCACTTTCTACAGGGTATCCCCAAGGAGAAGCCTCATGGACCTACCCCGATGCAGCCCTGGGTGCTGGAGCAGCCGTGTGGAGACCCCTGCCAGCGCTGAGAAGCTTACACATTCACTCACTGACTCGGCTTTCCTCCTTCAGTCAGCATCACTGAGTGTGTTTCGTGAGATGGAGGAGGACTTTGTGGATTGGTGTTGGCCATGTGGGTTAATGTTGGACTTGTGGGCTTGGGCAGCACTGGGTTGGGATATTTTCTTGATGCGCACTTAACCTTTATATAAAACTCTCTCTTATACATATGAGTTTCTGTGGATTGGTTGGGATGTTTTCTTGATGCATACTTACCCTTCATATAAAACTCTCTCTTTTACATATGAGTTTCTGTGGATTTGTTTCTCTAAAGCACCCACACTGTACTTGCAGATGATATCAGTGATCTTGTTCTATAATTTGTGTGTTCTGTTGGGTCGCCTTTCTTTAGAATGGGTAAAAATATGGATCTCTTCCTGTCAGTTGGCCATTTCGCTGTCTTCGGAATTTCCCAGCACAGATGAATGAGTGCTTCCAGTGTTTCATCAAGTTGAAGAAACATTTCTATTGGTATTCCATCAGTTCCTGGACCCTGGCTTTTGGTTAGTGCTTTCAGTGCGGCTTGAACTCCTTCCCTCGTTACCATTGGTGCCTGCTCATATGCAACCTCTTGAAATAGTGGAATGTCACCTCGTTCTTTTGGGTACAGTGACTCTGCGTATTCTTTCCATCTTCTTTGGATGCTTCTTAAATCATCCAATATTTTTCCCATAGAATCTTTTAATAATACACCTCAAGCCCTGAATTTTTTTCTTTACTTTTTTCAGTTTGCGTAATGCTGAGGGTATTCTTCTCTTTAGGTTTTCTAACTCTAGATCTTTGCACATTTCATAGTAATATTGGATTTTGTCTTCTCAAGCTGCCCCTTGAAATTTTCCGTTCAGCTTTTTGACGGCATCATTTCTGCCATTTGCCTCAGCTACTCTATGATTCAAAGCAAGTTTCAGAGTCTCTTCTGACACCTTCTTTGACCTTTTCTTTCTTTCCTGTCTTTTTAATGACCTTTTGCTTTCTTCGTGTCTGATGTACTGGATGTCCTCCCACAGCTCATCGGGTCTTCTGTCATCCGTGGTCAGGCATTGATCTGTCCTTGAGATGCTGTCAAAGATCCGGGGACAGACTCAAAGTCATATTTTGGCTCACATGGACTTGTTCTCATTTTCTTCAACTTCAACCTGAACTTGCATCTGATGGTCTGTTCCCTGGCTTCTCCATAGTCTCTTCCCACAGATGTAGTCCATTTGATTTCTGTGTATTCCATCTGGGGAAGTTCATGTGTATAATCGCCATTTCTGTTGTTGATTTTTTAAAATGGTATTTTTTATGAAGAAGTCCTTGTTCTTGCAAAATTCTGTCATGGGATCTTCGGCTTCATTTCTATCACCACGACCATATTTTCTATTATTCCTTCCTCCTTGTTTACAAATTTCGCATTCCAATCTCCAATAATTATCAGTGCATCTCAATTGTGTGTTTGATCAATTTGAGTCTCAAGATGTTGGTAGAATTCTTCAGTTCCTGCATCACTAGTTTTAATGGCTGGTACATAAATTTGAATAATAGTTCTATTGATTAGATTTCCCTATATTCAGGTAGACATTATCCCATCACAGAAAGGAGAGATCAGTAGATCTTGATATGTTCTTTTTGACCATGAAGGAAACTCCATTCCTCTTGATTTTGTCGTTCCTGGCACAGGAAACCACATGGTTTTATTATTCAAAATGACCAATACCCGTCCATGTCAACTCACTAAGACCTAGAATATCAATCTTTATGTGTTCTATCTCATTCTGAATGACTTCCGATTTTCCTCTATCTATACTTCATACATTTGAAATTCCAATTCTTAATTGATGTTTGAAGCTGTTTCTTCTTATTTGGAGCCCTACCCCATCGGCAAATGAGCGTCACACGTCTTTACTCCCACCGACTTTACGCTATCTAAGTCATATGGTCAACTGTACTTGGAGGAGGAAGTTCTTCCTCGGTTGCATTCTGAGGGTCTTCCAACAAGATGGATTCATCTCCTGGCACTATCTCTGATAATGTTCTCCTTCTATCCATTGTTTTCAATAACTGACAATGTTTCTGTGCTAATCATTGTGTTTTCAGTGGCTAACTGTCTCTGTAATGGGCAGCCTATTCCTGCTTCATAGTCTGTTTTTTGTCTGGAAACGCTACTGAAACCTGTTCACTTTAGATAACTTTTTTGGCATTTGAAATACCAGTGACATAGCTTTCGGCATCATAGTAACACATCAGCAAGCAGAGTACAACTAAGTGACAGACAAGTATTGGATAGAGTACATAGTATCAGGTACATAGCAGGTGAAAGGTCTTGAAGGATAGAGGACAGGGCTACGTCATACTGTATAAGGTGGTTAATCAAGGCATCTCTCAAGCCAAAAACCAAACACATTGCCATTGAGTCGATGCCAACTGTGATACATAGGTTTATTGTGCCAGCCTGGCTCATGAACACATGTGGCATTAATTTAAGGGCCAAGAGATAAATGGCTCAGCGAGCCTCACCTTTGTTGTCTCCTGCTCTTTGATGATCAGACTAGTGTGCAGCTGCCTTAGCTGGTTCTCTGCCTCAATTTGCAAGCTACACTAGCTGTGGGACACCCAACCCCTGAACTGTAGTTTGAGGTTTCTTCGAGACCTGCTTTGCCACGCTACTGTATATACATTGCTTGAAGTGGGGACTGTCAGACCCTGTCATCTGGCTGACTGTTAGTGACCTGCCTTGCTGTTTGCTGCCTGTGACAGGATAGCCTCAATTGCTCAACAGAGGACTCAGCTGTCTGCTTCCTTGACTTGCCCCAGGCAGCCATCAAGACTTGAAAGACTTCCAGTGTATTCGCTGTCTCAAGAAGTGAGTTGCACTGAGCCATTGGTAATACTCTATAATTAGCTGTTTATTTCTTATGAAAATATATGTATATTTTCATATATATGAATATATATATATATACACCAATCACCATAAGTGTCCTAGTTTTGTTTCTTTAAAGAACCCTGTCTAACATAACAGCTCATAGCAATGCTGTAGGACAGGGTAGAGCTGCCCCCGTGAGTTTTGGAGCCTGTAACTCTGTGGGAACAGAAAGCCCCATCTTTCTCCCTTGAAGTGGCTGGTGGTTTCTGGAAGGTGGAATTTGAGCATGGGCCTGATAAAGGAATAGAAAACATCTTGTGCAAACATCCTGAAGCAGAGTCTTGCTTTCCGTGCTTAAGGAAGGCCATCTTATCAGATTGCAATGAGCAGGGAGGAAATGAAGCTGGGAGGCTGCTGAGAGCAGATCAACAGGCTTGTAGGCAGTTTTTAACTTCACTTCTGCAAAGTGAAATGGAATGCTCTTGGAACAGAGGGGTGATTTAAATTCAACTTCGAGTTTAAAGGGATTCTTTGGGCTGCTCTTAGGAAATACACTGTTCAAGATCAATAGTTTGGAGGTCACACTATCTGAGAGAGATGATGATAACTTAAATCACAATGATACTTGTGGAGATGGTTGGAAAATAAAAGCTGGAGACCTTGAAGCAAAAACAGTGGGGTGGAGAAACACAGGCAGTTCTCTAAGATGCTTGGGGGTATAAGGGAAGTTGACAGCCAAAAGGAGTGGGCTGGAAAGAGGACTGTAAATGACTGACATTGCTGTCATTGTTAAAAGAAGAGAAGACCATCCGAGATCCAGAGCCCATCAACAAAGAAAGAAAAGGCCAGCCGTGAAGAAGGCGCTCACAGACACATGGAAAGGAGGGAATGTCAAGGAGGATAATGCCAACCTCAAAAGGCACCAGTTAGATGAGGCTGAGACGTCCCATTACTTGGCAGTTACAGTGGGCTTCAGTCGTGTGGTAGAGACACCAACCATGGGCAGTAGACCGATGTTCAATCATCAATAGTCTCTCAATTAATTTGGGGGGAAAGGATAAGGAGTGGAAATTTGAACACCAAAAAATCATTTTACTTTGGATAGGAATGTGTTTTCAAGCTGAAAAGAAGGAATTAACGGCAAGAAGGGAACAGAAAACCAGAAGAAGCAGGATGAAACATAAAGAAAAGGGTCTCACTCTCCCTCAGATGGTCCAGAACATATAAAGGTGCTAATAGACCACCTGAGTCTGAGAGTAGCTACTGAGAGGGGCGTCGCCATGCAGCTGTCCCCCATGATCTGTGTCCTGACTGAGCCATTTGGGGCATGGAGTTCTGCTGAAACTGTAAAGGAGATGGCATTTACATACAATGGGGCTTCAGTATGTTTTAGGAAAATGCCAATCTTTTCACTCCATTTTTCCATGAACTTTTTGAAGCTCTTCGTACAATTTCAGGAATGTCTCAGAATTAGCAATAAACAACTAAACCAATGCGGCGTAGCAGTTGCATGGTGGGCCACATGTTCAAATGCACCAGCTCCTCCCCAGGGGAGAAACGTGAGGCTTTCTCCTCCCATGAGAGTCACCACCTGAGAGCTCCTCAGGGCCAGTTCCACTCTGTTCTCTGTGGTCGCCATGAGGCAGAATCGAATCGAAGGCAGCGAGTGTGGTTTCGATTTGGAAACAAATGATCAAGTGTGGGGCTGTGGAAATGAATGAATTGATGATGACCTCACTCACACACACACACAAACCAGAATCATCACAAAACATAGGAAATTTTTAAGTTTTTTGGAGAAAGATGTTTAATTTTCTATTCTTTTATTGAACTTCTTACTTCAAATAAAATTAAAAACCCAACTCACTTCCACCGAGTTGCTTCTGAATTCATAGTGAAACTATAAGTTAGTGTAAAACTGCCCCTGTGGATTTCCAAGTCTGTTAATGCTTTATGGGATTAGAAAGCCAAGACTTTCTCCCAGGGAGCAGCTAGTAGTTTTGAACTGCTGACCTTGGGGTTAGCCACCCAATGAGTAGTTCACTGTGCTGAATCATAAATAGAATTTCCCAAACTACAAAAATACCAGCAGGACAGCAAGCCTTATTACTCATGCAATGGAAAATAATAGTAATAATAATAATGAAAGCTTTTAATATGAAAACTTACTATCAATTCCACTTGAACTTCTCAACCTGTTTAGAGAAAATGGGGGGGGGGATGAAGTTATTTTCATGCTGTAAATGATTCAATGATCAAAGAAAGGAAATAATAGGTAAAGCAATAACAACACAGGATATATATGAGCCCTGCTGGTGCCACAGTTAACGCTCTGTTGCTAACTGAAAGGTTGGTGGTTCAAGTCCACCAAGAGACACGGGAGACAAAAGGCTTAAAGATCTCCTTCTGTCCATGTGCCAGCTTAGAAAGCCCTGGGGAGTTCTCCACCTCCCCACGGGTGGCTCGAAGCCGGAATCTACTTGATGGCACCCAACCACCACAAAACTCTGCTACTCGCAAGCCCAGCGCATAGTCAGCCCATAGGATACAGCAGCATTGTCCTATGGGGTCTCAAAGGCTGTGAAGCTCTCTGGAAGCAGACCGCCACATCTTTCTCCCAGGGAGTGGTCACTGGGTTCAAACTGATAACCTTTTATTTAGCAGCTGAGCATTTAACTGCTGCACCACCAGAGCACTGTAACAACAACACACACACGTAAATTCTTTGAAAGCTACGTTACCTGTTACCCAATATCCTTATCAATAGTTTCCCAACCTCTACTTATTTTTATAGAAAAGCAGGCACCAGATAGTCATGGAAATCATTTACTGTATGCCCAAAGCTAACTAAAAGCAGTTATTTTCTTTAATTAGCTATGTGATCACACAACAGATATAAGATTTTACTGTGTTTGTGTGGCACCGGATCAATTAAACTAAAGGGTTCCTGAACTATGCAAAGCAGATGCCTACAAATGAGTCTTTGAATGTCTCCGGACATACCTACAAATCAGTTTCATTAGCCCACGTGGCCCCTAAATGTTCACGGGCTGAAATTAGCTCACTTTAAATTGTTACTTGCCCTGCTCAAGTGCACACGTGGCCACGGGCAAGTCTGAATAAACGCATTCAAAGAATATCTCCAGTATATAAGGTCCTTAGGGGAGAAAGTACAATCACAATTATTGTTTCATTTCATGCTGCAATAACCCACAACTCTGCGTGAGCACAAACTCCTGAACCTTCGGGTGAAGAGAATCGTGTGTCCTTTGAGTCTGGAGGTCAATTTGTACAGAGAGAGTGTGAGGAGAGCTCAGGGGAACCCAAACCACGGCCAACTTCATTCCGGCTCATAGCAACTAGCAACACTACAGGACAGAGAACTGCCCTTTGGGTTTCTGAGACTGAAAATATGGAAGCAGACAGCCCCATTCTTCTTCCTCAGAGCTACTGGTGGGTCAGTAGCCCAATGTGTTACCCTCCACCATCAGCACTCCCTCCATCTCAAAGGACAAGTTGACTGCAGACTGAAACTCATCTCTACCTGCGTGGTATCTCCTATCGATTAGACAGCTATGGTGATGGCATATCTGGGGGCGTGGGGGTGGGGGTGGAGTGTGGAATGGCAGAAAACACCAAGAACAAAATAGAGGAAACTTTCTTGGTTGGTTTTCAAATTTTACTTCTCTGAATAACTAAAGTTGAAAAACAAAAAAATCCCCAATTGAGTCCATTCTGAATTAAGAGAATTCCACGCACGTCACAGGAGCAGGGTGCCTGCCCCGGACGTCTTTAAAGGCTGTGACAGTTTGGAAGTAGATTGCCGGGCCTTTCTTCAAGGGGCCTCTTGGTGAATTTGAACTGTCAACCTTTCAGTTAGTAGCCACGTGCCTGTCTACCTCTTTGAGCAAATAAAATCCAGAGGATTTTTAGATCCACAAGCAAGTGAGTTCCCCTTCTCCTTGATTTTCTCCCCACCTTCTCCCTTTCTTTCCCAGTCCTTATGGCTTTGGCGAGAAATTAGGACATTACTGAAAAATGAAAGGGGAAAAATGAGAAGAATCAACCTCATGTGCTAAGAGAAAAACATTGGAAATAATTATCATTTTTTCAAGCAAAAAATTAAATCAGATCATCACTCTACATATTCTTATCCAGGTAAGGCAGATTAGTTTCATTCTCCAATGCAAATTCACAATCTTACCTATAAGAATTGATACAATAATCATTATTCCACTTTTAACACTAAAAAAGGCAAATGCTTAAGTGGCGGTAGGAGTATATGCCTCATTATATTGTAAAGGGGCACAAAGAAGAGATTTTGTTGTCAGAAAGGAAAACTTGGAGAAGAAATGATTTTCATTATTGCTAACAAAAGAAAAAATACTGTCATTAGATAGTCACTTTTTCCCGCTTTTCTGACCAAATTAAAGTTTGCTACCAACCAGGGCTAAAACGAAGAAGCTGAAGCAGTCAATGATGCTTAACCGGAGAAATTTAGACCTACTCACAGAGTGGACCTGTTGATATTGGTACATCTGGAATTCCACCAAGAGTTTGTGGTCAGGTCCTGAGCAGAGGGAAGAGGTGATTACATGTGTGTCCCACAAACCCCAACCCAAGTTTCCACTAATGTTCCCATTACTAGAGTCTGGTATATTTTGCTTTTCTTTTTTTCTAGCCCATTTCTCTTTCAGTCCCAGTACTAAACCCAAGCTAGAAAGATGCTTGGTTTTAGCACAACGTAAGGGTAACTAACTCAATGTAGTGATGGTCTGTCATAGAACAAAACTATTCTCATGGGAGTATCTTCAGCGAAAAGGTTACAGTATGCGAGTGTTATGAGAAATAAACGTGAAATCGTTAATGGCACGAAAGAGCCATGGAGATCAAGGGTGACCACGGTTGCTTTAGTGCGGTCTCTCATCAGTAGATGGTCCCTTCAGCTGATGACTGCCATTTACAGAGCGGGTAAGTCTTCTGCTAACAGAGCTTTAAAGTAAAATGACTTGTATATACTTCATAATACTTCCTATGAGATTCAATGAATAGTTCTAGAAATCTAGTGCATGCCGACATTACGTTAGGGCATTTATACAGTTGTTATTATTTGTTTGTTTTTTCCTATATTCTCATAAGGATGGCATTAGCCACCACCACCCTTGTTTTTTTGTTTTGGGGAGCGTTTTCTTTTGTGTGTGCGTATGTGTGTGCTTGTGTGTCTTGGGGTGAAAGTTTACAGAGCAAATTGGCTTTCTAGTCAACAATACACGCACATTTGCTTGACATTAATCGCCATTGCCACAAGGTAATGGTACTCTGCCCTCCTCCCTGTGTCTGCCCTTTCCACTCCTCTGTATTTACTATCTCTTCTTACCTTCTGAGCTTTATCCCTGAACAAACACTGCCATTAGACCCACTGCAGAGATATAGCTAATGAAGTTGGTGATTTATGAAGATACAAAGTTCTGTAACCTACACAAAGAGAGTGTTTTAACAGAGGCCTCTGCCTCCATCAAGTAACCGCATATTTGACTTTCAAAATTACAGAGTACATTCCTACAAGGACCTCTGAGCTTGTCAGTGTACATGTACTTTCAAGTTCATATAGACAACGCTCATAGCAAGAGCAAAATTCAATGCCATGAGATACTCTAACTCTATTGTGTCTTGCACATAGTAGATGGCATTTAAACGGGCAGATAGTTGCAGATTGTGTGATTAGACAGACTGAAAAATCAGAGAATGTCAGCCTTGGAGAAGCACCTGTCATCCTATGTTCTACAATGTCAAAGATCCTGCATCACACCTGCCAAGGGGTCATCCAGTCTATGTTTGCATGACGACAGACTCACCGCCCTCCAGAAGTAACCATTCCTTCCTTGGAAAGTTGCAGTAGCTACAAATTTCTCTTTCCAAGCCCTCTCCCGGTATCTTCCATATGCTGATTATAGAGCTACCTCTTAAAACCATATTTTAAATGGCTTATTTTTCTTTCACATGGAAACCACCATATATTTGGAAACCATTCCAAAACATGCAAAACATCTCTAGAGGAAATTATCAGATACATAGGTACATTTTGTAAGGAAAAGCAAGAAAATGATAGGGTGGGGTTTGAGAAACGGAGAGCAGAAATCCAGTAGACAGTTTTGGAACAAAGACCTAAATTCAATATTAATTTTAAAAAACAGACTTCATAAATTAAGCGATATGAGGTGAGATATAGAGCCAGACAATGATATGCAGAAGCAGGAGCATGAGCGCTGTTTGAACTATCAAGCGAGAGGTCTCTACCTCGTGAGGCTGCTTTAGGTAATCACTGACTTGCACAGCGTGTCGTTCAATTCCTTTACTTTTCATTTTCTGATATATATATGGTTCTAAACCTTGTAAAAACAAAGAAAATTGGAAAATGCATGAAAATGTTTTATATTCAAATAAATGCACAAATAGAAAAATCTGAACACAATATACTTATCTATAGTTTTCTCGGTTTTGTACAAGCAAGTTGCCTTCATTCTTTTACTTCAAGTGCTTAAAAATAATATGAAAAGGCTTCAAAAACTTTGTGAAAAAAACGGAACTGAAAGAGAACAGACTGTTTCCAACAACTCTTTGAAGTGTTCTGATCTATTCTGTGTCTAGTACTCTGTGGTAGGACCCTTCGTTGCCTAGTGGTTACACTTCAGGCTGCTGACCACACATCAGTAGGTAGTTTGAAGCCAGTTGCCGTTCTGAAGGAGAGTCGGCAAAAGACAAGGCTTTCTAGGCCCATAGAGGGTTACAGTCTTGGAATCCCACCGGGGGCAGTCTGACCTGATCCTAGTGGGTCACTATGAGTCAGGAGCGACTCATAGCAGTGAATTTGGGAGTTTATAGTTGCCTTTACATTTATGATAAAGTTATACTTCTGTAACCAAGTCAAAAATTAAATTATCCAGAATTGTTCTCAGCGGCCAGAGTCCATTCCACCTCTTGGCTGCCCCGTGTATGTAGAATAGACCTGCTGCATGGTTTTCAAGGCTGAGCTTTTCAGACTCAGACTGTCAGATCCGTTTGTCAGCGGCACCTCCAGCTGGGCTAGAACCAGCAAATGTTGGACTAGTCGTCAAGCACTTCACAGATTGCACCACCCAGGAATCCCAATCTCCCATAGCCTTGTCTATAAAACAAAACTTTTAGTAGTTTGGTTTGTTTGTTTTTTTATATTCACTTGCCCTACCCTCTATATGCAGCTTATTTAAAATATATGGAGTTTAATTTCCAAGATGTGAGGAATCTTTCCTTTACATTTGCATGAAGTATCGCAGTAGGCTACTTAAAAAGAAGTGCTAGAACTGGTTTGCAGAGAGCTATGGATGACAGTGAAAGCCCAAACTCCATTTGCAGGGTCTCCACACGAATGAAGCCCCCAGTGGATCCCTCTGACCATGACCAGGGATGTGAATAGCCTTGCTATCAGACAGAGAGCTTTGGGAAGTGGACGATGCAGATGTAGTAAGGTTAAAAGTTATCACACTATCATTTGTTCTCCCTGTTGACCCATTTAAAATTTGTTCTTGTTTTTATTATCTTCTGCTCTCAATTAAGGGTTCTCTCAATTTCATTATTGTTTTTGGGTTTTGTTTTTATATGTTCTTCTTTATATGACATCCAGGCTGGGTATACCTATAGTGACAGTAAATGGATTAATAGTTTCTTAGGGTTCCAGCATGGGAGTTTGGGGAGAAATGAGGAGCAAAAATCATGAGTACAAGAAAGAAGGAAATGTTCTAAAATTGATTATGGTAATGATTGTACAACTCTTTTTAATATATTTAAACCATTGCATTGTTTGATATATGAATTATGTGTCAATAAAACTGTTAAAAAATTTTAAAGAAATACTAGAAAAGGAATCTAGTGGGCTTAATTATTGACTTTTTAAAAAGGAAAGTAAGTATCTTACTGCTATTATTTTATATCTGGAAGTTACAGAGTCATTGGCACACAGTAGATGTTCAATGAGCATTTAATAAATGGCTTTCTAAGTTAATTATGAAAATATTATTTATTAAGGGTTATTGGTTAGCCTATTTACATAAGACCAGAAGAACCAGATAGCACCCAGCTACCATAACTCCATTATTTAGGTCTAAGATGTTATAGAAGAATCCTGATCAATAAGAGAAAAAATGCACAACAGAATTTCACACTGTCATGAACCCATGACTTTATGGAGCCCTAATGCTGGGTGAACCCCCTGCGCTATGGCCCCAAGATTGTCTTCAAACCTAAAAACAAAAATATACCAGTGGTCTTTAAACCAATTCTAGTTTAGCCTCATCTGTCAGGAATGTCTGCCTTGAACATTGCTGTCTGCCTTGAACATTGCTGTCTGCCAGGAACTAGCTATAGGATTAAATTGACAACAGCAACTTGAACGGTTAGGCAGCATACTTGAGTGTGAACTTGAGCTGATTAATATGAATGGGCGAAGAACGACTCAGAGAAGGAAGGCGAGAATGTAAGGACATAATCAACGTTACTAAACTGTACGTGCAGAAATTATGGATTTGATCTATGATTTACTACATATAGTCTCACCAACAAAACATAATAATATTTTTGCCAAATTCACTGGCTAAGTGTAGTAAATAATGGTCACTTTTTCCCCTTAATGTTTTGTCCTGGGGGGGAAAAAAAGTACACCAGGAGTGTAGATAGTCCATTAGAAAATGATAACACTTCATATGATATGTTTTATGCTATTGATACCATAAATTGTAACAACTATTGTTTCAATGAGAGCAGTGTAGCATAATTCAAATAAAATAACTATAAAGTCAAAAGCAAACTCACTGCCTTCGAATCGATGTAGGCCCACAGCGACCATCAAGGACAGGGTAGAAATTCCCCTGTGAGTTTCCAAGACTGTAACTATCAACGGGCGTAGAAAGTCCTGTCTTTCTCCAGAGGAGTGGCTGGTGGCTCACAGCCCTGTGTGTGACCACTGCACCACGCTTGTTCTTTTCATAGTTAATTTCTTCAGACCCTTATTGGTTCTATTTGAAGGGAACTACCTAACAAAGCGTTTCTCTTACCTCCTTTCTACTCCCTTCAGCCCCTACGTACAAATACACACATTTTTATTTGCCGACTTCCTTTTCATCTAATCCTTAACTTAGACATACTTCAAAAAGGAGATTCTAGAGACAAGTTTCAAGGAGGAGGCTGGGTACCATTAGCTCCCACAACTAGCAAGTCCCTTGCAGTAGCTTAATCTCTCTCATCTCTCCCCTTCTGGTTTGACTTCATGGAATTCTTTCCCACAACTCCCATCTGGGTATGTTAGAAACTCATTGGAAGAATTTAAATAATTCCACTAAGGACCATATATAATAACCAAATATCAATCACACCATTTTAAAAATAAATAGATAATATGTCAATAGATAATATTTACAAATAAAATGAATATATTTTTCATGGGTCCCAAAACCATTTCTTAAAGTGTAGAAAATGATTTACTCAAAGTTATGATCTTTAGCAAATGATGTGATTTGGAATAAGTAAGCTCTCCTGTCAGATCTGTAACAGATCTGTTAATGATTTCATTTCTAATGTTGCTTTTGGTTTACAGTCTACTTGATTCTCAGTGATTAAGAGTAAGTAGTTTTGAAATGTAAACCAAAATTCTTCCATCTTAGCCTAGACATTTTGAGCCAAATCATTCTTACATGTGGTGGCTGTCCCTTGCTGAATGTCTACCAGCAACCTGGCCTATGTCCATCCACTAGATGCCAACAGCACCCTCTGTCCCACCTGTGAAACCCCCAAATGTCCCAGACATTGTCAAGCATCCCAGAGGCAGCCTGCTG
>NW_022103919.1:14853711-14865647 GCF_000313985.2 Echinops telfairi
CAACCATGACTCAACCCAATGAGTTGTGTGTCGGGGTTCCTAGGACCCTGATATATTCTTAGAAACCTTATGAATTTACAAAATTGGACCAATACTCTTTTCCTTTCTCCACAAATCTGCTAAATTGATGTTTTCTAGAAAAACACCCTGAGCAGGTTCAACGCTCTGACAGTAGGAGACTCTAAGTCTCTCTCTCTCTCTGTCTCTGTCTCTCTCTCTCTCTGGGTTCTAATTACGATTCAATTAAACAAATGGAAAATGCATCCCTTTAAAAAAACTAAAAATTGGAAAAGGCCATTCTTCAGACGTGTTATCAACTGCCTTGTCCCTCATTTCCTCTTGCAGCAAGAACAGAGCCCACCAGGGATCTAAAGACCCTGCATTGAGAAAACGCCACCAAAGTATTCAGAACCCAAGATTGGAGGCAGTGACATACTTATGTGACTAAAGGTAGACACTGCGAGCCAGTTCTCGCTGCCGTCCTCTCCTCTGGAGACGCTGTTTCCTCCCGGCTCGGCGTCCGGTTGGTCACTCTGCGAGCAGCCACTGACGGTTATGACCTGGAAGGCAAGGCTCTCAGTGGGCAGACACAAGGAGACGTGAAGGCACTTTCAGTCATATTCCTGGAAGAACCATGGCAACGGGCAACGGTTGCCAACCCTGGCTGCACACCTGAATGATCTCAAAAAGCCAAAACAAGACCAAAAAACTCACCGTCTTCGAGTCAATGCCGACGCATAGAGACCCTAGATGATAGAGTAGAAGTGTGTGTGTGAGTTTGGGAGACTGTAACTGTTTATGGGAGTAAAGCCCTATTTTTCTCCTGAGGAGTATAGCTGCTGGTTTCAAATTACTAACTTAGTGGTTAGCAGCCCAACACACAATCATCAATTGGGAAGCTTAAAAAAAAACCCCAAAACCTGCCATTCAATCATCAGCACGGTTTGTATTTGCAGCCCGGGTTCAGAACCAGGGTGTGGGTCAAATCTGATTCTGCGCCAGAATTAACAGGGCTGTTTGAAACCACAGGTTGCTGGACTCCTCTGAGGGTTCTGGTTCAGGGAAGGGGGCCAATTTTGCAATCTCAGATGTTCCCGGGTGATGTTCATGGTGCCGGGAGTAAACCATTTTGAGAAAGGGGAAAACGTGAAGTTTGTAGTCCAAAGAAAGAAAGAATCTCAACCCTTATCTATCATTATATGCAAAAATGAATTCTATACTCAAAATTAATCTAGATATAAATGTAAGAACTGCTGTTATTAGATGCTGACTCATAGTGACCCTATGTACGAGAGAGAAAACCAAACAAACACTACCCAGTACAGCACCATCCTCATTTTATGTTTTTATTTTTATTTTTTTAAATAAATCATTTGATTGGGGACTCTGACAGCATCAATTTTATCAAACACATTTGTACAGATGCTGCCATCATCATTTCCAAACATTTTCTTTCTACTTGAGCCCTTGGTATCAGCTCCTCCGCCCCTCCACCCACCCGACTCCCACACATGTGAACCCTTGATAATTTATTAAATTTTCATTTTCATATTTTACACCAAATGCTGTCTCCCTTCACCCACATTTCTGTTGTCCATCTCCCTGGGAGGCAGGGGGTGGGGGGTTTGTACGTCAATCATTGCCGTCGGTTCCCCCTTTCTCCCTCTTCTCCCCCCACCTTCCCCCCTACCCTCATGATATCGCCACCCTCCATACTGGTCCTGAGGGCTTATCTGTCCTGGCTTCTGGGTGTCGAGAGCTCTTATCTGTAGCAGGTGTACATGCTCTGTTCCCACTTTGTTATGTTTGCGGCATTGCTGACGCCACCGTGTCACTCCATCTCACCACGGCCGTACTCTTTTATGCTGACTCTCAACCCTTCAAAGCATGTTACCTTCTCTAGGAAAAGTCCCTTCTAATAATATGTCTAAAGTACATGAAATGAAGTTGCATGACTCTCACTTCCAGGGAGCACTCTGGTTGTACTTTTTTCCAAGATAGTTTTGTTTATTATCCTGGGAGTCTGTGGCATAGTCAAGACTCTTGGACAACACAGTATCTTAAAGGCAACAAATCCTTTCCAGTCTTCCTTGTTTGTTAACCAGCTTTTGCATTCAGGGGAAGTAAACGAAAATACCAAGGGTTAGGTCAAGTCCACCTTCGTCTTAGAGGTGAAAACCTTGCTTTGAAACACGTGAAAGAGGTGTTTACAGCAAGTTTGTGCAGTGCAATATGTCATTTGATTTCGTGACTTCTGCTTCCATGGACACTAATTGTGGGTCCTCCCATGTGAAATGAAATCCTTGATGACTTCGATGTTTTCTGTTTATCAGGATCGTGTGAGGATTGTGTTTTCTTTATGTTCAGGGGAAGACAGTGCTTTTTGATCTTCATAAGCAAGTACTTTAAGTCCTCTTGACTTTGAACAAGCCGTCTTTGAGCCGTCTGCATTCCCTGGGCTGTTCATGAGCACTTCTCTAATCCTGATGCTGCGTTCCTCTGATGTGGTCCAGCTTCTCGGATTATTTGCTCAGCATTCAGATTGGATAAAGTATTCTGAAAAGATACAAGCCTGCCACATATTTTCTTGATTTTGATTTATGCAACATCCCTTGTTTTATTTGAACAACGATCACATGCAAAAGTTGGTTACCAAATAAGGAAGACTGGAAAGGATTTGTTGCCTCTAAGATACTGTGTTGTCCAAGAATCTTGACTATGCCACAGACTCCCAGGAGAATAAACAAAACTGTCCTGAAAAAAGTACAACCCAAATGCTCCCGGAAGTGGGGGTCGCGAAAGTTCAGTTCACAGACTTTCAACATATTAGAAGAGACTTCTCCTAGAGAAGGTAACATGCCTTGAAGGGTCGAGAGCATGTTGGTCTGTAAACACAATCTAGGGTTCTAGAGTAACGGTTCTTAACAATGGTACCTACAGTTTATCATGATCCACACAGTCTAATACTATCCCTAGTGAATAGAACACAGTCAACACCTTTCTGGGATGATCTGCTCTCAGCCAACATCTATCTGATGTCGCCATGGTAGCCTACGGTCCAAGTCCTCTTCTGAATCGGGCTTGAAGTTCTAGCAGTTCACTGCTAATGCACTGCTGTGGTCATTTGTTAAATTCTCTTCAGCAAAATTTTACTTGTGTGTGGTATTAATGATATTGCTCGCTGATGCACATACACACTTTGTTGCAGCAGCCCTGACTGGAAGGGCTGGCGAGGTAGCCGTCTTCCCTTTTGCTTGGCACTTCCCCAGCGGCATGTAGCCACTGAACCTCTCAGGTGGGAGTCCTTCAGTGAGGCTGGAGAGGACTGGAGTCCCTTCCGTTCCTCATATGCTACTGGTGAAATGGGTAAACGGTGACCTTTTTATCTTTTGATAGTTATCTGTGTATTCCTTCCTTTGATGCTTCGCACATCAATCAATATCTTTGCCCAGAGACATCTTCCATATTGTAACATGAGGCTTGAATTTTTCTACTCAAGGTGAAATGCCACTATGTTCGTCCCACTTGATTTCCTAACCCTGGTGTTTGCACATTTCGTGTAAGAACTAAAACCATGCAACTTCTAAAAGAAACACAGCAGAAAATCAGAGTGATTTGCAACTGGGCACTTTTTAATATGTCACCCAAAGCATATCTTTTTACGGAAAAGGCGGGAAAACACGATTCCATCCAAATGAAAGGACATTTATGAAAAAGAGAAGTCAAGCCATAGATTGAGAAAATATTTGAAAAGCGCATATGTTACCAAGAACGTATAGTTAGAATGTATGATGAACTCACACAACTTAGTAAGAGCACAAACCACCGAGATTTCAACATGAAAATCTGAGCATATTTATCACCAAAGATATATATATATATATATATATATATATATATATAGAGAGAGAGAGAGAGAGAGAGAGAGAGAGAGAGAAACTGAGCAGATGAAGAGATGCTGAACAATACTGATCACCAGACAAATGAAAATCACCATGAGCTACCACTCCACGTCGACGAACCTACTGCTATGGAATCGCAGCAGTGCACAGGATTTCTGGGACCATCGGTCTTGATGGGAGCAGAGGGACTGGCCTTGCAGATGCATCACTGACGTGTAGGTGGGTAGCCTGACACCCACGACACTGCCACTGGGACCCCTTACACGTCGACTAGAGTGTGTACAATGTAAGACCGAGCATCCTGAGTGTTGGTAAGTACATGGAAGAGTTGGTGCGAATATAAAAAAGGTACTGCCCCTTCGGGAAATATTTTAACATCCACTGAAATAAATAAGCATACACTTACCATAAGACCCCAAGAATCCACTGTTAGGTACAGAGAAATTAGAACATACGTCCACATAAAGACCTGTACACAAATGTTCATTTTGCAACACTAAAAACTGAAGGAAAACCAAAACCATCATATAAGAACATACATATAAATTATAGTAAATCCACTCTGATAATTCTAAATGTTCTGTCTAAACTCATAACACTCTAACACTACTTTGTGTTTATGAAACTTTTATTAATGAAAAACCAGCCAAACTAGACCAGGACCTCGAGTACCCAGAATATAAAAATACGGGCAGACTTACGGGCACCTGCAGTCTCGGGGCTTTCTTCTTTTCCCCTGATAATTTCCTGGGTTTCGTTAGCATTTTTTCTTTGACCCATGCTGATGGCCCTATTTCAGAGAAGTGTGAAATTTCTGTGAGAAAAAAATGATGTATAAGGTTCAGTCTCTCTGGATAAACTATGTTGTTTTACAGAAAAGGCGGAAAGAATAGGGAGAATCATTAAGAAAAAGTACCTAGAGCAATGTAGTTTTAGTACAAGTTGGGGGAAAAAAAAGAGCATACGTCTTACTTTTAATCTTACAGGTCGTTATCAATTTTTCTTCTTTGTGGAATCTGAAACTATGGTTCCTAACGAGGGACCTGCTTCTTTTTCGGAGAGGACTCATCCAAAAGGAAGAGTTCGGCTGGAGCCATGACCCCACCTCTGAGCAATCACCACATTGAGCCGGCGCTGCTGCGTTCTCGGATAGGGATTGGGCCTGACTGTGCATTTGGCAGGGTCCACTCTGACTGGAGTCCCGGTTACGAGGGAAGGGTAAGCAGGTTTGCCACTGTTTCTCGGTGCTATGCATACTAGTTTCATCGCCTTCTGAGTAGGCCCAGTTCACATATCCACCTCCAGTCTGCATGCTGTCCACCTGGCAAGGAAGGGAGATTGCTTTCATGGGTGCAGGTTTGGAACGCAAAGGAAGCAGGACGTGTTCCCTCTTATCGTGCGTGGCTGGTACCTGAGTGATAGGCTCATACTGCTTTGTGGGTTCAGCTATTAACTCTTGGTCTGAGCCAACTGGTGACTGAGACAATTGCCGACTCAGATGAACGGGAGCCTGACTCTGGATGACCCGTTCTGGTGTCAGCATCTCTGCCCCGGCTTCCACAGGTGGTCTGGACAGTGACAAATCCGTTTCTGCAGAAAAGGAAGTTCGCTTCAGATAAGAAGGGACCAGGAGGAAATGGCCATATCTTGCATGTGCTTGCCAGTTGAGAGACATCCCAGAAGTAGCTATGCCATTGTGTGTTTCTTGCTCTTTCTGGCCGCCTCTTACATTTGGAGCTTGTCGCAGGCTATCTGTCATCTCAAGAAGGGGCCTCCCCTGAGCCCTTGGAGGGTGTGGGTCTCTGGCCAGTCTCTGTAGCAAAGAAGGGGGCGTACTATAGAACCGGTACTTCTTCTCCGTAGTCATCTTCACACTCCCCAGAACTTCTGCGCAGGGAACATTGCTCCAGCTGTGGGGAGCCTTTCTGCCGGTAGAATGCTTTCTGTCAACCAGGAGAGCCTCGTCTTCTTGTAAGGTGTCAACGGCAGAAAGAACTTTTAAGGTATCCACAGTCAGTGCAGAAAGATCCTGCAGGTGTCCCACCTGGCTGTCCAACGACATTAAGGAGTCCTTTATAAAAGACACTTTCTCGTTCATTTCTTTCAGTTGAAAGTCCATATCTGTAACCCTAGTTGTGAGAGAAGAGAGAAAAACTATAAACATGAAGTCAATGATAACCTGCCTTACTCTCTGCCTGTCCTATTTTCATCCACAGGTGATTCTTCAGCCTCAGCTGTGATTCTTACTGGCACTTATGAAACGATGTGATCACCCTCCATGACGTGATAAGTCGAGCCATTGTAAGGGGATTAGGGTGGGACGCAACACCCTTCCTTACTCAGATAAGAGCCCTGAACCTATGTAAGGGGAATTTCTATGGAGCAGGGTGTTTGCTTATACCAGCGGTGAAAAGAGAGAGTGGAGCAGATAAGCAGGGCCCTCAACCACCAAGAAAGAATAGCCAGGAATGGTGTCGACCTGTGGACCAAGGGTTCCTGAGCAAACAACCTCCTAGAATGAGAGCAATGATGCTAAGGCACAAAGCGAGTTCCGTAGATATGGAAAGAAGTATCCCTGAGTCCACAGAGAGAGAGACTTCCCCTAGAACTAGTGCCCTGAATTTGGACTTCTCGCCTCCTCAACTGTGAGAGAATGATTTCTGTTTGTTACAGTGACCCACGGTGGTTTTCCTGTTCCAGCATCACTAGGTAACTCAGACACACCCCAAAGAGAAAAGGTTACACTTCTACATTTCCAGTCCTTCTTCCTCTCTTGCACATCAAACTGCCTTTCCATCTTCCTTTCAGTCATCCCGCTAGTCATTGGATTAATCACCCTGTGTTCACTCAGTTATTTGCATGACAAATATTCTAATAACTCTGCTAGGCAAGCACTGGGCTATTTTTATGGGGAAAGGAAATCCTGAGGGAGAGACCAGAATGTTGAGAACAAAATCAAGAATCAAATATGTAATTGAGGGATGGGAAGGACTTTATAGACATTCAAAAAACAAACAAGGCTCCGAGTCTACGGCTTCAATAGGCTCCCCAAATTCCAAACGGAACTATACTCATAAAATTCCTGAAACAATTCTGTAAATTATTTTGAAAGCTTTATCCCAAGATTTTATGTCCAGCTACCGATCCGCATGAGGGCAACAGACACACAAAGCTTCCGCTGCGTACGTGCACGCACTCATCATTCGGTTACTTTTCTTAAATGAAGCACATTAAGGCAACCTTCGAGAATGTCCCTTCTTTTATTCCTCTTCATTCTTCTGTGATTTGCTTCTTTGAGGGAAAAAAGAAGATATTTTCAAATTCCTCAATAATAAAAACCTTTGATCAACTAGAATGAAGTAAATAACAAGGGGAAGTGAATCGAACCAGTAGTTTCACCTCTGGACACCACTACATGAGAAATAAAGAATGGCCCCCACTCTTCTTTAGGAGCAAATGAAGTACTAACTATACTACCCTGCCTAACACCTCATACTGCATCCAGTGCTGTCCAAAGCCGCGCCAGACCTTCCCTGTGTGGAACGCGTCTCCTCACGTGGACTGAAAGAGCTTCCAGTTCTTTTGGGGAGCTTTGTAGGTAGGTATTAAAAAATAAAGAGCGTAGTGTTTTCCATTTGTATCGCACCCTATATAGGCAGAGTCCTCTCTTTCCTTGCTTCTGCTATAACTCAGTAGAAGCTTAATGAGAGCTCCCGACCCTCCGGAAACAGCAACCCTGGAACTGGCAACGATGGTACGGGAGAGAGAACAAAACGTATGTCTATTCTCTTCCAAATACGCTTAATTAGCACCGCTCCACCAGTTCACTGGTTCGTCTAATTCAAAAACAGTGCAATCTGAACAGCCGTAAATGGAGACTCATTAAATTCCATTAGCAGCCCTCATGTAAAATGGATACAATAGAAACCAGCAACTATTCACGGCAACAGGTAACACAGCACAATGGAAACCTCTTAGGCAAATAACCTGGTCACCCTTAGAATTGGGCCTTCTTGCTTTTACCGACACTTATTTTCTAGAGCTGTGATGTCCTACAAAACACATTTTAATTCTGTCCCTAGACCACTGGCTACATTAATTCAATCTACCTTTTCAGTCATTAGGACATGTACAATCAAATCTTTTATCACTTTTATTTCATCTGAGCCAGGATGAGAGTGAAGAGAAGATTGGGGTGGTTATTGTTTTATCCTAAGTCTTCGGTCTTTCAAATGAGATGATCACAAAGGTAATTATAATCAACCTCATAGTCACCGAGTGCTCACTATGTGCCAGGAACTTCACAAAGTCCCTACACATACAATTTTATTTAATTCGCATAACGACCCTAGGAAATAAGCAGAAATGTTGACTCTTCCATAGAAGAAATATTAGGTCAGAATGCCATGGTTGGTTAGTAAAAGAGTCAACCTTTAAACCCAGACAGTCTGGCGTCATGGTGGACGTCATTAGCCACTGCCCTCTAGTACCTGTCAGTAACTTATACAGGGCAAGGTCTTTGGGGACTAGAGTACCAGGGAGCATGAAATAATCACACCAACATTCCCCTCTGAGAGGTGTTCTTCGCTATCACTTAACAGTTCCCGGAAAACCAGAAAGAAAAGAAATAACAACAATGCGACTTTCTAAAACCACAACTCTGTTTTCAAGTCACTATGTGCATTATGGTAAAGCACTTACACTTTCCTTTCCAAGGCAGCGTTTGGCAAACACGCCATATCCGAACGTGCGGAATGTGAAGGAACACGGCACCACATCTTACTCCACAGACTAGAAGGGAAATGTTGGTTTACGACTAGGGTCAAAAACAAGCCAGTGCTGGAAATACAGAAGCAAATTACATTCTGTAAACAGCCTTAACAAGCTCTCTTCTTTCCCCACTTTCACAACTCACTTAATTCTGTAAGAATACAAGTTTGCTGTCTAGGAAACCTCCTGGGTCAGATCCACTCATAGGGTCCTTATGAGTTGAAGTCAACTCAACTTCACCAAAGGAAACATGAAGAGATCTTCTAACGGTCCTGGGATGGCTGGTGGAGGTGTCCACCTGACTAGGCAGTGGTTCCTGGTCTATCAAGTAAGCCCACGCACTAGTCCTGTGACTGTCCTGGAGCTGTCGGTCGGGGAACCTTCTGCATCACAGATGGACATGCTGCGTGGTCCTGTGCTGCCCTGTGAGTCAGGCTATTCCAGGCCACCATGGTGGCCACTGTGTCAGTCTCTCTCTCCGAGGGCTTCTCTTGCCTCGCTGACCCTCTCCTTTACTTCGCATGCTGTCCGTCCGTTTCTCATACTCGGCCTCCCCTGAGCACCCAGCCAAAGGAAGCGAAGTGCAGTGACCTCTCAGACAAGTCTGTGGGTCACGGAGGCTTTGGTGGCTGATTTTCACAAGCAGATCATCCGGCCTTTCTTTCTAGTGTGTTTCACCCTGAAAGCCCTGATGAACTCTGTTTGCCATGGGTGGCCCTACTGGCATTTGAAATACCAGTGACGGAGCTTCCAGCCTCACAGCACCCCACAAGCCACCACAGGAGGTCAAACCGGCAGAGGACCGGTTAGATGTAGCAGCCACACGGGATCAAATAAGCTGGTGAGAGTAGCTTCCACAATGCAACCAAATACGATGCAATCCATCAGTTGAGGGGGGCTGAATTGCCTTCCTTCACCGGATCTTTTGCCTTGGTTCCTTGGAAAGACAGCATGAGAGATTTTTTTCCCCCTTAAACTCCAAAGGGTCATCTTTGGGCTTGTTACATTTCCTGAGTAAACTGTGAACAATATGATTTGATACTTTTGATCTGGGCCTGGGATTGGACAGTATGGCAAACAAATAAAGTGACTATGGACTATCAACTGAGGTTACTATAGCATACCATGCAAATGAAGTGTCTTTGCCTGGCTTCCTCTGCTCTCTTTCTCTTTCTGGTCTCTGCTCCCTGGTCACCTGCTCATTCTCCTGGACTGTGCTATCCAAGAGTCCAAGTGAAATCCAACTTCCTCTCTCATTCCCTACTCCCTTAAGCTACATTATTTCTCCCCGTAGCTCTGTAACTAAGACTAAATAATGTGTTTACTTGCTTACATTTTGCCCTCCCTCTACCCCCACCACACACACACACACACACACACACACCCCAGAATATAAGTCCTTGAAGAGAGGGATGCTTGCCTCTTTCTAACCGCTTATCCCTGGGAACAAAAAGAGTGTCTGCAACGTAGTATGTGCTCAATAAACATGCATATGGAATGAATAGTGTATCATGTGTTACTGAATGCTTCCATTTTTGAGAACCCAAATCTCTTCGCTTAGAAGTGCAATGTTCTACCCTTCTAAACACCCTGATTTGGGGATGTTCTAGAAGATTTAGTTCTCGAATGAGGTTTTGAGAGCAATTTGAGGATAAAGAAAACGATATCGTTTACCTTCCTGATGTCACCCGAATTTGTTCTTCACAACTGCAGTGCAGGCTTTCCACCTTCTCGTGGAAGTACTCTCCCACACACTGCTCTTCAAAATCGTGGAGCTTTTTCAAATCTTCAGGACTCAGGTAGAGCTCTGGGGAAATAAGGGTGGTGCACAAAAAGGAAAGCTTGGTGAGAAGTTGATGCAAGGGATGCAATGTGCCTGTCTTGCACGTTAAGAATTATAAGCTGCAGTGCATGGGATCAAGTTGATACTGCTAATGCTGCTGGAGAGGCTTAGGTAGGAGTAACAGGAAGCCCCAGGTTGCTTCTCCCCGACTTGACTTGCTCTGTTAACAGGTGGGGGCCATTCAGACATGTGTTCATGTGGAGCAAACCCTTTCTCTTCAGTATTTCCCTGTCGTCCCAAGCCACATAAAAACATCGCTACATGGACATGCAAATAGAAAGAAATCTGATTGCCCTTGGAGTTACCGTGGCAACTGTTTTAGCTATCCAAATGACACTGAGTAATCTATAAATTAAAATCAAGGTTAAAAGGGAATGTCTGCTATATTCAGTAAATCTAAGAAGGCTTTGAGTTGTGACGCTGCTAAGCCAGTCTATTGAAAAAGAGACTTTATTATTATCGGTCAATGACCAATCAAAGATATATATCTTGCTGGGTATAACTAACTCATGAAGAGACATATGATTCTGTGATATGATGAGGCCAATCTTCGCCCTGCACATTCACCCTACCCTATGAACTCTCACTCTAAGCAGTGTCAGATGCACCCATGCTGCGTCACCTTGTCAACAAGTTCCCGACACTTGGAAACGGTAATACAAGGCTGCTGCTAAAAGCATAACATTTTAAATGTTCCCTTCCTTCAAAAGTGTCAACTTCCATTAGTGAGAAGGAAAAGCGAGAGAGAATCTTTACAGTTCTTGAGGATTTTTCAAAAATGCAAAAATTTCACGATTTTGCAATATAATGAAAGACCAAATGTTAGCTCTAATTACAAACATATTGATTAAAGTAAATAGTAGTCAGAAGTATAGTATGTTAACAACTTAAACATACTACTTTTTCATAGGAAATAGAGGAAAGAACAAGGGGGCCAAAGACATTTATAGAGGTCTAAATACAGGCATGTACCTATATAAATATATTTATATATAATGATAGGGAATTAGATCTATGTACATATATTTACATGTTAAGTATTAAGGCAGCAGATGGACATTGGGCCTCTACTGAAGTATTCCCTCAACGCAAGAACACTTCGTTCTAACAATCGGCATTCTGTGATGCTCACCTTCCTGACACAATCGCTGAAGACAAATGGGTGCATAAGCAAATGGGTGAAGCAAGCTGATGGTTCCCGGCTATCAAAAGATACAGTGATTGGGGTCTTAAAGGTTTGAAGATAAACAAGCAGCCATCTAGCCTAGATGCAACAAAGCCCACATGGAAGAAGCACACCAGCCTGTGTGATCATGAGGTGTCGATGGAATCAGGTATCAGGCATCAAAGACCCAAAACAAAAAATCATATCAATGTAAATGACGGAGGGTGCAGAGTGGAGACTCAAAGTCCATCTGTAA
>NW_022103919.1:14869155-14870481 GCF_000313985.2 Echinops telfairi
AATAATTTATGAATTATTTAGGGTTCATGAAGGAGTGGGGAGTGGGGAGGGAGGGAAAAAATGAGGAGCTGATGCCGGGGGCTTAAGTGGAGAGCAAATGTTTTGAGAATGAGGAGGGCAATGAATGTACAAATGTGCTTTACACAATGGATGGATGGATGGATTGTGATAAATAAGAGTTGTATGAGCCCCCTTTAAACGATTTTAAAAAATCACCACGTATCAGAGCTGATGCGAGGGTGACCCACAAAACAGAGCACCCGCCGGTGTTCGGTTGCCAGCTAGCTCCCAGCGCCTTGCATCCCGAGCCGTGAATTTGTTTTATCTACAAGGCTCCGGTGCCTTTGCTTTGGATTGCCACAGTTTCCTCCCCCTGCTACCCCACCAGCAAGCACTCACTTAATCCAACATCCTCCTCCTCTTGGTCATTTGGAGCCTGACGATGGCAAAGGCATTGGACGAGGAGACCAGCGTGGCACAGCAGGATGAAAGGTGGGGGCAGCCACGGCTTCTCGTGGTAGGTCATGATGTAGCGATAGCGGTTGAATTTCCATAGCTTATCAGACATGCACTTCATATCCATGTAAACATTGCTGTGTGTTGCAGAAAGAGAGAGTCAATGCTGAAATACGGAAACCTGAACCACAAGAACCAGATTCTTTCTTTCTTTTCCAGCTGTGAGGACGAAGCCACTCCATGTTACCATGCAGGTACCCGACAAATTATACTCACCAGGTTTACACTCCTCCTTCCACCACACAAAATGCATAAAATGCCTTTTATAATTAAATATACTAACATCCTAATCAGAATAATGACTAGGCAGAAACTACTATTTGAGGAAAAGAGGTCATATTTGAATGCAGTGCATGGAGGTTGCTCTGGAGCTAAGCACTATTCTTAGCACGCATCTTCCTCAAATAAGAAGATCATTTTTATTCTATAACCTGTACTTCATAGTAGACAGCTTTAGTTTCTATCTATATTATCAATCTTATGAAGCTATATTGCCAAATATAAAAATTGCTAGAATAAATGCCCAAATAAAGCAGTATTAGGGATGGAGAGAGAAGGAAGAAGAATCAATTCATCCTAAAACAATGTGTTAAACAGAGCTTCCATTGAGAAGCTAGATTAATTATTTAAGCTAACTTTATATTCAAAGCAACCCTTCATTAACAGGCCACTCTATGTTTTCTCTCCCCCTTCACTGGGACGTGCTGGTGCATGGACAGCCAGGTGATTGCAAGGCAGCAAGCACCTGCAGCAAGGGCGACCCGGTGTACCTGGAGGTGCAGATGACAATCAGAGCATGGGGGCCTCCCT
>NW_022103919.1:14870753-14884844 GCF_000313985.2 Echinops telfairi
GCTTCCTGCCCTATCTTAAGGTGGCTCCCTACTTGAGGGGGGTGAGGCTAGGGAGGAGAGTGCCTGGCCTCCTCCCACCTTTGCAGATCCATGCTCTGAATTCTTCCCCTTGACTGGCCTTCTCCCCTACCCTACCCTACACTGTGTAGCCCCCTTCCTAGGTTGCCCACCTCATCCACACTCTACACCCAGCGAGCAGCAACACCAACACCACCACCCCACCCCACCCCACCCCCACCCCCGTCTCCCCAGGCCTAGAGTCCCAACTCCATCCCTGTGGCCTTGGATCATAGAGCAGCCCTGGTCCTGCTCACACCTCTGTGAGCAGCCCCTCCCATTAGCACTAGGAAAAGCAAGGGGGCAGAGGGCAAGAAGGGGCTGTTGACTTGTGTGGTTGTGACAAGTGCCCCAATAAAGAGCCTGCTTCTCTTCAGCATAACACGCACACACACACACTCTTAGATAAAAGAAAATTTAAAAGAGGGCATCTGAGCAAAGACTTGATGGAGATGAGAGGATGAGCCAAATTCATATCGAGGGGGGAATATTCCGGGCAAAGGAAACATCAAGTACCAATGCATCTGTTTTGTTTGAAAACTTGCAAGGACTAGTGTGGTGTGGAGGACTAAACGAGAGGGAGAATCGTATGCTGCGTGATTGAGCAGTAGCAGTGAAGCTAAATCAGGTCCTATCGTCTCTCTGGAAACCTTGACTGTTTTTGTTGCCCAAAGGGAAACAGGCAGCCATGAGAGAGTATGGAGCCTGGGTGTCACATGACCTGACATAAGTTTTCAAGGGTAATTCTAATGATTATGTTAAGGTTAGAATAGGGGCCAAAGGCAGAAGCATGGAAATAAGCCAGAAGGTTCATAGTAGTGAATTGTTAGGGGTAGCTGGATTGATGGAGCTGCTGACAGGTTACAGGTAAAGGTGTAAAGAAGCTTCACGAATGACGCCAAGACTTTTGGTCTGAACAACCGGAAGATGGAATTGCCAAAAAAAACACAACTGTCATGGTCTTCCTCATAAGTTTTTAAAAGATTACCAGTCAAAATAGGAAAATTAAAGCTATCAAGAATCTTGCTTGGAACATTTAAATTTGACAATCTGCTGCACGTTTAACTACATGTGCACAGGCCACATGCACCTGTACGACTGACAGGAGCTTCAGAAAGTTCTGTCTGGAGATGCAAACTGGGTGTGGCCAGCAGCATACACTCCTATAGGAAGCTCCAGGAACAAGACCTCCAGAAAAGTCCAGGTAGAAGAAGGGAAAATTCAGCGCCCAAGAACACCCAGGGTTAGAAGGCTGGGAAGAAGATGTCAACCCATGAAGGAGATGATGTGAAAAATGATAGAAGAAACAGAATGACATATCGATGGTCAAGTCAAGAGCATCTACCCAGAACTCCTTAGACACCTTTGGCTTCTATCAACTACAGTGAGTCTCCTACGCTGCTCCGTGATTGCTTAATTACGCCTCATGGTCTTCTTTTATTCTGTCTCTACTATTTCTCTCCATTCACTGATTTTTCTCTTTCCATTCTTTGCTTCATTCCGACACATATTTGCATGCTCATATTTTAAAGCATCGTGATAAAACACGGACCACACAAAAACAGAAGGCTGCCTTCTCACAAGACAGATAAGTCTACCCCAATGCCTGTCCGCCTTTGGAGTTAAAGAAAATCACCTACTTGAAGAAGGCAATGAGCAGGTTCACCATGATGATATACTGCACGAAGAGGTAGACGGCCTGAAGGAACGGGGTCAGGAAAGAACCAGGAAGGCACGAGGCGTTGTTCTCACAAACTGTCGACAGGAACATAATAAATTAAGAAAGAAAGATAAAATAAATTACAGTCAGATGCCTCTGGACAAATCTTTAACACATCACGTTTGCAGAATACTAAAAACATGAGGCTGAGTCCAAGAGAATTGCTACTATCGTTCTACTTCGTACGTGCACAAGCTTACTCCAGACAGCACACGTTCGAGCACGTCTCCACAAGCAGTGGGAGGTTGTAGGTGAGTTCGCTCAGTAATGCCCTTGTCCTCCTACCAGGGTGCCTTCAAAAGAGGCCCCGTCAAAACAGGCTCCCAGGCATCTGCTGGGCACTCACATCCAAGGCAGAGAGGTCAGCGCAGTGGGTTGTGGAGACTGCTGCCTGTGGTCGTTGTTTCCGGAACTCACAGGAGTCACCTTTCTGGATTGTCTCAAGGGCACAGGATGATAAGGGGGCTTGTTACGGAATGTTAAGGGAACTGGGAAAAAGACCAGGAACATTTCCCATCACTGTACACCTGCTCCTGCTTCTAGGGCGGCAAGGCTGTCCTGCTAGGATTGTGTTAGGAAAGCTTGCTCCATCCACCCTGTAGTCCTGACCAGGCTTCTTTTTGTTCTCAAAGCTCTTGGTGTAAATCAAGGAGCATAGCATTTTCCGGAGAAGGGATAGCACAAGGGAACCACTGCTTTAAAAGTGCATCGACCTATATGTGGGATAAATGATAGCTTTCCATTTTGATATTTTTGTTTAACAGCTGGTTTAATCCTTGTTGTTGCAATACTCTTGGACTTACCCTCATATTTGACATTTCTAATATTCAGATTATTATTTTCCAGATTTAAAAAAATTTACAGATCTACAAACAATCAATTTCTACGTAATAGAAAATCCCATGTTGCTGTCATTGTTGTTAGCTGCCATCATGTGCCCCTCCCCCCCAACGCAAGGCCACACAGAGGATCAAGCTAACACTGGCTGATTGACACCAGCCTTTTTATGGCAACACACAAGCCCCCACTGAGATGAGTGTGCTTGACAGGCACCGGGTGGTGATGGAACCCTGGTCTCCAGCCTGAAAGGTGAGAATTCTACCACCAAACCACCGGTGCCCCCGGCAAACCCCATACACACCATCTATATCCGCAGCATACACTTCTCCATATATCATCCAGTACGGCTCAAATACAATATCTCGAGCTAGCTTCCACGATGGAGGCTCCTTCGGGGAAAGAATGGCCTTACGTGCCACGCCGAAGCTCAGCAAGACTATGGCCATCATGATCACGATGTAGAACATGTTTGCTGCCTGCAAAATAGCACAACGCACGGGGAATCGTACCAGGTGGTTGACATGTAAAACTATTTAATTAGCTTCTCTGCATTTCTCGCCTTCCCTTTCCTTAGGCTGGGGCCACGTGACCTCAGCAAATGGACTGATGACATAGCAGTGATTTCTGTCACTCTGCTTCCTTGAGCTTTCTGAGGTTCTGCCCTAGGAAAGCTTGAAATTCACATGCTGACATGGAGTTGACAATGTGAACGGATGCCAGGTCCTTAAGTGGCTGTGAAGGAGGCCCTGTGTGGTGTGTAAAGAGTTAACCACTAGACTATTAACTACAAGGTGGGCAGTTCAAATCCATCAAATAGCGCTGGTCTGCTGCTAAAGAGTCACTGTGGAGCTCGCCCCAAACTCGGTATGCGGAGAAAGAACACTGTGAAAGTAACTGAGGAGGACTGGTGACGTCAGCACACACCATCTAACAAATGTCACCGAGACCAGGAGAAAGGTGTGGAGTGAGAACGTCTGTCTGTAGGATCCTGGGGTTCTCATCTCCCTCACTCTCCGCCCCCTTCGTGTTCGCACTGCCTCTCGTTTTTAAGAGCTTGGTGAGTGCTCTAGAAGGGAAAGCCATGGGTGACCTTGAGACGCTGCACTTCGAGCACAGATCTTAGACCCTCATGCAAGGCCAGAGGGAGAGAGCTGACAAGATGCCAGGGATCTCAGGGAACAGATTGAAGCCTGGCGGCAGCCAAGATCTAAACAATAATCTCTCTCTCTGTGCCTTTGGAAATGTACTCGGCCTTTTTCTTGTGTGCAAAAGGTAGATAGAGTATTCTTGTTGCTGTTAGGTGCCATGCAATCATGTCTGACTCAAAGTGCGCCTGTGTGCAAGGAAAGAAACACTGCCCGTCCTGGGCCATCCTCTCGTTGGTTATGTTTGCGTCCCTGCAGCCACTGTGTCAATATCTCTCTGAGCACCTTCCTGTTCTAATTTGCCAAGCACGAGGTCCTGTCTCCATGACTGGTCTTTCTTTATGGCAGGTCCGAAGTAGGTGAGACAGAGTCTGGCCTCCTTGCCTCTCAGGCACATTCTGTTGCACTTCCTCCGAGACATACTTGTTTGTTCTGGTGGCTGGCAGCCCATGGCCCTCTCAGCATTCTCTGCTAGAGCCACGATTAAAATACAGCAATCGAACTGAACAACAACTGCCACTTCAGCCTGTCCATGTGGTGCTTGAGAAATATCCTGGTCTGTAAACGCCATGAATTCAGTCTGCTGTACTTCAGTCCTCAGCGACATTTTTGCTTTTGAACACTTGTCAGAGATCTTGTGCCACAGATTTGTCAGGTGCAACACACTGTGTGATTGCTGATCTTAGGGGGTGTTGATTTTAGATTCAAGTAAAATGAAATCCTTGATAACGTCTAGCTTGGCTCTGTTTATCATGTTGTCTATTGGCCAAGTGATGGAAATTTTGGTTTTCTTTACATTAAGTATGTGTAATCCAGACTTAAGGCTGTATTCTTTGATCTTCATGAGTCAAAGTGTCAAGTCCTCTTCCCTTCCAGCAAGCAAGGTTGTGTTCTCTGCATCTTACAGGGTGCTGATGCGTCTGCCTTCCGTCTGGATGCCACATTCTTCCCATCTGGTCCTCCTTCTCTGGTGGTGTGCTCACCATCCAGATGGAGTAAGTATCATGAAAGCATGCAACCCCGACACCCAGCCTTCCTGGTGGTAAACCACGCATGACGCCTGCTCTGTTTCGACGGTTGCCCTCTGGAAAAGTGCCAGGGACGCACCATGAGGTGTTCCCGTTCAACACAACGTTCCCATAGATTGTCAGGATCCACACATTGCCTTTCAGTCAATGAAATATGCTGGTATTCTTGTTTTCAGCCAAGATCCATCTCAAGTCAGCAATGATATCCCTTTGTCCGTGTCATCCTTGGAATGTGGCGTCAGGGCACACATCTGGCCCTTGGGAATATAACAGGGTTGAGCGGCTGGGATCCGTGAGGTTTCGTTCACTCCTTTTCTTCAGAAGCAGATCCTGGTCTGCCTTTGAGATAGTTACTGTTTATTGTGCCAACCTGGCCAAGAAACACATGTGGGGTTAATTGAAGGGCAGAGGGATAAATGGCTCGGTGAGCCTCACCTTTCTAGCTCTCTGGTCTCTTGCTTTCTGATGGTCAGACTAGGGTGCAGCTGCCTTAGCCAGTTCCCTGCTTCAGCTGGCAAGGCTCACTTCCTGCAAGATGTCCCCGAGGAGAAGCTGCATGGACCTACCCCAGTGCAGCCCTGGGTGCTGGAGCAGACGTGTGGAGACCCCTGCCAGCGCCGAGATGCTTATCGCTCACTGATTCGGCTTTCCTCCTACAGTCAGCATTATAGTGTGTGTTTTGTGAGATGGAGGAGGACTTTGTGGATTGGTGTCAGACATATGGGTTAATGTTGCACTGTTGCACTTGTGGGCTTGCGCAGCACTGGGTTGGGATGTTTTCTTGATGTGCACTTAACCGTTATATTAAACTCTCTCATACATGAGTTTCTGTGGATTGGTTTCTCTGAAGGCAGACTAACACAGCCTTAGTCTGAAAGCGACACGGGAATCTCTTCATCATCACAGCCACACACAAGCTCCACCGAGAGACAGATGGTACCTTCACTTGAGGCACATTGGCCAGGATTAGAACTCAGGTCATAAGCACAGAAGAGAAGCCTTCTACCACTCTGCATGAATCCCTGACCCTGAGGCAGACTGAGTGCACTGATCAACTACCCAATACATTCTGTAAGGATATCCATTTATAACATTAATTTGTGGTTCCAAGAAAAGTACTGGTAAGAGGATCTCCTGACTGTTTCCACAAATAATTTCAAATGTCCACCTATTGGATGTTCATTATCAAGAACCTTAAATATTAAATCAGGGAGCACGCACCATTTTTGCAATCATGGTCAGATATGGGCCTGCATGCTGATTCACAGCAAAGAAGTCCAGAAGCTTTGTGTACCAGAAGATGATGTCGATGCAGTAGATAAGTCTTCCTGCTGTGTGGCGAGGACCATCACCCCAGCGAAGGCCAAAACCCACTAAAAACAGGACAATAGCCAGGGTTTCCATCAGGTTCCAGTACTCACTTATCCAGACTTTCACCTTTTGAGTAAACTTCCCAGGCTCTGAAATACAGACCTAAAAGAAGAAAGAGGGAAATGTGAAGGGGCATAACGTTAGCATCTCAGCAATATTATTGTTTTCTCTAGTATTATCCTCTCACCCAAGGAGTCATTTCAATTCTGCCAGTCCTTAGATCACATGGAGTTTCCAGAGGCTTTGGTATCCCCAGGTAGTGAACTATCTAAACAATTCGGGGGTGTCAGGGTTACAGCTCTAGGCTGTCAACTGCAAGGGTGGCTATTTGAAAGCAGCACTGGCTTTGCATTAGCAAGATGTGGCAGTCTGCATCCAGAAAGATCACAGCCTTAAGGGGCGGGTTCTTCTCTACCCTCCAGGGTAATGATGGGCCAGAATCAACTTGATGGCCAGTGGGCTTTATCAATGTATATTAACGACATCATGAATGCCAGCCAGCCACGGAAAAACACAACCCAAAACACAAAGAAATCGACAAAACAAAATGTAATTTTTCTACCTTTAATTAGTCTTAAACGACAACGGAACCAGGAAGACATTTCTAACCTTAGAGATTGCAAGGAAGCCACTAGGTTCCGTTTCCAGAGGCAGAGCAGCAACAAAGATGGAAACTAAAGAGCGCTAAGCTCTAGCCCCAGTGTTGCTATCCAGTGGACTGCCGACAAATTACGACGAAAGGATATTGAGCCTACTGTTGTAGGAAATTACCCGTGAAAGAATATCAGACAAACTAAAAGGTAAAATAAGTAAACTTGTTTTCTCTGAAGCATTAAGAAATGGGAAAATTCAGATAACAATTTTCTCCTTAACTGTTTTCTCTAATCTGTAAAGGCCATACTAGTAAATAGTAGGCAATATCGTTAAAATGGTAAGAATATGTCTACTTCATATATAATGCGTCATGTTAGCTCTGAGACATGATAAATGTATATAAGCACATAGATACAAAAGACACATCTATATTCACATCTAAAGCAGTTTAAATAATAATTGTATGCAGTTACAGATTTTACTGCCTGGGAATGCTAATCTCTCTTTTTTAAAGAGATTCATTGCAAATGAGAAATGAGAATTTTGTTTTGTGTTTCAGATGACTTGCCTTAAAGGCATTTTCTGTTTCAATTTTCAAAAGTAGAATATTTCAATAGCTGTAAATGAACATTTTATATGTTGCACAATGTTGTCTATTTGTGTGCCACTTTGTAAAATGAAACTCATAATACATTAATGCTAAGCTATAAAAATCAATCCCATAAAAAAAAAAAAACTCTTCTGGAAAATTAAATGGTTGGAAGGATTAATAATAACCTGTCACATTAGCCTTGATAAGCATACTAAGATGTCTCCTTTGGAGATGATTAAGAAACTTCTAATCAGCTATGTTATTCTAAGATAGCTGCTTCTAAAGAAGAGCCACCCCCTGACAGTATTTGGCAAGAACAAAGGCTACTTCCCCCAGAATACTGTATCATGCAGTGGAGTCAAGCATACCGGTGATGGTGAAGATGGAGCAGCACCAGGCGGCAATTCCATTTTTATACTTGGTATCATCGTAAACCAGAGTCAACACCACAGTCACTTACCACGTGACCATACGAATCAGGAGCAGCACTTCCAGTCTTCCCCCACCCCCACCCTCAACCCCCCTAGACCTGTTGATTTCCATCCAGGGTCAACTCACCTCCCTGACTTTCTCAATGGCATTGGTGAAGATGTAAATGATAACAAGCCACTCTTGCATGCAGGGCTGGGGCTTCATCTCTACCAGCACAGTGTAAGTGAACAGCATGAGGAATGCCAAATAAGCCATCTATGAGGGGAAGGGGGACACACACACAGGCCCTGGGTATGAATGAGAGGCGCCAGGAGAATGCCAAGCACACACCAATCTAAGCAGAAGCACACTCATGCACTCCGATACAATGACATGAAAGGGTAATTAGTTTATCTTCTGATTGTAGAAGATCAACGACCAAGGAAATCCAAGGAAAGTGTGGATGTCTAGTCTAGAATTTCATGGAAAGAAAGAAGATTCCTGGCTCAGCTTGTTGACTGCTGACCAGAATGCCCATGTTGGGCTAACCATAAATCCAGGAGGACTCACATGCCTTTGTCTCCAGTTTAAACACAGAAAACACCTTTGCCAAGACACCAAATGAGCAGTCTCAAGAGATGTGAACTTTCAAATGTAACTACTGCTGGAAACTTTATTTTAAACCAATTAAAATATTCTGGTTAATAAAAAAGTTTTACCCAAAGGTGAGGCCCTTGTAATTAAAGGCTGTTAGCTGTTATGTTTATCTTCAGCACTCAGTATTCTGTCTGGCACAATGTAGATATTCCATAAAGATAGCTGTGCCCATAATAACTAGATTTTTCAATCTCCTGAGGAATTAAAACCCAATAAATACACTCCTGCATATACATAGTGATTAATAGTCTGTGATCTTGTCTTATCTTTGTAAGTTACTGTCTCAGAAATAGAATAGCTGGGAGCACACTGTTAAAACTGTGACATGTAATCCTAAATTGCCTGCAGAAAGGCTGTATCAGTTCGCATAACTGATAGCACAAGAGATGGTGCTTCCCTTCATGTAGGTTCATGCAATACAAAGGACTCAGTAAGTGGTATTTGTGTTAAAAATCCAGTATCGGTAAAGAGGTGTGGTGTGTGTGTGTGTGTGTGTGTGTGTGTGTGTGTGTGTTTTCACACACCTTACAAGAAGCATCTTATTTTCATCTTAGCCCTATTTGTCCTATCTTTTTGAGCTGTATCTAAATTTGCTATGTCTACTTCTTGATATGTTTAATAAGTTTACTTATTCATAGATTTCCTAGGGAATGGCTTTAGCCATTTGTGATTATATAATAAAGCTATTACTTGTAATAGATGGTATTTCAGACAATCACAGTATATTACAGCCTACAAATTAAGAAGCTACAGTAGGAAAGAAAAGAAGAAACTTAAGGTAAATTTCATTAATCCTACATTGCTCTTGACCTATATCTCACAAGCTGAATATTTTACTAACTCTTTGAGATGTGATTTAAACAAGTTCGTTCTAGCAAGCAGTCCACGTTTACATTTTTCTGTGCTTTCATGGTGGCCATACAAGTGACTCCTTATCCTGCACTCTGAAGTACGCGGACTATCTCAAAGACCTGCATCCACTGGTCTGTCCTTATTTCATTACTTACACTTTGTCCTGTCTTGTGTTCAAGTCATTCATACACAGAAACGTTTTCCCTTCCCAGACCATAAACCGATAAAAGACAGAAACTGTGTCTGACCATCTTTGCTTCCCATCGCACTAGCACAGAATCCTACGTCTTAAAGAAGATGCTCACTGATAACTACTGAATGGCTTAAACCTTATATACAGTTTGTCCATAATGCTTTCTTCTTAATGTATAATTGTATAAATGGAATACATTTCTAAGCAAGAGACCAAAAACATGCAATAAACAATAATCTTGATAAACAAGCAAATCCTTTACTTTGAAAAGTTGGGTTACTAAAGTCTGTTTGATGTCAATCTGGGGAGGAAAATGTGGAAACTGCTTCCTTAAAGATTACAGTCTTAGAAAGATTACAGAGAGGGGATATTCCACTCTGTCTGATAGGGTTATTATGAATCAAATTCAACTTAACAGCAAGGCTACAAGCAAACCTATTTGTTCATTCAAAGCAAACCAAACTCGCTGTGTCAGGAATATCGATTCACAGCAGCTCTAGAGGACAGGGTAGAATCGCTGCTGGAAGCTTCTGAGACGGTAACTCTTCACAGGAGTAGAAAGCCCCTGTCTTTCTCCTGAGGAGTGGCTGATGGTTCCAGCCTGCTAATCTCGTGGACTACAGTCCAATGCATATCCAGGGTGTCACGAGCTGTTCATATCTAGGTAAAATCAAGCTTCACACCAACACTAGAGATAGCTGTTCTTGCTTTTGTTTCTTTGCTCCTTTCCAATTCTTAAATGTTTGATGCAGAAATGTTTATATTTTTGCTTCTCTATCATTAACGCACTCATGACAAGACACTAAAGCACGTATGCTATTCTCTAACAGTGAGACTAAATGCCCTCCTCCATCACTGCTGAAACCATCTGCTGGGGGTGGGAGGAGGTCTGGCTGGCTTCACTCTACTGCTCAGCTTTGCTCCCCTCTCTAAAAATGCACTAGCTTTAGATTTCTGAGGAAATCAACATTTAAGTATTTTTTCCTCAGTGATGGGGCATAGTTAAAATTCTTTTGGAGCTACTATCAGGGTCTCTGGATATTTGGTGGCATGTTTCTAAAAGCCATTAAACCCAGTCATATGAAATTAGATCTGATTTAAGGGAATACATTTTGTTATTCAGAGCTATGCACTTATTTCATCAGAGTACGAAAATAAATATATAAGTGGCCAAGTAGATGTTTTTGGAGAACATATTTAGATAAAGACCCTTTTATAGTCACTTTTCAGATGTTTTAGAAGCACAAACTCTTGGCCATGAGCAATTTAAGTGTAGCTCAGTGACACGAGGTCTCCTTCAATGAATGTGAAACTCACCTAAGACAGTTTAAGCACAGCCCATGTTTCCCTGTATCTCCGCTACGCACAATCAGTATGTATTTGTTTATACCATGAGCCTTCTCAATATTTTGTGCCCTGTGTTTATAAGCATACCCTATTTAAGCATATCCTATAACATAGCAAACATTAGCCTTTTAATCTATATGACACACTATTCCTACAGCAATAAAAAGTTGATTCCGCTACTGATTTTCATGCCCAAGCTGAAAAATGAATTCATATATGTATCACTTAATCCTCAGATACTTGTTATTGCTCCACAGAGCTTCCAATGTCAAGTCTCAGCTGGGCGCACTCGAAACATCCCGAGAGAAGAGAATGCTGGGTCTTTCACTTCCAATGTCGCAGATTCCTGTTCTAAACTCTCTTCCTACCGGATCATCTTTCCTACGTCCTTTCTCATCCTCCTTGAGATAGTTTTTTGTGCCAGCCTGGCTGATAAACACAAGTGGGATTAACTGAAGGGCAGAGAGATAAATGGCTTGGTGAGCCTTGCCTTTCTTGTCTCTCGCTCTGTGATCATCGGACCAGTGCGGCTGCCTTGCTTGTTCTGTGCCTCAATTTAAAGGCTATACTACCTGTGGAATGCCTAGCCTGTGGACTGTGTCGCTGTAAGTTGAGGTCCCTTTAAGACATCTCTGGAGCTGGGGACTGGCGGTTGGTGACCTGCCTTGTGATAGGCTGCTGTGCTGACATAGCCTAGCTCTCTCTACAAATAGAGGAAGATCTGGCAGCAGACTAGACTGGAAGGACTGCTAGTCTCTCAACTTTCTCTCACGGACGTGAGTTGCACTGAGCCATTTGTAGTGCTTTCTAATTTAACTGTTTATTTCTTGTATTATATATTTATCTGTATATGATTTAACAGTCCATTTCTCATTATATATCTAATTATCTTTATAAATAAATATATTAAATTATCAGCAATTTGGTTTTATCTCTCTAGAGAACCCTGTCTAACACACTCCCTCAAGATTTTTTTACTGCACTTCTAATGGTTTTATTGCACACTGTCAAGTCAATCATATTATTACCAACATCAACATTTCAATTAACTGCCATTGATACCATATTTAAATAAGACCAACCGTATAAAACCAAAACTTGACAATCGGAGCACTGTAGAACTCATAGACCTTTCTGGTCCATGGAAGGCCTTGGGATCCACTCTTTAAATCGAAGTGATGGTTTTCATCAAGTTTCTCATCTGTTCCCCTTTCCACATCACAATCTTTCTGTAAAATAAGCAAACAATTATGTATTATCAATGGCTTAACTAAAATATCGATAGGGACAAACAATGATAAATATGATAATAATATATCACAAGTGAATTAAGCACACACCAGCCAGAGAAGACTATTAGGCTTAAAGGGAGAGAAAATGTCATGTATTGTACAAGTCCTCAACAGGGTAAAAAGCATGTTTCTGAATTGTAGACAGAGCTCCAAAAATCACACCTAATCAAACTGAGAGTACTCCTCAAGATTTAAAAGTGAACCTTGTTCCTGTTCTGTTTAATCTCCTTTATGAGTAATTTCATAATCTACACACAGACTAGATAGGTCAAAACAAGATAGGGGTAGCCTTGAGAAGAACGGGAATTCCATTAGCACAACGGCATTGTACTAATGTAGCTATACATGGATTATGAGGCTGTTGTGTGGTCTTCCTTATTCAGTGTCCAACTTTCACAGGCGTATGAGGCAATGGAAAATTGCAGGATCAGGCACACCTTAGACCTCCAAGTAACATCCATGCTTGTCAATACTCTACAGAGAGTTTGTGCAGTAGATTTACCCAAAGCAAGGTGTACTTTGACCACTTGACAGTTGCTTCCGTGAGAATTGATTGTGGATCGGGGCCAAACAAAATCCTTGACAACTTCAATCTTTTCTTCACTTACCATGATGTTATAGATGGGAGGACATGGGAATAATGGATGGTTTAAAATCAGAGAACATGTACATCAGGGTGATATCCTCTCCTCACAGTCAATCTGTATGCTGACCAAAAAGAGAAACTAGATGCAACGAAGAATGAAGCATCAGGACTGGATGAAGGCGTTTTAAAACCTGCACTATGCAGATGACACACCTTGCTAGCTGAAAGTGAGGACTTCAAGCACTTGCTGATGAAGATCAAAGAGTGCAGCCTTCATTACGGTGGCTCAGTATAAAGACAAGCAAAAACCTCACAACTAGACCGATAGATAACATCATGAAAAGCAATGAAAAAATTAAGTTGTCAAGGATTTTGTCTTGCTTGGAGCAACAGCCAGTGCTCATGGAAGCAACAACCAAGAGCTCAAGGGATGGCTTGTGTTGGATAATTTTGCTACACGAGACCTCTTTAGAGCATCGAAAAGCAAGGATGCTACTTTGAGGACTAAGATATGCCTGGTCCAAACCAGGTATTTCCAAGTGCTTCCTATGCATGTGAAAATTGGACGTAGAATAAGGAAGCCCAAAGAAGGAGTGATATGCGTTTGAATTCTGGTGCATGAAAAGAATATTCAAAGTGTCATGGACTAGCAAAAGAACCAGCCAATCTGTTTTGGAAGAAGTACAGCCAGAATGCTCCTTAGAGACAAGAGTGGTGATACTTCATCTCAAGTACCTTGGACATGTTACGAGGGGAGACCAGTCCCTGGAGATGGGCTTCATGCTTGGCAAAGTAAAGGGGCAGCAAAAAAGAAGCTCCTCCACAAGGTGCATTCATACAGTGGCTGCAACAATGGGCTCAGACATAACAGCAATTGTGAGGATGGCCCAGGACCGGCAGTGTCTTGTTCTTCTGTACGTAGGGTCACTCTGACTTGGAAGCCACTCAATGGCATCTAACAACAATGGATAGTCATAAAATCCCAGTGAAATTGGTAATGAATAATCCAATTCTTTCCATGGTACAGGAGCTACACATGAACACTATTAATGATGCATCTGTGCAGAGTCATAGAAAGCACTGTACCAGTGTCAGGGTCGTGGCTTTTAATAACTTCTCCACTTGTGTATAGGTGAGGTTCTTTAACTTTAGTCCTTGGACTCCATGTGTAGTGTGTTCACGCATTTTTCTATGGAAAAGGTCAAATGTTCCATAACACAAAGCTATGTGTGTAGTAAAGAATTTGTTGGCTGACATCAAGTTGGCGCCTAACTTACAGGTAACAGTAATGCTTCCATTGACTCATTTTTGGATCTTGCTTTCTAATCTGTCTTAGTCTAGAACAGTGGTTCTTAACCTTCCTAACGCCAGGACCCTTTCATGGAGTTCCTCATGTTTTGGTAACC
>NW_022103919.1:14885045-14888800 GCF_000313985.2 Echinops telfairi
ATATGCAAGCCTCCAACAAAAGACAGGTTGTAACGTAGCTAAAGACACATTGGCCAAGAATCAAACGTGTATCTCCCACAAGGGAGGTAAAAAGTCTACCACTGAATCAGCACAAGTCTCTAGCAAAGAACTGGACTTCCATGAAGGAGCTACATGATTTCTGCTTTAGGCTTCCAGGGGGTAATTTCTAAACACGTTGAGTGTCCTGGTTGATAAGAGTGTCTTTGTTTATCTGGGATTGTGAACTATATTGGAAAGTCTTAACAAGATGCTTTATGGGAGAGGCTTTGAGTCACATGGTATCAGATCTGCCTCTTGGAGAGACTGGAGACTGATGTCAGTCATACGGGAAGTCAACCACATGAGCTTTATTGGTTTGTAACACTTGATGCACACAGGAATGTCACACTGTCCTCCACGCCATAGGAAGAAGACAATTGGAAGCTCCACATTTGAATCTCCTGGACTCTGACTCCCTTGGCCTATTTTAATCTACAGTCATTAGTCACAATAAATTATAACCATGAGAACAACTATTTCAGTGAATTCTGTGAGCCATTCTACCAAGTTATCAAAACTCATCATGGTCTTAAAAACTTTAAAAAAAAAAAAAAAAGAGAGACCCCAAAACTTGAAATTGGCATGAGAAGAGAGAGTGATCTTATGGACTATGCCCTCTAATGATGCATTATGTTTCAAGCTAAGGGTTCACCCTGATAAGATAGTGTGTAATCAGTAGCTTTGTATGCATACAACTACTTAAGTGACCACTCAGAAGGGAATTTAAAAAGGAAGAAAAGAAAAGAAGTCTTATAGATTGTTGCTTTCAAGAAGGGAACTCAAGGGGGGTGAATTCAAGGGAAACAAAAGAGATTTTGCACTACTTTATAAATGGCTGTGTGGTTTGAGTTTTTAATGGGAAATGCATTACTATTGTCATTTTTGAAAAGTCATATTGAAAGAAAAGAAAGGAATGTTCTCTGCTGTCCTTCAGACGAACACGTCTTCAGCCTGCCCACAAAATGTTTCTCTCTAACATCAGGTCAGGTAGGTTAGCAAGATTTTTCAAGTGTTGCTTGAATTGTCCGAGTGGTTAGAGGGAAATGTGATTTCTGTGGCCCCAGGCATCTAGATGTGTTATCTACATCACCTAATGGATTGTTAAGTCATTCGAAGCACATTGAGCAGTGGGAGAAGGATGTGTGACTTAGAGGCACAACAACTGACCACACTCCTAACAGGTCTGAGCCAGCCTAGAGCGAAAGTGGCTTATAGCCTATTAGAAAAATCATTTACTGAGATCTTACTGACATCTATACCACTTTGAAAGACCTCAGAAAGTAATTTAGGTGATTATCTTGTTATTAAATAACTTCTTTATTATTTTCTCTTGTAGTGTTTTATTAGATCTTGATTATTTGTAACAATTTTGATATATAGAGATTATAAAATGTTTATGGAGCATAATTCTGAGTTGAATTCCAAGATACCAACTCCATGTTAAAGACAATGTAGAAATATAAACTCAAATTCAAAGCTTTTCATTTTTTCATAAATGAAGGTAAAAGGTTAGCTCAGCAAACTTTTATTCTATTCACAGGTCTGTCTGCCAGTATCGCTCTTTCTCTCTCCGGTGATCTGATACCAGCAAGCACACAGAATAAAAGTAAAATGACAGCCATCAACCCTACTACAATTCATGACTGGTTTCCATTGCGTTATAGTCACCTTTCTTGTTTAATGATACGTTGATAAGATAGATTTCATTATTCAGTTTTTAAAATCCATCTTTGCCCTTCAAACCTGCTTCTTTTCCCAGATGCGTCAAGGTGACCTCCTTTTCCTCATCATGCTCCCAACTTCTTTGCCATTGCCTTCTTAGCCATGTTCAATGTTCAGACCCTCTCTGACATCTTCTCTTAACACCCGTCCATCCACACAATTGTTCCAATGCCGGAGCCCATTGGGCAGTCACTGTGCCAATCCACCTCAATGAAGCCCTTCCTTTGCTTTGCTGCCCCTCTACTTGACCAAGCATGATGTCCTTCTCCAGGGAGTGGTCTCTCCTGACAATCTATCCAAAATATGTAAGGCACAGTCTTGCATGCTGGCTGTACTTCTAAAGAGTCCTGTCGGCAGTCCACGGTACTTTCAATACTCTTCTCCAGCACCACAATTCAAATGCATCAGTTCCTCAGTCTTCCTTAGTCGGTGTCCAACTTTCACATGCTGTGAAGCCATGGAAAAGACCCTGGCCTGGCTCAGGTGCACCTTCGTGCTCAAAGTAACCTCCTTGCTTTTCAGTACTCTAAAGAGGGTTTGCACAGCAGATTTACCCATTGCTACTTATCTTTTGACCGCCACAACGAGCGTTGATTGTTACTCTAAGAAAGACTAAATCCTTGACATTTCGATCTTTTTTCCTTTTGACATGTTACCTATTGGTCCAATTGTGAGGATCGGAGAGTTATCTTGACATTGAGTCATAATCCATCCTCAAGGCTGCAATCCTTGATCTTCATCAGCAGGTGCTTTACGTTCTCACTGTCAGCAAGCCGTGTCATATGCATATCTCGGGTGAATAAGCCTTCCTCCAAACCTAATGTCACTTTCTTCTTCATACAATCTAGCTCCTCTGAATGTGTGCTTAGCAGATAGATTGAACAAGGATAGTGAGAGGATACAACACTCATGCACACCTTTCCTGATTTTAAACCGTACAGTATTCCCTTGTTCTATTCACACAACTGCCTCTCCATGCATGTACAAGCTCTGCATGAGCACACAGAATTTTTCAGGAAATCCTATTCTTCTCATTATCACTGTCAATGTACTGCTGCAACTGTTGTTGGATGATCTTCAGCAAAAGTTTACTTGCATCACCCCACATACGGGAAGCAAAATGATTTTTCCTAATGTGTCACTTGTTATTCTGGTCACATGACTTCAATGATGCTCTATTCCTACAAAAGAAAAACAATATTCTTTCCTAAAATATATAACAGTCTCCATGTTGAGTCTCCATCTATGTTTCCAACAATACCTACAAAAACTTCTCAATTTATGTCCTTTCCCATAACCTGTGCTTCAGCCAAACTATACAACCAAATCATTCCCTGGTTATAATAAGCCTTGCTTTCTCCCACCTGTGCTCCCCTACTTAGTCTGACTTCCCACTAAATAAGCCCTCTCCGTGTGTTTCAAGGCATGGCTCTGATACTACTTCAATTATGAAGCTGTTATAAGCCACTAATCCTCACCTACTGACCCTTAGTAAGATGAGTCCTCTCTTTCTACCTGTTAATTCGTCTTGCTATAATTTATTTCTAAGAAAGCATATGTCATCAAAAGTCAAGATGATAGAAAAAATTGAGAGTGAATTATGATGATAGTTATACCTGATAAACATAATTAACATTGCTGAAATGTAAATGCACACATGCCAACATGGCAAATGGTTTGTTACATATATGTAACGACATTTTTTTAAATCATGCTTCTAATGAGTTAGTAACTAGAGATTTACACTTCTCATCAAGTTAATTGGCCTGTAGGAATTTCAATAAGGAATTTTCTAAAATGTCACTGAATAAACGCAGTAACTGGTTATCTTCCCGTTCAACTCAGTAAGAATGATCTTCCCTCAACTGCCATCAGACCTGCCCTTACATCCATTCTCACCATGAGTACCCCAGAGACAAAGCACAGACACTCCACTTATTAAAAGTCTCTTCATTTCATCCGTCTCGGAGTTT